>NC_060130.1:544060252-544673752 GCF_021461395.2 Schistocerca americana
TGATATTTGTTTCCAAAAAATACTACAGCTGGTCACGCAGAATTAAGATATTCGTCTACACCACATCATCACCAATGATAGCAGGCATATCGAACATACGTTTACAAGTTGAATAAAATGTTTTCACGCTGTAATTTGTAACTAATGTACGTTTTTTCCATATAGTTCAATAATTTTCACGCTGTAACCTCATTAACACCTAAAAATTAAATGTCAGCTGCTGTCTTAGTATGTTACTTTTTAGCAACGTATGTTTTGTAACAATTTAGACGCGGAAGTTGCAAGGGTCCACTTAATTTGAGAGTCCACAGTGATGTTTTAGGCACCAGTTTTTATAGGTGTTTGAGTGTGTGCATATAAATTGTGACACTTGTCATAAATATCCCATATTTTGTCGCTGACATATTTTTGCTGAAATTTTGGATGGGGAAATAACACTGTGAAACTTTGTAAGCATCATGTGTTTCATTGAACTATTTACATGAGGAAATATTTAATTTGAGAGTTCATTATGCCTTACCTCAAGTGTGGTACATAGATCGAACTATGTACGTTCACAAGTGCTACTTAACGTGTAAGCTGATGGCATAACCCATGAGTATGTGTGTGTGTGTTTGTGTATATTGATGAAGACGAAGCTTACATATAAATGTGAAAATACTTCAAAATACACCCTTCATATTTTTTATGGTAAATATTTTTGAACAGAGCACAAATAATTCAGCATTTGGATAATTTTGAAGATGGTCAAAATAGCGGCTACAGGTCATGGCTTGTCACATGATAGTAATGACATCATAGATAAGGAGGAGTGGCTTATGATGTCACATATTTCCCCGTGGCATGTTGGCAACGAAATGGTCAAAGATCAAATTGGCTAGGGTGCCCATAGCCCTACTATTCGTAGCAACTGTTAGCGATGTTTTCCACTAACAAGCTTCCAATGCTTACAGCTGATTTCCGAGAATTTATGTGCTGTTGTATGAATTTTATCGGTGAAGTCAGAAGTTTTTCAACGCTCTGCTCGCACTAAATGACTACTTTTTGCACTGCTTGGTATTAAATATTATTCAAGTGGTTAATCATTTGTTTTTCAAATCTATGTAAGGCCACCATTCCATATGTGTGCACATTCATTTGGTAAATCTTCTTTGTAACTAAACTCAAAACTATTTGGTTTAGGCTTGATTATTGTCCTGCAGCATATTTTCCAATCATTTCACACATTTTCTGTTATTTTCTTACTTATAGTGTCATTTGGTTTCGTTTACTTGTTCTTTCTACTTTTTAATTGTTTGCTGAGTATATTTCTTAAAATTTTGGAACTAAAGGCGACGGTGTATGACCACCTCTTTTGACTGGTGGCTAGCCACGCTAATAAAGTTTTCGGTCGTGTGTTTGCCCACAGCTGCTTATCACTACAGACATAAGTTCCAATACTCCTGATTTACCCGCAATACTCAATAGAAACACTCTTGCATACCTTGCTGGCATAACAATCCCAGTGGAAAGGATATTACAGTTGTAAGCGTCCTATTAGGTTTGGAAAGTAGATTACCTGCGGATTTTATTAAAAAAAATATGCCCTCACATACAAACTTTTGACTTATGAATCCAGTTTAGTAACGCAATCTAACTGCAAAGTGTCCGTAGAAAAGAGCCTATCAAATAGAAAATTGAATTTAAGTAAGCGTGAGAAATCGTACCAGACATCTCACGAAGCATAAAGTGTTGAAGCAACGTGACTTGTAACAATTTGCAGTCAATGTGGGTATGTGGATCCAGTTTGTATACTAGTACTGAGTTACACAACATAAAATAAACACACTTCCTGTAAACCAGAGCCCTGCATCTCTGCCACCTGCGCCAGCACAAAAAAACTGTCTTGTCTGCTAAAAAACATGCAAGGAAATGTGAAGTACAATATTCATAGTGATTACTACTGTTGTTTACGTAAACTGCAATGTGAAAATCATAAAATTCCATCTGCCAGGTAGCCAAATAGAACATTACGCCCTAAGTTATCGGATTCCGATTGTTGGATGCAAGTCCACCTAATTCTTTTAAATACGAAAGTGGGTGCCAAGGAATGATTTGAAACAATATGTCAACGTACATTCATATACCCGACTTCGGAAAAGTGAGTAATGGGATGCGGGTGCCCAGAAAATTCGTGGCACACAGTTCCCAAAAATTGGAAAATCAGACGAAATATGAATCATACCAGTCGCAAAGCATTTACAAAAGTTCACTAATGGTAACTAAATTGACGTTATTATCATCCATATGAATTAATAGCAAGCAGATTCTGTACCGAGCCTCGCAACGATCTCGCCTCATAAAGGCATAAAGACTCGATAATCACCTTTAAGACTCCTGTCTATCACATGAAACTTACAGAAACTTTGCAGTGAAAATCAAGAAAATGGTTAACCATAAATGACGCGTTTGTCGTGAATAATTAACGAAATCGTATTGCAAGTGTGCACATCCTGCACATAACTTAACTACGTCTCACCACTTCTCCGTCCAGCGAACAGCAACACGCGGTATTCGACTGCAAGTACAACCTACCCCAACACTTCGGAACACAAGAGCGTCTATTCAAATTCACGGCCAGAATTCGTAGCAAGTGCCCCGTGATCCGATTGGTTCGCTCACCTGGAACGCCAACAGGATTCCTCACAGACTACCCCTAGATGTAACGAAGTTGTTCGCAATCGATACTAGCTACATAACTGTATCTTTGCAGTAACGCTGCGGTAACTGCAGCAAAGTATACGCTACTGTGAAATTTTCTGAAAGATGAAAACAGTTTAAGCGACTGTCTGCTACATCCTTTCCGTCAGCAGGACTAGGCCTGTGGGTTATACAGAGACTTTCAAAAAAGTTCGGAAAATAGGAACCGATACTGGCAGAACTGAAGCTTTGAGGTGAGTTGTGGGTCGTGCCTACTTGGAAGTTTCACAACTAAGTACACTCTGCTGCTGAATGGAAGATTAGTTTCAAGAACAGAGCAGCTCAATATCTACCGGAATAAACACTCCGTTTATGGAGAAATATAGTAACAGTTGTAAAGAATGAATTTCTCTTTGACTCTTATAAACAATGGGACTGTGTTCCTTCCTTCTGATCTTTGACAACAGCATGATAGACGGTGAATAGATTAGTCTTTTCGTAAGTTTGAAACCTGGAACCGACCACGGATTTTGTCACATTGAAGAGAACGTAATTTGCAGTAGTTTTCATCTCTAGAATATATGTGCACAAGACACAAACTTACTAAACCTGAAGACCCTGTCATCTCTCACGTTGCTTTAAAAGAAGTAGCGATACATTAGTATGGTTAAATCGCACTGTTCTTTAAAACTATTGTGTTCAAAACATTATATTTTACATATTTAAAAATGGTAAAAAACTGACGCAAATTCAGCACTGTATCGAGGAAAGCTGAACGTCGTTGAGTTGATACAGGGAGATCGCAACTATAACCTCAGATGTTAAATCCCATAGTGCTCAGAGCCATGTGATATCAATGAAGATCGAATTTACGAGGGAGTCAATGAAAAGCATAGCACTTCAGTGAAGGAAAGGAACGACACAACTTTGACGATAGGTGTTGGTGGTTAATTTACAAGTCTACTAAATGGCACAATCTAAAAAAAAAAAAAAAAAAAAAAAAAAAAAAAAAAAAAAAAAAAAAAAAATTGGCTGTTAGTGGTTGCATTATTTTTAAATCGTTGTTGTTGCATAATATACATACACTATCACATATTCAAACGTGATAGTACAAAAATCTGTAACTTTTGATGGTTGGAAAGCTTTATTTTTTACACTACGTAAGTAAAGGGGTTTTCATAAGTCTCTATAAGCTTCCATTTGTTCAATCGAATTTAGTATTCATGATGGTCGTTTCTCGGATACCGAAAAATCGTAACAGCTGTACGAGGTGGTCAGTCGATGGTGTTTAATATTACAGACGCTCTCTTTAGACCTTTGCTGTTCGTGTTTCTTTCTGTTGTAGTGACGAGAAGCACTATACTGCTGCCTATTATGGTACTAGCGTGGCAGACATAGTAATTGTGTCCACGCCGGCCGTTGTGGCCGAGCGGTTCTATGCACCTCAGTCCGGAACCGCGCTGCTGCTACGGTCGCAGGTTCGAATCCTGCCTCGGGCGTGGATGTGTGTGATTTCCTTACGTTAGTTAGGTTTAAGTAGTTCTAAGTCCAGGGGTCTGACGACCTAAGATGTTAAATCCCATAGTGCTCAGAGCCATCTGAACCATTTTTTGTGTCCACGACATGAATTAACAGGCATCAACTCGATAGACTGTTCCTGAGAATTTGCGTAAGATTCATTGTTCAAAGATTCTATACTAGAGGAACTGTACGATAGCAGTGACGTAAGTGGAGTTGTAGCGTAAGCAGATAATGTTACAGTGGTTCAGGACGTCGGAAGACAAGTGTAAAGTTGTCGGCCGTGAAGGACATGGAGGGTGTCAAGGCGTTATGTTAAACCGTCTTTGACATCCCCTAAAACCATATACCTGCATTTGAAAGTCAAAACATCAAGACATCGAAAAATGAAATTACATTGCATAGTGATTAGAAAGTTCTTTATAATAAATTATCTAAATATACTCCCTTCGCAGGCCACTGTGGCCTAGCGGTTCGCCGGCCGTGGTGGCCGTGCGGTTCTAGGCGCTCCAGTCCGGAGCCGCGCTGTTGCTACGGTCGCAGGTTCGAATCCTGCCTCGGGCATGGGTGTATGTGATGTCCTTAGGTTAATTAGGTTTAAGTAGTTCTAAGTTCTAGGGGACTGATGACCACAGCAGTTAAGTCCCATAGTGCTCAGAGCCATTTGAACCATTTGAACCTAGCGGTTCTAGGCGCTTCAGTCCGGAACCGCGCGACTGCTACGATCGCAGGTTCGAATCCTGCCTCGGGTATGGATGTGTGTGATGTCCTTAGGTTAGTTAGGTTTAAGTAGTTCTAACTTCTAGGGGACTGATAACCTCAGATGTTAAGTCCCGTAGTGCTCAGAGCCATTTGAGCCGTAGTCCCTTCGCAAAGACAGACACTGCTCGCATTACTAAGGAACTACTTACCGTCGTATATTGGTGTATAATAGTGGTCTAGGGGTTCAGTCTGCTTTCGGCTGCGGTGGGGCGAGGACGTCCGCTGCGCCCCGCCGTGCGCGACCGTGAGCGCTTGCTTGTGTTTACCTTCTCTCGGCGGGAGTTGTATTTGTTTCCAAGTTCAGTGCGACTATGGCACACACATGGCGCCACGATACGATCAAAATTACTTTCCAACCAGATCACGCGCGTCCTCGAGCCTATGAAATAGAACAGTTCATACGCGACGATCTACGTTTAGATCCGGCGACTGTCGTCGGAATACATTTTTCTATAACGGCGAGCGTGGTTTATGTTAAAATGACCAGTGCAGAGGTCTGCGCAACAGTGGTTTCTAAATACTCGAACTCTCTCAGATTCAAACATTCTGACGGGCATATCGGTGCAGTGACGGTGGATCATGCAGGCATGGGCCTAATGACTGTAAGGGTTTTTGAGCTCCCCTTCAAGGTCCCAGAGGAAGTTGTCAAGGATGCCTTCCGACCATATGGCAATGTTATCAGCCACGTTGCAGAAAAGTGGCAAACTTTCTCGACGTATAAGGTCTGCAACGGTGTGCACCAAATTAAACTTGAGCTCAAGAAACATGTGCCGTCCTATTTGAACATCGGTGGCTGTCGTGCAATCATCATGTACGACGGTCAACCGCGTACCTGTTCCGGATGTGGGCAGGAAGGCCATGTTCGATCGAGCTGCTTACAACGTAGAATTACGCAGATACCAGTGGGAGACTCCGTTTCCCCGACGGGGACGACAATCCTGCCCCTCACGTACGCTCAGACGACGATGCGCACCATAGTTGAGGACGAAACGGGCGATCAGACACTTCCATCGACGTCAGAAGTACCAAGGGAGGAACAGGAAGGACCCTCGGTGCCAACCCATACGTCGCCCCCTCCATAGCAACAACAGCAACAACAGTCCCACGGACTCCAGACGCAACACAACATTCAGAACGCGATGGACGTGGAAGCGAACATTGTCCCGACCGCGGCTTTCCTAGCGGAAGGTGATACGACGCTGGATTGCCTCCCACATTCGGATACGGATGTCCACATTCGAAAGCAACGTTCGCCTCGACGACGCAAGCGACGTCGGCGGACCCCTTCTGACGATTGCCTCCTACACACGGCCGGTCAAGAAGGTGACATCTCATCAGACGGCATGGATGCTGCGCCTGCTGAGGATCTAAGTGGTGTAGACGGTTCACTTGCCCATACTACGAGTGCCCAGTTACTTCTTGCACCACAAACGCGGCAGTTCGCGTCGATGGATGGCGCTCCGTCTACCTCTACCAAAGACGACGTACGTGAAAGAGATTTAGGTGCCGATCAGCTACACAGCAACGTGTTGCACCCACTGTGGTCGGACGATGTTGAGGAACTTCCTGAAGAGGGCACGGGTGACAGGGGAGGGGGCGGCATTGGGGATGCCACTCCTAGCGTGAAAGACTCGTAATTTGTAACGGGTTTGGTGGGTCCGGCATCTCTTGCGGTTAGCTTTGATTGCCATGGCGTCTACCCTAGGTGAAGAGGCTAGGCAGCACACCTTTCGCCTTGCCACAATCAATATCAACGCGACAAGGGCACCACACAAACTGAAAATGCTACAACGCATGCTTGATGCGGCGGACATCGACGTGGCCCTCTTACAGGAAGTATGTGTCGCTAGTTTCCCTGACTTCTACGGAAATACCGCCCACATCTCCCACGCCTCTTCTACCGATTGTGGTGTGGCTGTTCTGCTACGGGACGGTTTGGCGGCTACGGACGTACTGTACTTACCGAGTGCAAGAGCCATGGCAGCAACTGTCAACGGTGTACGGCTCATCAATGTATATGCCCCTTCAGGATCAGGGAGACGGAGAGATCGGGCCCGCTTTTTTTCGGAAGATATTACGCGTCTATTTATGGGACGATATGGTGATCGGAGGAGATTTTAACTGTACATTATCTCCGTCTGATCAGCAGCCACATCACGTTCCGTGTGCGGAATTGGAAATGCTAGTGCGTGACCTCCACCTGATTGACTCGTGGCGCCACATCCATGGCCCAGCTCCTGGTTACACCCATCATACAAGCCATTCATCAAGTCGGTTAGACAGGATTTACGTCACAAGCACCCTTTCGACGGCGACGAGAGGAGCAGAGCTCTGGCCCACTGCATTCACCGACCACACAGCCTATATTTGCACCATTGCCCTCCAACCTGCACGTGTGTGGCGCAGTAGGCCCCCCTGGAAACTGAACGTCGCCCATCTGGACGAGCCGGCATGTAAAGGTGCAGCCGAAGAGTCGTGGAACGCGTCCTCACAGCGTCGTGGTCGTTACCGATTGACCCTTAGTTGGTGGATTGAATGTGCGAAGCCTGCTCTTAGGCGCACCTTCATGGCTTACGGCCGGGAAGCAGCGGCATGGAGGAGAAGCACGGAAAACTTTTATTACACCGTTCTACGGGAATGTCTTGCTATGGAGCCCTCACCTGACCGGCAGATCATAGTCAATCGCGCGAAAGCGCAGCTCGTCTCCTTAGCACGCCATCATTTACAAGGCACTGTTATACGGTCGCGTGCTCCAGACATGATACAATCAGAAAGGCCATCTATGCACCACGTGCTCCTAGAACGCAGGAGGCGCCGTAGGGCACTGGTAATCGACATGATAACGGACGACGGTCGACACGTGGTAGTACAAGCAGATATAGAAGAAGCCTTCTATGGGCATTACGCTCAACTTTATTCAGCAGTGCTCCCTGATATGGCGACGGTAGACACCGTTTCAGCACATGTCCACGGTACAGTTCCGCCAGACATGGTCCCGACTTTACTGGGAGAAGTGACAGCAGAGGAAGTGCTCAACGCCACTGGTAAAGGTGCTCCCCATAAATCACCAGGAATCGATGGATTACCATTAGAGTTCTATCGAGCCTTTAAACGACTGTTGCTACCATGTTTGATTGAAATTTGCCAGGAATTGATGTCCCCGGGTATAACATTGCCTGCACCGTTCTTGGAAGGTCTGATTGTCCCCATCCATAAGCCGAAGGGACGGAATCATGTCCGCGATTATCGTCCCTTAACGTTATTGAACAGCGACTTCAAGATCTTTTCGAGGCTGCTATCAGAACGTATTCGCGGCACACTATTGCACGTCTTGTCCGGCGATCAGACGTCCTTGGGGGGGACCCAACAACATCAGAACCGCGTTATGTCGTTACAGAGATCTCATCTCCCTTGCACGGGTGAGACGTTTGCCGGCAGCCCTCGCGTCTATCGACTTTAGCCAGGCTTTTGACCATGTGGGCCACACTTTCCTCACGGCCGTTCTACGGCGCATGGAATACCCCGACCCCTTTATCACAGTGTTGACACGCCTACTACATGATGCAACTTCTCGAGTTCTTGTTAATGGAAGACTGACGGCACCCATGCCGATCCGCCGATCAGTACGACAGGGATGTCCATTATCAACATTGTTATTTGCATTGGCCTTAGAACCTTTGTTGTGTGGTCTCCGAGACAGGCTCACTGGGATACAGTTCGGCGGCTCCATCTATCGTTGCACCGCATATGCGGATGATTTGATGATCGTCATACGTGGATCTGATGGCCGGCCGGTGTGGCCGTGCGGTTAAAGGCGCTTCAGTCTGGAACCGCGTGACCGCTACGGTCGCAGGTTCGAATCCTGCCTCGGGCATGGATGTGTGTGATGTGCTTAGGTTAGGTAGGTTTAATTAGTTCTAAGTTCTAGGCGACTGATAACCTCAGAAGTTAAGTCGCATAGTGCTCAGAGCCATTTGAACCATTTTTTTGGATCTGATGACATGGCCGCGGCTTTGGACTGGATTGCAACCTACGGTACAGCTTCTGGTAGCCAAATCAACGTTGACAAGTCCGTCGCCTTGAGCATCGGGATTGGGCTACCGCAGGAACACATTGCCCCCTTACGCTCCAGTGATACTGTACGCTGCTTGGGCTTAGATTTCATGAACGACATGCGACGCGCGACGACGCTCAATTATCGACGCCTTCTTAACCAAATTAGGACCGGAATTGCAAATCAGCGCTTGCGATCCCTCAACATCGTTCAGCGGGCGTATTATGCCAATGTCTACCTTGCGTCCCGCATACCGCATGTCGCCCAAACGCTACCCATTCCGAAGCCCTTGGCTCGTAGCATTATGGCAGCGCTGGGATACTTCGTCACCGCTGGTATATTACTGAAGATCAGATACGTATCTCTTACCCTCCCCAAGGAAAAAGGTGGTCTCGGCCTAGTTAACGTCAATGATAGGGCCATTGCCCTCTATGTTAGCTCACATTTATGTCTGCTGCGCCGTTGTCCTACGAGCCTCACGAGTCTGCTTCTGACGGCGCTACGACCAGCTTCACTAAGAGCGCCGGTGCCACTACAGGACATCCCAGCGCCCTTCTTTTATATAGGACGTTTCTATTTAGAACAAAGTTATTGCAGTGTCGCGCTCACGACACCACAATTGGCCACAACTCGACGCCTATATCATGACATGCTGCAACGCCGCCCCCTAAATGTGGTCGAGCTAAAATATCCTGACGTACGGTGGCGCGTGATGTGGAAGACTGTACACGATGCCATGCTTGATTCCGATGTTGTTTCCCAATGGTACGTAGTCGTTAATGGGAAGCTGGTGACGCAAGAACGTCTCTACAATATCCACATGGCAGAATCTCCCAACTGTGTGGGTTGTAATACAGTAGATTCTGTCGAGCACCGCCTCAGCGGAGGGGAGGCGGAACCGGTTTGGCACCTAGTGCGGCAGATGCTGGCTAATCTCTTGCGAGTTAGGCCTGAGCATATATCTGCACGCACGTTATTGTTTCCGGATGAGACATTTTACCCCAAGACTCGAACCAACTCTGTCACCTGGATACGTGGACATGCAGTCCATTACCTCTGTCGTAACGGACACAAGGATTTCCTTGACTTCTGGCTCTATTTGCAAGAAAGACATCATGCTATTTCCGGGCATACCAGATATCGACAGTGCTTCGCAAACTACCTATGGAGTGCCTTTCACAGCCCGCCGTGCAGCTGGAATGTTCCAGCCAGTGGCAGATGAGGTCAGAACGAACTGCAAACGAGCATATATTGAACATCTTTACCAGTGGGCGCAGTCGCTGGGAAGCCTCACTACGACGTGGTAGCTTTCTTTTCATGTTATTTATGTTTCATATTTTCGATGGCGTCTTCATTCTGATTTAGTTTTCCAGGCTTGATTAACTATGACTGTTCGCACATTGATATCTATATAAATAAAAAAAAGATTAAAGAAAAGAAGTGGGCAGGAGACCTGCGTTCGAATCCAAATAAATAAACAAGAACAAAATAAGAACAAAATGAACAACAAATAAAATATAATAAAGTATTATACCCTTTCCTTTCTCCTTTTATTTAATTTTTTTATACAAAGTTCAGAGGCATATTTAATTTTTGTTCGTTGGCGGAACATGAAGTGGTGGCGATCGGCCGTCCTAGTTAGCTTTAGGACGAAAGTGGCGGTGGCACTAGCTTTGTTTTTGTTTTTGGGCTACATAGGTTTTTGGGGGTAGTATGGGTGATAGGTGCCAACGCCTGAAGTGGAAGAGGTAATTTTTTTTCATTTAAAAATAAATAAATAAAATAAAAAAGTAAAAAATACAAAAAAATAAAAAAATAGAAAAGAAAAAAAAGGTGTTTGACTACAAAGTGAAAGGTTCTGTGTTCAAACCTTATTCGGTTCTTAATATTTTGTTTAAAAAAAAAAGAGGGGTAGCGTCTTTCATTCATAATCAAAACCTCTTCGGTCCCGGGTTCGATCCCCGCCACTGCCTAAATTTTGATAATTAATCAGCATTGGCGGCCGAAGACTTCCGGCATAAGAAGTCAGCCTCATGCTGCCAACGGCCTTGTCAAGGAGGGCGGAGGAGCGAATAGAGGTTCAGGGCACTCTCTTCTCCTAGGGGTGGGAAATTGCCCCTAAAGGCGGAAGAATCAGCAATGATCAACGACATGAGGATGCAGAAGGCAATGGAAACCACAGCATTAAAGACACGTATCGTGTATCGACAGGACATGTGACCTGTAACTGAAGAAGTGTCATGATGATCTCTCCATTGGCAAAAGATTCCGGAATAGTCCCCCATTCGGATCTCCGGGAGGGGACTGCCAAGGGGGAGGTTACCATGAGAAAAAGATTGAATAATCAACGAAAGGATAACGTTCTACGAGTCGGGGCGTGGAATGTCAGAAGATTGAACGTGGTAGGGAAACTAGAAAATCTGAAAAGGGAAATGCAAAGGGTCAATCTAGATATAGTAGGGGTCAGTGAAATGAAGTGGAAGGAAGACAAGGATTTCTGGTTAGATGGGTATCGGGTAATATCAACAGCAGCAGAAAATGGTATAACAGGTGTAGGATTCGTTATGAATAGGAAGGTAGGGCAGAGGGTGTGTTACTGTGAACAGTTCAGTGACCGGGTGGTTCTAATCAGAATCGACAGCAGACCAACACCGACAACGATAGTTCAGGCATACATGCCGACGTCGCAAGCTGAAGATGAACAGATAGAGAAAGTGTATGAGGATATTGAAAGGGTAATGCAGTATGTAAAGGGGGACGAAAATCTAATAGTCCTGGGCGACTGGAATGCAGTTGTAGGGGAAGGAGTAGAAGAAAAGGTTACAGGAGAATATGGGCTTGGGACAAGGAATGAAAGAGGAGAAAGACTAATTGAGTTCTGTAACAAGTTTCAGCTAGTAACAGCGAATACCCTGTTCAAGAATCACAAGAGGAGGAGATATACTTGGAAAAGGCCGGGAGATACGGGAAGATTTCAATTAGATTACATCATGGTCAGACAGAGATTCCGAAATCAGATACTGGATTGTAAGGCGTACCCAGGAGCAGATATAGACTCAGATCACAATATAGTAGTGATGAAGAGTAGGCTGAAGTTCAAGACATTAGTCAGGAAGAATCAATACGCAAATAAGTGGGATACGGAAGTACTAAGGAATGACGAGATACGTTTGAAGTTCTCTAACGCTAAAGATACAGCAATAAGGAATAGCGTAGTAGGCAGTACAGTTGAAGAGGAATGGACATCTCTAAAAAGGGCTATCACAGAAGTTGGGAAGGAAAACATAGGTACAAAGAAGGTAGCTGCGAAGAAACCATGGGTAACAGAAGAAATACTTCAGTTGATTGATGAAAGGAGGAAGTACAAAAATGTTCCGGGAAAATCAGGAATACAGAAATACAAGTCATGCTGACAACTTGGATCCGTGACTTCGTGGGTTCTGCACCACACACACCAGGTCTTACGAACTGAACTCGGGACTCATCTGACCAGGCCACGGTTTTTCAGTCGTGTACGGTGTAACGTTCACCTAGTTCAAATTCGCCATGATGCCTTCGATTACTACCACAGATCGCTTGAAAGCAGAGCTGAATGACCCCCGCAGCGTTTTACCGCTCCCAATGGTCTGCGTCCGGGCGCGATGCATGTTTCGAGCAGCCGTTGGTCTGCGTGACGGCGTAACTGGGCATCACCATCGACTTTAGTGTAACAACATACGTGATTCATCCCACCGTGTGGCATATATCCATTGATCCGCGGTCCAGTACCGATTTTTCCGTGCCCTCTGCCACCGTAATTGGTAGGCAATGGGTGAACGTACAAACACGTATGACGTATGGGTTCACTGCTGTTGAGTGCGCTCTAAACTGTTTGCTCGGACACATTTGTGACAGCAAGAGCATTGTTAGCCTAAGATCCCTGCTTAAAGCGACCTCCCCTCATCGAGTTCACCAGTAAAACGTATATTTTAAACATTATAATGTGTAAATAAACAAAATGTGCTAGGATTGCCGCCCCATATTCCTACTCAAACATTTTTAATTAAGTATAGTTAATTAAATTTTTCCGATATTTACCGCACATGCAGTTTCTTAAAAATTTACCATCAGTGAAGAGTAGAAAATGTAAATAATACGCCAAAGTAAGGTTGCCTACCTTTTCCCTGGCGACAACGATAGGTTGCCAGGGGCAAACAGCGAAGCGTGTAGGGTAAATTACCGTCATCAAGTTTCGTTAGACAATCACATAAAAATGTAGATAATTTTATTGCGAATACGATGGTATAGATTTGCGTTATCAAAAGTGGGCCTATCTTAGTGTTGTCGCGGTTTAGTTTCAATAACTGAGTACGAAAGCGTGGTGAGCCGGAGATATACTGAATGTACAAACTTATGCGATAGAAAAAGACGAAGAATAACAGCTGCGTGTGAGACAGCCGCCGAATAAAAGAGACTGGACGTGATCATTTCTCCGCGTAACCAGAGTCCAAGATAATTAGTCGCGAAACTCGCACAATTTTTTACAACTGCTACTGAAGCTCTGCCAATCGAGTAAGAAGTTAAACACATTGAGAAGTGAGTGTGTATTGTATATATGGGGTGTAGAAACACGCTCAAAACTCAAATCTGCAGTAAACTAATAATCTTGCCGTGGACCCCATAACTGCACATCAAAGATGGGCTCTCAACCAATATTGACTGCTTTTAAGAAGAATCTTGGTTTGTCATAACAAGATGATGCAACAAATTCTTTGAAGAAAAGCAGAACAAAAAGAGATAAAGCAAGATTTCACAGCATTTCTAAAACGATCAAAAATACCATCAATCCATTTGACAATAGTATCGATAACAATGTTTTGTTTAACATTTCTTCAGGTAAAGCACCAACACCCGATGTTACTGATTTTGTGCTTATTGTTAAGTCAGTTAGAAGTAATCAACGGTTAAGTTTTATTCTGACAGCATTTCTGCTATCGGAAGATTTGAGAAACCGATATCACGAAACAGAATTTTTAATTTCGCATTACAGTGCACCTCCAGAGTTCAGGTGATTAAAGATAAACCGTTGTGGCCGAGCGGTCCTAGGCGCTTCAGTCCAGAACCGCGATGCTGCTGCGGTCGCAGGTTCGAATCCTGCCTGGGGAATGGATGTGTGTGATGTCCTTAGGTTAGTTAGGATTAAGTAGTTCTAAGCCTAGGGGACTGATGACCTCAGATGTGAAGTCCCATAGTGCTTAGAGCCATTTGAATCAATGAAGATAAACAGGCAGTACTAAAAATGGAACGAGACGTCTAATTAGTCTTGGCAAAAAATATGTTTGATATTTCCGCAAGGAGAAATACCGCCTGCTATTTTTCCGTGTACCGGTGAAATGTTGAAGTCAGAGAAGTCCACGTTACCCAAGACCTTAAAATCTCAAGTCCACATGGTTCAGTCGACTCAAATCAACGTTCAAATAGTAGATGGATTTTACTTCTTATACCAGATCGGATCCTCTTTCCCACAAACCTTTGATAAAGTAGCGGAATCTACTCTTATACAACTGTGTACAAGTAATGCTACAGAGATACATATTACATTTGATCACCATTTATCGCCTTCAGTCAAAGGTTCTGAACGTCAAAATTAACAAGGTTTTAATATTGCTTATAGAATTACAGAGTCTCTACAACAGAGACCTACCGACTTTTGGGAAAGTCTTATGAATTATCGTTTTAAGGAGGCTGTGGTATAGTTCTTAGCCAATTATTGGGGGAATGACCATTTGGCATCAATAATGCAAACTAAAGAAGTCTTTAAAACCGTTGGAAGTCAGTGCTACTCTCATCGAATACATGAAATTCGTGTCGTAAAAACAGAATAAATGGATTATGAATATCAACATGAAGTTGCGGATACGGGGATTATATTTCATGTTAACAAAATGCCACCAACTTCAAATATTTTAGTATAATTCTCTGACACTGATCTTTTAATAATTTTGCTGGTCAGTGTGCATAAAGCTTCCGAATCCGAAATTTGGTTGACAGGTTCAGTAACCAAGGCAAAAGTATATATATATCGACCTTCCTCGCATTTACGGGCTGAGATAACACCGCTACTTTCTACCACAAGGGAAAAGTCAAACGGTTTCAAACTTTTGCAAAAAATCGAATTCTACAAATAAACTATTGCGTCATTAACAGATGACGCCGACGTTTTCATCTACGAAAAAACTGAAGTGGTTCAGTATTTTACTGCTGTTAGTAGTTATGGTAGAAAGCAGTGTAAAAATATTAATGACGCGAGATTTCGCATTTTAGAAACTAATTATTCAACCAAAAAAGGTAATGAACAATTTATGAAAAAACTGAAAACTTCAATTCAAATATGATTCCACCATTCTGTAAATCATTAAAACAAAACAAAAAATTATGCACAATACTCGTAAATGTTAATTTTATGTGGCTCAATGCGACCGATCCTTATTGTGTAAAACACCATCCTGAACCTTCTGGGTGTTATGTGAATAGCTATTTAAGGCCAATCTATGGGGATCTTATAAACTGACGGAATTTTACGGGTAACACACAAGGATAGTAATTTGACAATCCCTCAGAATCTAAAAATGGCTCTGAGCACTATGGGACTTAACATCTATGGTCATCAGTCCCCTAGATCTTAGAACCACTTAAACCCAACTAACCTAAGGACGGCACACAACACCCAGTCGTCACGAGGCAGAGAAAATCCCTGACCCCGCTGGGAATCGAACCCGGGAACCCCGGCGCGGGAAGGGAGAACGCTACCGCACGACCACGAGCTGCGGACGCTCGGAATCTAATTTCAATAATTCAGCTTCTGATGCATCAGATTCTGAATAACTATTAGTATTTCAAATCTTTGTGTTTTAAATTGTAAAATAAATAACATTGTTTCTGTTACAACATATGTGTTAATCGGTTGATTTATTTCCTTCATTTATTAACTCTATTTTATAAATAAATACGTAAAATTTGAAAGGTAAGTTAATATTCCATGTTATTGATATATTGTACATTTATGTAGTGGAACTTATTATATGCTTCAAAACTCGGAACACTGAGTGTAGGTTTGCGATTTGAGATTGCTTTTACACACCATATATACAATAAACAATCATTTCTCAGTGTATTTACACATGCCAGTCGCTTTGCACTGCCACAGTAGCGGTTGTAAGAGAACCGTGGCAGTTGCGCTACACATTGCCTTGGACTCTGGTTAAACGGAGAAATGAGTATGCCCAGTCTGGTTTACGGGGAGACTCTTCAACACGCAATTGTTCTTCTGCGTCTTTCTCTGTCGCATAAGTTTGTACATTCAGGGTTTCTCCACCGCACTATGCTCTCGTTCTCAGTTATTGAAACTTAAGGCGCGACAACACCAAGATAGACTCACTTTTGCTCAGGGAAACATATACCATCGTATTCGCAATAAAATTATCTACATTTTATACACGATTGTATAAGGAAATTCGATGAGGGTAATTTACTCCTAGACGGTTCCCTCTTTGCCCCTGGCAACCTTTCGTTATTGTCTGGAAAAAGGTAGGCAACCTTACCTTAGCGTTTAATTTAGATCTTCTACTCTTGATTGATGGTATTTTTTTTTTAAAGAAATTGCATGAATGTAAATATCGGAAAACTTTAATTAAACGATATTTAATTAAAATGGCTGCGTAGGAATATGGGGCTTCAACTCTGGCACGTTTTGTTTATTTATACGTTGTCGGGATCTTAGATTGTGTATTTCGCCGTCAGATCTTCCACATGTCGCCGCCTATCCCCCTTTATACACACACACACACACACACACACACACACACACACACACACACACTGGTCATACCGGACTCGAAAGTCCATTACCGCAGCAACGTATTTTCACCATCTGTCCCTGTCTTGGGCTATTTCCTTCCATTCACCTTCAATACCTAGGCTCCTCAAATCATCCTTCACATTGTCCTTCCATCTACGCCTCGGTCTCCCCACAGGACGTTTTCCCTCTAAGTGCCCTACCAGTACTCTGCGCGCTGCCCTGCCCTCATCCATTCGAGCTACATGACCCGCCCATCGCAGCCTACGTGATTTAATAATACTGATTATGTCAGGGCTTGAATAGAGTTCATGAACCTCTTCGTTATGCAGTTTTCGCCACTCTCTGCTAATGTCATCCCTTTTTTCTCCGAAAATTTTCCTCAAAATTTTGTTTTCAAATACTCGAAACGGCTTTTCATTTTGCACAGTGAGAGATCAAGTCTCACACCCATACAGCATAACTGGTAGAATAACAGTTTTCTATATTCTAATCTTTAAATTCATAGACACTATCCGTGATGAAAGTAATCTATTCAGTGAGAAGTAGCACGCATTTCCCGCCCGTAATCTCTTCTCCAGTTCGTATTCAATCTCATTTCTCGAAGTGATGTCCACGGTTGGTTGGTTGGTTTGAGGAAGGAGACCAGACAGCGAGGTCATCGGTCTCATCGGATTAGGGAAGGACAGGGAAGGAAGTCGGCCGTGCCCTTTGAAAGGAACCATCCCGGCATTTGCCTGGAGTGATTTAGGGAAATCACGGAAAACCTAAATCAGGATGGCCGGACGCGGGATTGAACCGTCGTCCTCCCGAATGCGAGTCCAGTGTCTAACCACTGCGCCACCTCGCTCGGTTAGTGATGTCCACGCCTTGATTCTTAAATGTGTTCACTTTTTCAAACTGCATGTCTCCAACTCTTAACATTCCTGATCTACTGCTGTTGGGCTTCTAGTAGCAACCAGGTATTTAGTTTTGTCTTCACTTATCCTTTACACAGGAGGCAAACCTCCGACCTTCACGTTCGATGACAAGACGCGGTCGTCGAGAGCATTTTCGTCTACTTGTCATTTCACTGTCTTCTAACTCTTTCCATAGAATCTCACGACAATAGCGTGGAACAGTAGACCAGCTTCACAGTTTTCGAGATTCTCTTTCCCAGGCGCTGGTCTGTAACAATCTGGCCTCTGTCAAACTTACTTATGTTGGTGGATTTCATCCATCTAGGCGCTGAGTCCGGAATCGCGCGACTGCTACGGTCGCAGGATCGAATCCTGCCTCGGGCATGGATGTGTGTGATGTCCTTAGGTTAGTTAGGTTTAAGTAGTTCTAAGTTCTAGGGGACTGATGACCACAGATGTTAAGTCCCATAGTTCTCAGAGCCATTTGAGCCATTTCATCCATCGACACGTATCGTTGCTCTGATGATACCCCATTCTGCCGTTAGCTGGTCACACGTAGCGACGAACTGCTACACATGTTGGGAAAAATGCATCGATAGCATGTGACTGCTTACAACAGTGGTTCGTGGAACATTCCCACACCTGCAGACCAGATTGGACGTCAGCATGGTACAGAGGCACTTCCAGATCGACGCACTGTGGGAGCAGCGGTGACCTACCGAATACAATCCAGAGACCACATTGGAGGATATGTTGCCCCTGCTGTGTCATCAGGGACCATTGTGAACCGACTGCTTGTAGCAGAATTAAGATCACGTAAGTCTCTGCCAACTCACACTGATACCAGTGACGTAAAAAAGTTGACTGGATATTGGAAAGGCACTCTGTTGTCTTCAGTTGCGAGAGTAGATTCTGTCTATATGGGAGTGAAAGGTGTACAAGTATATGGCATAGACCTGGTGAGCTGCTTATTCTGGAGTGCATTCACCCACGATGCACGCGTCCCATTCCAGACTTCATGGTGTGGGAGGCCATCAGTTATAGCTCGAGGTCACATTTGGTATTTTTGCAGGGTAAAGTAACCAATAGATGTCTCACCAGTTCAAGACGTATCGGACATGATGCAAGAATTACTCTTTCTCCTTTGGCAAATTGCAACAAAAGACGCAAGGTGCTTGGGGCACACTACCTCAGGATGGCATTCGGCATCTTTATGTCCGT
The DNA here is from genome assembly GCF_021461395.2 of Schistocerca americana. Lineage (NCBI taxonomy): Eukaryota > Metazoa > Arthropoda > Insecta > Orthoptera > Acrididae > Schistocerca > Schistocerca americana. The sequence continues at coordinate 544,079,220 of NC_060130.1, forward strand.
TAGCATGTGAGAATGAAGGCATACATTGCAGCCATAGTGGGTACACTATGTACTGATGCGACGGTTACGACACCCTTCACTGTGACATATAGTGATCAGTCAGAACATTATGACCACCTTCCTAATGGTCGGTATGTCCCCCTTTGCAACGGATAACAACGGCGACGAGTCGTGGCACGGAATCAATGAGGCCTTGGTAGGTCGCTGGAGGGGGCAGTTCGCACCACATCTACACACACAAGTAAGCTAATTCCAGTAAATTCCGGGGAGGGGGGCGACGAGCCCTGACGCAACGTTCAATCGCATCACAGATGTGTTCGATCGCGTTCAGATCTGGAGAGCTGTGGAGCCAGCACATGTATTAGAACTCGCAACCGTGTTTCTCGAACCACTCCATCACACTCCTGGCCTTAAGACATGGCTCATTATCTTGTTGAAAAATGCCACTGCCGTCGGGATACATAATCGTCATGAAGGGAGGTGCGTCGTCTGTGACCAGTTTATGTTACTCCTTGGCCGTCATGGTGCCTTGCAGGAACTCCACTGGACCTATGGTTGCCGACGTGAATGTTCGCAGAGCATAATCAATCCACCGTCAGCTTTTCTCCGCCCGCAGTACAGGTGTCAAGGGGCTGGTGCACTGGAAGACGACGGATTCACGTCCTCCCACCGGCATGATAAAGAAGATATCGGGATTCATCAGACCATGCAACGCTCTGCCACTGCGCCAACGTCCAGTGCCGACGGTCACGTGCCCATTTCAGTCGTAGTTGCTGATGTGGTGGTGGTAACACTGGGGCATGCTTGGGTCATCGCGGAGGCCCATAGTTAGGTGTGTTCGGTGTATTGTGTGTTCAGACGCACTTGTTCTCCGCCTAGCATTAAAGCCTGATGTTAGTTCCGCCACAGTTCGCCGCCTGTACTGTTTCAGCAGTCTGCCCAGCCTACGAAGTCCGATATGTGTAATGACGGGTAGCCGTCCAACCCCACGACGTCTGGACGTGGTTTCTCCTTGGTTTCATCACATGTTGAAGACACCACAGCACTCCCCGAACACCCAACAAGTCGTACAGTTTCCGAAATGCTCGTGCTGAGCCTCCAGACCATCACAATCTGCCCTCGGTCAAACTCAAAATGGTTCAAATGGCTCTGTGCACTATGGGACTTAACTTCTGAGGCCACCAGTCCCCTGGAACTTAGAACAACTTAAACCTAACTAACCTAAGGACATTACACACATCCATGCCCTAGGCAGGATTCGAACCTGAGACCGTAGCGGTCACGCGGTCCCAGACTGTAGCGCCCAGAACCGCTCGGTCACACAGGCCGGCCGCTCAAACTCAGATAGATCGCGCACCATCCCCATTCCAAACACGGACTGCAGGCTCACTGACACTAGATGCACCGTGCCTGTGTGTGACTAGCAATCCATCCTCCACAGATGACACTGCTAGCGCCTGGACGGGTTTATATCGATAGTAGGTCAGTGGTCACAATGTTTAGGCTGTTCAGTGAATATGTTTAATTTGGTCTGAATGTATCATATACTCCTATAAAGATGAAATATCTGTTACCTCACTTATAAATAAAATGTCTTTGTCCCTAAGGGTGTTGGATTTTTCCGACAGTTAATTTTAGAAAATATGATTCTGTAACTAATGCATTTGTTAACAAACACTGATAAGCCAAAATATTATGACCGCTGCCCACAGCAACGTTGGATGACGCCTTGTGGCGCTGCGGACACGTAGCGCGTTAACAGAAGTATGTAAGCGGAGCGGACACGGACGGGAGATCACCCTAGCGAAGATATGGGCTAAAAATGGGAAAATCGATTGAGGTAAGTGACTCTGACAAAGGGCAGACTATTATTACGTAGAGCCTGTAAACGAGTATCTCTAAAAGGGCGCTGCTGGTCAAATGTCGATCGCACTCGAATCACTTGTCGGAGGGTTGAAAAACAGGCTCTCGGGCATGTCATTGAGGGATCACACCTTTCACTGCAGGGTATATGCTGATGACCTTCTATTACTTGTCCGATTTGATGACGAGGTACGCTCGGTGATACAATGGATCAATCGCTATGGAGCCGGCCGAAGTGGCCGTGCGGTTCTAGGCGCTGCAGTCTGGAACCGCGAGACCGATACGGTCGCAGGTTCGAATACCGCCTCGGGCATGGATGTGTGTGATGTCCTTAGGTTAGTTAGGTTTAACTAGTTCTAAGTTCTAGGGGACTAATGACCTCAGAAGTTGAGTCCCATAGTGCTCAGAGCCATTTGAACCATCTGAATCGCTATGGATTAGCAGCGGGCAGCCTCATGAATGTGGCCAAGTCGGCAGCGATGCCCATTTGGAGAGGTCTACAGGAGGACGCTTTAGCCCCACTCCCACTAGTCAACAAGATCCGGTTCGTGGGCATAACATTTACACAGGACGTGCGCCGCACGGCTGCCATGAACTATGCACGATTACTACAGGCAATACGCACAGAAGTTCGCCGGAACCTACTTCGACGGATGGACCTCCTACAGAGTGTGGAATACCTCAACCTTCACGTGGCGACTAAGATGATCCACATGGCTCAGGTCCTACCAATATCGACAGCGATGGCACACCGACTGCAAGCAGCGTTTGGATATTACCTTACCGCCGGACACCTATTCAAAGTCCGCTACGAAACACTCACCCTCCCTCCGCGTGATCGCGGACTGGGACTTATAAATGTTCGAGCGAGAGCTACAGCGTTATACTTGTGCACACTGATGAAATTGTGGACCCGCTTCCCCTACGGGACGTCTGTTAGAGGAATTGCTGCCGGCGTCTCTTCTGCCACCTGTCACGATTGCGCACATTACACTTTCACTCTCGCACCTCTCGGCATTTATTCTTGAGTATAGTTACATGCACCCAGACCTCCACAACACTCGCGCTCCCAAGGCGAGAGACGTTTACAGGCTGCTGCTAAGGTCCATCCCTCGCAATGTGATTGAGAGGAAGATCCCTACGAACCTATGGCCTGCAGTGTGGAGAGCGGTCCAGAAGCCGTTCCTCCCCATGCGGGTACGAGCCGCGTGGTACCAGGTGGTGAACGGGAAAGTTGTAACAAGACAAAGGCTGCACGCTATTGGGTTGACGGATTCCCCCCTTTGCCCACGTTGTCATCTCGTGGATACTGACGAACACCGTTTAACATGTGGATCGGCGTTAGAGGTATGGCTGCTAGTGCAGAAGACCCTCGCCTGCTACCTACGTATCGCTCCTCGCACACTTGAGCCACGGCTCCTCCTTTGTCCAGAGCATACTTATTTCCCACCTGCGAAGACTCACGCTCTCACATGGTTTAAAGGCATGTCCATGTACTACCTCTTTCGAGATGATGAGAAGATAATACTTGATTACTGGAAATTTCTCCAGGACAGTCATAGCACACTTGAGTGTTCACCCCGCTACCGACAACTCTTTGCGAACTATTTGCGCAGTGTCTTCGATAACCCCCCTCACAGTTGGGGAGTACCGGGCAGAGGATGACCGCCGTCATGGAGCTCCATACGATGCGAAATGTTTTATCAATTTGGAACATGGAATCTGTACGCAGATGGGCCATCATGCACATGGAATGGCCTGCGGGATTTGGTTACATTTTTCTTTCTTTATTATCTATCATCATACCATCTATCTATATCCGAATCCCGCTCCAGCTACTGCTGGGTCTGGGTGTTGACGAGTCCTCTCCATTTGGCTCGGTCCTCCCACCACTTTTCTTCCTCCACTTGCTGCCAGGTCACACCTCTCCTTTCTACAGATATTCTCACTCCCATTTTCCACCGTGTTCTTGGGCGCCCTCTAGGTCTTTTCCCATCCATCTTTAGTTCCTCCATAATTTTGGGGAGTCTCTGCCCATGCATCCTCTTAACATGCCCATACCATCTTAATCTCTTTCTTTCAATTTCTTCTCTCATACCTTCTTGTTTAAGGTCCTTTCTAATCTCTACATTCCTTACTCTGTCCATTCCTATTTTTCCCTTAACTGCTCCGAGAAAATTCATTTCCCCTGCTTGCAGTCTGCTCCAGTCCCTTTCTGTCATTCTCCATGTTTCTCCACCATAGGTGACAATAGGTTTGTAATAATTCTTATACATAACGAGTTTTGCTCTTTCTGAAACTTCATTATTCCAAATCAGGTGTTTTATTGTTTGGTAGAAACTGCCTCCCTTCTGCAACCTCCTATTAATTTCGTTAGTTATTCTTCCATCCCTAGATATTTCACTCCCTAAATAAGTGAAACTTTCTACCACTTTGAGAGGTTCTCCGTTCAAGGTAATATTTCCGTTCATCCCTTTCTCTCTTCCAAATACCATTACTTCACTCTTATCTTTATTTATTTTTAATCCATACCTTTTCATTATTTCCTTCCACGCATCAAGCTGTAACTGTACATCTACCTCTTTATCACCCCATATTACCATATCATGTGCAAAAATCATCTTTTTGTCTTTTTCTTTTACTACATCTTTAACTGCCCTATTCATTCCCTCCATCACAACATTAAAAAGTGCAGTAGATAGAATACTTCCTTGCTTAAGTCCTTGTCTTATTTCGAAGTATTCAGAGTTCCCCAATGGTGTTCTAATTCTACAATTGTGTCCTCTGTACATTGTCTTTATAACATTAATGTATCCATCTTCTATATCTATCTTCTTCATTTCTTCCCAGAGTCTTTCCCTGTCAACTGAGTCATATGCCTTTTCTATGTCTATAAAAACTATTATCACCCTTTTGTTTTAGTCCCAACTTTTTTCCATCAGTTGGCGGATAGAAAATATCAGGTCGATCGTGCTCCTTCCTTTCCTAAACCCATGCTGTTCTTCACTCAGCTCCTTTTCTATCTTTTCACTTATTCGATTTAGTAAAATTCTTTCAAAAATCTTGGCTATATGACTCATAAGGGTTATTCCTCTGCAATTTTTACAAAGTCTTTTATTGCCTTTCTTGAAGATGGGAACAATGTCTCCTGTTCTCCAGTCGTCAGGTATTGTACTAATTCTCCACACGCTTGACAGTACTCTAAACAGCCACTGCATTCCCACTGGACCTGCTGCTCTTATCATGTCCACTGATACTTCATCAGGTCCTGGGGCTTTCCCCCCACTCATCTTCTTCACAGATTTTTCCATTTCTTCCCGTGTAATTTGTCCTAATTCTGCTTCCCAATTTCTCTCAATTTCTCCATTATTTGTTGTTTCCTGGTGTACCTGCTCCTCAGCGTTTAACAGCTTCTTAAAATGTTCTTTCCAGAGGTCTTTCATATTCCCTGGATCTTAATAATGGTACCGTCCTCTGTTTCCATCTTTACTAGTACTTCAGAAGCCTTCCTTTTATTTCTCATCGTTTTATATAACATTTTCTTATTGCTCTTCACATCTTCTTCAAGTTTTTTTGTAAACTCTTCCCATGCCTTTTTCTTTAATGTTTCCACTATTTCTTTGCACTACTTCTTTTCCTCTATATATCTTTTATAGTCTTCGTCATTTTTAGTTTTCCACCACTTTCTCCGTGCTCCGTTTTTTCTTCTAACTGCTTGGATTGTGGTATCATCCCACCAACTTGTCTGTCTTATTTTTTCCTTTCCAGATGTTCTGCCGCATACTTTTTGTGCTGCTTCGACTAAAGTGTCTTTGAATAAACTCCATTCTTTTTTTATATCGCAGAAAACTTCTCTTGGAAATTCTTCTCAGCACATTCACTCTCCTTCAGTTTCCAATCCCGTATCCTCATTACTTTCTTCTGTTTTCTATTTTTCAGACACTGATTCATTTTCCATTGCCCCACCAGTAATCTATGGTCTCCATCTGCACTCACACTTGGAATTACCTTCACATTTGTTACTTTCTCTCCCCATTCCCTATCTACTAGAATATAATCAATTACACTCTTGGTTCTTCCATCACAACTGTATCTGGTGATAACATGACTTTCTCTCTTCATAAACCAGCTGTTTGCTATTTTCATTCCATTCCTCTGGCACAAATCAAGGAGTCTTCCCCCTTCTTCATTTCTGCCTCCATATCCAAAACATCCCAATACTTGCTCAAATCACTTTCTGTCTTTGCCTACCTGTGCATTAGTGATGGGAGATTTTATCATCATACTATTAGTTTCAAATTCCATTTCATAGTTTAGAAGGAACTCTTGTTCTGTTGTTGCTACGGATGTACATTCTAATTTTGTTTGTCGTGACTGAAAGACACCTTTTTCCATATAAAAAAAAGTTGGTAGAGAAGAAATTTACAAATAAAAAAATTAAAAAACATAAAAAAGAAAAAAACAAAAAAGAGAAAAAAGGTTCATAGCTACCGCGCTTGAGGTACCGTGTTCGAGTCCTGCTCGTGTATTTTTTTTCAAAATCGAACAAATTTTTTTAAAAAAAGAAAAAAAGTCGGTAGAGCACTTGCCAAAAAAAAAAGTGGTCAGGGCGGCGGTCTCTCATCCCAAGTGGCCCGGGCTCGATGCCCGGCTGGGTCAGAGATATTATACATTTAAAAAGAAAAAACAAAATAAAGTGTCCACGTGCTACTGCCATCCGCGTGGCCTAGGGCGCCATGCCACAGTTCGCGCGTCTCCATCCGTTGGAGCCTAGAGGTCGATGACCGCAGCAGTTTAGTCTTATAGGAACTTGCCACAAATTTCCAAAAAAGTTTTGCTTTTCCTCTCTGTAAAGTTCAAATGGTTCAAATGGCTCTGAGCACGATGGGACTCAACATCTGAGGTCATCAGTCCCCTAGAACTTAGAACCACTTAAACCTAACTAACCTAAGGACATCACATACATCCATGCCCGAGGCAGGATTCGAACCTGCGACCGTAGCAGTCACGCGGTTCCGGACTGCAGTGCCTAGAATCGTACGGCCACCGCGGCCGGCCTCTGTAAAGTAGGATAGATGGTGATCTGTGGGATCTCTGCCGAAAGAGCACACTGCGAGAGCACGCGCAAGTTTTTCGGAGCACACCGTTCATAGTTCCTTGTTGAACATGCATCTTTGCAACAGACCAGCCCTATGTGTTGACATGTTCACCGAACGACACGGACAATTACGATTGCAGTGGGCACGGAACCATCGGGTTTTGACCGGCAATCAATGGAGACATGCCAGCTCTGAGAGTGAATCACATTTTTGGTGCACTAGGTCGATGGTCGTCTCCAGAAACGCCGTCATCGAGGTGAACGGCGGCTCTAAAAAACATGCCGCTCGCCACGGACACAGCTGGTGGAAGCACTGGCATGCTATGGGAGATATTTTCCTGCGCTTGCATAGGACCTGTGGTAGTAATCGAAGACACGCTGTGAGATGCGAACCACGTGCATCACTTCATACACGATGCTATCCCCGATGGCGAAATCATCTTTCAGCAGTATAACTGTCCATGTCTCGAAGACAATACCGTGCTACACTGGTTTGAAGAGCATTATAGTGGACTGAAATTAATGTCTCGGTGATCAAGTTCACCTGATGTGAATCCTATGGTACTCATCTGAGTCGCTATTGGGCGCCAACACCGCATACGAAAATCGACGGCTCGTCATTTACGCGAATTACATGACCTGTGCGTAGGCATCTAATGTGACATACCTCCATAAACCTATCAACGAACTATCGGATCCCTGATACACAGAAACAGTGATGTATTTCGTTGCAAAGACGGACAAACAAGTAATTAAGCAGGTGGTCTTAATATTTTGGCTCGTCAGTGTATGTTGTACCAAGAAAATGTTTAGTTTCTGCTAAATAATGCGTAATTCGTGATTCTTGTAAATCTACGGGTCATAATTGTCTTTCATACGGTATTTTTCTTAAATGATTCATAAACGTTCAAACATCGATTGTCCACAAAGACGTAGTTCTGCCGATAAATTACATTGATGACTGGCAAGAAAGATACATCTCCGTGTTTTAAAATCATTTTTATTCAGTTTTAGTTGTTCAAGCTGGATTAATTGTCAGAATATTCTAAACAATACACACACATAATGAAATCTTACTTTGGTTTACGTTGGTTTACGATACATGCGCATTAATCAATGTTCATTCGTTATTTGCATTTTGAATACCAGAATATGTGGAGACAGTAACCGTCTAAATAATTTCTGCTATTCTGTTTCACAGATCTTCATCAGTAGTTTCGTAAAACAGCGCTGGTAATTTTAGTGTGCTGTTTTCAGCCAAAAGCTATGCGCTGTGACTTAATAGTGCAAACACTGCTCCAGGTGCGTACGACGGTGGATCCGGGACGAGTGGGCAGCAGGAGTGGATGGAATGCCGATGGCCCGCCACCGGATCCAGCAGACAGCTACTTCAACGTCGACCTTGGTCGCTATCGTGTCCGGACGCATCGCCCACCTCTGTTCGAGGCATTTAAATATCCGATGTCTTGAGTCCATGCAGCAAAGCTGAAATTAGGTCCTTCCCCATAATGTGAGCTAGGTAAACTGAGTATCCCTTACAGCTGAAGTTCCATACCACTCACCTTCATTTATGGGGTAGTACCTGGATTCTCAGTGACTTATGATCGTCATCATCTGCAATATAACATGTGCTGTTTTACGTTTCTGTGAGATTATGTGATTTGCTTACAGTTTCAGACTTTTCCTGTCTCCGTTTTTTTTTAATTAATGTAGTCTCCAGTGACTTCTTTGTCGTTCGTACACGAGGAAAGGTACCAGCTAAAATGTCTTTAGGTAGCCGTGAGGCACCAACAGTGGACTTTGATGACAACTACAGTCATACAGTTTCTATTCCAAACCATCCCCCGCTTTCCTTAGTCATGGCAGTGCATAGTGTGTATGTGAAATTCAGTTGTACAGTGCAGTAACATGGATCGACTTGGAGACGTGACAGAATGGCAAAAACGAGTTATCGTGTTTGGGCCCACCATTAGTACATCGTGAATAAATCGCTCTCAGATATGACAAAAATTCCTTTTGTCGCTGAATGCAGTACCATCTCGTCCAATTTCCGAGTGTACATTGCGTGCATAATTACGTGCTGTGGACACTACGGTCTGCTGCCCCGCAAAAGGTTGTTGCTCATATAAGCACCTAAAGCTGCCTGTTTCATTGTTCCAAGCTACACAGAAACTGCATAGTAGCTGAGTGGAGGCCTCTAGTGGGGTACGACGAATCGCAGTTTTTCCTGTTTCTAGATGATGCAAGGCGTCGAGTGCACTGACGGCCCACTGAGGCACTTGACCAGCGGTGTATGCAGGCAGTAATTCGGGCTGGAAGTGCTTCTGTGTTGTTCTCAGAGTGTTTATCCTGACATGACTTGAATCCACTCATTGAAGTTACCATGAACATGAACTAGGCTGTTTATTTCAACGTTTTCGGTAAACAAGTGTTGTTCTTCTTCTACATCTTCATGACGAGCGTCCTGTGAACACAACAGGATTCCAACCTGCCAACAGCCCGTCACGGACCCTATTAGAATATATACCTTTTTATTCTCATTTTATGTCAAATTAGATTCGGCTATTTTCTAGTTATAAAGTCGCCTAATAAGAATTTTAGAATAAATTTACATTAGCCATAAAATGTCATACACTCACGTTCAGAAAAAACAGAACACCTTGAACGACTAGAGACATGACGTTCATATTCGCAGGACCTGTAAATTAGTATGTTCTGCGGAGAAGATTAGGATTTGAACCATGACGGGTTTAAGCTCCACATCGATATCACGGCGCAACAGCGCCTACCGGTAAAATGTGCCAGCACTTTTCGTTTTCGCTATTAACCGAAGGTAATGGATCAGTATGACTTGAGCAGACCCATGCGTGAACCGTCCCGTCAAATCAGCAAGTTTGAAAGAGAGCACATTATTGGCCTGAGGCATGTGATGCATCCATCCGGGAAATTGCTGCTCGTGTGGGACGAAGTATTTCGGCAGTGCAACCGGTGTGTGCAGAACGGTTCACGGAAGGCCGTAGAACATGACAAGTTGGGCCAGGTGGCACCACCTAGACCACCCCCCGAGAAGATCAACACCCAAGTGGCATTGCAGGACATATATGCGTCCTCCTCGGCTCTGGCGCAACAGTGGAACAGTGGAACACATCAGGGGTGTCAGTCCGTCGCCATTCATTACGGTAGTGCTTACGCTCGCTTCCTCCACTTCTCCACCTACCTGTGGCGAATGTGCAGGGACGTCGTAGACGGCAACGGTGTATGGAACGACGTCACTGGATACAGGAATAGCATCAGATAGTGTTTTCGGACGAAACCAGGTTCTCAGCAGCCTGGGTGAGCGGCATCACAGTGACTGCATCCGCACAAGACATACAGCACCATCTGAAGGCCTTATGGTGAGAGGTGCTACTGGGTATAACCACAAATCACAGTTGGTACGGGTCCAGGTCACTGTGACCAGTGTGACCTTCTAGAATGACATCCTGCGACCCATAACCATACCCTTTCTGTACAAAACGCCAGACGCCATTTTTCAGCAAGACAATGCACGACCACATGTTGCTGCACGAAGATGTGCCTTCTTGGTGTCACACGATGTCAGCCTTTTACCCTTGCCCGCAAGATCACCAGACTTGTCGCCAATCAAAAATGTGTGGGATATAGAGAAACGACAGGTGCAGCGCTGTGATCCTATGACAACCACCACAGATGAACTGAACCAGGTGAATGCAACATGTATAGTTATACGACAGGAAGCCATTCGAGCCTATGTGCGTCGGTGTCATCACGCGTGGAACAAGTTATCAGGCCACATGGCGGACTCTGTGCCTACTAGGCAACAGGACACATGCTGAACGGAGCTGACATTTCTGCAGAACATACTAATGTATATAGCCTGTGAATATGAACTTCCTACTTCTAGTCGTTCAAAGTGTTCCGAACATGAGTTTACTCCACTTCATCGTGGTATGTACTTACCATTAGAGAAGCCACTTGAAAGTTTTATATTTTTGAAAATGCTATAGAAACACTGTGTTGGAAAGTTAAATCTGTTTTGAATGTGAATGGTTTTTATTAAACTTTGAGGATGAAGAAACACGCCGTTTACTACCAATACAGATTGCAATGTTTTAATTATAAGTGTTGGAACTGCTTCCTTATACTTCACTGATGTCAGAACACTGTACGTCAGAGCGATGCGTGGCAGAAGGACCTTAATGCTTCGCTCAGTCAATAAGAACAACAGATATTAGCAACATTAGAGATCCACATTAACTTCGTACCTATGAAGCAACACTGATCATTTTGCACTGTTCAAGAAGCAAATGCTTAATGAATTTTGTTCATACGCAATAGGATACAAATTACGAACTCTGTTGAGTAAGTAATGGAAGACCTTCGGTTAAAAAAAGAGAAGTCTGTTGAGGGACATCGTTGAATATTCCCACTTCGGCCATATAGTTTCATGAAGTTGCTATAGGTTGTGATGTTATACGTAGTCTTCAAAATAGCGTATGTAACAGAGGTGTGTTCCAAGCAGAGAGCTGTCACTGAGTTTCTTTTGGCGGAAAACCAGAGGATCGCAAATACTCATAGACACTTGAAGAATGTCTAAGGAGACCTGACAGAATAATCCACGGTAAGTCATGGGGAGACGCGTCTGTCATCATCCTAACAAGGTTGTGCAAACCTGTCCAATCCCCCGCGTGCCGGCCGGCTGCGCTCAACAGTGACTCTTGCAGAAGTGGCACGTATGGACACTCTCATTCGAGGTTATCGACGGATCACAGTCAAACACCTCCCTGCGCAACTAGACGCCTCCGTTGGTAATGCTAACACATTTATCCACTAGTTGAGGCTGTCAATGATGTGGTCCCGCTGGGCTCCTCACAGTCTAGCAGAAATACAGACCATAAAGACCAATGCAGGACCACCTGTACGGATTTTCTTGCCCATTAAGAAGCTGATCGTCACAATTTTTGTCGAACATCGTCACAGGCGATGAAACATAGATTCATCAGTTCGAACTGGAAACAAAACGGCACTCCATGGAGTAGCGCCACTCCACCACTCCTCCGAAGAAAAAATTCAAACCCACATCCTGAGCCGGTAAAGTCATGACGACTGCCTTCTGGGACTCTGAAGGTATTATTCTGTTTGATTTCCTCCCTCATAGTACAACGATCTACTCTGAAGTGTTTGGTGCTACCCTCAGGAAACTGAAGTAACGACTCCAAGCGTGTTCGTCGCCACAACAATGCGAAAGAACTTCTCCTTCTTCATGGTAAAACAAGGCCTCACACAGTCCTGCCTCACACAAGTCTTTTATTTTTCTTAAGGTCCCTGATGTCCTCTGTTTTTTTTTTTTTTTGGAGTACAGTTTGATATTTTTGCCTTAAGTCGCATTGCACCTGACGTCTCTGTCCTGACATTGTTCATATTTGTGCACCCTCCTCCTTTCTGTGGGCCTACTTTACGTGTGACAGCATTCTGCAGTTCCTTCTTATAAGGAGACTCTGTTAATACGACGGTTTTTCCTTTTCGTCTTGTAGTCCGCCGAGTATTTTGAGAGATTAGTGGGATTGTAATGACAGCCTCGGGCGATATCTGGAAAGCTGAGTTGTGTGGCGAACATAGCTGGTTGGGCGAGTCTGACATCCATGAACATCCAGGCTGGGGGTCAATGATTGATACTTGGTCAGTCTTTCGAACTAAATATCCGTTGGCGCTGATGGGAGGTAGTCTGCGTCTGAAAAACATTCAGGTCAAAAAAATGGCTCTGAGCACTATGGGACTCAACTGCTGAGGTCATTAGTCCCCTAGAACTTAGAACTAGTTAAACCTATCTAACCTAAGGACATCACAAACATCCATGCCCGAGGCAGGATTCGAACCTGCGACCGTAGCGGTCTTGCGGTTCCAGACTGCAGCGCCTTTAACCGCAAGGCCACTTCGGCCGGCCCATTCAGGTCACATGGCCATATTCCAGTTCTCTTAAAGCCATTTATAGCCGTCGGCACCATTACAGCACGTAAAAACGCGGCCCCAAATAGCGATGGTATTTGGAAAAGAGTGACAAAATTTCCTGGATGGCTCCATAGTCCTTTTTTTTATTTCTTCACTGTAATAACAACTCAGGGGCTTGAAAAACGTTGCGTCCAGGGGTTGTAATTTATGTGAAGTGTGTGGCGGTAAACAAAGGAGGACTACACCATTGTCTCTGGCCATATCAAGCAGCTCCAGGCTTTTAGTGTGAGTTGAATGTCCACCAACAATTAGAAGCACAGGTGATTCTTTCGTGTAGCAAAAAGACGTGTATTTTTAAAAAAAGTGATTTTAGTTGTCTTAATTAGCATATATTTCATGAATTTTATATTTAAATGCTACATGTATTCGAACTCAACACCAAAAAAATCAAATGAAAAAATAAAAAGTACATAAGCAGTGATCCATTTATTAACTGATTACCATTCTCCAACGCAACTGAGTGAGCCACGCTGCGTGTCATGAAAAAAAAATCCCCTCCACTTTATGAAGTTAAGATTCCTGAAGTTCCTCAAGTTCATCAGAAAATTGTAAAGCCAATTTTCTCGAGAATTTTTGAAACTTACATCGAGCAGCTCTGGGTTATTCATATTTCAGTGCGTAACTTTACAAAAAACATAAAAAATTACGATAATCCGATTGCCAAGTGGTTTCCCTATAAGACTATCATACTACAGGGGGAGCATGTGGTATCGCATGCCTCCACTGATGCCATGCATACGTAACATTTATTCTAGAACCAAAAGATTAAAGTTAACTGAGAATATAAGACTCTGTGCTCGTAATTACTGTTTATTTCATCATTCAAACTAAATTATTTCACAATTACTGAATGAACATAAACCTAAAAACGTGTTTCTTTTCTACAAACTTCACATCACAGACACTATTAATTATCATTAGCTTTTCAATACTGTTGTCATTTATTTAATTACTTGGTGGATACTCATCGACAGCATATTGATTATATGGAAAAGGTCATCTATTTTTGTACCTCACAAGTTAATATTTGCACTACGTGAAAAAACGCTGCGGTTAAATTTGTGCTTGTATTAACTTGGTTCAAATGGCTCTGAGCACTATGGGACTTAACATCTATGGTCTTCAGTCCCCTAGAACTTAGAACTACTTAAACCTAACTAACCTAAGGACATCACACAACACCCAGTCATCACGAGGCAGAGAAAATCCATGACCCCGCCGGGAATCGAACCCGGGAACCCGGATTAGCGTCCCGATGTCGCATGTTAATTCGTAGCGTTCTCTCTCCAGAACAGACGACTCCGGGTGGATCGGTGAATGTGCAAACAGCTATTGGCGAGCGTGATGTGATAGCACTTGCGGAGGAGTGCCGGCGTAAAGCTGCGATGGTGGCGGTTGATTTTGACAGTGCTTTTGATAAGGTGCGCCATAACTATCTGTACGCTGTACTGGAACAAATGGGATTTCCAGACCGTTTTACTGGTCTCATTAGAAGGATTTATGGGGGCGCACAATCCTTGGTACAGGTTAATGGGCGTATATCAGGGCCCATTCAAATTCGACGATCCACTCGCCAGGGCTGCCCTCTTTCGATGCTGCTGTTCGCGATAGCGTTGGAACCATTAATTGGGAGGCTAACAAATTCTCTTTCTGGGATGGAACTGCGAGGCTACACCTTCAAATGTCGTGCCTATGCGGACGACCTCCTGCTGCTCGTTCGTTCTGAGGAAGAGGTGAAGACGGTTCTTGAACTGTTGTTGGACCACAGTGTGACGGCGGGTAGTGCAGTGAACATGAACAAATCGGCAGCAATGCCGGTCGGAAGGGGCCTTACGCCGGAAGAAATCAGTCCGTTTCCTTATGTGCAACGATTCCGCTATCTCGGCATAGACTTTACCTCATCTGTAAAACACACTGCGGTAGGTAACTACCGACGTATTTTACAGACAACACGTACCATGGTCCGACAACATCTCCTACGGCGCCTTGATCCTTTGCAGCGAGTCGAATATCTGAACACTTACGTGGTTTCTCGAATGGTGCATATTTCGCAGATCCTGCCCCTACTACTCACGCTTGGACGTCGACTTCAGTCAGCACTAGGCTATTTTGTGATGATTGGGTCGCCCCTCAAGGTGCGATACGCAACGCTCGCGCTCCCTACGGACTAGGGGTATTCGGACCTACGAATGTTCACTGCCGAGCGACGGCGCTCCTTCTAGCCACGATGTACAAGCAATGGCGTAGCGGGCGTTCAAAAATGGCTCTGAGCACTATGCGACTTAACTTCTGAGGTCATCAGTCCCATAGAACTTAGAACTACTTAAACCTAACTAACCTAAGGACATCACATACATCCATGCCCGAGGCAGGATTCGTACCTGCGACCGTAGCGGTCACGCGGTTCCAGACTGAAGCGCCTAGAACCGCTTGGCCACTCCGGCCGACGCGTAGCGGGCGTGATTCCCTTACATCCCGCCTACTGGATCTCCTAGTTCCAGCGTCCCTCACACCTCCGGTGGCGGTGGGCAAGGTTACGCCACATTTTGCGCATGTATCAACATTTATCGTGGAACTTAGTTATATCAGAGACGAGCTTCCGCGCACGAGACCGCCATGCGCGAAGGATTTTTATGTTTCGCTGCTACGACGGAAAAGTCGTAATGTCATTGAACTCAAACACCCCAAGTTGCATTGGCCGAAGATTTGGAGACACGTACACCAAAAATTCCTTCCTACCTTCGTTCGGGCACTGTGGTTCTCTGTCGACTGTGGCAAGTTCAACACCAACCAACGGCTCCATGCAGTTGGACTAGTGGACACTCCACTATGCCCGAAATGTCGCCAAGTGGATGACGACCATCACCGCTTAACTTGTATCGCGGTGAAGGACGTATGGCTCCTAGGAAGACAGATGGTGGCTTGCTATCTCCGTGTGACCCCGCGACATATTACACCTGCTTCCTTCTTACATCCGGAGAGTGACTACTTTCCGGCGACTAAATCACAGTCGATCATCTGGGTCAAAGGTTGGACGATCGCGTACCGCTATGGGGATGCTGCCAAATCGCGACTCGACTTTTGGTATTTCTTGCAGCAAGCCCACAATGAGGTTCATAGATGGTCACACTATAGGAAAACCTTTGCCAACTATCTTCAGGCAGTCTTCCTCGACCCCCCACGCAGTTGGGATCTGCCGGGTGCAGTCGGTGTGCACATTTGACAGCTGATAATGAACCTCACGCTTCTCTCACCGCTCCATATGTAATGCACATACTACACCATGAAATGATCTACATGTTCCTTTTAACAAAGTGATCTTTATGGAAAATAAATAAATAAATAAAAACAACATCCCTGTTCCTTTACATTTGTGATTTGTTTTACAATTTTTTTTATTTTCTTTTATTTTTTTTATTTTTTTTATTTATTTATTTATTTATTTATTTTTTTTTTTTTTGCAGAGGATGCATTTCATTTAGTGTTTGTGAACTGCCTGATTTTGTATCCAAATAGAATGCCAAAAAGAAAAAAGAATTGGTAAGGAAAAAGTGGTCAGCGCGGCAGAATGTAAAAGAAAAAAAAAGTGGTCAGCGTGACGGATTGCCGTCCTACGGGCCCGGGTTCGAATCCCTGCTGGGTCGGGGATTTTTCTCCACCCAGGGACTGGGTGTTGTGCTGTTTTCATCATCATTTCATCCCCATCCAGAGGGCAGGTTGCCGAATGTGGCGTCAAATGCAATAAGACCTCCACCCAGGCGACCGGACCTGTCCCGATGACGCCAAACGCTCGTTTCCATTTACCAACAAGTCGTAGTATTTTGTTTGCTTTACTTAGAACATAATCCATGTGATCTTTCCAACTTCCCTAATTCGTAATTTTAAGTATCTAGTTGAATTTAGAGCCTTGAGATTTGTGTGATTTATCGTGTAAACGAAATGTAACGGATTCCTTTTGGTACGCATGTGGAAGATTTCACACTTTTCATTACTTAGAGTCAATTGCTACTTTTCGCACCATACAGATATCTTGTCTCAATATTTTTGCAAATTGTTTTGATCATCTGATGACTTTATAAGACGGTAAATGGCAGCTTCATCTGAAAACAATCTAAGAATGCTACTTAGATTGCCTTCTAAATCGTTTATGTAGATCAGGAACAGCAGAGGGCCTATATCATTTCCTTGGGGGACGCCAGTTATTACTCCTGTTTCACTCGATGTCTTTCCGTCAGTAAATACGAACGGTGACCTTTCCAATAGGAAATCACTAATTCAGTCGTACATCTGAGACAATAGTTCACAGACACGTAATTTGATTAGAAGTCGCTTGTGAGGTATACTGTCAAAAACCTTCTGGAAATCGAAAAATATGGAACCAGTTTGACGTCCCCTGCCGATAGCACTCATTACTTCGTGAGAATATGGAGTTATTTGTGTTTCACAAGAACGATATTTTCTGAATCCACGTTGGTTGTTCGTCAATAAATCGCTTCCTTAGAAATAAATAATAACGTCTGAATACAGTATATGTTCCAAAATCTTACTGTAAAACGACGTTAGCGGCATGGGTCTGTAATTTAGGGGGTTACTACTATTTTCTTTCTTGGGTATTGTTGTGACTTACGAGACTTTCCAGTCTTTAGGTACGGATCCTCCAACGAGCGATCGATTGTATATGGTTGCTAAATTGGAGCCATTGTATCAGCATACTCTGAGAGGAGCGTGACTAGTATACAATCAGGACAGGAGGCCTTTCTGTATCAAGTGGTTAAGCTATTTTGCTATACCGGAGATATACAGGGTGAATCACCTAACGTTACCGCTGGATATATTCCGTAAACCACATCAAATACTGACGAACTGATTCCACAGACCGAACGTGAGGAGAGGGCTAGTGTAATTGTTTAATACAAACCATACAAAAATGCACGGAAGTATGTTTTTTAACACAAACTTACGTTTTTTTTAAATGGAACCCCGTTAGTTTTGTTAGCACATCTGAACATATAAACAAATACGTAATCAGTGCCGTTTGTTGCATTGTAAAATGTTAATTACATCCGGAGATATTGAAACCTAAAGTTGACGCTTCAGTACCACTCCTCTTCTTTCAAGAAAATGATTCAAACGTTGGTATTACATAGGTTCTTAGCAGATTTGGAACTGTAACTTTCTTACGGTTCTCCAGAATATTAAAATACATTATACCCCCAGGTCTGCACCCCCCCCCCCCCCCCCTCCACGAACTATTGTATGGGCGCCGTTGTATTGAAGGCAGAAAAAGTAAGTGCTTTACATCTTTCTATAATGAGCTACCCTAGAAATAGTCAAGACTGGTTTCTAAACCTATCAAAGTTGTATGAGAACAGAAACTACAGTCATCGTCATATGGAGATTTGCTGGGATGTGTCATACTATCAAGGTACTGCAATAATTCTTAGACCAGTAAGAAAAATAGAAATATGTAAGTGAAACCTGATATATCCGGTCTTATGAATATCTCCACTGAAGAGGCAATTAGTCACTGTGGCGTAAGTTTTTTTATTTAACACAGCAGTAACAAAATTCTCTGTGTATAATTGATGTAAATCTCCAGTTAGCATTAAATTAATCTAAATTACTGGACAAACGAAAGAAGGGACAATATTTCTTCGATGACAAACAAACTTAATTTGCTGAATCCCAAAGTGAATAATTAAGTAATTCAAAATTTGAAATTAATCACAACTCTCTTCGAAGCTGAACCAAATCTTGAAACCTGAATAAAGTTAAGTTCAGCATAAAACAAGTTCCTCAACTCTGAGGTCTGAAAACAAAGTCCGCTCTCTAGCGGACAAAAACAAATTTAAAGTATCTTATAGTAGTACTTCACAGGCGAATCATTGAGGGTCAGACAATTTCGAGAAGTTTCTCAGCCCAGCAAGGATAGATGCACAGAATAAAATTTGGAAACTATCTTGTGGATGAAGAAAATAAACAGCAGAAATTATACCAAGTCCCAGCTAGCATATCGTGGATGTGCAGACGGAGAAGGCGGCGTACTATCCTGGAAGACGGTGACCGAGCCCCCAGTGGGGTGTAGTGGAGATACTCTGTCCGGTCGGTTGCTCACAGCGATGGAGTTGCTGTGCTAAGCTCTTGTGCCAGCCCATATAGCTGCCTCGCAGAAGGATCTAGGCAGGCCTATTTTCGGCATATGACCGTGCGGATGCAGAAAAAGGTGCAGTGCGTCAACGACTTGTAACGTTGCTATGCATGACACCTGGTGGCCTGGCCAGAATGCTGGTGTAGCCACCTACTAATCTAGCTGCGGAGTTATACAGTTAAGAGTTTCGTGGGATCTGTCTTTTCCATAGGGATGGAGCTTGCAGCAACCCCAACAACTTAGAAATTGTACCAAGTGCCGTTGGTACCTGATGTCCAGGACACCATATGATTCCCCCCTCCTACTCTCACCCCCCTCACACCAGGTAAATTGGGTCCATCCTGGGGAGGGTGGAGCAAAGCACAGGCCAACTTCCATGGGAGTGTCATGATGTGATGCCTGACGCCCAATATCATGATGACGTGTGTCAGCCAGAAGAGGTGCTGAATATGTGGAGCCTGTGGAAGGGTCCATGGTCGGTTGGGTTCCTGCAGCTGAAGGCTTTGGAAGATTTCCTGCAGGAGGCATGGCACCCCATCACGACTGAAGCCGATTCATAAGTTTACTACACTGGCTGCCGTCCTGTAAGACGACCTCGAGCTAGGTTCAGCCAAGGAGGTGGATGACAGTTGCTGTGAGCTATCATGGATGGTCCTGGGAGAAGGTGAGCTGCTGGACAAGATCACACAAGGAAAAGCGATGCTGGTGACCTTGCCAAGGGTGTGGGGAGGCCTCCTGGGGCAACTGTGAGCGGTGCTGACACCTTTGCAGTTTTTCTATGGGCGAGAAGCCATATTGTGGGGTGGCTCGGTAAGAAGAAAAAGGGTGAGATCATCATCCACTGTTTAGTGGCAGCAGAGTTTCGCCATCTGTGTTTAAACATTCGAAAAAATCTCTCAGATAGGCCATCAGAAGAAGGATGAAAAGCTGCTGCTGGTATGAGTGACATACCATTGGTGGTGCAAAAGGACGTGAACTCTGCAGAGATAAATTGAGTTACATTGCCAGGGACAATGGGCTCAGGGAGGCCCACTAGGGTGAAAATGCATGTGAGAACTTTTATACTATGTGTGGAGGATGTGGGAGTCTTCTTGAAGACGAAGGGGAAGACAGTGCCAGTTAAAACTACCACAACCCATGAAGCAAAATCTAACTAGACCATGGAGAAGAGGGGATTGGCCAGGAAAGCAATACCAAGCTAGGGTACCTTGCTTGCTCTAACATGCAGATCAGGATGTGACCATACTTGTAATGTCTGAGTTTATACCTTGCTACTAGATATGTTAACATGCCAGTCTTTTCATAATTACCACATCACAATGTCCGTCGTGGAGCAGGTTGCAGACCTAATGCTGTGGTGTGCAGAGGATGACGACCCTCGTCTGTCCGTGTCTCCTTGTCTTTCACTCTGTCAAAGATGTAGAGCAGCATATCCAGATTTTTGTTGAGGTTTGGCGACGAGAATGTTATGAAGGTAGTTTTCCGTTCCAGGAATGATCCAAATTAAATTGTTAAGGTAGCACTGGATGTTGGCAGGCACACTAACGATTCCAAATGGCAGTCTGTTGTACCAATAAAAACCAAGTGGGGTATTAATGACTAACTTTTCACGGGATGCTGCATCCAATGGAGGTTAAAGATAGGCATTGTGAGGTCAGTTTCCATGAAGACCTTTCCCCCAGCTGTTTCGTCACAATATCGTCCACTTTTGGAATAGCGTAAACGTCTGTCATTCATTGACATTTAACTGTTGATTTTAAATCACCTCAAATTCTGAGTGTGCCATTGGATTTTTCAGTCGTGATGATGGGTGTTGCATGTCAGCTGTTGGAATTAGTCACAATATCGTTTAAAGGATAGCAAAATCTTAAAACCTGTGTAAAATTAAGTTCAGCATCAAGCAAGTTTCTTGGTCCTGGAGTTTGAAAACAACGTCCGTACTATAGCGTAAGTTCCAGAAACTAAACACATACAAAGTATCTTACAGTAGTACATCACAGGAGATGCTTCGATGGTGAAACCGTGTAGAAAAGTTTCTAAGTCCGACTAGGATGGTCTTGACACTATTTGTCGGTGAAGAAAAAAATCAGTATAAATTATACCAGAACCCAGTTAGCATGTTGCCGATCAGAAGATGCAGGAGGCGGCATGCTGTCCGGGAAGATGGTGGTGGAGTCCCGAGTGAGGTGTAGCGGCGATCATATGATTAGTTTCTCACTGTGAAGGAACTGCTCTGCTGAACTCGTGCGAGGGACCTCAATAGCTGCCTCGCAGAAGGATCCACGCACGCCTGTTTCTGCACGGGACGCTGCTTATGCAACAAAGGTGGTGTACATCAACGACCTCTACCGTCGCCATGCACGATATCTGATGGCCTGGCCGGAATACTGTTGTCGACTCCTGCTGCTCAGGCCACGGAGTTCCAGAGTTCAGAGTTCTCACGGCGTCTGTCTGTTCCGTAGGGGCGGAGCTCGCGGCAATCCAAACGACTTATCAGTTGTGCAGGGTGCCGTCGGTGCCTGATGACTAGAGCGCTACGGCAAAAACTCTTTATGCACACAAAGAGCTAAGATTTTCGGTTCCATAAATATGGTATACCCTAGCAAGGAAACTGGTAACGCTTGTGTGTAGATCAATGTCAATGTAAAACTTATCAAATGTCAAAGATAAGCTGATTTTGTCATTTACCCAGAACTATCGCGAACATTAGTTTATGAGACAACATATTAATTACTTTACGCACAAATAAAAGTAAAATCGATAAAATTATCATAGCTCAGTAAGTTATTTGTTGAACGTGGTGTAACTTAGTCAAGGTACAGAACATGACGTACATAAAATATCTAAGTACAAATAATTGACGCTTTAGTATATGACAAGCTTCGAATATGAGACATGTTAATGTCAATTTGTCGTAGAATGCGTGACATTAATATAGCGACTGATCATAATGACCAGTGAAATACCACATATACCAATGCGTGTTGCTGTTTATGGTGTTGCCTGTGAGACTTGCATGAGGTGCTTACTATGCTCCTCGATGCGAGTTAATGGAGGAGGGCGACTGGCAGCACAAGGTATCCAGAAAGCATCTTGGACATGTACTGTATGATTCTTGTCGGGCGAGCAGGATGGCCGATGTACGTAAACATAGATAATGTCATCTACATACAGTTATTTCTTATAAAGAAAACGAATTTCTGCTGCCAGTCATATTATGAATCTTGTTTTATTTCGATAGGAAAAGTTTATTTCAAGAATACATTCTCCTAGCCAGATGTTTGTTCTTACTTATTTTTATACAAAATCTTCCAGTTATATGTCATTCCCAAGCAAGTTACTACAGCGATCTAAATTGATTTATCAAAACTATGTAAGTATTCCATTTAACTGATCTAGTATGTCATTTCTGTATACATGTGCAGTCAAAGTACAATGACGCAGGACATGTTGTTTCATGTATCTCCATAACAGTTTATCAAATTCCATAAATACAAACTGCGTCACCTTAACGGATTCATTTTATAAATCAAAACTCTTCGGTAGCAATTCGTAAACTATACTGGGACTCATCCGTGATTAGAACAGTGTTCCACAGATGAGCCGTTTGAAGACCGAGTTGCCATATAAGCCACACATTCTCTCTCCCACGATAACCTATGAGAGGTCATCACCGTAGTTGTAGTGAGTGGAAGAAGGTAGTTAGTTTGCAATGACAGCCCTATTTCATTGAAATTATCAACACAGAGTATAAAAAAATGTGAGGACAAGGTAGACAAATTTAAGTCGTTAGGAGAACTATGGTTTTTGTGTAACAGTCTGGGATCTCAAAGTTCTTTTCTAATATGACAGGTTTGTTATTTGCACATAATCCTTCTTCAGATTCTTTTACGAAATAAATGGAACTTAAGTGCGTAAGACTGCTACGTTACCGGTATTCATAAACATAGAAATACAAAAGAGTGGGATCCAAAAGCATATAGCAGAAAGTGCAGCACAAAATGAAGTGGAGGCCTAGTACCATTAAACAAAAACACTACGTTGTTTTCAGGATAAAGTAGGCAAGGAGTCATAGGAGGCAATACAAACCACTGGTAAAGATCGTAAGACAGCCACGGTAGCAGAACTGCAAATGGTGACATACATTACGCAGGGGAGAACAACTACCACAGACAGTGGTACAGAACTGAAGAAATATAAACTGCATAAACAAAGTGACACGACAAACCAAATCACGTATCTGCGTATGAGGTATGCAGGGCATCTCGTAATTAATGGGGACAAATGACATTGATAAAATTATGTGATAGTAATATAACAATGTACTTCTTACCTGACTTTGACCGATCTTGAATCCTTATTCCGGCACACATGCAGCACAGTACCATCTCCACGATGTCATATGCACCTGCTGCCTAGATACAAAGGTGAAAGCTGTGTCGGCTGTAACCTGATACATTATTTCGAAAGCCAAAATTCTGCCTCGTCAGGTAACTCCAATTCTCTCTCTGGAAAACTTTTCTCTTTTAATCACAATCCAATAATTTTATAAGCCACTAAAACGAAAGAGCCTATTAAAGCCCAGTATTAAATCTAAACAGCAAATACCCATCTTGTTATCTGTACCTTCAACTTGTCAACAAGCACACTTCGATCTTTGTACCACACTTGTTGTAAGGCTCAATGGACGCTAAAGTTAAATGTTTCCACATATTAAGTATCTGTGTTATTCTCAAAATACAAGTGACCCCCTGCTGACCGAAACTAAAGATGGAGCAGCACTTGTCAAAGAGAGTAGGTAGATCACTGTATGACACTTTGCGTAAGTCACAGTGGTGACTCAGATAAAATATTTCAGCGTCTGAAATGTCCGTATTATTCTCCTATAACTGTACAAAACACATTTCATAAAATTATATGCCTGTCAAGCCTCACACTGTTAATTTCTCATTTAAAATATCTGTCAAAGATATGTAAGCTCCATCAGCAACGATCAGTGTTTATGCAAATGCTATTTCCATGTAAAAAATATGTAAATGCTGTAACTTACAGTTCTTAGGTGTCCATTTTATTTCTTAAAAATATGTAAGATTCATGTCACAATTTTTTTCTACACGTCACACCCCTGTATTACGGTTCTACGAAACATATGTTAGCTGAAATAGTGTGTCAGCTACTGGAAGAATGTGTTGTTGGGTAACTTACAGTTGATACCAAAACCATGACTATAGACTGTGTGTAAAAATACTATTTTTACATTTAAATTACTTGTATTATTGTTTTATAACGTCATAACTCATGTCACCTATAGTAACGTGTCAGCTACTGGTAAAGCGCAGTAATAATGTATCTTACACTGGATGTCTAAAACATGACTGTAGGCTCTCAAATTAAGTGCCACAATGCCATTTCCAAGTTTAAATTGTTTTATGTACCTAAATTAATGTGCTGTACTAACAGTTACCACTTCATCTTATGTCTATACGACTCTATGTTACTACACGAACTGACCAAACACCATTTTATGGGGAAGAAGTTAAGGCATGATGAAATATATAATTACCATTGGTGACTGACTAACAAATCTTTTTTGTATTACTTCCGATTTTGCAAGTATCTGTGGGGACATATTTATCCACTGATGTTACGTATACTGACACTTAAGAAAGGCAAACTACACTAAATGGTGCATTTTGATGAGATCTTTAATGGACTGTATCACACAAACTGCCTATTCATGAAATAAGCATGTATAATTTTTTATTGTGCAAATTACAATACGTAAACATAACACGGTCAAAGAAAATAATGGATAAGGTTCCACACAGGGAGAAAAATTAGATCCCTCAAGCACGTGATCTTAGAACAAAAAGTTATTTATCAGAATATGTAAGGCTTTGAGTACGAAAAACACACAGGTTGCTTATTATAATGCAACTATAACTACAGATCTCAGATCTCAAATGAAAAATCAACCTTTGCATGAGAATAAAATTCCATAAATGTATTATGTATCAGAATATGAAAACGTTTTGATTATAAATCACATATGACACTACTGTCATAAATCGATTGTTATATAACATTAAAAAATACACATTTCTCACATGTTGGAACAAACGATATAGCTTACAAGTTAACTGGGACTGATCTTCTTTCAGAACTGCTGTGTGTACACTTAATATGTTTGCTTCTGCAAGTCCTGTGTCGTATATTGATATTCATGACATGCTCTACACGTTATTGAAGTAATGACAAATGTAATGCTGTGGCTTAAACCTCTTTAACCCTTATCCATGACGACTGTTCATGACTGAAACCCGTTGATATTTTGGTTTAAAGTAAAAGCAGCTGATGGTCAATGATGCATTTTATAGACATAGGTAACAAATAGCCCTATACATCTTCATCATTACACGAAATTGCAGCAAGTAGTCCACGTTGTGTTTAAACATCATGTTTGGTGCATTACAAAGTTATACTTGTATATTATAAAGAAATACAGTGTAAGTGATAGATGGCATTAAAGATTTCATCAGACAACATGTTTAGTTGTATTAAAGTGTCGGAAAATGATGGTGGATAAACATGCTGCTAGGAGCATGGCCAATTTAAAAAATAATTAAAGAGCCATAAGCGTCAGTCAACGATGTTAATTATATTTTTCTTGCTGCATTACCTTATCTCCCATCCAACATTGTGCTTGGTTAGTTTTTTAAAGTAACATAGTCTCATTTAGGCCTAAGTTGAAGTTTCAACTATTACTGCAGCATGTTAGTCATGTCACATGTGTTATTTACCAATATACAACAATCTAGACTTTGAAACAGGATTGTGGCACTTAATTCGAGAGTCCACAGTCATGGTATAGGCAGCACGTGAAGATATTAGATACTTACTCTCTTCCTATAGCTTACATATTATTACAGACAACGTGAGTTTTTTGCAGATGACTCATTGATAGTTATACATGTTGGCGTGCTGCTTCTGGCATTTCTGCAAGCACTCCAACCCTGGATCGAACTGAACTCGCATTCGGGAGGACGACGGTTCAATCCCGCGTCCGGCCATCCTGATTTAGGTTTTTCGCGATTTCCCTAAATCGCTCTAGGGAGATGCCGGGATGGTTCCTTTGAAAGGGTACGGCCGACTTCCTTCCCCGTCTTTCGCTAATCCGATCAGACCGATGACCTCGCTGTCTGGTCTTCTCCCCCCAAAAAATCCAATTTAATCCAATCCTGCATCAAATACGACCAGCACGTTAACACTGAGGGCTGGTCTGCCAGTCAGTCTTGACATCGTTTATGGGCGCTGTCCCACTGGGTGAATACCGGGCTGGTACCCATTTTGCACATTAGTCACATGACTGGCAAACATTTAGAAAATTTTGCATACTTTCACATGGATAACACTACACTCAGACGACTGGAGTACACAAATTCACACCCAGAGGGTAAATGGTTAGGGTCAGGTACAACATCCGGCCATCCTCTAACGTTAACAATGCCACATCTGATAAAAACCATGTGAGTCCTGCGAGATAACATCCCAAAGATGTCCGGGCTCACAAGCGGTTTCTCTTTGCCGAAATGTCTTGGCTCAAACTCGTCTAGAGATTGAACCTCATGTGTCGCATTACACTCCCTAAATTAGACACTTGTGACCCTTTCGTTAAATTTTCTGGCAAGTTTGCGAAATACAAAGTTAATATAAGATACAGTAATAGTAATAATGATATCAGGAACTAAACGACCCATAAATGATGTAGGCCACACAGTTGCGATTTAGTTAGAATAATGTTTATTCTGAAAGCAAACTAACAGCGAAAGTGGGCGTAATTAGAGTTACTATTGCACTCGAGGGCATATTAATTTGACATAGTTCGATCATTCACAGTCTCATCGCAAATAACAAGTCCACTACTCCACCCCGTTAACTACGCGAAAAGGCAGAGTTTACACCAGGCGCGCGGCTGCTAACCGCTCAGAGACTTTCCCGCGATACCACACAACGCGAAATTTTCCAAGTCGTTTCACTTCATAGCTGCCTAAAAACCAACTGTCCGCCTTCGCGTCTCAATCCGAACTGTACCCTTTGGTGTCTCCAGCTGAAATGTCCCCTTTGGTGTCTCGAGCGGAACTGTCCCTCTCACCCCTTCTCCGACTGCGTTTCCAGCGCGTCGAACATCTTTGCTCAACTAACTAGCGCAGATCCATTTTCTGAAGCCATCCATCTGTTAGACTACAGCTTATTCTACATTACTTTACATTTTAACATATTTAAATAATCAAAGCTTGGCCACTTTCACTTTTTAAATAAAGTGACAATAATATCCATTACATAATAAACGTTAAATTCTTGTACATAAATCCAATACAATATCCTTCTTAACTTTGAAGCTCACGTCCAGTAGCCTCGCACTAATGTGCTTTCTGATAGGTAAATAAAGAACAAAAGTAACAATTATGCACTAAACTTTACTACAAATATTCTGTTACCTAATGATTCAATAAGGTGTCATGCTATCATCGTTCAATGTGTTTTGTGTGGAGGAAATGATGATCTGATGCTTACCTGAAAATACTGATGATTTAAATTTCCTATATCATTTAGACAAATAAAGTTACAGAGTTGATATTTACAACGTTTGTCATTTTAATGTTGCGCTTCTACATGAAATGACGATCATTAAGATCGGCCAAAGCGTTCAGACATTAACATTAAGGTCTTTGTTACAAAACTTGTTAATTTCGCTTTAACAGTAAATTCTAAACTATTATACATATGATCAATATACAAGTTTTATTGGGATCACCATGAAAATTTATGACAGATGGTAGATTAAAATAACCGTGGCTTAATTCCCTGCACTACTACAGAATTAAATAGTATTCATAAATGTTTCCCTTTATGGCGGATCTTAGGTCCGCCGTATTTAACACTGCTACGTCGCCTAGCCACAAAGCCTTCTACTGGGTTTCCCTACGACGTAGGTTCTCGTCTTTCTCACTCGCACACTACAGCGCTTAGGCCTCAATAGACAATAGACGCCTGTGAATTTCCCCATCTAGTGGTGAATCGGCTCCCTTTGTGGCATCCGGTCCTGGACGTCGTTTCACAATTCCTGAAGACTGACTCTTTCGGCCATATACTTAAATGAGAGTGAAATGCTCGTTAACTCATAGCCCTATGTAATTAATGGATAAAGGCCAAAGAAAAAAAGACCTCTGTACAGTTATTGCACTTAATTTGAGAGTACATTCATGTTGTGGCTTCAAGTATATGTTACATGATAACTGCACTGTTCCAGTTGCTGAGACATAATATTACCAAACATGTGTTTTACAGAAGAATAACACAGACATTTTAGATGTGGAAGTAAACTGTGACACGAAGCTCAGGTATTTTTAACAAATAAGACAGACATTTAAGTGACAGACATGTAAATTACATCTTTTACATTTACGACATAGAAACAACATTGGCGTAAACACTGAGTTTTGCTGATGAAGCTTAGATTTTTTTGAAGGACATTTTGAATGTGGAAATAAGATTATATTTCTAACGAACCTTACATAATTTTGACAGACTGTGGGACTAACATTCTGACATTTTACAGGTATGTTATTTTAACAAACATATGTTTTACACAATGGTAGAACAACAATACAGCGAATTTAGATACGGAAATATTTGATTCGAGGATTCATTGCGCCTTAATCAAGATTGTTAGAATGCTCAAACTAAGCTCAGTGACAAGTGCTTTTTAACCTACAACTTCGATTAGCAGTAATGTCACAGATATATTGTTTTATTCTTTGCTATAATTTACAGCAACGATAATCTATATTCCAGAATGAAATTTCGTTGTCACTTGCAAATATATTTTTATTTGTAACGGAAACTGAATTTTGTTCTGAAATAATACAGATATTTCATACGTGGAAACATTTAATTTTATCGCTCATTGAGCCTTGCACTAAGTGTGATACAAAGATAGAAATACTTTTGCTGACAAGTGGGAGGCACAGAGAACAAGATGAGGTTTGTTTGTTTTTTTTCAGTGGCCAGTAAAATTACTAGGATATGATAAGGAAAACGAAATGTGTATTTGTACCTGTGAGAGAGATGGAACTTACTGACAAGGCAGAATTTCTGCTGACAAAACAGTGTTTCCGGTCACTGATGTCAGAGCATCTTACCCCTACATCTAGGCTACACACATGTGTGACATCATGTGTATGATACTGAGTCATGCTTGTGATGGCACGAGGGTTCTTTGTTGGTCAAAATGGGCCAAGTAGTAATTCTCTCTACTAATGATAATATATACGAGAATGTTACAGGAAACACGGTTACTCAAATGAGCCGCTTACGAGGTAAATATCTGTGTGTTTGTATGTGCGTGTGTGTGTGTGTGTGTGTGTGTGTGTGTGTGTTTTACAAGCCACCATTGACTTCAGTATGAAATATTTTCCTATGAAGGTCAAATGTATTTGAAATGCAATGTTTTAGATTTTGCCTCCGTGTAACTGAACTCAAATTTCACCTATAGCTTCCATCAATATGATCTACTACAGTGCCTCAGCACACTTACATACCTCTTAAAGGACGTTTACCACGAGTTGTACTCGCATTTGCATGCGCTAATGCACGTCTCGTCTCTGCAGTGAATCACGAAGTCTTTCAAACATCCCAGTATCACTTCGTGTCTCTTAACAAGAGCGTGAAATTCGCTACTTCAGTTGTCTATCGATAGGGGTGCTACACACTTCACTTATCAAATGACCAAAGACAAAAAAACCAGAGGATTGAGGTTAGATTATGTTACAGTCCAGTGTACAGACCCTGGTCGACATATTCATCTCGGAGCATATTAACACATTTGATATAGTCTTTCATCAGCAGCAAAATGTGTCTGTGTCCCATCATACATTTATCACATTCCCAACCATGGAATATAGGTGAAGTTCGAGCCACTTAAATGGGAAATTAACCAGAAAGTTTACATTTCAGTACCATTTGCACTACATACGACAGTATTAGTTTTGTTTGTTTGAAGATACATGTTTGCTGGAAAGTTTTTGCTTGTATTATCATATACATTCATACATGCCAGATCTCACAATTAATTTAGATACATCATATTTACAGTAAAGCAGAAGTATAAAAAGGTTTAAAAAGAAGGAAAATAGCAACCAGAAAAGTCTAATTAAAGTAAATACCGAAGCTCTACTGTTAAAAAATATTCCCCACTCTGGTAAAAAAAATTCTTTATCATCCCGATAAACATTAGTGCATAGAAAGCAGAAGCATAAATTAACTGTTGAAAAGACATTTATCCACTGTGGGGGTGGATATAGCTTCACTGCAAAGAGGTGACATCTGAAAGTATCGACAGAGTATTCAGATAACGAATTATTGAACAACTTCTGAAATGTATTCACTAACAATATGACTGACATGGCGAGGAAAGGTACAACAGTCCTAGCCATAAGAGTTTACGAATGTTGCGGAACAGCTTGCATAATTGTGGGATCGATTATCATTAATATATACGCTCCACCAGGAAAACAAACCAAAAACTCTCGTTAATAATTTCACACAATCGAGATACTTTGCATACTAGATAACAGTCGTGACAACCTATTGCATGCAGAAGTCTTTCAATGCACTTTCCCCCTGAAATGTCAGTTAAAAAATTACAATAGAAATAAAGAACTTGAAACCACATTAGGAATACAGAACTGACGGACACTTGCAATGAGTCCATTGATTGCAACATGCTTTTTCTCTTTGCATCGGTGAGACGAACAGTGTGAACACTGCCGCGTGGGTTCTAGACTTGCAGTCCAGCTTAAAACTCTGGTTTTAACAGACTTTTTTTGAAATTTTTGCCATGGAATTTAATTTTTCTTTTTGTGGTTTCTATCACCTTATATACAATGTGCTGTAGGATCTATGCACATTAATTTAGACTGTTTTAACAGAGCAACCTCGTCATAGAGATCTGTTAACTTTTTCTTATAGTTCGGATACCTGAATTCTATATATCGTGCCATAAACTATTTCGTAAATCGTGTTGCAACATGGTCTGCAGACCCTAGCTTTCCCGATTTTTTTTTTGTAGGTAATGATGAACGATATGGACAATGGCCTTGTTGAAGTCAATGGATATAATAGTTGATGTCAATTTGATAGTATCTAAGATTGTCATAGCATCTATAATGTTGGTCAGGATGTGGATGATTCAGTGTTTTTCCTTGACATATATCTAATAGCTTCCGACATTTTCGCTTAAATGTTATTAAGACAATGTTTTTGAAAGTTTTTGTCTGATGTTTTAGCAAGAAAACCGACACAAGCCGAGGATCGGGCATTTTTACTTTATGTATGAGAAATACGTGTGAAGTTCCCCAACATACATCAGTACTTACTTTTAATTTACTTGCAGTACAAGTTTTATAGAATCAATTCTTTAAGTCGAGATCTCGCAAGCATTGCATTTTTGAATTTGTCGCCATTTTTTGAAAGATGCGAAATGATAAGCGACTTGTGCAGAAAAATGTTCTCAGACCGGCCCTGCGTGTTAATGCACAACTTCTTTTGTTATTATTAAAGAAAGGAGAAGTTCCTTCACATTTCGCAAAAACCGGGAAAATGTATATGCCATAGGAGAACGAGATAGATGAGAAAAGAAAGTAAACTGTTTTTATTTTCAAAGTAAACGCCATAACTATTACTACATTTAACGTATTATGAGGCAAGATGCTCAATGCCTTCGTCGGAAAATTGCCCGCGGAACCATAATTGCACCTAGATGTGAACTTCATCGTCCGAAGCAAACCAACGACCACAAATGTCTTTATTCAGGGAAAATATGGAACTCGAATGGGGAGAGATAGGGACTTTATGGACGATGTGTAAAGGTTTCCCAGCGAAACTTCTGTAGCTCAATTTCGACTACAGTCTTGTTCCACAATAGGATTCGTAGGCGTAACCAGAGGGACGTTTTAGGGGTTCAGAGCCCTCCCGAAATATTGACAAAGCTAATTTTACCTTAAAATAGATTACAATATAATCTTTATTTCAGTATTACCGCGTTTTCAAACTGCGGTGACGATATTGGAACAAATGTGTGCCTCCAAGGAATGCAGTTTGTCGGGTAGCGCTGTTGCTGCGCGAGGGCCACCCTAATTATAGTAACTGCTCAGGCTGGCTGCAGTGCGAGTAAATTCTTTCTCACTGAAGCGCATTAGAACAGCCATATCCATTGCGTCTCCCGGAAACTTCAGAAAATGTTGTTATTACTGTGGTGAGTACTTTTAAACGTTTATTTTACGTAATGTTATGTGGGAGAGAGGGACGGGCAATGTGAGCAGTATGATAATCTCTCCGTCCTTATACACTTACTTTCCAAATTTTATACGATGCGTGCAATAACTGAGAACTGACCAATTTTACGCAGCATTGTGTAATAGAAAAGTTATAGAGCATCAGGGTGGGTTTTCGAAAGCCCTAAGAAAGTGACAAATAAGTATTTCCATTTTTCAGTGTAACGGAAATCGTATGCCTCAAGATAATAGTTTTGGAAACAATCAAATTAACAAAAAACATTAAATAAATGCAAAAAGCTTGTTTGCATGGGTACTGAATATGTTGATCATTAGTTTTGTCAATATGGATGTCCATATAGTTGAACAGAAAGTGAATGTCTTGGAGGTTTCTGCTAATTTATGCACAGTGGATACTTGAAACAGTCGAATATCATAATAGGGTTAATTCTAAAGCTGAAAGCACATCTAAAAGATTTATTGATCCACGTTTTTATACACAATTTTTTCAAGACCTTGTTGTGTAATAGAAACGTAGGAGATTTGTCTTGCAGCTGAAATAATAGAATGTGAAAGGCAATTGATTGTCGTATGTAGTTGTGAAAGATCTCGTTTATTATTCTCCCTCTCTTCCGTTGTCTGGACCACACTTCGAAGTTTATCCAAGAATATGTATGCCAGAAAATACGTCCCCACTTCATAAACTCGTGACCTAATGTCCACCAGGATTAAAGCAACAATTTCAACAATTCAAATGCGCTTCTCTTGTTGCTGTTTGCTTCTGGCCTTATACCACATGTCAGAGAAGATGGAATAGCCTATGTTTTGAAAGCATATCACGGTTTTCTTGTGCTGGTTTATTTTTCCAGCTAATAACATAAATCCATAGATTTTTTGGAATAGCCGTTTTTGCACCTTCTCCATCTTTGGGATGTAACCATTACAATTCACTGATAGTCTTAGGAGGCAAACTGTCATTCATAACCATTTTCTACTAGATGCTCAGAAATGAATTTCATCCAGACGGATACCCCACCATCTTTCGGTCGTCCAGCGCTACAGTGAATTGCAACATCACATTTGAAACACCTTTTCGCACAGATACCATGGTACCTACCTTCAACATCTACATCTACATGGATGCTCTGCATATCACATTTAAGTGCCTGGAGGAGGGTTAATCGAACCACCTTCACAATAATTCTCTATTATTCCAAACTCGTGCAGATCGTCTCTCCATATAAAGACCGGCGTCAACAAAATATTTTTGCACTCGGAGGAAGAAAGTTGGTGATTGAAATCTCGTGAGGAGATTCCACCGCAACGATGAACGCCTTTGTTTTAATGACGTCCACCACAAATCCTGAACCGTTTCGGTGACACTCTCTCCCCTGTTTCGCGTTAACACAAAACGTGCTGCCCTTCTTTGAACTTTCTCGAAGTACTCCTTCAATCCTATGTGGTAAGGATCCCATACCGCGCAGCAGTATTCTAATAGAGGACGGACAAGAGTCGTGAAGGAAGTTCCTTTAGTAGTTCTTTTACATTTCCTAAGTGTCCTGCCAATAAAACAGTCATTAGTTAGCCTTCCCCACGACAATTGTGCTCCTTCCAGTTTAAGTTATTCGTAACTGTAATTCCTAGGTATTTAGTTGAATTTACGGCCTTTAGATTTGACTGATTTATCGTGTAACCAAAGTTTAAAGTATTCCTTTTAGCACTCATATGGATGATCTCACACTTTTCATTATTTAGGGTCAATTGCCAATTTTTGCACCATACATATATCTTTTCTAAATCGTTTTGCAATTTGTTTTGATTTACTGATGACTTCACCAGTCAATAAAAGACAACATCATCTGCGAACAACCGAAGACGGGTGCTCAGATTGTCTCCTAAATCGTTTATATAGATAAGGAACAGCTGAGGGCCTGTATTACTACCTTGGGGAACGGGAGAAATAACTTGTGTTTTGCTCGATGACCTTTCGTCCGTTACTACCAACTGGGATCTCTCTGACAGGAAATCACGAATCCAGTCACATAACTGAGACGATATTCCATAAGCACGGAATTTCACTACAATCCGCTTGTGTGGTACAGTGTCGAAAGCCTTCTGGAAATCTATAAATACGGAATCAATTTGAAATACCTTGTCAATAGCACTCAACACCCCGTGTGCGTAAAGAGCTAATTGGGTTTCACAAGAACGATGTTTTTTAATTCCGTGTTGACTTTGTCTCACTAGACTGTTCTTTTAGAGGTAATGCATAATTTTCGAACACTATGTGTGTTCCAAAATCCTACTGCATATCGACGTTAATGATATGGGTCCATGTAATTTAGTGGATTACTCCTATTGCCTTTCTTGAATATTGGTGTGACCTGTGCTACTTTCCAGTCTTTGGGTAAGGATCTGCCGTCGAGCAAGTGGTTGTACATGTTTGTTAAGTACAGAGGTATCGCATCAGCATACTCCGAAAGGAACGTAACTGGTATATAGTTTTATAAGTGATTTGACTTGATGCACTACTCTGAGGATCTCTACTTCTAAGCTACTCATGTTGTCAACTGTTTTTGATTCGACTTCTGGAATAGATACTTCGTCTTCTTTGGTTAAGGAATTTCGGACGGCTGTGTTTAGTAACTGTGTTTTAACAAAAAAGTAATCGATAGTATTTCCATAGCTATCGCGCAAAGAAGGCATAGATTGTGGCTTCCCGCTAGCATATTTTACATACAACAAGAAGCTCTTTGGACTTTCCGCCACGTTTCGAGACAAAGTTTCGTTGTGGAAACTATTATAAGCATCTCGCATTGAAGTTCGCACTAAATCTCGAGCTTCTGTAAAAGATCGCCTGTCTAGGAGAATTTGCGTCCGTTTAAATTAGGCACGTTTTTTTCGTTGTTTCTGCAACAGTGTTCGTACCCATTTTGTGTACCAGGGAGAATCAGCTCTGTCCTTTGTTAATTTAGTTTGTATAAATCTCTCAATTGTTGCCGACACTATTTTTTTGAATTCAAGCCATATCTGGTCTGCACTTACATTGTTAACTTGGAACGAGAGGAGAATGTCTCTCAGGAAGGCATCAAGTGAATTTTTATCTGCTTTTTTTGAGTAGGTACATTTTTCGTTTATTTTTGGAAGATTTGGGGATTACAGTATTCGGTCTTGCTACGGCAGCCCTATGGTCACTAATACTGTATCCATTTTGATGCTTATTATTAGCTCAGGATTATTTGTTGCTAAGAGGTCAAGTGTGTTTTCACAATCGTTTACTATTCGCGTGAGCTCATGAACTAACTGATCGAAATAATTTTCAGAGCATACATTTAGCTCAATTTAGAATGATGTTTTGGCGTATCTCCGGATTTAAATATGTATTTTCGTCAACATATCGAGACTAAATTAAAGTCGAGGTATGAGTCCGGTACGTGTTTGGAATAAAACTAGAGTTTTCTTTGAACCTATCAGTAATCGTATCATCAAAATTGGGAGGTCGGTAGAAGGATCCAATTATTATTTTATTCCGGTTGCCAGAATGACCTATGCCTATACTAACTCACAGGGACCATCTACTTCAGTTTCGCGACAAGATAAATTACTTCTAACAGCAAAAAACACGCCACCGCCAACTGTTTTTAGCCTATCCATTCGGAACAGCGTTAGGTACTCCGCAAAAATTTCGGCTGAACTTATCTCTGGTTTTAGTCAGCTATCAGTGACTATAACGATTTGAGCATCAGTGTTTTCCATTAGCGCCTGGAGCTCTGGTACTTTCCCAACACAGCTATGACAATTTACAACTGGCATACGTATAGTTCATTTATCTACAATAAGAAAATCTTCAATGTGGCCAACTCGAAATTTTACTTCAGTTCCCTACTCATTATTCCGTTCAGGCTCCATTTCCACCATCGATTTTGAAAATGTCTTTGTAATGTCGCCGGCCGGGGTGGCCGAGCGGTTCTAGGCGCTACTGTCTGGAACCGCGAGACCGCTACGGTCGCAGGTTCGAATCCTGCCTCAGGCATGGATGTGTGTTAGTTAGGTTTAAGTAGTTCTAAGTTCTACGGGACTGATGACCTCAGAAGTTAAATCCCATAGTGCTCAGAGCCAATTTTTTTTTTTTTTTTGTTATGTCGGGATCAACATTTTTGTTAAAAAAATCGGGTATTTTACCTCGTGTTACATATAATCCTGTGATGATTCTTCCCCACAAAATAAACAGTAAGTTTTAACGTAAATGTTTTGAACTGACGATCGATAAATGTAGGACTCATTTTCCACTGTACCCGCTCTAGCAGAATGATCATTCTATTAAGATGTCCTGGACTTATCATGAACAACAACAGCTGTACAGTTCATCAAAGCAACTTGTTTACCATCCTTTCTTGTCTTAATCCTCTCGATAAATGTTTGTATGAGTTTTTTCTCCAAGGTGTCAGATATATCCCCTCCATAACACTTTGAATACAAATAAAACATTCAGACGTCCCTCTGACTTCCACTGACAAACTAATCAATTATCACTGCCAGATGTAGCAGTAGTCAGTAAAAGACCCGACAGTAAGCACAAGTTCTCAAAGCGGAGCAAAAAAATCCAGAGAGTTATTGTGGTGATAAATAAATGAAAGAACAAGATTGGATACTGTAAAAAACCATTGAATGGAAAGTAAAAAATGATGGTTATTAATCACGCGATTTGCATAAACTGATAAATGACCATAATTACATTAACCAAGTAGGGTTTTCTACGTTTTATTTCAATTTTTTAGAACAGACTTTAATTCACTACAGATTATCTCCTAGGGAATTTTTCGTCAAATTAGCAAGTTATCAGATATTGCACGTTTTATGACGACGAAACAAACGCTTCTCTAAAGCTGATTAACTACAGTTTTGTGATGTAGCATGCATGGTTTGGAAGTAACAATGTTTCGTGAAAGCGCATTGTGGATACGTCCATATTGAGATGTGGTGCTTATTTGTAGTAATGAGGACGAAATTAAATTCATCCTGTTGTGACACAATTATTCAGTTGACTGCTAAGATTGACAAGGACCTCAAACAGAACACAAATGGCACGATGACTTACGACTTCTACCGACAAGTATCGATCAGAAAACGGGAGCAAAAGTGCCAAGGAAACTTCTAAAAGCTATAGTTGAAATCACCAGCTTCATTTTTCAGCAAAAGTCGGTATACTTCTTGCGGTAGCCCGCCATTGCCAACCCTAGCAACCTGAAAACGTTACAACATGCTTAACTGAATTTCATATTCATTACTATCAATAATTACCACATTGGACCACAAAAGTTCCTGTTCTGTGCTTTCATGAGACCTTGTAATTTCTGGCTGTCGTTTCTACCACAGCAGTGAGCGGTGTGACACAGTGCTTAATGCACTAGATTCGCATTCTGGAGACATGGGTTGAATCCAGAGTCAGCCATCTATATTTCGGTTTTCCGTGGCTTCCCAGTTCACTCTAGGCAAATACTGGGACGATTCCTTGAAAAGGCGACGCCGCTTTCTTCCTCTACAATAATAAAGAAATTCCGAGCAAATCGCCGTCTGTAATGACCTTAGCTGTCGACGAGACATAAAACTTGCTGCCACTATAGCAAATGATCGATGGGCTTATGAAGTAGAAACCGGGCGTACGCCGAAGTGGCGTCAAATTGAAAGACCGGAATCAGACGAACGGCCTGCCCGGCGGGGGGCCCTAGCCATACGATTAAATAAAACTTTAATTTTATATATATATGAAGTTTTGTGTTGTATTACAAGTCCGTTTCATTATCATCATTTGTTGAAAAGTCTCCCCCCCCCCCCCCTCCTCCAAAAAATCAAATCCTGGCTACGCCTATGGTGGGATCAATGTATTAACAGTAATGGCAATTACTTTTGAAATAATCAACCGTTTGCTTACATTTTTCTGCATCTGTTTCGTTTTCATTTCATTGTCCCTTATACAAGTACTAGGAGAGCGCCCGTTGCTTCTTTCGCGTAGACTGTACGGCCTGCAGAGACTTTTTTATTTTTATTTAATAGAATTTTTTTTGCAACACTTTCCATGATTTTCACGCTACTTAAGACCATATGAGGACGGTCTTTTCCGTATGTACTTCTGACCAAAAAGTGATTCTTGCAGCTGGAATACAAAGATTTTATTAATCATGCCTTTTGCTTTCTTGTGGAGATATTTCCTTAGTAGCAACTTTCATCCCCAAACAAATATTTCTTTACATGCAACCTAGAAGCGAAATACCAAATTTCATAAATTTAACTTCAAAAATTTTTAATGTAACGAAATATTTTCTTAAAAATTTTCGTCCTCTATTGCACTCACTTAGGGGTAGAATTTCCAGAAACATTGACCATGTATTTTTCTATTTCTAACCCTAAAGTCAAATGCCAATTCTTATACAGTAGATGTAACCTTCAAAATCCTTTAGCAGTTCTTAAGAAATTATTTATTTTCAGAAAAGTTTTCACCCTTTTACCGCCATTGTGGTTAAATTTACAAAAATGCTGAAAAAAGTATTTTTTATTTTCTGACCTAGAAACACCCTACTAGTTTTCGTAGTTAAAGCTTCAAAATTTCCTTAATAGCGGCATACTTTCAAAAATCCTTTCGTCCCCTATTCCTCCACCTCCCCCCCCCCACCCCCCTTGGTAGTGGAATTTCGAACACTCGCTTCGTAAACGATGCCTACAGTATAACGTCCACATCCTCTCCAAATTTCAAGTTTCTATCCTTGGTGGTTTAGGTTGGGCTCTCATGAGCCCGTGGATCTGTCTGACCCTATTTCACCCCTTAAGGGTTGAATTTCCAAAAACCGTGAAACATCTCTAACGCCGAAACCAAACACCAATTTTCAAAAATGCAGCTTTAAAAATGCTTTCGCAATGAAACATTTTCATAAAATGTTTCACCTCCTACTTCTCACCCTTAGGTGTTAAATTCCCAAAAACTGTGACATGTGTATGTTTTATATCTAACAGAGAGTATAAATACAAATTTTCATGGATTTATCTGCAAAAATGCTTGTATAATGAAATATTTGCACAAAATTTTCATCTTTGTTTCACCCCCATAGTGGTTGAATTTCCAAAAAGATGGAAACACGTATTTTGTTTTTATTTTCAAGCGAGAAGTCGAACAGCAATGTTCATAGATGTAGCTTTAAAAATATTTTAGTAGTTCTTTGTAATGATAGATTTAAAAAACTTTTTACCCACTATTTCACCGTCATAGGGTTAAATTTCCAAAAGTGATAGCTTAAAAATTGTCTTAACGGCGACATTGTTCAAAAAAACTGTTCATCCCCTGTTTCACCCCCCTGTAGTTGGAATTTCGAAAAATCCGCTCTTAAACGACGCCTACAGTATGAGATCGATACCTACTCCAAATTTCAGGTTTCTATCGTTGGTGGCTTGGGCTGGTCGATGATGCGTCAGTCGCCCAGTCAGCCAGGACATGTATAGAGTTTGTAATTATACATGCCAATAGAGTTGTTTTTGGAGAAGGTCCGTCTTGAGAAAAATATAATTTTTAATTTTATTTTTACTTCCCCGCCATGTTTCGCTGAAGTTTCAACATCATCAATGGGTTTTTATTATCTTTCTATAAAGCAGGAAAAATGCTTTTTACTCCCTCAAGGCGGACCCTCTACAAAAACCAATGTATTTGTAATCAAAGACGGACAGAAAAGCTTCAACCTCAAGTTGATTACACATGCAAAGGTTTTTCTCAGTTTTGTTAGTAGCAGGGCTTGGTGAAGAGTAAAACCTACGAATTTTTTATGCGAAAACTCTTAAAGCTGTATAAATAAAACGCACGTTGTTAACATCCTACATCTTTATTCTTCATGTCTACGAACTTATATTTCAACATAGTCACCCTGGCGACGAATGTATGTTTGCCAACGAGAGACCAATTTGTTGATACCGTCACTGTCGAATGTTTGACTTTCTTCACGGAGCCTCAGCCTCACTTTTGCTTGCGCCACCTCATCATTATAACAGTGAAATGCTCGAAGATGGTCTTTCAGTTTTGGGAACAGATGAATATTATGGAGGGTGATCGATGACAATGAACCCTCCCATCGGACTGCTGCAGATGTCGCAGCTCGTGTATAGTCTGGTATTGATACGCTGAAGGGTCCCCCAAGCGTGGACGAACTCTTCGCATTCGAAATTCGATTACAGAACGCTGTTTCTCACGCACCGAAATAGTTACGTTACACACCACTATGTTACACGCTACAGTTCTGAGCTGCAGAGGTTCAAAAATGGCTCTGAGCACTATGGGACTCAACTACTGAGGTCATTAGTCCCCTAGAACTTAGAACTAGTTAAACCTAACTAACCTAAGGACATCACAAACATCCATGCCCGAGGCAGGATTCGAACCTGCGACCGTAGCGGTCTTGCGGTTCTAGACTGCAGCGCCTTTAACCGCACGGCCACGTCGGCCGGCGAGCTGCAGAGGGCTACAAATATATAGACATGCAGAATGAAGACGTAGAATGTCAATATCGTATATTTTATTTAAGAGTCGTTAAGAGTGTTCACATAAAAAATTCGGAGGCATCTTTTCAGCACGCCCTCGTAAAGCAGACAGACACTTAGTTCATCTGAAGGGTCCGCGGAAAAAAAAGGGATTAAGTCAAAAAAATGAAATTTCAAGTTATTACAGTTTCAGAAAGCTTTCAACAAGCTGCTTATATCAGTTTTTGTTTCATGGGAAGAAGGGGGATAGTCTCAAAGTTACAGCGGTTTAAAAATATGACGACCACGCGAAAAAGGAGGTAAGTCAATGTGAAACTAGGAAAAAAGGGGGTTAGTCAGTTGGCAGCACTGATCGCAGCTGTTGTTCACGTTCAATTGTCTATGATTATCAGGTGCTGAGTATGTGCTGCTGGAGGGTTAAGTTAGTGCTTTGTATGTTGTGTGAATTGTTTAGATTGTTTTAAGTTTTGACTGAACTGTGGAAGTGAACATGGAATGTGAAGATGAGGCAAGTATCACCTTCAGCCAACTGTCACAATCAACGAAGAAAAGGAAGAGAACTGGTCGGATTTACGACGTGAGAAAAAACTTTTATCATCCACCCATGAATTAGGGCCATACTGTAAATGTTCCAGACTAAAATGTTTTCAGAGTACCACTGACACAGAACGTGGGTATATTATATCTAATTATAACAAAATGACTGTGAATGAGCAGAATGCTTACTTGGCAGGCCTAATTAATGTAAGTAGTATATCGCAAAGGAGACCTAGGCAACCAGAAAATGAAGCTATATTTTGTGACAACAGTTATTCATATCCTGTAAGAGTGAGCAAATGTTTGTTCTACAGCCTTTACATATTTTAATGGAATATCTAAAGAAATTAGAAGTAATACACAACGTTATCTGAAAAAAGGTGTGAGTCCTATGGATTGTCGAGGCCAACACTCTAATAGGAAACATCGTGTGACATTGGAGGCACTTGATGCAGTTCGCCAACACATTAGTTCATTTAAAGGTGAACGAAGCCATTACAAGCTTGAAAACCTCTAAGAAAGCGTATCTCCCACCAGATCTAAATATCAGTAAAATGTATGAGTTATTTAAGAAATCATACCCTGCTCAATCTGTGTCGTATGAAAAATATAGACTTGTTTTCAATACAGAATTTAATGTCGGTTTCGAGTACCCTAGAATGGACACTTGTAGTTGGGGGTGATAAGCGTGCTGCCGAAATTCATGCTGTTGAACATGCTTTGTAATCGTATCCGGAAAGTAGCTCAGAAAGGTCGAGTGCAGAAAAAAAGAAATCAATCAACTGCCAACGGTGAAAAAAGTTCACTTATTAAAATCTGGCATGCTTTATATTCGTAAAAGAAGTTCTAAAGCAAACACCAGGGCATCAAAAGAATGTGAAAGTATTACTATGGATTTCCAGAAGAACTTACCTATCCCTAACATCACAACTGACGACGTGTACTACAAGAGACAGTTAACGTTGTGCATGTTTAATATTCATATATTGTGCACCGATGAATCATATTTCTTCGTGTGTGATGAAACAGTAGCCTGTAAAGGGTCTAACGAGGTCTCTTCGTTTTTGTTCTATTTTGTGACGACAATTCTTGATCCCTCTGTTAGAAAATTAGATGAATTTTTAGACTCTTGCGGGGGCAGTTCAAGAACTGGACTATTTCCCGCCTGCTACATTACAACGTTCATCAGGCGAAGAGACTTGAGGACGTGAAAATGATTTTTTTCAATCCTTGGCCACTCGTATGTCGTAATGTCGTATGTGTTCGTAACATGGCCAGAAAAAAAAAAGGTTGAAATGGCCAAAGACTGGCTAGAGGAAATACAGAGTGAAAGAGAAAAACCCTCACCTTTTCATGTTGACAAAGTAGACAAGGAGTTTGTAAAAGATTGGTCTACACACCTCGATCAGTTATATTTCAAGAAATGCCCATTTCCTTCTAGACCAATAAGATAATTAAAGGCTGCGAAAGAGCATATCCGATTCTCGAAATACAGAAGTACATTCCGTGGCCATTGGGACCACCATGTTATCAACAAGCCACTTACGGTTCCAACAGAACAACCTTGGCCTGAAGGAGAGTTCTTTCTACGTGATTGTGCGCATAAGGGTGAGTGTTTTTTCTTTCATCCCTATTTTTATCATCATTTCACTGTATTATTTAATTAAAACAGTTTTTATTTTAAATTTTGTAAACAGCTACACCTACATTTACTTTTTTAAAGAACCTACAAGAAGGTGTTTTTGTTGTAGGTACACAACCTATTATTTATGACAAGTATGCAGACCTACAACAGTTAAAGATGTTTTGCGGAGAAGAGGCTGGACAGTTTTTTCCCAGCTGCCAAAACAGGAAAAAGGACAAAACCATAAAAAGAAACTGTGTCATCAAGATGACACTGTTTTTCGAAAACCCAGTATAAGTGCTAAGAAGCAGACCTGGAGCAGAAGTGAATAAACAGTGAATGGACATAGTTTACAAAGAAATTATCTGGGCCTGCAAAAGTTTTGTTCTGTTTATAAAGAATTAATTCTAGTCTATTATATTCTATCTTATGACTTTTATGGTTTTTCGTATCTAATAAATTTTTTGCACATTCATTTGATACATTTTTAATGACATCTTAAATAATACTGGTAGTTAGTTCTAATTGTACTAGGTTTAACGAAGTTAGCGAATTAGCGAGATTTACTGACATTCCCCCTTTTATAATGACTTAACCCCTTTTTCCCTTAAAAAACTGAAGTTATTCGATATAATATTTTCTTTAGGTTGCTACAGTACGATTACACAAAAACCTTGTAGAGGTATCTAACGACTACAAGTAAGGCTACACTAAACACAAATTTCAAGAGGATTGGCTAAAAATTGCATTTGGTACAGAAGGTGTGGTGCTAAAATCTTTTTTCTTGGAAAATTGAAAAGAACTGACTTACCCCCTTTTTCCCGTGGTCCCTTCATCTATTTTCATTGTTCTGTAGCAATAGGGAGCCAAAGAGCCATATTTTCTTACACCCTGTCATTATTTCAGTTAAAACGCAGAAATCGAAATGGAAGCACCTTTGTGACAGTTACATAAGAAGAACTTACAAAAACTTGGCAACTGGTCTAGGGAAAAGTGCATGTCATTGTAATTCCACTTGCTCTTGATTTTACTACATGAATGTCTTAAAATATATTTTAATTCCTAGTCTTATGCACAGTTAATTGTCAGTAGTAACAGAAGCAGTAAGCCAAATCGTAGTATCCTGCAAATTTTTGTTTTCAATTTGATTGGGTCACAGGATGAATATCACACTGAGAGGTCGTCATTAGCTCAAGCTGATGAACCATAACCACTGCCTAGTACTACATCATTAAGGAAACGGCAAAAGAGTTTGTGGAAAAAAACAAGGAATTTTAGCAACTCAAGAAGGAAAAATTAGCTCTGCTGAACGCGCAACAACATGATGACAGTTGATATTACTTCCACAACTGTCTCATAAGTGTAATAAACGCCCTTCTTCATCAAAGGCAAATATCTGTAAAGCTTGAAATACATGTGCTTTCATATATTACATGAGACGCGGTGAGTTCAGTGCAATGATTTGCTTCATAACAGTGTTTGTGCAATAATTCATCTTACTTACCATCATACACAATTTTTATTCTGCTGTTATAGTCCCGAAAGAATCTATCCCATTACGAAATGTTTCTTCAGTGCTGTATCTGCAAATACTGCATTCTGTAATACAAATAACCTTTTTCAGAAAAATTTTTAGTGCTTCAAGTAAGGAAAGAAATGTTCCTAAATGGTGGACAATATTCATGGGATGAGCCCGTAGTCTCCTATTTCTTCTG
Source organism: Schistocerca americana (assembly GCF_021461395.2). NCBI lineage: Eukaryota > Metazoa > Arthropoda > Insecta > Orthoptera > Acrididae > Schistocerca > Schistocerca americana. The sequence continues at coordinate 544,124,083 of NC_060130.1, forward strand.
TGTTTCAAAATTCGACGTGTCACTGCACTGTCAAAACAATGCCAATAAAGCAATAAGTATTTGTTCTGCGGTATGGTTCAGACTGGCTGGCGGTGAACGACAGGTGGTACCACCACATACTGCCTTGTATGTCAGCTTCCGAAGAGTGGGAAATGCCTTGCCGGTGAAGATCCGCCAGCCAACGAGGGGGAAAAAATAAAAAAAAAACACAATACTCACAGTTTAAACTGATTTGAACTCAAATAAATACAACACTGCCCTTGAATCGATGAGGAGTGTTTGAGGCTACGCTGAACCAACCAGTTATTTGTTCTGCCAAAATTAAACCGAAATTCCACTTACTCTTGGTTTCATCATATGAAATTTCTAAGAGAAATACAATTTGTAAGAGCTGTGCAAAGATTTTTGAAAGTGGAAATAATGTAATTATTTACAACTTCTAGTACTACACATTCCCAGATATTCGAAAGTGACAAGTTCAAACATTAATATGTCGGTTATTAATCACCTTAGACGTAGAAATATCTCTAAGTGTACGTCTATTCCTGGCACCTTCGCTTTTAAGCCCAACTTGACTAAAAGAAGAGACCGGTTGAATGGAAACATTCTGAGACATCGAGGAATACTCGTTTAGGTAATGGAAGGAACCAAGGAGACTAAAAATTGCAGAGACACACGAATGCTTGACTACTGTAAACAGTTTCAGGCAGATGTAGGTTGCAGTAGTTACATCGAGATGCAAAGGCTTTCACATGATACAATAGCGTGGAAAGCTGCATCAAATGTCTTCGTAATGACGAGCGCAGCAAATGGTTCAAATGGCTCTGAGCACTTTGGGACTTAACATCTGAGGTCATCAGTCCCCTAGAACTTAGAGCCTAGAACCGCTCGGCCACACCGACCGGCGAGTGCAGCAACCACAATAACAACACTGCAGTACATCTGGCATCCAACCGCTTCGGTTCTGTAATTGCGCAGATGTTCACATTATTTTGTCCATCACATGTTTATAGCGTTTCGCTCCATGACCATGTAGTTTACTCTGGTAAATTTCAAGAGAAAAATTCAAGAAAAACTATGTTAAGAACCAAGAGTAAGTTCTTAGCTCAAACCATGATATGTTACGAAATTTCTCAGAAATAGGAAAATCTTGTTCCCCTTCTTCAAAGAAGTAAACATACGTGGGCACTTAAGAAAGAAAGTCATACATTTAGTCCCACGTTAAGGCCATTGCGTCACGAGAATGGTACATCACAGGTAGAGAGTACATACTTGTTCACTTTTTCCTGCAGACACAGTTCAGTACGGATAAACACTATGCGATCAAAATATCCAGATACCCCAAAAAATACGTTTTTCATATTAAACGCGTTATATTGCCACCTACTCCAGGTACTCCATATCAGCGACCTCAGTAGTCATTACACATCGTGAGAGATCAGAATGGGGCGCTCCGCAGAACTCACGGACTTCGAACGTGGTCAGGTGATTGGATGCAACTTGTGTCACACGTCTGTACGCGAGATTTCCACACTCCTAAACATCCCTAGGGCCACTGTTTCCGATGTGATAGTGAAGTGGAGACGCCAAGGGACGCGTACAGCACAAAAGCGTACAGGCCGACCTCGTCTGTTGACTGACAGAGACCGCCGACATTTGAAGAGGGTCGTAATGTATAATAGGTAGACATCTATCTAGACCAGGGCTTCACAACATACATGCTCGCGGAGCAAGCTGTGAGCAGCCAGGCGCGAGCACGGAGCAGCCCGAGCACGCTACCGGACCAGAGCGGAGAGTGGGGAGAGTCACGTGCGGCACACAACAGCTGCCGCCAGTCAATGTAAATCCGCGGCCACCTGCAGGGATATTACTCACGAATTATTACTGCCACAAATGAAACAAATAAAGGAGAATGTACACGTGCCCCATAATTTTATTAGCTTAGTGTATGCCTCTACATTCGTATTAATTTGTGAACTGTTACACAATAAAAGGTGTCACTGAAGTGTGGGATTCTCGGTTATCTTGTACTTTTTGCCCTTTACAATTGCATCTATGTTCGGATTAATTGTTCTTGTGCAGTGTAGGCGCAGCGTGCAGTTTAAATTTCGATCAGACAATGCGTTTCTCAGGCGCGTCTTGTTACATTTCATTCCAGAGAACAGTTGTTCAGCCGGCCGAAGTGGCCGTGCGGTTAAAGGCGCTGCAGTCTGGAACCGCAAAACCGCTACGGTCGCAGGTTCGAATCCTGCCTCGGGCATGGATGTTTGTGATGTCCTTAGGTTAGTTAGGTTTAACTAGTTCTAAGTTCTAGGGGACTAATAACCTCAGCAGTTGAGTCCCATAGTGCTCATAGCCATTAAGCCATTAACAGTTGTTCACAAACATACGTGGAACCAAACATTGATATTATTGTAGCCGCCAGTTTGTGCAAATGAGGAAATCTATCCTGAGGGAAGTGTCTGCAGAATTCCAAAATGTTTTTCTTGTTCTGAAATTTGTCTCTGTATTCTCTGTCACACTGCAAGTCAATAAGTTCTAGTTGCAGCTCAGGACGAATCTCTTCAATATTCGCTGAATATGGAGAGGAGAACAGATCAAATTCACTGTCTAGTGCTGTCAGATCTTGAAAGCGTTGATCAAATTCTTCCTTAAGGGCAACTAAACTATGTGAATAACGTTCACAGTCTTTGTGAACTTCTTGCGTGGATGATAATTTAGGAAAATGAGCTAGATTTCCTGTTTCCAGCTGACTCACCCAAAGTGTCAATTTCATTTTAAAAGCTCGTATTCGATCTATGAAATGAGTAATTAGCAGATTTTTACCTTGCAGTGAAATGTTCAAAGCATTCAGATGGCTAGTTAAATCTGCTAAGAACGCGAGACCACATTTCCATGAAGGCTCTTTCAATTCAGGAACACACATGTTATTTATTTCCATGAACATATTTATCTCATCTAATAGTTTTCCTGGTGGATCACACAGTGAACACCCCTTATTTCATTCGGCACGGTCAGTTTTTTCATTGTCTCCTTCAACAGCGCAATGAAACCAGATTTTTTCCCTGTCATCGCTGGTGCACCGTCTGTAGACACTGAAACTAAAGAATTCCACGACAATCCTATATTTTCAACACTTTCTTCAACACTACTTAAAATATCACCTCCGGTTGTAGTGTTCTTCATGGCTACTACATCGAGGAGCTCCTCCCTCACCTGAAGATCTCTATTAACACCTCTCATAAATATGGCAAGCTGCGCTGTTCCAGTGATATAAACACTTTCGTCCAGAGCTAGAGAATACGCCATAAAATATTTACAGATATTTGCAAGCTGGCTCTGGACGTCGTCTGCCATGTCCTGTATGCGACGCATAATGGTCATGTCAGATAATGGCACAATCCGAAACTGTTCAACTTGAGATGGACACAAACGTTCCGCTGCAACTGCCAAACATTCTTTTATTAAATCGCCATCAGTGAAGGGGCGCTGGGATTTTGCTAAAAGCAAAGCAATTTTGTAACTCACTCTGAGAGCTGTCTCAGTTGATTTTTCTTCATCGTCCAGATCTTCTTCGGATAGCTTCCTTTTAAGTTTAATAACTTCCTGTGCACGATCTGGTCCATCACATTTTTCCCTTCCGTAGTCTTTCGCGTGGTACGACATATAATGTAGCTGCAAATTAAATTTCCTAAAAGAATTCAGCGTTTTGTGACGTACTAAACATTTTGCAACACCATCTTTTACTGTAAACAGATACAATTCCTTCCAATGGAGGTTGAACTGCGAAAACATGGTTGGGGTTACCCAACGGCGACTTGACATGATTCTTAACCTGCGAAGTGATTGTTAGAGCTGATCGTAGTACTTTAAACGTTACACAGTCGGCGCGGATTCAATAGGCACGCTGCGGCCCTACTCAAACGTGCGCGCGCATTTCCCCTTCCTCCCCTCCATAGCTACTCCGCGACCTTGCACCTGCTCGTAAGCACGTGCCTGAGCAGACGCGAGTACTCGCGCTCAAAACCGGCCAGGTGTTAAGCCCTGATCTAGACCATTACATAGGCATTCCAAACTGCATCAGGAAGCACTGCAAGTACTATGACAGTTAGGAAGGAGGTGAGAAAACTTGGATTTCATGGTCGAGCGGCTGCTCATAAGCCACACGTCACGCCGGTAAACGCCAAACGACGCCTCGCTTGGTGTAAAGAGCGTAAACATTGAACGATTGAACGGTGGAAAAACGTTGCGTGGTGTGACGACTCCTGGTACACAATGTGGCGAATGCCCGGTGAACGCCACCTATGAGCGTGAGTAGTGCCAACAGTAAAATTCTGAGGCGGTAGTGTTATGGTGTGATCGTGTTTTTCATGGAGGGGGCTTGCACCCTTTGCTGTTTTGCGTGGCACTATCACAGCACATCCCTACACTGATGTTTTAAGCATCTTCTTGTTTCCCATTGTTGCAAGAGCAATTCGTGGATGACGATTGCATCTTCCAACACTATCGAGCACCTGTTCATAATGCACGGCCCGTGGCGGAATGGTTAGACGACAATAACATTCCTGTAATGGAATGGCCTGCACAGATTCTTGATCTGAATTATATAGAACACCTTTGGGATGTTTTGGGACGCCAACGTCATGCATGGCCTCACCGACCGACATTGATAGCTCTCCTCAGTGCAGCTCTCCGTGAAGAATGGGCTGCCATTCCCCAAGAAACCTTCAAGCACCTGATCGAACGTATGCCTGCGAGAGTGGAAGCTTTCATCAATGTTGAGGGTGGGCCAACACCATACTGAATTCCAGCAGTACCGATGGAGGTCGCCACGAACTTGTAAGTCGTTTTCAGCCAGGTGTCCGGATACATCTGACCACATAGTGTAGCTCGCGCAAGATATGATGGCTGGTGAGCAGTGACCAGTTTTCGTCCAAAGCGCTGGGCGAGTTCATTCGTATGATCGGAAGCGGTGGCGGGTAAGTGTTTTCCACCTTTCGGTCGGACAACGATGACATAATCGAGGCACACGCCCTGCAATCTTTCTCAAACGATTTCTACATTTACATCTACATCCATACTCCGCAAGCCACCTGACGGTGTGTGGCGGAGGGTACCTTGAGTACCTCTATCGGTTCTCCCTTCTATTCCAGTCTCGTATTGTTCGAGGAAAGAAGGATTGTCGGTATGCTTCTGTGTGGGCTCTAATCACTCTGAGTTTATCTTCATGGTCTCTTCGCGAGATATACGTAGGAGGGAGGAATATACTGCTTGACTCTTCGGTGAAGGTATGTTCTCGAAACTTCAACAAAAGCCCGTACCGAGCTACTGAGCGTCTCTCCTGCAGAGTCTTCCACTGGAGTTTATCTATCATCTCCGTAACGCTTTCGTGATTACTAAATGATCCTGTAACGAAGCGCGCTCCTCTCCGTTGGATCTTTTCTATCTCTTCTATCAACCCTATCTGGTACGGATCCCACACTGCTGAGCAGTATTCAAGCAGTGGGCGAACAAGCGTACTGTAACCTACTTCCTTTGTTTTCGGATTGCATTTCCCTAGGACTCTTCCAATGAATCTGTCTGGCATCTGCTTTACCAACGATCAACTTTATATGATCATTCCATTTTAAATCACTCCTAACACGTACTCCCAGATAATTTATGGAATTAACTGCTTCCAGTTGCTGACCTGCTATTTTGCAGCTAAATGATAAGGGATCTATCGTTCTATGTATTCGCAGCACATTACACTTGTCTACATTGAGATTCAATTGTCATTCCCTGCACCATGCGTCAATTCGCTGCAGATACTCCTGCATTTCAGTACAATATTCCATTGTTACAACCTCTCGATATACCACAGCATCATCCGCAAAAAGCCTCAGTGAACTTCCGATGTCATCCACAAGGTCATTTATGTATATTGTGAATAGCAACGGACCTACGACACTCCCCTGCGGCACACCTGAAATCACTCTTACTTCAGAAGACTTCTCTCCATTGATTTTACAGAAACTATTCAGCAAAAAGAAAGTATTTTTGCTTTACTTATCGCTTTATATGACAAGTTCATGATGATGTGCCGATCATTTCGTTAATGGTCATCATTATTGTGATATTTACGAGAAAGTAAGAGACTGCGCGAAAATCGGAAAAGTGTACAATGAAAAATAGAGGCAGTATGATTTTGCGTTTGGTGCATATTAGATAATATGTTATTGCGTATGAAATTTAGCTAACATATTGAAATTTTCTTTAGGCTTGAGTAGAAGTATCTGTCTGTCGCCAATATTGAGAAAATTGATCTTATGTAGCTCACTCATTTCCGAGCAAGTCAAAGTGAAATATTCACGACATTCCTCGTATTTCATCAACGGTTTCAGATATCGAAATGAGATGTTGGTAAATGATACTAAGCAAAGAGATGAGTATTTTGTCATATCGTTATTATGTAAAACTCCATCATCCAGCGTGTTATTCCAATAACTACAGATTTTTTCGGTGAAAGAATGTAATTTGGTGAAACGAGAAATCCTTTTGGTTTTCGAAGAACATATGTGAAGACATTAAACGGTTTCCTGAACGGAGTATGTGCTTTTTCATGAGCTACTGATTTTACTATTCCTCAGTCCCTCATTTTATAAACTTAACAACCACTGGTTCACAATTCTCTAGCAATTGTGTCTGCACAACATGTTAGTGAGATGAGACAGTGTAAACTCCGTTGTGTTTTGTCTAAAGAAGCAAATTTTGACATGGCAGCCAGAGAAATGTGTATGTTTTACTCAGATTTCGCCATTCATGACGCTTCTCTGAAAGTTACAAATACGAGGGCACTTCAATAAGTAATGCAACACATTTTTTTTCTCGGCCAATTTTGGTTGAAAAAACCGGAAATTTCTTGTGGAATATTTTCAAACATTCCCGCTTCGTCTCGTATAGTTTCATTGACTTCCGACAGGTGGCAACGCTGTACGGAGCTGTTAAAATGGCGTCTGTAACGGATGTGCGTTGCAAACAACGGGCAGTGATCGAGTTTCTTTTGGCGGAAAACCAGGGCATCTCAGATATTCATAGGCGCTTGCAGAATGTCTACGGTGATCTGGCAGTGGACAAAAGCACGGTGAGTCGTTGGGCAAAGCGTGTGTCATCATCGCCGCAAGGTCAAGCAAGACTGTCTGATCTCCCGCGTGCGGGCCGGCTGTGCACAGCTGTGACTCCTGCAATGGCGGAGCGTGCGAACACACTCGTTCGAGATGATCGACGGATCACCATCAAACAACTCAGTGCTCAACTTGACATCTCTGTTGGTAGTGCTGTCACAATTGTTCACCAGTTGGGATATTCAAAGGTTTGTTCCCGCTGGATCCCTCGTTGTCCAACCGAACACCATAAAAAGCAAAGGAGAACCATCTGTGCGGAATTGCTTGCTCGTCATGTGGCTGAGGGTGACAATTTCTTGTCAAAGATTGTTACAGGCGATGAAACATGGGTTCATCACTTCGAACCTGAAACAAAACGGCAATCAATGGAGTGGCGCCACACCCACTCCCCTACCAAGAAAAAGTTTAAAGCCATACCCTCAGCCGGTAAAGTCATGGTTACAGTCTTCTGGGACGCTGAAGGGGTTATTCTCTTCGATGTCCTTCCCCATGGTCAACGATCAACTCTGAAGTGTATTGTGCTACTCTTCAGAAATTGAAGAAACGACTTCAGCGTGTTCGTAGGCACAAAAATCTGAACGAACTTCTCCTTCTTCATGACAACGCAAGACCTCACACAAGTCTTCGCACTCGAGAGGAGCTCACAAAACTTCAGTGGACTGTTCTTCCTCATGCACCCTACAGCCCCGATCTCGCACCGTCGGATTTCCATATGTTTGGCCCGATGAAGGACGCAATCCGTGGGAGGCACTACGCGGATGATGAAGAAGTTATTGATGCAGTACGACGTTGGCTCCGACATCGACCAGTGGAATGGTACCGTGCAGGCATACAGGCCCTCATTTCAAGGTGGCGTAAGGCCGTAGCATTGAATGTAGATTACGTTGAAAAATAGTGTTGTGTAGCTAAAAGATTGAGGAATAACCTGGTGTATTTCAATGCTGAATAAAACAACCCCTGTTTCAGAAAAAAAAAGTGTTGCATTACTTATTGAACTGCGCTCGTAGTTAACAAGCCAGGCGAAAATAAATCGCTGAATTTTGAGCGTTAGGTAGTAACGAAGTCAGAGGTGACAGAAGATCTTTCTGAAAGGTCACCAAGCAAGTGTGGCCGTGGACGGGCTCCACTTAATATTTAAAAAAATGTGAGCGTAGGCTTCAGTTTAGAATGACATTTCTCCTACAGCGCTCTGACCGCCCCCCCCCCCCCTCCAACTGCCGCTCTCACCAAACTTCCCCAGCATCTAGTGGCCATGGCATTTTGTGTGCACTACAAAAGATGATCAGAGTATGTGACTCAAATAGCACGGTAACTGAAAACGTATTGCGAAGCTGAAGTACTGGGACGGCATGATTCTTGTATTCAAGACATCTAAATTGCGCACAGATTCACCGTGGAATTCTGCGGATATGTGGACCAAATGCAATATCGTGTCCAGCAGGAGTGAAATTGTGCTAAAAATTTTATCAGGTCCGCACAAACGTGGGTGATGCTAACCTGGAAGTTCAGATCTTACGGCATGTGATTTACATCTTTTCGGAATTTAAAAGAATATGTGGCAGGAAAGAGATTTTCCAACGATTCGAACCTGCGACCGCAGCGGCCGCGCGGTTCCAGACTGTAGCACGTTGAACCACTCGGGAGAGAGAGTGGATAACTATGTCGAAAAATAGTATCATATATCTGGGTCACTGTGACGCGTAATGCAGCATTCAATTAAGTTTACTTGGCATGTCATAATAAATAATGTATAAGTTACTTTTTGAAGTCCCCTCGCAAAACGAAGATTCTCTTGTAACGACGGCTTATAATATTTCTTAGTAAGACCTAGGCATATTTTTTTCTGCTGAATAAAATACTTTCTATAATAACGTCGTTTGATACGTAATAGGGGGTCATCTCCAGCAACAAATGATAGGCGAAGCAGTAAGTGTATTTTGCTGACTAATACTGATGACACTGCGCTAGATTTGACATTTTGCCCACGCATTACGAAGATATTGCTATTTTGGCTATTACTACATGTTACTTGTATTTTTTATGAGCTTTGAACATGTCATTATACACATTTATAAAATATGATAAATTGTAGAACTTCCATGGCGATGCACTATGGCTTCCTCTTTTTTCTCAATGTTTCAAAATTGTGACACTACTGCCTAAACGACGACGATAAAATGGAAGAAACTGTGAACAACTGGCTACAATCACATATCATGAATTTTTATATGTCATCGAATCATATTTTGCGTTTGATCTTAGCGTGTGTGGTTTTCGTACAAGTACATTGTCTGTTTCGTTGTTTTAGTAGTGATAAAATTCCAACACACGTACAAGGGCATCATTGACGATTCTGTTTACTACTGTGCAGCTAACAGAAACAAAAATTATACCATGAAATCCGTTAGCGAAGCCAATTACGTACACATTCAGCCAACAGCTGCTTCGCTCACGCAGGATCGCCCAGGGGCGGACGTATATGAAATGAAACGATTTAGGAATTCATATAAAACAGCTAGCTGCGTATTAGTGTTGCGTAACTGGTGCGGGCGGTTAAATGTGTCCTGGTTTCAAAGATTAAGCTTAAATAATGTGCTGTTATGACAGACTTTTACAGTAGCAATTACACCTCGTGGCCAGCTGGACGATTTTGCAACGTGATATTACGTTAATGGTAGGGAGAACTGTTGATGAAACACAGATAACTCTCCCACTACGAACAGCAAAAACAAGTTGTAAGTCCCTTCCAAAAGAGTACGGGAACGTTCCTGAGGACTGACAGTAGTTCTATATTGCTGAAGGTATAAGGCATCTCGCATTTTCCATTATGTCGTACAAAACTATTCATTTTATATATACGGGTCTGGCACCAACATGGCAGAAGGGGAAACACCAATTTCATTAGATTCTCTTACTTCATGCAGAGAATCATTTGAAATATTGTGGTCACGTGAAGATCACATTACTATGAACATTTGTAATTCATGTGCCGTAGCGTTATTATTTTAAAAGTTGTGTTTTTAGAGTATGCATGTATATACTAGGCAATTTCTTGTTATCGATGCAAACTTTCTGAGTGGAGAGAAAGGTCACACATAGGAATGTGAGAGTAGGAGCCTTTTTTCACATAGCTAATGCGTCTTATGTTACAGAAGCAAAGTTTTTGTAGCATAGCTCAACCAATAGTGTATGTACTATACGTTGTATGATGCACCTTCTGATTCCTGTCCTTATCCTGCGTCTTCACGAAGTAAGCATGTTGTTTTGGAATTGGCAATGTTGGTGGTAGACGGTGGGCGGATACCGTTTCTGTCGCAACCCCTTCCCCTCCGGGACGGAATTTGTCTACCCCATCACTGAGGGTCTAGTGTTACCTCATGGGAAAATAAGAGGAAGTTTTTGGAAATACCTACAAATCGTGTAACTGAGGCGACACGTGGGTACTAGCCCAACTTTCGCCTAGTCGGATGTGGGAAACCGCCTATAAAGCACATTCAGGCCAGCCCACCTGTCCTCGTCTTTAATTCGCCAGGCTAATTCGATCCGGAGTTGGCGCCTCTCCCCGAATCTCGGAAGCGTCTTGCTAATGAGGGCGGTTATTCTAGCGGATCGTTTGCAGGACGTAATAATTTTTTTATTATGTAAGTAGTTCCAAGCATTGTAGTACAAGTGTACCTGATCACCATGTAGTCGTACATCATGAGGGGTGGTAACAAGAAACTCCACCAACGCACTGCACACTATGTGATATGTACAGTAACGTGGTTAATCCTGAGGAGATCTATAATACTGTAGCCTGTATTTATAGTTTTTGTTTTATTTATTTAACCTCATCCGATTAGGGCCATCACGCGCTTTATTACATCGGACCAGGATTACATGCATACGGTACATTTTTCACATCATAGTTGCCTAAGGAATAACAATTTTAATATGACAAATAGTATTAAAATAATTTGAGTGCCATTGGTGGCAATGTGAATAAATAATACTGAATATGAACTAATAAAGCTAATACTCATAGTAGTTTTACTACTTCTGCTGCTGCTGCCAATAATAATAATAATAATAATAATAATAATAATAATAATGATTAAAAATAATGATAATGGCAGATAAAAAAGAATTTGTAGGTGTACAAAATAGATATTTTCTGATACAGCATGTTCTGGAGAAGATAATTTCAGGAGATTGCACCAGCTAAATATACTGAGAAATGAGGAATATACGATTGGAAAGAAGGATGTACAGGGATGTACAGGGGCAATGATAGTGATTACTGTTGCTGCGCCTCGTGATGACTGGGTGTTGTGTGATGTCCTTAGGTTAGTTAGGTTCAAATGGCTCTGAGCACTATGGGACTCAACTGCTGAGGTCATTAGTCCCCTAGAACTTAGAACTAGTTAAACCTAACTAACCTAAGGACATCACAAACATCCATGCCCGAGGCAGGATTCGAACCTGCGACCGCAGCGGTCTTGCGGTTCCAGACTGCAGCGCCTTTAACCGCACGGCCACTTCGGCCGGCCGGTTAGTTAGGTTTAAGTAGTTCTAAGTTCTAGGGGACTGATGACCATAGATGTTAAGTCCCATAGTGTTCAGAGCCATTTGAACTGTTGCTGCAGTAGGTACGTCATTAACTGTCTTCGGAAGCTGGAGATGTTACACAGTTCTCTAATATAACGTGGGAGGGAACGAGTGTTCTGCCATCTAGTTCAGACAAAAGCATAAAGGTCGAGGAAAGATACAAGAAACAGTGTACATTGATAACACAGAAGATAAAATGGAGGATACGGAAATCTCTGCGCTTGTCTACACAGAGCCAGGATAGCTGTGCATATGATGGTCAAATACGATCAAAGAGTCGAATGTCACAGATATATCGGATGCAAGCAATTCATAGCCAGTTCCAGGATTCATGAGCTTGCCCAGGAAAGAACTTGCAGGATAATATCACTGTAATCAGTAACTGGAAGTATAAGTGGATGTACAAGTTCCTTTTCGTCAAGTCAAGAGGGAAGAGCTTTTAATAATTTTGTAGGGTATGGAGATACGTTGACGCCTTCTTGCACATTGCAGTTATGTGTCAGTTCAGTTTAGATTTGTGATATCACATATCGATAGCGCCCCACTGGCGTCGCAGCAAAGGAATTGCAAATTTTCGTAAGATGCCGATAGCAGTTGTGCTGGATCTGGCTGACTGATTATTCATGCCTGGAGAGCCATATCTCCAGTGGTTCAGTGCCATGAGTGCCCTCTGTCACAGCAATATAGGACGGCCACTGGCGGTGACTCAGCCCATTCGCACTTGGAGCATATTCACTATGGGATGCCATGCAGACGCCACCAAGTCGTTGCTGCAACATCATAGTTGTTACTATTGTGTGAGCTGGACTCTATTTCTTGTTGCATCATTTCTAATGAATCTTCGTACGTTTGCAAACATACAAGTTAAGTAGATCTTCTGTTTGCTGCGTTACTTGTTCACTAACCATTTCTGCTCCTGACCATCTTTCCTACGACGATAGTTCCTTCACCACTCTATAGCTCACCTCTCCTTACCATCGTGTATGAAGTCGTACACAAAAAGATTTTCATCTACTACTCCTACACTATTTGCTGAAGGAGTGAAGTTGGTATGTGTCCCATTTAGGATTAAAGATGGTACTGATTCCCGATATTTCGGGCTAATGAGCCTAGAATGACCAGCTAGTAGAGCTTGGGTATTGGATGGGTTAAGCTTTAACCTATACTCTGTGCCCATTTTGATAGTGCACACTAGTCGGTATTGAGATTGTCGATAGCTGTCTTCAGGTTTATTGGTTTTGTTCTTAGATGTAACTGGAGATCATCAGCGTACATGCGGTACTTGCAGTAGGACAAAATTGATTACACATCATAGACATACAATGAAAAGAGTATAGGACCTATCACCGAATCCTGGGGGCACCTCTATTGTGACTTCATGTTGCGGGCCATTATGCGTTGCTGGCGACATGTAAGGTATGAGCGAAATCATTGCAGTGCACTTGGCACAAAATTTAGGCTGCTATGTTTTGCCAGGTAAGATGTCGAGGTCGATAGTGTCAAGTTCTTTGCTCGGAAAGACTGCAGATATGGCAGAGCGGATTTTCGTGTACGAACGAGCAAATGGCAATAAAAAGGAAGCTGGAAGTTAGTATGTGGCGTAGTACCTACATGAGAGGCAAGCAACTGGCAGCATGTTTATAAGACTGTTCAAACACTTGAGTAAAGCAGGACAAGTGGTGCCACAATAGAATGACTGGAAGAACGTGGAAGAAGCATTACTTTCCCCAGTAGTCCAATTGGATATTGCGCCAAGAAGTGTTTGCTAAGTAACATAGGAACAGCAGCTATACAACTGCCATTTACAGATAATCGAAGATTTAACTTCTGCTGACTTCGAATTTCGCGTCGTTTTGAGCCAATAGGTGCTGCAGAGCTGTTTTCCTTACTTTCCTGCGTACGTACTTTTCTCGGGTGAAGCCTGTTTCATTACATGCTCAATGGTTGTAATAGCAATATTCGAACTTTGAATGCCTTCAGCTTACAGTTGTGAGCAGCCGTTAACACAGATTTGCGGTGGATTTGTGGGCGGACAAAGTAATTGGTTAATAGGCCCATATCTGCCTGCCGCCCACTCGTCTACACCAGTATACGATGTGTTCCTGAGAGACGTACTTCCCATGCTGTTGGAGGATATACTTGATTTTCGTGCACCAAAATGGTTTCAACGTGACGGAACCTCTGCTCGCTTTGCACATCCTCGTGAACATCTGTCAGACGTGCCCTTAAATGTGGATAAGGACTGGGGGTCCCCTTGCGTGGGTATTTGGTTCATATTATCTCTGTATCCCGCACGTAACAGCCGTAGAGAACTAAAGGCCTCATCTGCAAACCACGGTAGGCAACAAGATATTTGTTTTGAGAAAATGTGCAGTAAATTTCCAATAAAATCCCATAAGTAAGATGTCTGAAGTACATCCATTGTGTTACTTTTTATTGAGATAAGTCATTGTTTTCAAATATCTCTAGAGGAGCGACACACCTTTGAAATTGTAAATTCTTTACAAAAGCTTAGTCTTAAATACGTCAGTGGATGTTTAACGTGGTTTACTTGAAAACTGAGTGCATTTAGCATGGTTAGCATTGACTTATGACTGTTTATTTCCTGGGAAAATCAACGAAACTTTACTATGAAATCTCTGAAAAACACGAATTTGATAAGTCTGAATTTTTTCAGTTTATGGTACTAAGATTTACATTACCAATTTTTACAGTAATACGATATAACAACCTCAAAAACTGATCTATGGTTCAGCACAATATAAACTTAATTTTACTGTCGACTTAGAACAGCACGTGAACAATGTTAACTATGACCCTTAACGTTTCTGCCGTCACACTGTCACATAATCTATCGTAACATCTTAACTGTTTTTAAACCTTCAATTGATTATTCACATTTGCCTGAATAGCAACAACTTTTGAAGCACATTTTCGTTCAGGATCCTTATCCGAGTTGTAGTTATCCCCAAATCCTCCCTGGAAAGCATTTTCCTTGCACGAAAACGGCACGCGTTACTGCTACTGGCAGCCATGTTTTTAGCACTTACCACTGTTTACAACAAACGTCCTGACAAATTTTCCATTACTGAGAACCGGAAATTAGAGACAGAGCTGCTGTTTCTCGGTTTATCGTGGAACCGTCAACTAATATGAATAAAAGCCCGCGCGCTTAGCTGTGCGGTCGGACGCACGGCTTTCCGGACTGGGAAGGCTCGCCTGGTCCCCGACACGAATCCGCCTGGCGGACGTGTGTCGAGGTCCGGTGAGCCGGCCAGTCTGTGGATGGTTTTTAGGCGGTTTTCCACCTGCCTCGGCGAATGCGGGTTGGTTCCCCTTATTCCGCCTCAGCTACACTATGTCGGTGATTGCTACGCAAACAAGTTCTCCACGTACACGTACACCACCATTACTCTACTACGCAAACATAGGGGTTACACTCGTCTGGTGTGAGACGTTCCATGGGGGGGGGGGGGGGGGGGTCTTCAGGTCCCACTGGTTGGTTGGTTTGTGGGATTGAAGGGACCATACTACAAGGGCCATCGGTCAGTTCCCACTGCCCGTGTCATTAACCGCCGGCCGCAGTGGCCGAGCGGTTCTAAGCGCTACAGTATGTAACCGCGAGACCGCTACGGTCGCAGGTTCGAATCCTGCCTCGGGCATGGATGTGTGTGATGTCCTTAGGTTAGTTAGATTTAAGGAGTTCTAACTTCTGGGGGACTGATGACCTCAGATGTTAAGTCCCATAGTGCTTAGAGCCATTTTTTTGTGTCATTGACCAACAATATTAAGGTTGTTCTAACGATTTGCATAGAGGTTGGGGAACGCCAGTTTGAACACCTGTTGTGAATTTATCATATTTATAAGTTGTGCAGATAAATAAAATTATCGCAGAAATATGTACACCAGCATTTTTTATTGTGGAAAGCAGGAGAGGGGTATATTTAAAATTTTCTCATTTTCGCTTATGAACTTCGACAAAATCGTTTCCTGACCAGGGTTCCTATACAGTGCGTAAGAAAAAGGGATAGCAAAACTTTGAGGAAACGTTCCAGCCACATACAGGAATAAAACTTTACTTCCATGTTGAATCTCATTTTTTCAGTTCTCTTCATAATCTCAATAATCATGGAAAACACGCAGAAACAGACCCCACCAGCGTTCAGTGAGATGTCTTCGCACATGAAATGTTCAGAATACCGTCCTGGTTACATTTGGTTAGAATGTAAAGTAGCTTGTAACTCTTAGGTTCACCGCCAGTGTATGTTGTTCCAATTGAACGAAGGTAATGTTAACATGTGACTCGCTTCATTGCGACCAACCTCATTGCCCTACTAACATGAAGCAAGTAGCGTTAACTCTTTAGTGTTCATAAAGACTTGGTTTCCCGTACAGTGCACTGGAAGTGCGCTCAAATTCGGAGGTGGCATATGTATATTTTCTTCACGGTGATGGCCGTGGCGCTCAACAATGCCCATTTTCTTCACGGTAATGGCCATGGCGCTCAACTCTTGTATCGGGAGGGATTTTCAGATCGACAGTGCTCCTACAGGGGGACGTTTGAAGAATGTGATCGTCGTCTTAGGGAGCATGGGACATTTGAGCCTACTACTCGCGACTGAGGATGGCTGTTGATGCTGATGCTAATTGCTTAGGGAGACCAAACAGTTGTCATCAGTCTCCTATTCATCACCGAGGACAGAAGTAGCGTACCCAATCTGCCTGCCTATAAAGTAAATTCTGTATGAAAGTATGAGAAAATATAATGGGAGCCAGCTCGATATTCACCTAGTGGGATGTGAAAAACTGCCTGAAAATCATATTCGGGCTCCACATCGACCTCTGGTCGTTAATCCGCCGTCAGGATTTGATCAGAGGTCGTCGTACTTCCCCGTCCCGGAAACGGTCGCATTAACATGCGCATCTACCTGGGCAGGTGCGGAAGGGCTACAATGACCAGGTCATCTCAACTGGAGAAGGAGCTTCTTCATACAGTTTACGACAACCCTTGTGTCAGTAGAAGAAAATTAGCTGCCACAAGTAATGTTGGCAACATGACTGGAGAGTTTACATGAAAACCTGCCGTATCCGTACCATGTACAGCGTGTGCAGCCACTATCAGCAGCTCATTTTTCTATACGAGTATACTTGTGCGGATGGTGCATTTAACAATGTTTCAACCATCACTTTGGTGCAAATGTCCTGTTTACGGATGAGACTCCGTTTCAAAGTAGGTGATTAATGTATTGAAGAGCAATACTGTTTTTAGCATCTAAGCCGACGGTGAAGAGGAGTTTCTAAACAGCTTCCCATGATTCTGTCGATGAAATCTAAATCTTTAAACTTACTGGCATATTAAAACTGTGTACGAGATCGACACTCGAACCCCCGACCTTTGCCTTTCGTGGGAAAGTGCTCTCTCGAAAAATGCCTTCTATGGCTAACTTTCCACTCTATATTCTACGTATTGTCAAGCGACAGCGTGTAATACTCCTCTTCAACGAAATAAACAACAACGGTTCTTTGGTAAAAATCCTCTTCTAAAGGCAAATAAGCTTGCTCTTCTAAAATAGACATTGCCCTTCTTTTAAAACAAGGTTTGTCCCTCTTCTAAAGCAAACCGGGTTTCTTTGCTTTGTCGACAATAGACGACTCTCCCCTTCCACATTAGTGCTTTTTTGCTAACGGGAACAAGACACCTCTTCTAATACAAACAGGGTTCGTCATCTAGAGCAACCCAAACTTCTCCCTCAAGACTACGACACTCTTCCTGTAAAATAGTAAATCTTTACTTTGAGTACGAACAAACTTGTATTCTAGAGTGAACCCTTCTCCTTCATCTAGAACAGACAAAGACACTTCTATTCTCTTTTCGTGCAAACGAGGCTACTCTTCTAAATCAGACAAGTATTTCTCTAGAACATACAAGGCTCCCCGTCTGGAATATCTGAAACTCTGTTCAACGGCATAGATCGGTATGGCAGTATAATAGTCAAATAACGGGAATAATTACGTGTCTTCTTATTTCGGGCATTGTAGCGCTGGGTAGTGCAGCAGTATTGGGTAATATCAGTAATATTCGAGTCCGATTTCGGTTTTCTTGCTGCACAAAAGGACTTGATCGACAACAGGATATCTTCTGAGCCGCTCACGGATGATGAAGTACGCTTATGATAGCAAGTTTTTGTTTCGTCCACCGCCAAATTTCAGGCTTCTCGTAATGTATTACACGATGACGTGTCGTATCCTCTACGGTACAGAAAGTACACATTAGCGAGGGGCTAAGTCCTATTTGATATTGTTTACTGTTTGTGGGAGTCTTGTTGTGGATAACCCTGTACCACAAAGCCACAAAGATAGTGCATTTGAATTCATCAGTGAGTTGCGGATATTTGCTTATGTC
The DNA here is from genome assembly GCF_021461395.2 of Schistocerca americana. Lineage (NCBI taxonomy): Eukaryota > Metazoa > Arthropoda > Insecta > Orthoptera > Acrididae > Schistocerca > Schistocerca americana. The sequence continues at coordinate 544,142,236 of NC_060130.1, forward strand.
TTTCTCTAGTCCTACAGTTAGTTTCATTTTCAACTTTGCTCATATACTGTTGGCATAATGGATTGTATACCTTTCTGGTTGTTGGATCTCCTGCAGTTGATTTTTCTATGTAACTATACTCTACGAAGAATGTGCGTAGGTGGCTGAGATGGGGATTGGTGCAGTTTACGTCAACTGGCGGTTCCCTACTTGGTGGCTCTATCTCGATGATGCAGCTTGTAAGGCTTCTTTGAAGGTGTTGACGATGATGAAGCATGTTATGCAGTAAGATGACCGTTCATTTTCCTCTGGTGTTTACAAGTTGTTCAAATGGTTCAGATGACTCTGAGCACTATGGGACTTAACATCTGAGGTCATCAGTCCCCTAGAACTTAGAAATACTTAAACCTAACTAAGCTAAGGACACCACACACATCCATGCCCGAGGCAGGATTCAAACCTGCGACCATAACAGTCGTGCGGCTCCGGACTGAAGCGCCTAGAACCGCTCGGCCATCACGGCTGGCTTACAAGTTGTACTCCTCCTTGTGGGTCGGTGGGTGGAATAATAGAATAAATGTTTTGTATGTATGCTGTTTGCCGTTCTCAACACTGGCTCTCTAACTACAATATTGGCAACCAGAAAGTGATTAGCAAACGTGAAGCCTGTAATTAGAATTCCTAGTGCCCACTTCATCTGAGAAATACATTTATAGCTACGGCTTATAGCTCTGAGGAATTAGAAGATTGTCTGGGATTCATAATCAAAAACCATTCTCTCTAAAATGTTCACTATATTCTGAAAGTCACAGACCAAAAAGAATCCACACAATCCAACTACCAGAGCAGTTCAGAGTCTAATGCGCTGATGACACTATAACTGTTCAAATTAAATGTTTAAGTGAATGCTCGCCATAATTTGATGACAATGTTCATCAAACGCCACGCTAATAATGGTAGAATGTCTGTCCTGCGGCGGCACGTGAAAATACGACATACGCAAACTAAAGATGGATCATTAACGTCATCCCAAAACTAACACTTCACTCGAAAACGATTTCATGGTTACGCGTATCCAGAGTAACTTATTACTGCATCCGAGGCTGTTTATATCAACGATACCGACGCGACGCGACTCCCGGCACAGGTGGTGCGCTAATCAGAGTCTGGAGAGATCTGGGGCCTTCTTTCTTTTCTCGCGCAGCGTTCTTACATATAAAGCCGCGGTGCGGACGGCTAAGGGAACGCCTGATCAAATCTGCTCTCCCGACTAGCCGCTGGGCTAGCAATGCACCACTTTAAGGTATCGAAAAAATCATTGCTTCCTTTGCTGATTGCCGATGAAGCTTTCAATTTAATTGTGCAATCAGCACACAGGTAAGTAATCATAATAAAAGTCTGACGTGGCTTAATCAAATATTTTGGGCGAGATAATTAATTTAATTACACTACACGCAGTAGACGAGCTCTGAACTTGCCCTTTGGAGATACGCTATCGCTATGGTTTTATAGTTATTCAGTTGAAACTTCTCACATCTTTATGATTATAGCGGATCTCTCTAATACTTAAATTTAAACATCCTAGCTTTATTTATTCGCCTACTTAATCTATCTTGCTTCCTTAATTTCTAAGACAAAAACCAGAAAATCATGAATTTCAACTAAAATTTTAATTTGTGAGATCCAGAATACTGTTTCTACTAAATTATTATGCAAAAGGAAACTAAATATAAATTTTTAAGTTTCTAGCTCTTTTCTGTTGCGCCAATGATTTTTACAGAAAAACATCCAAATTTAGAAAATGGTTAAAGTTATTGAACTGATATTCAACACATATTGATTTAGCATTACTCCTGACATGCTAGAAACGTTTCAGGTTATTTACTTGATTTTTAAAGTATTGCGCAACATTTATGACGTCAGAGCTAGTTACAGCGGACTGGCTGGCACACAATGGAAAGACTGATGTGAATTTTATAAGGCGTGAGTAGGCTGCTTCCCTACATCCTCTTACATAGGACATCTACATTATACTGTGCGTACTTTTAAGTATTTTATCGTTCTACACAAGCCACCTAACAGCCATTTCCGTTCTGGGTACTACTCCCACTGCAATTGGAAATACAGGGTGTTCGGAAATTCCCGTTACAAACTTGTAGGACTTGTAGAGAGGAGTGAGTACGTAGTATTTTGAATGGGAACACATGCCCGGAAACGTACTGTTTCCTTGCTACAGCCTTTTGAAAACATATTTGCTAGGTAGGTATGCAACAAGGTAGTCATGGTGAGGGTGAGGGGCAACCTCGAATCGGCTGAAGTCATTTGGCGTGAATCCTACCTCTCTGACCCGGTTCGAGCCTCATTCACGTGCCTGTGAGTGTTAGAGCTAGATGGTTGAGTACACTTTTGCAGAATACACAGCCATGATCCTTCTGAATGGCAAAGCTCACGGTAATGGAAGAGCTGCTCGTCTCCTTACTTTATAAAGAATGTTCTCCACAACGTACGACTCGATCGCATTCCCTTTTCGCCACCATTAAGTAAGGATACTATCACCGTCAGCAGGTGTGACGTGCTCCAAGGAGACCGCCGCACACTCGAAGTGGAAGAGGCCGTATTGCACCAGGTTGAAGAGAACCCGTCAAAAAGTACCCGATCAGTTTCGTTGGCTATTAATAAGTGGAGCTGCAAAACAAGTGATGTATTGGCTGACGCCTAATCAATTAATTGTAAAAGTTGTCGCGTTACCAACATGTTTTCAAATGGCTGTAACACGGAAACGGTACGTTTCCGGATATGGGTTCCAATTAAGAATGTTATGTACTCACTTCCCTCTACAACTCCAGGGAGTTTGTAATGGGAACTTCAGAACACCCTGTATGTGTTGTAGATGCCATATTATGGGCCACATTATTTATGCTCTGTATTTTTTGCATGGTATTAAGTTCTCTGTTGGAGTATCTTTGCAGTCCCCCATATGGCTCCAAGCCCTATTATCCAGTTGATTGTGCTGATTCCTTGCAAGTGTTTTGCGAAATGCAAGCATACTATCTTCAAAGTGTCAGAGGCTTCTATCTAGTCAGTTATAACGCAATTTGCGTCAAACCCTGTGTTCATAATTCTAGATTTTCATATGTTTCTTCTTGCATTAAAGGCTTTGCAGTAACTGCCAACTATCTCCGGGATCCAGAATGAGATTTTCACTCTGCAGCGGAGTGTGCGCTGATATGAAACTTCCTGGCAGATTAAAACTGTGTGCCCGACCGAGACTCGAACTCGGGACCTTTGCCTTTCGCGGGCAAGTGCTCCCGGATATTTGCTACATCTTTGTTCTGAGTTGCTAATAGGTTGACATCATCAGTGTAAGCCCACACTGTTAATTTTTCTCCTTGTTATGGCATCGCTGTAGTTTCTCGGTTAATAGCTGCAAGTAAAGACTCTAATGTGAAAGCGAACAATAACATGGCCAACGGACAGCCCGAACGGTTGTTCATGATTCCATTTATCTGGAGTCTTGAGGCAACATGTATAAATGCATGAATTACGTTGAAAAATTTTTCACTGTAACCCATTTCTTCAGAATCATATTTAGATAATTATTGTTCACGCGATCAAGTGCGAAAATGAAACGCCATAATTGCCGATATAACGTTAGAACATGCAAAACTGCACCGTATCCCGACGTTGGTTAGGGCATGAATGCTAGAGCGTCTGTTCCCAATACAGGTTTGATATTTACAAGTTTGTTTACTAATGGTTTCATTGCACCCACAGTTCTTGGGGTATATGTCTTAAAACCAGTACTAAGCAGAGTTAATTATCTATGTTTTTCAAAGTTTTCCTCCTCATCCTCTTTAGGAATCATGACGATAAGCCCTTCCCGAATCTCAGTAGGAACATGACTCACTTGTAGCAGCTCATTAGACATTTCCATAAGTGCATTTTTCAGCAGTTCTAAATATTCCACGCAAAATTCTGCGGGCAGGCCCTGAGGGTCCGACGCCTTTTCTTGGTGCCCTTTTCGATGAAGTCGAACGGCTCTTGCTCCGTAATTTACACCATCGAGGATATATTTTCCTCTTCGCTGACATCTTCTCGTAGGAAGTTAATCAGTTTTTCGGTTTCATTTTCATCTATAGTATCTTCAGCATATAATTTGTACAGATATTCTGCCATCGCTGCCTTGTTGTCAGTATATCTCGCTGGGTCTTGATATTTCTTCCATCAGACGTTTTATTTTCTCTTCGCGTTACGCGGTTCTTGGAAGAGGTTACAAGTAGAAGAAATTTCGACTTGTATCTTGGACTGTTCTCTGGCTCTCATCTGGTATCCAAAGACTGGGCTACCCAAGGACGCCTCACAACCCGTCTTCACAGCTGTACTTTCGCCAATAACTCATCTTGCACCTCCCAAACCTCAAAGTTCTCCTGCGATACTTGCAAGACTAGCACTACTGCAAGAAAGGACATTCTGGAGCCGTGATCTAGCCAGAGCCCGACGGATTTTTATCAGAATTAGTTTTTCACTCCACAGAGGAGAACTTCTGTGGAATTTGGAAGGTAGAAGATGAGTCACTGGCGGAAGTAAGGCTGTGAGGACGGTTCGTGAGTCGTGCTTGGGGGTAGCTCACTCGGTAGAGATCTTGTCTGGAACACGCAAAGGTCACGATTTATAATGCAGATCCGGCAAACAGTTTTAATCTGCCAGGAAGTTTCATATCAGTGGACACTTCGCTGCATAGTGGAAACTTCATTTTGGAAACATCCCCGAGGCTGTGACTAAGACATGGCTCCATAATATCCTTTCTTCAAGGAGTGATACTCCTGCAAGTTTCGTGGGCGAGCTCCTGTGAAGTTTGGAAGGTTATAAGGTAGGAGAAGAGGCACTCACGGAAGTAAAGCTGTGTGTACACGTTGTGAGTTATGCTTGGGTAACTCAGGTGACAGAACACTTTTCCACAAAAGAAGAAGGTCTCAGCTTCGAGTTATGGTCCGGCATACAGTTCTAATCTGCCATGAGGATTCGCATCAGCGGACGCTCTGGTGCAGACTGAAAAATTCATCATGAGTCTAAATCTTGATTAGTACTTTATTAGGACTGAAGTTTTTTTGTTTTATCGAGGTTCGCCTAAATTAGTTCTGATGAACGTCTTCTTACAATAAGGCATCGGGAAATTTTTGATCTAACCACGTTCAGTTGAAAAAGTGTTACATCTCCACTGAAAATGTTGCTGAGATCTTAGACTCTAACATTCATTTCCATTTTTGTTATATAAATTGATTAAGTGCTGAACAGGGAAATTTTAGCAATTTCGGCCAATCCTAAAAAGCCTGATGAATATTCCAGATTACCGGCCGCTTGTGACTCTTAGTAGGTAACGTGGAAAATTACTATCATTATTGTATCACAGCGACTCGTGATGTAAACAGAAATACCCTTCAGAACACCGTTTGGAGTCTAAAAATGTTTTTCTTTTATTTGTGACATCAATGTAGTTTTCCTATGTTTTCATTTGAGAAACGTATGTCTTTCTTTGGACACAGAGCTTGCTTAGCCGCGAGTTAGCGTACTGGAACGAGCCATGCGGCGTAAACAGATTGACCTTGCGCATTGCTGTGCGTTGCTCCAGAGCAGCAGGATGAGTGGAAAAACCAGTGATTCCTGGCGGTACGGTGTTGTAATAGATGCAGAACTCCTTCTCTTAGTCACATGTTACCACTTTTACGTTACGAACCAAAAAACCCGGTTGCGCCCGATAGTGCTGCAATTACGGAGTTCCGGCCTTTATTTCCTGACTGAAATGATCCATCTGTTGAGAAATTGGGAAATGGATCCCGACCGCATTCGTGTATGATGAGGCAATAGAGGCGATATCCATAACGATGTTTACTCGTCTCTTCTTCTGAACTTCAGTGTTGCAATCCTTTCTTCTGCGTCCATTTAACCACACAGTTAGCTTTAAATTACTGGCTCTATTCATAAAGGGAGAAAACGTGAAAACTTAGAAGGAATGTTTCTATTGCATGTCGTTCGATGTCAAGGTAGTTAGAGGCGGATTATGTACTAAATTGGGCTACAACAAGGCAGAAAGATGGCTGTAATCATTCTGGAAAAATATCCCGAACAAGGTATTTAAGGAGCCCATAGGAAAACAAAATCGAAGTCACTAGACGGAAAGCTGATCATCGACCTCCCGAAAGATAGGTGTTATGTCCTAATGAATACACCACTTCGATTGGTTCTGTTCCTAAGATACAGATGTGATCTCCTTTCTTAGTTTCTGATGTGTGGTCTACGTCTCACTTTTCTACATTATGTTGCCAGATAAAAGAATTAACATGAAATAAACAAGAGACGTAGTGTAGAACATCGAAATACACCGCCGGAAAAAAAATTAGTATACCTGGAAAGGCGACGTCGATTTTGAACCAACGACTTTATGTGCCAACTGGGAGATAGTAGACGTATTGATAATGGTTTCAACGTCTTCCTCCAACAGGTATCGCATTGTCATAGCTACCAGAGCACCATCTCTGTCTACCCTTTAAGGATACAGGGTACATTTCCGACTCAATATCAGGTAAAAATCGACACCTATTTCTTTCAGGCATAGTTTATAATGTATATGTTTTACAGATTTTTTTTGATATCAGGTAATACAGAACCCTTTCTAAACAAATTAGAAGTATTTTGAATATTTGAACCGGCTTAGGTTTATTAAAAAAATTACAAAGAAACTTATGCAATTTTTTTTCCAAAATGCTTCCTCAAACTGAGGTACCATGTAATTCAACGTTATACATTTGAAGGAGACCAAATTTTTACCAGATATATGTGACATGATGGCTGAGGTACTAGACCTATTTAATTCCACCTATTATGAATATTACAAGGATAAAAAAGTATCACATCTTACATTTTAATTTTTATAATTTTTGCCTAATAAAAATTTTAAGTTTTCTGTAATTTAGTTGATTCTGCAATAAAACTTAGGTCTACTACATAAGTATGGACTATTGCAAGTTACAGAAAAAAATTAAAGCAATGCTTTATAAACTTTAGGATATATTTGTAGCTGAATTATGAAAAATACAACTTCCGGGAAATTGCGAATGAAGATATGTGTCCAATTAAACTGTGTCTCAGAAAATTTCTGAAGCATAGTCTTCATCCTGCAGCATTTCTTCACCTTCAAGCTTCCTTATTAGAGCCACATTTTATGCCTAAATTTCTGAGGCCTTCCAGACTCCCTTTCACTCCATCACTGAAACATATCCGTGCATCTAGTACACCAACTTTTAATGTATTTAGTCATACAAAAACATTCTTGGGTAATCTTTCTGAGTGCCCCCGTGAAGACATTTCCTAAGCACAACAGGGACACTCAGGTCTCCAAAGTTGATTTTGTTTCACTCATAACAGACTCAGGAAGAGAATGCTTATAATGGCATATTTGATCACTTTCTTTCGCTTTTTGGTAACCACACAAAGAATCTGCTCCTTTAGGGCGAAGTCCGTGAACAGGGTGGTCATCTGCGGACAACTTATGAAAGCAGGTAGCCCATACAGCTGTTCTCATTGCCGTAACATCATTTAGAGGTGCAGCTCGTCTAATGGCCAGTCCATAATAACTCTGAAGAAGGTCTATTTCAGTTTCTGTCTATCTGCATCGGCCGGACAGAGATTTTCCATCAGATAGCAGCGACTTTCCTTCCATTTCTCTTCGTAGCTTCCTCAATCTAGCACCCACCCTCTTTTGCACATGTCCACAGCACTCCAGTTTTGTTACCAAGGTATCACAAACCTCCGAAATATTTATAGAGCTCCATCACACACCATACCTCCACTATAACCATCATAATTCTTAGAACACTGGTGTTCAATATGTCCTTCAGTGTTGCCACGACAGATGTGGCAGTACTTAGATAAGCACTCAACATTAACACCTTTTACATTCTCCAAAGAAGTAGGACTGAAAACACCATTCAAGGAATGATGTCCTCGACGTTGCCATGTCCCCTCAAGGGCAACAGTAATCTCCCTGGTTCCACTAATATTTACAGTTTCTTCTACTGCACGTTTCATAGATGCTTTAGACGCAACCGTCAAGACACCTAAAAGTATTTTTATGCACTTAATGAACTTACTAGGGGGAGGAGGAAGGTCCATCAAACCACAAAACGTCTGAGCAGCCTTTTTTTCCCTTTCCTGTTGCACGCATTGCATACCCTAACTTCAAATTCACGGCATATGAATTATGCACAATGTTGGAAGTCATTTTCAAGGTAGATATATTGCAGGATCTACACAGAACAACTAATTTTGACGCTAAGCCCTTCCTGATACTTTGTTGTTCAGGTATTTCCAGACAGCCTACACCAACACATTGTTTACATTTCGCCACTTCCTTTATCAAAGAAGATAAAATGCCCACATCCACAATAACAACAAATCCACTGCAAACAGCGACATTGTTAACACGTACCATGATGCCATGTGGGAGTTTCTTCCCTGAAGAAGTGATACATACGCTACTTTCAACAGTGTGGCTTGCTTTGTTACCACAGAATTTCCTTTTAATTGAATTTCTTGATTCGTGGTGTAGTTCGTATTTATTGCACACTAAAGGATATGTGCTTCCACAGGTATTTGTCGCACTTGGGGAACAAACATTCAGTAACTCGTGAACAAACTGCTTCAGCGAAACAAAAGTAAATACTAGCAAAGATAATCATTTACAGACACTAGAAACCTGCACTGTTACCAACATATACAATGTATGATAAGTATAATCGCTGTAAACAGGATGTTCATAGTTCTTTTCGAAATAATACTGGTTTCTGTAACAGAAATAAAGGGGGCGTGGTGGCATACATGATCGTAACTTCAGAATTGGGAATATATTTCAATATAATCAGGAAAGACTATAGAATTTAATAAAGACATAAAAAAATTTAGATTTTTCCACCATTTACAAGTACCCTGTATCCTTAATAGGTACTGCTCACAGCCAGAAGGCTCAGTGTGGAGAAATATGTGAAGCTAGCAGCCAACCATGCCATAGAGACGTACTCATACATCCTACAGCTAACTGAGCGAGTTTGAACGGGGTCAATCTGTGGCCTTCCGAAGGGCGGGATGGTCCTTTCGGAGAACTGTCACACAAGTAGGACGCACTGCGTCAGTTAGGTAACGATGCTGATTAGTTGTTTCATTTGGCGGGGGGTGGGGGGTGGGGCGGGGGGGGATGGGACCAAACAGCGTGTTCATCGGTCCCAAACGATACTGGTATCAGTGCTCACGTAAACATTTTCACAACCGCAGAGGAGGTTCTGAACGTCCAAGCAGCACGGTCGCCCGCTAGAATCACCATATTGTAATTACTGCAGCTGCAGAACATACAGACACCACAGCACAGATAAGAGGACTTTTGAACCCAGAGGTGTCAACATGAACTATTGTGAACCGTTTATTATCAACAGGACTACAGGCAGTTACACCTCTAGCACGTTTTCCACTCACGCCAGAGCATTGACATGTATGTCTCGATTGGAGCCGTCAGAGGATCACATGGAAAATGGAATGGCACGCCGATCTTTAGCGATGAACGCAGATTCTGCCTCCTTGCCAGTGATGGTCGTTTGAGTTTACGACATAGGCCTGGTGAGCGCTGTCTCGTAGAGTGCAATTGTCCAAGACAAACTGGCCTCACTCAGGCCTTATAGTCTGGGGTGCGATTATCTACAACTCCCGTTCACTTTAAGTGTTTCTGGAGGGGACACTAACCACACTTGGTACATGCAGAATGTTGTTAGACGGTTCTTTTGTCGTTCCTGCAACAGGAAGGTGATTATTGTTCCGACACACATAGCCCGTTAATCTCAACGTGGTCTGCCAGCACTATCTCCAGATCGTGTGTGATATGATGGGACGTGAAGTGACTTGTGCGACTCGTCAACCAACAACCCACACAGCTACGTGAACAGGTCGAGCAGACGTGGAATAACGTATTCCAGGACAGTATTCGCCATCTGTACCATCGACTGGATGCCAGAGTCAGCGTTTGTGGGTGTTTCAGCATGGGTTGATACCTGGTACGTCAGATCCGCTTGTGCTATTGATCTGTAAATGTAATTATTTCGTGTACTCTATATGCCTGTTGCAACAGAAAATTTGTAATGAAATGATAACCTCTAAAAGGGTGTAGTATTTTTTTCCGGCAGAGTAAATCAAGACGAACAATGATACGTGCACGTGAGAAAAATAAATTCTCCATGAGAGGTTAAATTTGCTGCAAGTTTCATTCAGACGGCATACGTTTTAGCCATATGTGAATCTCTCACTTCATATGCAGCAGAATACAGAGGAGTGTTGGACTTCACCATAACCGAATGTCTAGTTGCTACATAAATACAAAAATGGAACTGCGAGTCTCTTCGTCTTATTAGTTTGTGATCAGTTGACAAATCAATGGGATTCAGCAAAAATTGTTGGAGGGACAGATAGCGGCAACTTTTATCACATCATCGCCGATCCAGATAGAGAGATAAGCGGTTAAAATATGGCTCTAATAAAGAATTTAAAAAGTCACGTAAACAAGAATTTAGTTTCTGGAAAACTGCAGAATCGAGCGTCTGTATGCGTGCCTGTCTGTTGTAGAGCTACAAAAGTATATCACCTGTCGCTATTAATAACGTATTTAGAAGGCAATGCTTAATCATAGGGCCCTAATTTTAATCCTTTTCTCTGTATTCCCTGCGAGTAATAACGCTTATTTAAAACAATGTAACTCTTGTAACAGAATGTAACTAGATATTTAAGCCCACCGCCATGATGCGAAGACATAGCGTAGCACAGGTAAGCATCTGACCAGAGCATTTACAGCCTGTTGTACGAAAGTGAAATAAGTTTCGAGGTAATTACGCAAGACAACTTTGAAGCAGTTCACTCCGGATCGGAGCAATTATTATGAAGGTGTGTCAAGAGAAAATGTCTGAAAACTTAGATATTTTTCATTTAGAAATTATCACAGAATAAATCGCCTGATAGAGTGCTGTTCTCCACGAAAGGTCACAAAATTATTCCGCTGCTCTTAAATGGAGAAAAACAACGAGAATTAGAGAACTGGGCATAACAGACCAAATGTCATTTAGAACTATTCTGACCCGGAAGAGGCAGGCGCCCTCGACGAGCGGGGGAAAAAGGAACTGCATGATACAGAATTTGTCAGTGCCCGTCAAACACCCAGATACAATCCCAGCATAAAAGTTCAGCATCTTGATCTCTTAGTGGCCCTACTCAATATTAAAATAAATCTGCTTACCGGTAAATGAAATCAAGACATTCGCATAAACTTGTTAGCATAGTGTATAATTACTCATACTTAACCTGTTACACAGTAATGTACGTATTACAGTGACAGCAATTCTAAACAATATACTGTATGAACGGAAAGCAAAAGCGTATACAAAATTCAAAGTGGTCGATAAGAAATATTTTCAAAGCACGAAATAGTGACGTCTTTTCAATGCACTGCTAGAGATTTATGACATATAATTGCGGGTGTCCTTAGAGTCCACATACACAGACAGACAGAAGCAAACTTCATCTGAAGAAATGATGACTTGAGTATCAAACTGTCCTGATACAACTACATTCAGTAACAACTAGCGGAACTGAAAATGCGTAGGTTGGTCTGGAAGCTTTGACTCGTGAACAACACAAAATTCTTCAGTATAAAGATGCACGTCCTTTCCGATACTGTTTGAAACGTCGAATGTTGCTCAAATTTTTCATGCTGAAGATTTGTAGGAATTTTCTGTAGCCTTATCTTTCACTTCAACAATGTTTTCTGATGTGCTCACTGGTTTCTGAGAGTTTTCTATTGATCCCTCTATCATCTAGTAGCTGTTGAAATTGTATCATGAAATGTAGAAAACACTTCTCGCTCTAGTTTGATTTTGGCCACCCAGTGTAAACTTCATGTGTGACTTTCATCTTTGATTTTACAATGCTGGTTACAAAATGGACGTTTCAATACAAGAAACCTCATTTCAAAAAAGAAAGAAAAAACTGGGAATTTTAGTGAATATTTGCTAAAACATCAGCACTTTCGTATCAGCAACGAAAATCACGTACATGTAAAATCTGAAACCTTAGTTATGTAGTTTCACAAGCGCCTTCGAAATAACTATCATTTGTTGTGTTCAGGCGAACAAATACGCCAGTAACACTTTTTCCCATTGCCGTAGTCACTAATAGAAAAGATAACGTATTGAATATTGGATAATAGCATTTTTCGACTACTTTTTGTATGTATAGTCGTTCTCACTACGTCCCTATGGCTTCTCAGGAGAGTTCAGTTGTGTTGACAAGATGGTGCCAGATTGTTATCAGCATTTCAGTCACGTAATGTTCTCCCATTTCTCTCTGGCTTATAAATATAGTGACATACAGGCACGTCATCGAAGTCAGTTTTATAGCTAGAAATATCTGCGAAGTATCTAGAGAAGGGTCTATAAGCACACAAGTAATGAGGATAATAGGCGTGAACCTGACATCCAGATGTGAATAATGCCGTTTAGGTGCTTCTAAAATAATGTGTATTTTAGCTCATTGTGGAAATAATACCTATCTCCGATTTATATTTGGAATTCGAGATGCAAAGCTTCACAACTGTTGCAAATACTTTCGTGAAATAATTTGTAGATTTGTTTTCAAAAAATTTTGAAGCAAGCAATTACGGAATATATTTACAAAAGATATAAATATTTTTGTTTTAATACTCTGACTCCTTTCCCCATCCCTCTTTCTCTCTCTCTCTCTCACCTGAGCAGGATGAGTAGTTTGTATCATCTGTCTCCGAAAACGTAAATAACTCAAAGACTGAAGCCAATGAATCAGGAATGTCAATACCCACTTCATTCCACTGATTAATATCTTTCATACACTCAATAAATAGACCATCAAAAGAACAAAAAAGATAAAGGTGTCATCAACCCGAAGGTTGCTTTAACACCTCCAAGCAGGGCCGTGTAGAAAGGGATATCCCCTTGCCTTCATTTGACTTTTGATCTGAGTTACCCAGACAGTTATATGGGGATCGATGGGGAACTACAGTTTAAAGTAGACTGCGAACCACGATGTAGCTTAGCATTTTTTCACATGAAAGCCGTTGCCAGAGGTGAAAGGAGAGGACTGGCTGGAGATGTAAACGAAGAGCTAGAAATTCATTGTTTGCCACTTAACTACTGAGCCAGAGACATTCAATGACAGTAGCTGTCAAACTAAATTCATGTTACTGTAGAATCTGCAAGGTGTCCTCAGATTGTACGTAAAATTTAGTATGTATTCCCTTTTGGATCTGGATAACATTCTTTCATATGATCTTATTAATAACCTTGAGGGGGATGGAGAAAGCACGCGTCTGGATATACAAGACATGTACTTCGATTTTTTCTCGTTGTATCTATTTCCTCAGCGTGTATATGTCTTGAAATACGGTTTCATTGTATCTTTCTGGTGGCTATATTACTTTCATTAATATGCAAGTCGCAGCAACACTTGTTTCTCAACTTTTTTTCCAGCCAGCGTGATGCGATTTACGAATCTTATAAAAGGAAGTAAAGTTAGTTAGTTAGTGAGTGAGTGAGTGATTGTTCATGATATTCTTAAAATTATTTTTTGTCTACGAAATTCATTTAACGTGTTCAACAGTGTGTTATTGCGCAGATGAGTTCGTAAATGTGATTATTGCCACACGGATATTGGTTACTGGTATAAATATTTGGTGAAAACTGTTATTTTGCGAGAAGATCTTCGACTCGGCCTCTAAATATTTTCAGTAGTTGTACCTCAGCTATGAGGTACAATATTATGTAAAAATCAACACCTATTTCTTTCAGGCATTGTTCATAATGTATATGTTTTACAGATTTTTTGTTGATATCAGGTAATACAGTACACTATCTAAACAAATTAGAAGTATTTTAAATATTTTTGAACCTAGTTAGGGTCATTAAAAAATTACAAAGAAATTAATACAACTTGTTTTCCAAAATGCTTCCTCAAATTGAGGTACCATTTAATCCAGTGTCATACATTTGAAGGAGACCAAATTTTTGCCAGATATGCATGACATGATGGCTGAGGTACTAGATCTATTTAATTCCACCTATTATTTATATTGCAAGGATTAAAAAAATCACATCTTACATTTTCAATTTTATAATTTTTTTCCTAACAAAAATATTATTTTACTATAATTTAGTTGGTTCTGCAATAAAGCTTAGGGCTACTACATAAGTATGGACTATTACAAATTACAGAAAAACATTAAACCTGAATTCTGAAAAATACAAATTGCGGGAAATTGCGAATGAAGATATGAGTCCTATTAAACTGTGACACAGAGAACATTCCTGAAGCATAGTCTACATCCTGCAGCATTTCTTCATCTTCAAGATTCCTCTTGACATTACTTTTAGCACTTCTTGCTTAGTTGGTTATCTTTAAGAGCGAATCTTGCAGCTTCATGCACCCATTGTCTGTCGCACGCAAGCAATTGATCTTCCATATTAGAGCCCCATTTCATGTCTAAATTTCTCAGGACTTCCAACGTTCCTATTACCCCTTCATTGACACACATCACTGCATCTAGTTCACCAACTTTTAATGTATTTAATCCTACAAAAACATTCTTGGGTAATGTTTCCCATATGCAATGGCTGAAACTTCCATTTGTGTTCTGAGTGCCCACATGAGGACATTTACTAAGTAAAACAGGGTCACTCAGATCTCTAAAAATTGGTATTATTTCATTCATAGCAGTCTCAGGAAGAGAATGCTTATGGTGGTGTATTTGATCACTCTCTTTTGCGTTTTGGTAACCACACCAAGAATTTGCTCCTTTAGGGCAAAGTCCGTGAACAGGGTGGTCATCTGTGGACAAGCAGGTGGCCCATACAGCTTTTTCATTGCTGTAACATCATTCAGAGGTGCAGCTCGTCTAATGGCCAGTCCATAATAACTATGAAGAGGGTCTATTTCAGTTTCTGTCTATCTGCCTCGGCCAGACAGAGATTTTCCATCAGATAGCGACTTTCCTTCCATTTCTCTTCGTAGCTTCCTCAGTCTAGCACCCATCCTCTTTTGTACATGTCCACAACACTCCAGTTTTGTTACAAAGGTATCATCATAAACATTCAACTCATTAATTTTATTGAAAGCATTAGAGTCCCCATCGCCTAGGTACTTCGTATATCTAACATTACAAACGGGCGCCAACCTCTGAAATATTTTTAGAGCTCCCTCACACTCCATACCTCCACTGTAACCATCATAATTCTTAGACCACTGATGTTCAATATGTCCTTCAGTGTTACCATGGCAGGTGTGGCAGTACTTAGATAAGCACTCAACATCAACACCTTTTCCATTCTCCAGAGAACCAGCAGTTACAACACCATCAAGGAACGTTGTCCTCGACGTTGCCACGTCCCACCAATGCAACAGTAGTGTCCCTGGTTCCACCAATATTAACAGTTTCTCCTACTGCCCGTTTCGTAGATCTTTTAGGCACAACTGTCAGGACACCTAAAAATATTTTTATGTACTTGCTGAACCTGGTGGGAGGAGGAGGAAGGTCCATCAAACCACAAGACGTTTGTGCAGCCTTTTTTTTTCCTTTTTCTATTGCACGCATTGCATACCCTAACTTAAAATTCACGTCATATGAATTATGCACAATGTTGGACGTCATTTTCTAGGTAGATTTATTGCAGGATCTACGCAGAACAACCAATTTTGACGCTAACCCCTTCCTGTTACTTTGTTATTCAGTTATTTCCTAAACCATCACATTGTTTACATTCCGCCACTTCCTTTATCAAAGAAAATAAGATGCCCAAATCAACAACAACAAATCCACTACATACAGCGTCAATGTTAACATAAAACTTTGCGTTACCAGGAGGCGTGCCATGTGGAAGTTTCCTCCCTGAAGAAGTGATACATGGACTACTTTCAACAGTGTGGCTTGCTTTGTTCGTGAACTACACTTCTGGAAATGGAAAAAAGAACACATTGACACCGGTGTGTCAGACCCACCATACTTGCTCCGGACACTGCGAGAGGGCTGTACAAGCAATGATCACACGCACGGCACAGCGGACACACCAGGAACCGCGGTGTTGGCCGTCGAATGGCGCTAGCTGCGCAGCATTTGTGCACCGCCGCCGTCAGTGTCAGCCAGTTTGCCGTGGCATACGGAGCTCCATCGCAGTCTTTAACACTGGTAGCATGCCGCGACAGCGTGGACGTGAACCGTATGTGCAGTTGACGGACTTTGAGCGAGGGCGTATAGTGGGCATGCGGGAGGCCGGGTGGACGTACCGCCGAATTGCTCAACACGTGGGGCGTGAGGTCTCCACAGTACATCGATGTTGTCGCCAGTGGTCGGCGGAAGGTGCACGTGCCCGTCGACCTGGGACCGGACCGCAGCGACGCACGGATGCACGCCAAGACCGTAGGATCCTACACAGTGCCGTAGGGGACCGCACCGCCACTTCCCAGCAAATTAGGGACACTGTTGCTCCTGGGGTATCGGCGAGGACCATTCGCAACCGTCTCCATGAAGCTGGGCTACGGTCCCGCACACCGTTAGGCCGTCTTCCGCTCACGCCCCAACATCGTGCAGCCCGCCTCCAGTGGTGTCGCGACAGGCGTGAATGGAGGGACGAATGGAGACGTGTCGTCTTCAGCGATGAGAGTCGCTTCTGCCTTGGTGCCGATGATGGTCGTATGCGTGTTTGGCGCCGTGCAGGTGAGCGCCACAATCAGGACTGCATACGACCGAGGCACACAGGGCCAACACCCGGCATCATGGTGTGGGGAGCGATCTCCTACACTGGCCATACACCACTGGTGATCGTCGAGGGGACACTGAATAGTGCACGGTACATCCAAACCGTCATCGAACCCATCGTTCTACCATTCCTAGACCGGCAAGGGAACTTGCTGTTCCAACAGGACAATGCACGTCCGCATGTATCCCGTGCCACCCAACGTGCTCTAGAAGGTGTAAGTCAACTACCCTGGCCAGCAAGATCTCCGGATCTGTCCCCCATTGAGCATGTTTGGGACTGGATGAAGCGTCGTCTCACGCGGTCTGCACGTCCAGCACGAACGCTGGTCCAACTGAGGCGCCAGGTGGAAATGGCATGGCAAGCCGTTCCACAGGACTACATCCAGCATCTCTACGATCGTCTCCATGGGAGAATAGCAGCCTGCATTGTTGCGAAAGGTGGATATACACTGTACTAGTGCCGACATTGTGCATGCTCTGTTGCCTGTGTCTATGTGCCTGTGGTTCTGTCAGTGTGATCATGTGATGTATCTGACCTCAGGAATGTGTCAATAAAGTTTCCCCTTCCTGGGACAATGAATTCACGGTGTTCTTATTTCAATTTCCAGGAGTGTATTTACCACGTAATTTCCTTTTAATTGAATTTCTTGATGCGTGGCATAGTTCGTATTTATTGCACATTAAAGAATATGTACTTCCACATATACAGGGTGTTACAAAAAGGTACGGCCAAACTTTCAGGAAACATTCCTCACACACAAACAAAGAAATGATGTTATGTGGACATGTGTCCGGAAACGCTTAATTTCCACGTTAGAGCTCATTTTAGTTTCGTCAGTATGTACTGTACTTCCTCGATTCACCGCCAGTTGGCCCAATTGCAGGAAGGTAATGTTGCCTTCGGTGCTTGTGTTGACATGCGACTCATCGCTCTACAGTACTAGCATCAAGCACATCAGTACGTAGCATCAGCATGTTAGTGTTCGTCACGAACGTGGTTTTGCAGTCAGTGCAATGTTTACAAATGCGGAGTTGGCAGATGCCCATTTGATGTATGGATTAGCACGGGGCAATAGCAGTGGCGCGGTACGTTTGTATCGAGACAGATTTCCAGAACGAAGGTGTTCCGACAGGAAGACGTTCGAAGCAATTGATCGGCATCTGAGGGAGCACGGAACATTCCAGCCTATGACTCGCGACTGGGGAAGACCTATAACGACGAGGACACCTGCAATGGACGAGGCAATTCTTCGCGCAGTTGACGATAACCCTAATGTCAGCGTCAGAGAAGTTGCTGCTGTACAAGGTAACGTTGACCACGTCACTGTATGGAGAGTGCTACGGGAGAACCAGTTGTTTCCGTACCACGTACAGCGTGTGCAGGCACTATCATCAGCTGATTGGCCTCCACAGGTACACTTCTGCGAATGGTTCATCCAACAATGTGTCAATGCTCATTTCAGTGCAAATGTTCTCTTTACGGATGAGGCTTCATTCCAACGTGATCAAATTGTAAATTTTCACAATCAACATGTGTGGACTGACTAGAATCCGCACTCAATTGTGCAATCAAGTCATCAACACAGATTTTCTGTGAACGTTTGGGCAGGCATTGTTGGTGATGTCTTGATTGGGCCCCATGTTCTTCCACCTACGCTCAATGGAGCATGTTATCAGGATTTCATACGGGATACTCTACCTGTGCTGCTAGAACATGTGCCTTTACAAGTAAAACATGTGGTTCATGCACGATGGAGCTCCTGCACATTTCAGTAGAAGTGTTCGTACGCTTCTCAACAACAGATTCGGTGACCGATGGATTGGTAGAGGCGGACCAATTCCAGGGCCTCCACGCTCTCCTGACCGCAACCCTCTTGACTTTCATTTATGGGTGCATTTGAAAGCTCTTGTCTACGCAACCCTGGTACCAAATGTAGAGACTCTTAGTGCTCGTATTGTGGACGGCTGTTATACAATACGCCATTCTCCAGGGCTGCATCAGCGCATCAGGGATTCCATGCGACAGAGGGTGGATGCATGTATCCTCGTTAACGGAGGACATTTTGAACATTTCCTGTAACAAAGTGTTTGAAGTCACGCTGGTACGTTCTGTTTCTGTGTGTTCCATTCCATGATTAATGTGATTTGAAGAGAAGTAATAAAATGAGCTCCAACATGGAAAGTAAGCGTTTCCGGACACATGTCCACATAACGTATTTTCTTTCTTTGTGTGTGAGGAATGTTTCCCGAAAGTTTGGCCGTACCTTTTTGTAACACCCTGTATATGTAGCACTTGGGGAACAAACATTCAGTAACACGTGAAGAAACTTCTTTAGCGAAACAAAAGTAAATACTAGCAAAGATGATCGTTTACAGAAACTAGAAACCTGCACTGTTACCAGCATATACAATGTATCATACGTATAATCTCTGTAAACAGAAAGTTCACAAAACGTCCTGGCAGGTTAAAACCGTGTGCCGCACCGACACTCTAACTCGGGACCTTTGCCTTTCACGGGCAAGTGCTCTACCATCTGAGGTACCCAAGCACGACCCACGCCCCGTCTTCACAGCTTCACTTCTGCCAGTACCTCGTCTCCTACGTTCCAAACTTTACAGAAGCTCTCCTGCAGGAGAGGAGAGTTTTCTAAATCCATGCTGATTCGTAGACATAAGTTTAGAAACTTTCGCATCAGTAGTTTGTTTACGCATAGTTTCTTCTTCTGATTCCAATGGCACTACATCCCAGGATGGGAATTGAGCTCCTTGATAATTTTCCGCCATTGCTCCCTTGACTGCGCTGTAATTACGTCAACAAACTCGGACAGCATCTTCTCTGGCCACGACACTCCATCTCAGTGTCGGCCATCCTCTTGCTCTTTTTCCTCTAGGCTCACTGTAGCAGGTCTTTCCTTGATGTATCTATATCATCAAGTCGTATTATACGACCAGTCCACCTCAATCTACACAACTTTATGAACTTCATCACATCATCCTCCTTGTAGCAGTCAAAGCTCGGCACTCCTTCGCTTTCTTCAAATCCCATTTTCACTCACAATTCCAAAGATTCTCCTCAATATACTTCTTTCGTGTGACCTCAGTCTACTTTCACCCTGCTTTGTAATAGTCCATGTTTTTGAGCCATTCGTGAGTACTGGGCGTATCAGCGTTTTATGAAGTCGCCACTTAGTCTCTCGTGATAGAAGCTTGGGTTTCAGATATCGTAACATTCCGAAATAACATCGATTAGAAAGACTGGTATCCATTATGCATAATGAACGGCGAAAGCTATTTCCTGCTTGAACCTATTAATGTTCCGTGGTGAATGTGAATTACCACCTCAAGGAAAAAGCAATGTGGTTTCACATATTTGCATTTCCTTAATCACTATGACGGAAAGTAATTCTCTGCCGCTTCTGAAGCCAAAGCACTGCTTTTGAAATTCATTATCGTTTCGAAACTTGTGTGGTTTTACAAAAACTAAAAAATTATTCATGGCACTTGTCTCTTCTTTTGTCACCTTGAGGATCTACGATCTTAATTATTTTGTCTTATGAATAAAAAATATAAACTGTCAATGCACTGAATCGTGAGCCAGGACAAGCAGACAAAAATCGATAGCCTTTGTTTGGTTTCCCTCAAGTTTCGCATTGTAAACAAGGCTTCGTCCTATTGCAAATTGTGATCTTGAACCAGCTGCTGCTGTATCTCGATAACCCGAATGGCTTGTCACCCTGTAGACTACATGTGCGTGATGAACACCACATTCATAACCAATTGTTACAGGACGAAGATTTGTATTAGCTTCTAACAGCTTTTGAGAGACACAAGAAGCGTCTCGCTTAACTATCTCAAAGTGACGAGCACTGTCATTTCCTTAGATTTCAATAGAGCATTTTTGAAATATGTTGATCTATTGTGAAAATTAGGTTAGATGCAGGAACAAGTGTCAGTTCACTCTGAAGGAATCTCTGGCATATTTATATGCAACTGGCTGCAAGAGTATCCTTTTAATTTTCTCTGCCAATTGTAAAGTTACACTGCCTCTTAAAAATGTTAATATTCCGTACGCCACGTTCACAATCCTTAAAATTCCCCTTGATAAATCTGTAGACAAGTTCTTCTCCCACAGAAGAATCGGAAGGAGACATTAATCGCGTTAGCATGTCACTGAAATGGTTACTCGGTCCAGGACGTAGATCTTGCACACTAATTATAAGACAATTTGTTATGTGTACAAACCGACATGTCTTGGAGTCGTCTGGTAAACGCACTCGCGGGTGTTCAAATGGTTCAAATGGCTCTGAGCACTATGGGACTTAACATCTGTGGTCATCAGTCCCCTAGAACTTAGAACTACTTAAACCTACCTAACCTAAGGACATCACACACATCCATGCCCGAGGCAGGATTCGAACCTGCGACCGTAGCGGTCACGCGGTTCCAGACTGAAGCGCCTTTAACCGCACGGCGCGGGTGTCCTTCCTCTGTTTCACAGAAGTTCGCTATCGTATCACACCAGCTTCATCTAACCATAGTAGTCACTAACGTGTTTAATAGCACACTTGGCGGTTTCTGAGGGACAGCGAGAAATACCGTGTGCGGAGGCAGGACTGTCCACCATACTTTTGCGTCATCTCATATGACGGTATTTTCCTTTGGGAGGACCGATTTCGGCGAGGCTACTCGCGTGCTCAACCAACATTTCGCCGGAAACCTGTTTATGTCGTTCAGGGATCTTCCGCACGGAAAGAACTTTAATGACCTTCCCAAGGCAAGGCCGGCCGAAGTGGCCGTGCAGTTAAAGGCGCTGCAGTCTGGAACCGCAAGACCGCTACGGCCGCAGGTTCGAATCCTGCCTCGGGCATGGATGTTTGTGATGTCCTTAGGTTAGTTAGGTTTAACTAGTTCTAAGTTCTAGGGGACTAATGACCGCAGCAGTTGAGTCCCATAGTGCTCAGAGCCATTTGAACCATTTGAACTTCCCAAGGCAAATCCCTCGTCTCTTAGAGGCAACACGAACTGGGTGTTTAAGGCATTCATAACATTTTGTAACTCGCTTAGAAGATTTCTTTTATTGCAGTACATTAGACAAAATAAAGAAAATACAAATGGTTCAAATGGCTCTGAGCACTATGGGACTTAACTTCTGAAGTCATCAGTCCCCTAGAACTTATAACTACTTAAACCTAACTAACCTAAGGACATCACACACATCCATGCCCGATGCAGGATTCGAACCTACGACCGTATCAGTCGCGCGGTTCCGGACTGTAGCGCCTAGAACCGCTCGGCCACTCCGGCCGGCAATGAAAATACAGATCGTTAAAAATGTATTCCATATTTTTGCGTCATACTTCTTGCCCCATCTCATATGACGGTATTTTCCTATGAGAGGACCGGTTTCGGCGAGGCTACTGGCGTGCTCAACCAACAATTCTAGAAAAAAAAGTCCAGTAATCATGGGCTCTAAAACGCTTATCTTACAAGGAATGAGAACGTGTTCGTCTTCGCTATTTTGAAACACATCTTCTCTATAGAACGAGTGCTCGTGACTCTGAAGTTATGCCTTTTAGAGCCCATGTTTACTGGACAACATTTTAGAGCCCATGTTTACTGGACAATTTTTTTCTAGCTTTGGTCCATATTACCACTCCTCACAATATGGACTACTTCTTTTAATACCCTGTATATTGGTTACAAAAAGATGACGAGTTTTGGTAGTATAAGCGTTTATTTATTTTGCACAAAAATGGATCAGAAAATTTGAGTTAAATTTTCTACTAGAATGGAATAATGCAAAGTGAAGTTTTAGGAACATTAATATTGTTTCTGATGACTTTTCTATGAGTAAAACAAGAGTTTCGGAGTCGTATAAGCATTTCGGAGAGTACTGCGAAGACGTTGAAGACGACGAACGCTCTGGACGTCCCAGCACATCATCAACCAGTTAAATCGTCGATTAAGTGAAACAATTATGAAGGATCGTCGAATGATGATCAGAGGAATATCTGATGATTTTGGCATATCAATTCGTTAATGGACTTTTTTTGTATGTTTTTGGTTTGGAACGAGTGACGGCAAAAATTGTTCCACTATTACTGAACATCGAACAAAAACGGCGGTGAATGCAAATTGCTTATGAGCCACTAGATGAAGTCAGCAAAGATACAGAAATACTGAAACGTGTCATAACAGGTGGTAGAACGTGGTTTTATGGATATGACGTCGAGACTAAGTATCATTCGCCCCAGTTCGGGTCGTCGTTACCGAAAAAAGCTCAGAACAGCGAGGAAATGTCCTATCACTGCGTTTCTCGATTTTAAGGGCATAGTGCATCGAAAGTTCTTGCCATACAATCGGACGATCAATAAGGAGTAATAATACACTATGTGATCAAAGGTGCCCGGACACCTGGCTGAAAACTACTTATAAGTTCGTGGCGCCCTCCATCGGTAATGCTGGAATTGAGTATGGTGTTGGCCCACCCTTAGCCTTGATGACAGCTTCCACTCTTGCAGGCATACGTTCAATCAGGTGCTTGAAGATTTCTTGGAGAGTGGCAGCCCTTTCTTCACGGAGTGCTGCACTGAGGAGAGTTATCATTGTCGGTCGGTGAGGTCTGGCACGACGTCGGCGTTCCAAAACATCCCAAAGGTGTTCTATAGGATTCAGATCAGGACTCTGTGCAGGCCAGTCCATTACAGGGATGTTATTGTCATGTAACCACTTCGCCAAAGACTGTGCATTATGAACAGGTGCTCGATTGTGTTGAAGGATGCAACCGCCATCCCCTAATTGCTCTCCAACAGTGGGAAGCAGCAAGGTGCTTAAAACACCAATGTAGGCCTGTGCTGTGATAGTGCCACGCCAAACAACAAGGGGTGCAAGCCCCCTCCACGAAAAACACGACCACACCATAATACCAATGCCTCCGAATTTTACTGTTGACACTACACACGCTGGCAGATGACGTTCACTGGGCGTTCGAAATACCCACACAGTGTCATCGGATCGCCACATTGTGTACCGTGATTCGTCACTCCACACAACGTTTTTTCCACTGTTCAATCGTACAATTTTTACGCTCCTTACATGAAGCGAGGCGTCGTTTGGCATTTACCGGCGTGATGTGTGGTTTTTGAGCAGCTGCTCAACCATGAAATCCAAGTTTTCTCACCTCCCGGCTAACTGTCATAGTACTTGTAGTGGATCCTGATGCAGTTTGGAATTCCTGAGTGATGGTCTGGATAGATGTCTGCCTATTACACATTACAACCCTCTTCAACTGTCAGCGGTCTCTGTCAGTCAACAGGCGAGGTCGGCCTGTACGGTTTTGTGCTGTACGTGTCCCTTCACTATCACATCGGAAACAGTGGAACTAGGGATGTTTAGGAGTGTGGAAATATCGCGTACAAACGTATGACAAAAGTGACAGCCTATCACCCATTCAACAAGTCCGAAAGTTCCGCGGAGCGCCCCATCTGCTCTCTCACGATGTCTAATGACTACTGAGGTCGCTGATATGGAGTACCTGGAAGTAGACGGCAGCACAATGCACCTAATATGGTAAACGTATGTTTTTGGCGGTGTCCGGATACTTTTGATCACATAGTGTAGGATGATCGCTCGCCGGGGTGGCCGAGCGGTTCTAGGCACTTTAGTCTGGAACCGCGTGACCGCTCCGGTCACAGGTGCGAATCTTGCCTCGGGCATGGATGTGTGTGATGTCCTTAGGTTAGTTAGGTTTAAGTAGTTCTGCTTTCTAGGGGACTGATGACCACAGATGTTACGTTCCATAGTGGTCAGAGCCATTTGAACCATTTTTTGTAGGATGAACGCCCTTTGCATTAGGATCGGATTTGGAGTCTACGGCCCACTAGGCGCAAACTGTGCTGCGACCCTATCAGAGAAAATTTTGTAACAATTAACTCTTCAAAAAGCATTTAGAGCAAATTTTCGAACCAATTGTCTATAATGCGGTATTTAAGATTTGATGTGTTAAGTAATAAATGAATGAATATGTTTAACAAGCGAAAATAATTACATTCGTTACGGTATCCAACTCAATGCATTAACCCTACAGTAAAAAAAAAAGGAAGAAAAGATTCTAGCTACGCTATCCGGACACATTAATGCTACCAAGTGACAAAAGCCTGAATAATCACCTTTTGTAGCTTGGACCGTTGCGAGACGTGCAGGAAGAGAGTGAACGCGGTTCAGTAAGTTACAGACACGTGTCGCCATGCAGACTCCTGTGCCGGTTCACGGTTGAGGAGCCATGGCACGAACAACTCGATCGACGCGGTACCACAGTTTTTCGACTTGGTTTAAATCCGGGGAGTTTAGTGGCCGGGGAGTACGGTAAGCCCATCCTAGTGCTCTTCGAGCAACGCACGTACCACTGCGAGCTGTACGAAACGTTGCATTGTCCTGCTGGTGGATGCCATCGTGCCGAGAAAAGACAAACTGTATGCAGAACGATCCCCAAGAATAGATGCATACTTGTATTGATCCATTGTGCCTTCCAGAATGATGAGATCACCCACTGAATTGCACAAAAACATTCCCCGGATCATAACACTTCCTCCCCAGTCTGAAACCTTTGCTTTCAGACGATTCAGCTTTTACACGCCAACGGCCATCTGTCCGATGCAGAATAAAACGTGATTCACCTGAAAAGGCCCCCTGTAGCCACTCATTGGACGTCCAGCTGCGGTATAGGCTTTCCTTTTCCAGCCTTCGTCCCGGATGAACAGCAACCAGCATGGGTGAAAGAACAAGGGGCCCGCTGCGGAGGCCATGTGCAACATCGTTCGCTGAACAGTCGTTTATGGGACACCGCTGGTAGCTCCTTGGTTCATCTGGGTGGTCAGCTACTCAAAAATTGAACGTCTATTCGTCCGTAAATCTCTCTGCAACTGTCGTTCACCCCTGTCTACATCTAAATCTACATCCATACTCCGCAAGCCACCTGAGGGTGTGTGGCGGAGGGTACCTTGAGTACCTCTATCGGTTCTCCCTTCTATTCCAGTCTCGTATTGTTCGTGGAAAGAAGGATTATCGGTATGCCTCTGTGTGGGCTCTAATCTCTCTGATTTTATCCTCATGGTCTCTTCGCGAGATATACGTAAGAGGGAGCAATATACTGCAGGACTCCTCGGTGAAGGTATGTTCTCGAAACTTCAACAAAAGCCCGTACCGAGCTACTGAGCGTCTCTCCTGCAGAGTCTTCCACTGGAGTTTATCTATCATCTCCGTAACGCTTTCGCGATTAGTAAATGATCCTGTAACGAAGCGCGCTGCTCTTCGTTGGATCTTTTCTCTCTCTTCTATCAACCCTATCTGGCACGGATCCCACACTGCTGAGCAGTGTTCAAGCAGTGGGCGAACCTCTTTTGTTTTCGGATTGCATTTCCTTAGGATTCTTCCAATAAATCTCAGTCTGGCATCTGCTTTACCAACTATCAACTTTATATGATCATTCCATTTTAAATCACTCCTAATGCGTACTCCCAGATAATTTATGGAGTTAACTGCTTCCAGTTGCTGACCTGCTATATTGTAGCTAAATGATATGGGATCTTTCTTTCTATGTATTCGCAGCACATTACACTTGTCTACATTCAGATTCAATTGCCATTCCCTGCACCATGCGTCAATTCACTGCAGATCCTCCTACATTTCAGTACAATTTTCCATTTTTACAACCTCTCGATATACCACAGCATCATCCGCAAAAAGCCTCAGTGAACTTCCGATGTCATCCACAAGGTCATTTATGTATATTGTGAATAGCAACGGTCCTATGACACTTCCCTGCGGCACACCTGAAATCACTCTTACTTCGGAAGACTTCTCTACATTGAGAATGACATGGTGCGTCCTGTTATCTAGGAACTCTTCAATCCAATCACACAATTGGTCTGATAGTCCATATGCTCTTACTTTGCTCATTAAACGACTGTGGGGAACTGTATCGAACGCCTTGCGGAAGTCAAGAAACACGGCATCTACCTGGGAACCCGTGTCTATGGCCCTCTGAGTCTCGTGGATGAATAGCGCGAGCTGGCTTTCACACGATCGTCTTTTTCGAACCCCATGTTGATTCCAACAGAGTAAATTTCTAGTCTCCAGAAAAGTCATTATACTCGAACATAATACGTGTTCCAAAATTCTACAACTGATCGACGTTAGAGATATAGGTCTATAGTTCTGCACATCTGTTCGACGTCCCTTCTTGAAAACGGGGATGACCTGTGCCCTTTTCCAATCCTTTTGAACGCTACGCTCTTCTAGAGACCTACGGTACACCGCTGCAAGAAGGGGGGCAAGTTCCTGCGCGTACTCTGTGTAAAATCGAACTGGTATCCCATCAGGTCCAGCGGCCTTTCCTCTTTTGAGCGATTTTAATTTTTTCTCTATCCCTCTGTCGTCTACTGCACCACAAGTACTCGATGCTGATTTTGGATAGCACCATTTTGCCACGCATGGTATACTTTAACCACTTCGACACAATCATAACCATTTCACAACTGCTTTCATTCTTGACTCGAAAGCCAATGATTATGTCCTGCTGAACATCAGATAAATCGCTCCGTTTCCGCATTACGACAACAATTGCCCTGTTTTCCGAGTCCCCCTGCCACGCTTTGTATACCCTTCAGTGCCAGTGTTGCGACCTGCCATCTGTGAGTGGTTATTGCATGTTGACGTCGAACATAGGCGGTGGTCACATTAATGTCTTTCGGCCGTGTACAAGTATATGTCTTTATCAGGTAAATGCCAGATGACAGAAGGAACGCAAAAACAAAAAATACAAATTTTACATACATGTATTTCAAATACAACATGTTCGGAAGATATCTAGTTAACCAACGTAGACACCCTGAAAATGGGTTTACCCAGCTCGTCAACTCAAGTAACCATGTCTTGCGACATGGAAAAAAAAAGTTTTTTTAGTTTTGGTTTCGATAAAAACAAGTAGGGAAGAAATTGCCTTTTCTGCCAATTTAACAGCCACGCCTTTAAGTGGGGACCATTGAAACGATGAGGTGAGGGAGCACGGGATTTGAGAGGTACTGAGGGCTTAATTCATGTGAGTATTCCACTGAAAAGTTCAGCCTAAGAAACATACACAAAACAATAACATCTACGTCTTTTACGATTAAAAGAGGATACGCACAACAGTATTAGAACAGAAACAATATTTATTTTAAACGTTTGTGTTGTTGCCTCTTTGTGGTGCGGGCTCCTAGGCGATGGCCTAGATAGCTTTTTGAACCACGGTAATGCACTTGCTCAAATATCGTCGCATGTTCGTAAATTTTTGACCAAGAAGAATCTTCACTGACGGCCCAGCCTCCAAATTTGGCACACATGATATCGTGAGACTATTTTATTTTCTGAAAAACAAAGAAAAACTTAAAGGACTGTCATTTTACGAGCATTGAGAAGAGAGCTAAAAGATATCCCAAAGATCGGGTTCCACAAGTATTTCTTGAGTTGGAAAAAGAGCTTACAGAAGTGTACAATATCTAATGAGGACTGTTTTGATGCAGACGAATATATAAAACTTCTGTTCAAAACACAAAACATTGCGTTATTGTACTTAAAAATTTTAACGCTACTACAAAAGTTTTTTTTTTTTTGGGGGGGGGGGGGGGGAAGGGGTCCAAGCCTGGCTCAGATAATTGCTTTTTAAATGTTCAAATATAATACCGACCCGTCACCCCACTTTCATCCTGCAGCCGCTCTTATTACATTTAAAATTTCCTTGAATTTCTCTGTTACAGATCTTAAATGCTTGACATGTCAGTCTGCTACGAAAATTCATTCCCTGTTATATTACTTTTTTACGGGATATAAATTGATCAACGTCGTACCTAAAAGGAGTACATAGTGTCTAATTTTTTATATAAATGCATACGTCACAAGAAAATCGGAGTGATCAAATATCATCTCGCACATGTTCATATACAGCAATTGTGATTTTATGTTAAACAGCAGCAGGCATAAGATGGAAAATTGTGGTAGCTCATGACTGTTTGTTTTGTTTCAGAGACTGATGAACCACTTTTTTTTATTAATAACCTTTTAGACAGTGACAGGTTGATGGCAAAATGACGTAAAGCACTTTACTTTCTTTTGCATGAGAAGGTGCCACATGAAAACGAGACACATGGAAAAAATTAAGTAAATTGTTCGTCATTTCAAAAGTGATCACTATAACTGTTTATACGCTTATCCCACTGTGAGACAAGACAGTTAGTGCCTCTATGAGTAAATGTTTGTGATTGCCTACGGAAGCATGATAGCATCCAGGTGCGCTCCTCTTCGCCCGAAGCAAATTGACGGCCTCGAATGTTTTTCTTCAGGAATCCAAAAACATGGAAAAAGCATGAGGAGATATCGGGACTGCATAGAGAATGTATAACGGCTTCGCATCGACATTTATGCAGCACACTCAAAACAACTTTGACAACATGTGCATCAACCTTTGTTTCTGACCAACCATTCAAGTCCTGATAACAGGTGACATCGTTCAAGTCTATGATTTATTGATCTTCCTTATACGAGTACTTTATTCGAGAGGAAAGTAATATCACAGGATAGCAGGATTCAACCTCATTGTCTTAATTATTTCGTTTCTTAATCAGCACGACTCGATCGTAGATACGTAAGTGCTGTTTATTGTGTCGTCTTAGAGACAATATTGTAACTTGCTTAGCCGTAGCAGATACATCAATCGTTTAAGTGTTTGGCGTATTCTATAGTAAATTTTCAGATATAATATTGCTCTTCTTCCAATTTTAACCCTTTGACTGTTCTTACTATGTTGAAAAGTCGCTTCAACTTAAAGATCTTACGTTCAGCGATCACACCTTTTTCCAATCTACATTCACTCCCAAGTACTTTACTACTTTTTTGACCTGTTGTAAACTCAAGATAAGATGTGCAAGTTCCATTCATATAGGATTTAACACATTAAATAAGCGTAGATTACCAGAGGTTAGCAGATTTAGAAGCATTTGCTACGGATGCTGTATCGTATTCTTCATATATAGCAAAGCCTGTTAAATCTCGATTATATAAAAAAGTTATAATAACTTCTGAATGCTTCCCTCGATACATATTTGAAGCTCAGCATCCTTAAGTTTCGTTACCATAGCTTCCGACAGTTAGTTTCTCAAACTGTGCGTTTCATAATCAAGATCTCAATTTTAAGAAAAAGTATAATTTCTCATCGTATACCGTCTTTTCAAAAGTACCCTGACATCGGTTAAAATTCATTAATATAGGGTCATTAATATAGGGTCCACCCTCCGCCTTTATGACGGATAAAGCTCTGCTAGAACACTTTAAACGAAGCGGCTGAATGACTGTGGAGAAATGGCAGATCATCCTTCCTCAAGAGCTGGAATCAGTGAAAGTAGTGATGTTGGTCGGTGAGGTTCTGAGCGGACTCATCGCAAAGGTGTTCCATTGGGTTCAATCCGGGAGTCCAGGCAGCCCAGTCCATGTCGGAAATGCTATTGTCCACAAACCATTACGTCGCAGATACTGCGTTATGACAGGGTACATTGTCACCCAGATACAATTATCGTCACCGATCTGTTCCTCAACTTTAAGCAGTACACAACGCTTTAAAGTGTATTCATACCATTCTGCATTTAGCGTTTTATTAATCGCAATAAGAGGACCGTACCCTAACCACGAGAAACACGCCATACAACTAGACATGATTAAAAGGGTAATGTCCTCAAGGCATTCGCGAACACACACCTTTCCATCGGATTGCCACAGCATATGGTGTGATTCATCCACTGTGTAGGGGCGTCGTTCAGTAGTAGGTTAACACTGACTTCAGAGCGGTGTGGCTTATGAGGAGCTGCTCAAGCACTGTACCTCATTTTGTTAACTCCTCACGCACATTGATTGCGCTAGTTAGATTTGTAGCACTTTGGTACTCACAAGTGATTCCTTGCGTCAATGTTACGCAATTTTTGACGACCACCCTCCACAGTGCTTGACGGTCCCTGCCCGTCAGCGCATGAGGTCTGCCTGGTGTTAGTTTAGCTGTGGTTGTTCCTTCACTTTTTCACTTCACAGTCACATCACTAACAGTCGACCTAGTAAGCTTTATAAAGGCTGAAATGTCCCTCAGGGATCTGGTACTCAGGTGACAACCAGTTACTAGTCCTTGTTCGAAGTCACAAATCTCTCCTGACGGACGCATTCTGCTGTTACTGACAATACAATACACCCAGCCTCCTTTTACATTGGCGAGCATGGCTCTCATAACATGTAATGGTCAATTCCGCATTATCTAGTGGTGTCCAGACAATTTTGACCAGTTAGTGTATCTTTCCATCTCATTTGTTCTCGACGTTTTCCACTAGTTGAGAAGGAGATGAAATATTATTAAATACCTATAGCAAAGATAATTAAATTTTAAACTGAAAAATAACTTTCCGTTCTTTGTATCGAGAAAATAAATATCATTTAGTTAACCTTAAAATAATTAAATATTTTATCGAATGAAGATATTATGATTCAGTAATGCCGTAGTTATTGTCTATTTCTGACTTTTCTTTCTATCTTGTTTTGGGTACACATCGGCCAATGCACACCGCAAGTCATACTCCAAGTTCGTTCACTTCCTCGATTTCATTATCATTGCCGTTGTATACGAAATTTTTCTTCCATAGTTGCCGTTTCACGGGAAAGGAATAGGCATTCTTAAGAATTTTTCCGGTAACAATGGATACTCGCTACCCACCTTTCTCTAAAATAACGGTAACTCTGATGTATCAAAAATCTGTCGCCAGTGTGCTGCTTTAGGGGAGACAAGATAAGAGAAATCAGGGATCACACTGAAGTATATAGCCAGTCGTTTTCTTCCTTGCTCCATTTAGGAATGTAACAGGAATGGGATGACTAGCATTATTACAATGGGCCGTCTGCGGAGTATGTATGTACAAGTAGAATAACGTGCATGAGCAACATGAATACGTATAGTTGGAAACCGCACTGCATGAAATACTGTACAGAAGACATTTGTACAGCAGTGGATCACAAATGTCTGATAGTGATCTAATAAATGGCAGTCTAATGTAACAGGGGTAGACGTGATAATTTTTTGAATCTATTTCAAAGACGTGTCTAAATCATAATGGAAGCCTTTTTGCTTTTACCGCTCAGAAAATTTAATATTATCTCAATATTGGGAACGTCTGCTCTAGTAGGAACATTATCCCAGTTCTGTCTCTTGTTATGATTCAAATGGCTCTGAGCACTATGGGACTTAACATCTAAGGTAATCAGTCCCCTAGAACTTAGAACTACTTAAACCTAAGTAACCTATGGACATCATACACATCCATGCCCGAGGCAGGATTCGAACCTGCGACCGTAGCGGCGCGCGGTTCCAGACTGTAGCGCCTAGAACCGCTCGGCCACACCGGCCGGCTCTCTTGTTATGTTCCAGCACTTGTTTTGCTCTAATAACAGTGCGCTTCAGATCAAGGTGGTTTCATATGGTAGGTCTGTCCCTATAGAAAATCATAGTTCCTTTCATTCTGCATCCAGTCCGACCCTGCGGCAGATCTGTCGGCTCTGTAGAAGTGTCTTCTCTGCTACTCCGTCAATCATCTTCATATGATGGTCACAATCTGCGTCAGCTCCTCCAACTTCATTAAAGAGCTTCAGGTTTTCTTCAAAGTATTTGTCACAGATTTATAATGCAGATTTTCTGACACCCTAGCTACAATTCTAACTTTCTGGTTGTGTGAACATATGGGGAACGATAATGTGACTCCCAATTTGTAATTCGTCAACGAGTTTCCTTCTACCTGCTACGTCACGTCTTAAAGCAGTGTTATGAAAGTTATTGGAAAGTCAACTACAAAGTTTGACTGGTGAGACTCACCACTGTGTATAGAGGGTGTTCAGAAAGAAGTGCCCGATACTTTGAGAGGTGATAGCACTCATCGAAACAAGAAAAATAAGTCCAATAAACAACGGCCTGCAAATGCTTACTTCTGAGATAAGTCCAACACACACTGGTCCGGAGATGTATACTTTTAGAGATGAACAAGTGTTTACAGCAGGTGTTCAACGTGGCATCTATTCGTGAAATTGCACCCCCGTGCTCTCCGGCGTAAGGAATGATGCACACTTTGAAGTATACTCTGTTGTTTTTGTAACCGCTGGCACGCACTGAAGACGCCACTGTGTAGTGGTCGCACATCGTTGATTGGCGTGGGTTAGACCAATTCCTTCAGGTGTTCACATGATCAGAACTGTAGGAGATTGAGTTCTGGAGAACGAGCATGCCAAGGTGCAGGGCACCCCGACCAATCCGGCGATCCTGAAATGTCTGCGTGAGATGTTCGCGCACATTGTGACGAAAGTGTGATGGTGCGTCATCATGCATGAACCACATTTGCATTCGTTGCTACAATGGCACAGCCTCCAGCAAGGTAGGCAATAGATTAATGAGAAAATACAGATAATGGGCTCCAGTTAACCTTTGTGGTAGCACGTATGGCCCTACTAATCTATCGCCAAATACGCCTGCCCATACATTGATTGAGAATCAGTGTTGATGCCGTCTTTCCTGAATCGCTTGTGTATGTGTTGATGTCCTCTTTCCTGAACTGCTTGGGTATTTAATCTGCCCATACATGCTGGTTATGGAAATTCGTAACACCATCTCTTGTGAACCCGGCCTCGTCGGTAAATAAAATCTTGGATGTGAACAGTGGATGTGCAGCACATTTCTGCAACAGCCATTAACACAACCGCCGTCTTCCATAATGATTCTGTGGCCTTATGTCCTGAACGAGCTGTAGATGTGGGTACAGCAATTGTTCATGAAGCAACCCCCAGATAAGAGAGTGAGACACACCTTCTGCTGCTGCTAATCGTCGCTCACTGGTCCAAGGGGTTTCTGCCACCGAACGTAGCACACGCTTCACTGTCAGGCGTGCGGACTCTGCAGGGCTTTACACTGTCTTCCGAGGTGCAAGGGTAACTGTGTCCCTCAGATGATGGAAAAGTCTACCGAACAGCATATCAGGTTGGCACTCTGTGCTGTGGATACTTTTGAGCGTAGAGGGCACGGACTCGCAGGCTACGTCTGTTGGTAAGCCTTAGAAGAATAACATATCCGCATTTTCACTTGTCGAGCAGTAGGCTTACATTGCTACAATTGATGGAAGAGAGAAAATGTAGTACACCAACTGTAAGTGCAAACAGCTCAATAACAGTAAACACGTAAGTTAATCCACTTTTGCTAGAAGGTAAAACACCATGATACGTACCCAGGGTTTATTCTCTAGTACAGTAAGGCACATGAACACGACGAAAACTAATTTATACTAAGACATGACTGAAACCACACAACTGACTGCAGACCACCTAAAGTAGGTAGAGTACTGTGGTATGACAGCATAATACCTGCGACACATCTGACGTAGCGCCAATGCAACGACTGTGCTAATATCCGCATCCAAGCGTCGGGTAGCCCTTCCTATAAACACGTGTTTATGTCGGAAAGTGTGCATCTTTGGACCCATCTTTACTGGAATTATTTTTCTCGTGTCGATGAGTACTACCACCTCTCAAAGTATTCGACACTTTTTGGACACTCTGTAGAAGAACTGTCATCTAAAGTGTACCAACGCTTATCACCCGGGGTTGTATATTGGAAGCTTCAACTGCCTTTTACTGAAGACTACAGCTATGCACCAATAAAAAACAACAAAAAAGAAAAAAGAAAAAATTAAACTGAGAAAGGCTACAAGAAATTATGGAACATTCCCTGACTTCATTAAGAATCTGGGCGCTGAAACTAGAAGACTGCTTACACAATTCTACTCCAGTGATCTCAGACGGCCGGAGTGGCCGAGCGGTTCTAGGCGCTTCAGTCTGAAACCGCGCGACCACTACGGTCGCAAGTTCGAATCCTGCCTCGGGCATGAATGTGTGCGATGTCCTTAGGTTAGTTAGGTTTAAGTAGTTCTAAGTTCTAGGGGACTGATGACCTCAGATGTTAAGTCCCATAGTGCTCAGAGCCATTTGAACCATTTGAACCGTAATCTTAATACTGGAAGAATACGGCGTCAGTTTAAAATAGCTCAAACACTAACTATTCTAAATCCAGGGAAAGCTGCCAATGAGCCACCAAGTTGTTGTCCCATCTTTTTGCTCAGTATATCTTGTAAACTATTGGAAAGGTTAATTTACAGCAGAATATATTCAGTTATGAACAGCATAATACCCCCATAGAAGGATGGATTCATATCAAATAGAATTTGTTGTGAGCAAATCTTAGGTCTCACTTTATTTATTGAAACGGGCTCCCAAAGAAGCCAAAAAAGTCTGTCGTTTTTGTTGATTGAACTACAGCCTACAATATTGCGTGGACAGATGGCTGGACTATTGCTTTAGCTGTATGCACTGTGGTAACCCCAGTTAACTAGTAAATATTATGCATCAGAATCCCTCGCTCAGAGGCATTGTTGGAATATGTTCAAGTGAATCATATAAAATAAAAATTGGACTGCCGCAACGATTAGTGTTAGCCTCCCTTTTTCTTGCAACGGAAAAGTAAATCTTTTGAAGAGGGAGAAAGAACCATTCCATATTATATAGATATGCTAAATGGTGATTATAAACAGTAGAGACTCTGTTTCTGTGCCAGTGAAACAGAGGTGTGCGTATTTCACCTAAGTCACACACTGGGACACTAAGTACTTAATATCAGCTTCTGGGGACCACAGTTTAAACGCAACGCGTACACTTAATATATAGTCTTAATACTTGACCGATCTCTGACATTTTGGGAACATTGTGGAATGATCAGATAAAAAATTAAAACTAGAAACAAAATTTTCAGAAAACGGGGTGGAACACGCAAGTAAGCAAAGGAAAACACGTATAGTAGTACAATCGATAGTGTATTCTGTTGCCGATTGTTGTGTCCCTTCGTGATCAAAAAGCAGTCATGTTGGCAAGATTGATGTCCAGCTCAATTATGAGAATTGTTACTGGCAAGCTATAATCAGTTCCTTGTCTAATTTAGCAACAGCCAATGGACGCAGAATGGGGTAAGGTATAGCAAGGATAAGTTTCTAGAAACTCTCTAATGAAAGTTCTTCCACACCTTTCATGTACGAAACTTAAATTTAGAAGGCGTTTGTAGGATCTGAACAGTCTCTTCTAACCTGCTCTTTGCTACTTAGAAGAATGCTATAGAGCAAATTGGATTATTCTTGTCGAGTAAGGCTGACCCGACGGTATCGCTTATAGACGCGCAGCTGCCAACAGAAACCTAGAGGCACCTCAACCACATCATAATCATGCTGAAAGGTCTCTGTTGGATTCCTTCCATGTTAATTTCTTAAATATGTTGTCATTTACGGCATAAATTCCTCTTCTAAATTTACTGTGGTGTTTCTGACTATCTGGGAGGAGACTGAGCAGTGAAACGTGTTACTTTTACACATAAACAAGAACGATCTGCCACACTACTACACTTTAAAACACAGTTTATATGTAATTCATGTCACACAGTCTCATACGGAACCTACATCCGCTTTCTTTTATATACTGTATATGATAAGATACTGTCATCCCCCTTCCCTTCTGTGTGAGAGGATGAATGAGCAAATGTATTTCTAGTTGCATGCTTGATGGTAGCAGACAAGCCTGTCTGCTACAGAGCAGTAGGACCAACGTCGGAACAGGTAGCTACGCTTTCTAGAAGCAAAGAGGTTTCTATTCTTAGTATGGTCCTGTCCGTCCCTTGTCATGTTGGTAAAGGGAGCTGCCTCTCTGGCCACTTCCGTTCGTATTTGTGAAGCACGCTTGGTAGGAGCCCAGGTCAGTCTGTCCGTGGCGAGCGTCTGAAGTGGTAAGATCTCCAGCTAAGCGCGTCTCTGCTAAGTCAGTAGGACAATGGATTTCTTAAGTTCAGCCTAACTGAAAATTTAATCACCTTTATATCAGGTTTAGCTCTAAAATATCTAATGTTATCTTAAATTGCAACGCAGTGTATTTCGAGTGTGAAGTTCAGAATATCTTCCAGTAGTTGCTATGTCACTACTTTGTGAGTAAAGTGGAACCACGTGTTGATCAGTAACTCTAACTAAGATCATCAGTCTTAAATGCGAATGTGCGTGAGATTATAACGTCTCGTCTTGACCGTATTTTTCAATATAGCAACTTTTCTTTATGTTCAACCCACATGGGGTGTACTTTGTCAGACCAGTACCACGTGCTTATACAATTGTTTGACCCATCAGGTTAATAGTAAGACGATAGTAACCAGTTCGAGGTTTTTCTTTTGTAAATTGCGTTTCCATGTAATTTATTTTAATTATCAAAATTATTGTGGAGTTACACTCTTTGTATAAACCAAGTTGACCACGTGAAGCATGTGGTGTCAGCATCAAAGTGCCCTCAGCTATTCTTTTCGGGAACATTTCACAGAGAGTTAGTATGCATTTAGTATACCAGTGTGTGGTAATTTCATGATGGACAGGATTGTGCTACGAACATAACTTCTTTGGGTGAAAATTGAATCGGTTGGTTGCGGTTAATTTCCTCTTGGATATGTTTCAACGTTCTTCGTGTGTTATTTTATGAATGCAGTGCTGTATGTAGTCTCCCAATCTTGGCTCCCTATTTGATGTGTTCCATAAGATTAAAAAAATTACATTTTCACAATCCTAAATAAGGCACCAGTTTAGTTATGAATCAAGTTTAATATGCTGAAATTTCAATGATCAATGTTAAAATAAATTTCCAAATATAAACTGATTTGTTTCTTTTTATTTAAATTCTCTTATATATATATATATATATATATATATATATATATATATATATATATATATATGATCAATGTTAAAATAAATTTCCAAATATAAACTGATTTGTTTCTTTTTATTTAAATTCTCTTATATATATATATATATATATATATATATATATATATATATATATAAGAGAATTTAAATTTTATTTAAATTCTCTTATATATATATATATATATATATATATATATATATATATAAGAGAATTTAAATAAAAAGAAACAAATCAGTTTATATTTGGAAATTTATTTTATTTATTTTATTTATTTATTTATTTTAACATTGATCATATATATATATATATATATATATAAGAGAATATATATATATATATATATATATATATATATATATATATATATATATATATACCACCGGTTGTCGTATGAAGATTAAAAGGTTATATTTAATGTTAGTCTGGTTGGGAATTTGGTAAGCTAGACTGGATACCTGGTGAAACAGTTGCTCAGTAATGCAAGGTTAACTTCCCCAGACAGCTCACAGCTTTTAACCCGCTTTTATTGTCTATCAGCACCGCTTTCATAACAAATTAATGCAACAACATTACAATGCATACAAATTTTGCCATTCCATCGTTGCAGGCTCTTACAGCAA
This sequence comes from Schistocerca americana, assembly GCF_021461395.2. NCBI lineage: Eukaryota > Metazoa > Arthropoda > Insecta > Orthoptera > Acrididae > Schistocerca > Schistocerca americana. Next base: position 544,180,579 of record NC_060130.1, read on the forward strand.
CCGGTTTAAAAATGTTTCAGAACAAAAACAGTCTCAGTTGCGAAATTATTTAATGTCAATGACGCGTTTCGCCCTTTTGGGGCATCATCAGATTATGTAAAAGTAGCTGGATACATGACCTACCAGTCATAAAAACACATATAATGTAAAATAAACAAGATAGCCGGATACATAATCCATAGAGCTATGTTTACTATTTTATTTTCATGTAGTTTTATGACTGATGGGTCACTTATCCAGCTACTTTTACATAATCTGATGATGCCCCAAAATGGCGAAACGGGTCATTGACATTAAATAATTTCGCAACAGATACTGCTTTTGTTTTGAAAAAATGCATGCAAGATGTAAAGCGTGACTGCCACTGCTAAATCTATTGCATGGTAAACTTTCTGGACATAGAGCTATGATACAACTGTGGAATTAATGACGTCTTAATGTTCACTTGACATAGATTTGTAAAGAGTGTGTTAATATTTTCGTAATTTTGTTTTATACCTTATTCTTCTGCTTTAAAAATGTCATATTTTTCCTGGGCCTAAGCAATACGCTAAATATAAATATATAAATAAAACAACTAAATAAAATGTAAAGGTGCTACATTCTCTCTCATTCAGATTTAGAATCATTTCTCCGAAATTATCTGCTTATCTACGTCTCCAAAAAGAGTAGCGTACATAGAAATTTACCAAGGATTAGCAAAGGCACTTCAGTTGGTCAGCGTATGTTGTGTAGTACGTCCATTCTCTGTTTCGTGTTTGGTGCTCTGTAAAGCTTAAAGATCACAGTTCTCATCCAGGTGCATCTATTAGCGCCACATGATTTCGAATGCTTCTGAAATGCTGTAGATGGGCATGTGCTGCGAACAACGTTCAGAAAAAATATCGTCCTACCTCCGTATCTCGACCTGCACTTAAGAGCTGGTAACCCGAAAATACACCTATAACGATCTCAGCTTCGGTGCTTTCTATCAGCGATTGAAGTTCCGGTACCTTACCAACGCAGCTTCGACAGTTTACAATTACAATACCGATTGCTGCTTGGTCCGCACATGTCCTGACTTTGACCCACACCCTTTGAGGCTGTTGCCCTTTCTGTACTTGCCCGAAGCCATCTAACCTAAAAAACCGCCCAGTCCACTCCACACAGCCCCTGCTACCCGTGTAGCCCACTGCTGGGTGTAGTGGACTCCTGACCTATCCAACGGAACCAAAAACCCCACCACCCTATGGCGCAAGTCGAGGAATCTGCAGCCCACACGGTCGCAAAACCGTCTCAGCCTCTGATTCAGACCCTCCAGTCGGCTCTGTACCAAAGGTCCGCAGTCAGTCCTGTCGACGATGCTGCAGATGGTGAGCTCTGCTTTCATCCTGCTAGCGAGACTGGCAGTCTTCACCAAATCAGATAGCCGCCGGAAGACAGAGAGGATTTCCTCTGATCCATAGCGACACACATCATTGGTGCCGACATGAGCGACCACCTGCAGATGGGTGCACCCTGTACCCTTCATGGCATCCGGAAGGAGCCTTTCTACATCTGGAATGAGTCCCCCCGGTATGCACACAGAGTGCACATTGGTTTTCTTCCCCTCTCTTGCTGCCATATCCTTAAGGGGCCCCATTACGCGCCTGACGTTGGAGCTCCCAACTACCAGTAAGCCCACCCTCTGCGACCGCCCGGATCTTGCAGACTGAGGGGCAACCTCTGGAACAGGACAAGCAGCCATATCCAGCCGAAGATCAGAGCCTGAAACCGGTTTGTCAGACAAACTGGAGAGGCCTTCCGTTCAGCCCTCCGTAATGTCTTTCGCCCCCTGCCACACCTCGAGACGACCTCCCACTCTTCCACAGGTGAGGGGTCAACCTCAATGTGGGCAGTACCCCGGGCAGCCACAGCTGTAGTCCGATCGGGGGATGCATGGGACGAGCTGGCCGTCCCTGACAAACCCCCGTCCGGACTCCCACAGTGGTGCCCATTGGCAACAGCCTCAAGGTGTGTGACCGAAGCCAACACTGCCTGAAGATGTGAATGAAGGGATGCCAACTCAGCCTGCAGCCGAACATAGCAGTCGCAGTCCCTATCCATGCTAAATACTGTTGTGCAAAGAACGTCTGAACTAATCTACAGAGAGCACAAACAATTCGACACAAAATTTAAACGGTTATTAAAATACAAGATTGCTTAGTAAATGCAGTAATGCTACTACTTGCGCACTGCTGACACACTGCTCGGTGGCAGAAGGAGACCACGCGATTTTACACTATTCAGGTACTAAAACGAGATGCTACAACTCTCAAATACTATAATACGCCCGAAATTTATGAATTAAACAATGCAAGTACCCAAAAACACGCAAATAAATTAAGAATTATAGTATGTAACAAATAAGTGAACTAAGAGTATACGACTTGCTGCTGGCAGCTGCTTATCCAACGGCGGCAGGCCTCCCTTGGGACATGTAGTGTAAAGAAGAATCACATTTTTTGTAGGCCACCTGGGTATGCTTTGCAACCACACTCATCGTTTCAGTCTGATGGTACTCCTCCTGTTTCCTTCATGCAAAAGGATGTCTATATAAAATCCTCTCATTGCAGATTGTAGAACTCCTGGAAGAAGATTCTACAGCCGTGCGTATTTAATGATGCTGAAACAACACGTCTTGATTTGTAGCTACATATTTTATGAAACATAATTTAAAAAACACATACTTGTCATTTTGGTCAAAGTGAGACCCGACATCAACAAAACAATAAAGGTTAAATAAAATGACTACCGATTTTAAAAGATTACTTTTCACTACCCTTATTACCCACATTGCTGTAGCTTTATTCACGTGTTACACAAACTGTGTGCTACATGCGTCACAATCACGCGGCATCCCATCTATGGTCAACCTGTTTTGCGTGTAACAATGAATCCATGGAACCGTTTGATGACCTCTTGAATTTAGGAAAGCTGAAGACAGCAACTTAGTGGACAGCAGAAGCACTCAAAAGATTAATAGTTGCATAGAGTGTTTTAACAAGCTAAGTACAGATATCACACCTAAGTTTTGTATATGTTTGATGCTAAAATTTTACAATGAGTGTCATCATCACTTGTTATATTTTTCCCTTGTGACAGGCAGACATATGGAGTTTGTTTAAGAAACAACAGTGAGTTCCATTCGAGATTATTACTCTAGTGTGTGGCACCCATACAAATTAGGACTAACAGGAGTATTTAACGTATACAATGAGAGTGGCAGGGCTGTTTGACCCATGGGGTGGTGTCATGGAAATGCTGAAAAAGCTGAACTGGCGGGCGTTTGAGAGGGTGCGCAAATTATCTCGCGAAAGCATGCTTACAAAATTTCAAGAACCACTACTGTGTGAGAAATCTAGGAATCAATTAAAACATAGATCTAGGAATCTATCTAGGAAGCTATTAAATCTAGGAATTTATTACAAACATCTCATCGTGTATGAGTGACCCCGTGTTCCATACGTCCATGGAACAGGAGGAAGCCACAATATGTGGCACACACGAAGTACCAACTGTCACGAAATTCACAGTGGACTGAAGAGCATCGACGTAGATGTAAATGTAGATGTAGACATCGACTTTCAGTACGAAAACTATATAGGCTCTGACACTTACTCAGCACCCAACGGACAGATTCATATTGGTAATTAGTAGGACGCATAGAAATAAGAACGGTTGGATCAGGGTTCAAACATGGTGAAAAACGTAATCATGACTGTAATAGCAATTAACTGGTGATGGACAGGCCATGTAACCAGGTGAATGAACAATAATGAAAGGAGTAAGTTCTTTCTTAGATTCCAAGAGATGAGGGAAGTCTGAAGGAACGTAGAATAGAAGGCAAATTAGGAAATATTAGAAAGAGGAGCAATATGGGTGCGTAGGGTTGCAGACCATAATGCATAGAGAAGTCTTGAGCCGGTGGAGGTTATTAAATGGCAAATTAGTAAGAAAATTATGATCATATGGAAAGCAAGTTGGAAAATCTGTTGTGACGGGCGCTCTCCGCCACGCAATCAAATAATTTGTGTTGTGCAATATTTTCAGAGCTTATGACAGAAACCGTATAGAAATTTGGTCTGCTGCTAACTTGTACTGGCATACTCGTGCAACTGTCTTGTCATAAGAAGTTTCATTACACAGTCTGAAGTTTGTTTGGGCGTAGCATCGGGATAAAGTAGAACTCATGTTCAAGGGAAATGCGATACTGCATTGCCCGTTGCGCAGATATGGCACACAGATGAAACGGAACCTTTTTATGGTTTGATACGAGTGTGCTTAACCTCATGCGTACCACAGTGGAGAAATAGGAACAGATCTAGAACCATCAGCCGCAAGCGCTGTTACAACATGCAATATACGCAACGTTTATAACAAACAAATTTATTGACATAGTTTTTTGGACTACATTAGCAAAAATATTGACTTCTCCACGCTTTGTTAGGAAGCAGTACTTGTATATCAGAGGCCAAATAAATTGTCCTTACATCTCGTCACCTTACATAGGGAATAAACGAAGATCAGTCACGAATAACATCATAGTAAAACGCGGCCTTTTTTGAAGCAGAATAGCAATTACGAATTACAATATACCTTAAGCTATTACAGTTCGCAAAGTAATAACATTAGTCAATCTTATACTACAAATGACAGAATACGGATTACTGGTAGGATTACGGAAAGGCGTAAGTTCCCTACAACAATAATTATGCTGATCTCATTATTTTATATTTCTCGTCTATTTGGGGCCTTATCATGCCGGAATGACTTACGAAAATGAAACGATGAAAGTCACATGAAGCGTGGCGAGTTTGTTTCGCCTGAAGAAAGTCGTCACAAGATTCAGTTTACTCCGAACCCAACCTGTCATCCCCTACAGAGGGAGATGAAACTATGAACACGTTGTTCCACCCCTTTGAATGAGGAGGATGCTGTAGCTTCTCTCTCGACGCGCCCGTCAGTGAAATGGTAATGGAGCATCCGCTACAGTCGAATGTACGATTCCCTTTATAGCTAGCCGCGGAACAAATCAAGCCTATCTATGGAAGTCAAACAGATATTCTCAATACAAGAATGTATGTGGTTCCATGGGCACCAGATTACAATTTTTACTTATAAAGATAGCAGTATAAATGTTTATACAGGAAATGACATCCTCAGGACATTCTGTCTTGCCAAGGTTCCCGACGGAGAATTACTAATGTACATAAGTAATTGATCCTGTAGTGAACGTACAGTGTCCAGAGAAGGAGGCCCCGATTTCAAAATAGGTATCTCGAAAACAAAGATCTATAGATGAGCTCAACAGACAATATGTTTATTGGTTGGTTGGTTGATTAGGGGAAGGGGACCAAACGGCGAGGTCATCGGTCCCATCGGATTGGGGAAGGATAAGGAAAGAAGTCGGTCGTGCCCTTTCAAAGGATTCATCGTAGCATTTGCCTGAAGCATTTTAGGGAAATCACGAAAAAAATATCTCAGGATGGTCGGACGCGGGTTCGAAGCGTCGTCCTCCCGAGTGGGAGTCCAGTGTGCTGACCACTGCGCCACCTCCCTCGGTGACATGTTTATTGTCAAACATGTAAGAATTTTATACAAGAGGTATACAGAAGGTTCGAAATAGATTGAAATGCTGCTAACAGATGGCGCTGTATGCTGTACAGTTCGCACAGTATTAGCAAGCATAGTTGATCTAGTCCTACGCAAGCAGTCTTTCCAAACACTTCACAATCGTTACGAAATGTCCACCACTCGCAGTACGGAGGTTATGCAAACGAACAATGAAATTGTCTCAACGGATATGGATTCAGATGCCACAAAGATCGCCGATTAAAGCTCATCCAGCGTGGGGGGATGGTTTCGATAGAGAGTGTCCTTCAACGTGTCCCACAGAAAGTAGCCACAAGGAGTCAGATCGGGCGAATATGGATGCCAATCAATCCCTGTGCCAGTAAATTTGCAATAATAGAACGGAGTGACTCTGTTTCTGAAGTATTCACCAACAAAGCGGAACACCTGCTCGGTGCGATGTGGTCTGGCCCCACTTTGCATGAACCACTTGGTTAGCTGTTAGCTGTGTAGTGACGAACTGTTCCAAAATTCAACGTAACGTTCACTAGTGATCATTTCTCGCATGAAAAAAGGGCCAATAGTTAGTTACTAAATTTTGTATTCCATGGATCATTTACGCTATAAACCGTAGTTATGGGGAACGAATCATTTCACATTAACATTGCAGATTACGATCAATTTGTAAGTATGACTACATGCTGAAAATTTATATATTTTCTTGTAATTAAAGCAATAGATGCGAGCTACTAATTCCTATTCGTCACTTTTACACATTACAACATCACAATGAAAGAAATTATTCTATGGATGCCTCTGCTGCATTCCACATCCAAAACAGTAAATTTAGAGGAATACAATGGTTTCGCTTCTCACACAAAGGGCGTTTTCTGAATCTCAAAACAGCGTTTTGTTTATTCACCACACCATACAGGTGTGCTTCATCTGTCAACGAGATGCATAAAACGTCAAATGACAGCGGCATTAGACTGTTTGCCGATATGCTGTAGTCTACAGGAAAGTACTATCACACGAAAGTTATGAACAAATCAATGAGAATTTGCATGAAAATAAATGCTTCGTATATTGACTGGCAGTTACTCTCAATATTAGCAAGTGTAACCGACTGCGTATAACAAGGCGAAAATCCCCATTAATGTACGAGTACAAAATAAATGGCCAGTCTTTGGAAGCGGTAACATCCGTCGAGTATCTGGATGTGACTATTCGAAATGATATCGAATGGAATGATCAGATTCCACAAGTAACGGGCAAGGCGAACTCCAGATTGCGGTTTATTGGTGGAATCCTGAAGCGATGCAGTCCTTCAACGAAGGAAATTGCTTACAATACGTTAGCTCGTCCAGTCTTGGAGTATTGTTCGTCTGTATGGGACCCTTACCAGTTGTGTCTGATTCAAGAGATTGAGAAGGTCCAAAGAAAAGAGCGGCAAGATTCGTGACTGGTACATTTAGCCATCGCGAGAGCGTAACAAACCTCATAGAAAGTTTGAAGTGGGATACACTTTCGGATAGACGACGCGCTAACGGAAAGGGCTGCTCACTAAATTCCGAAATCCGATCTTCGCCGAGGATGTAGAGCACATGTTATTACCACCAACTTTCAAATCGCGCAATGATCACCATTCAAAGATAAGGGAAATTAGAGCTCGTACTGAGGCGTTCAGACAGTAGTTTTTTCCTCGAGTGGTCCGCGAGTGGAGCAGGGTGGGGGGGAATATGACTTTGGCGCTAATTGTGCCCTCCGCCACACACATACAGTTTGGTGGCTAGCGGAGTATATATGTAGATGTAGATGTAGATCAATAATTGTGAGAATCTGGTTCGCAAAGTCAGCAGTCTGTCGGACAACTCGTAGATTTATGGCCCGCCGGCCGCGGTGGTCTAGCGGTTCTAGGCGCGCAGTCCGGAACCGCGCGACTGCTACGGTCGCAGGTTCGAATCCTGCCTCGGGCATGGATGTGTGTGATGTCCTTAGGTTAGTTAGGTTTAAGTAGTTCTAAGTTCTAGGGGACTGACGACCACAGATGTTAAGTCCCATAGTGCTCAGAGCCATTTGAACCATTTTTTAGATTTATGGCCCGGTGGCTTTGGATTTTGAATGGAAACACTTTTAGACTATGTCTCATGAGCTTCTGCGTGCCGGATCGCTTACAACCAGCCTCTGTTGCAATTTTTTGGACGGATAAACTTGGACTTTGTTGAATAACTCCAGAGACTGTGGCAACATTTTCATGAGTAATTACAGCTTGCGAATGGTTTTCTCATCGAGTGCTTTTGGAACGTTAAACCGTGTTTGGAAGCTGCGCCTTGTTGCTGTAGTACTGTGACATAACCTGTGATTTCCAGTAGCAGAAAAACACGTTCTTCAATGGAATGCAGTATTTCAATCATTTCCCTCGGTACCATAATCTCCTCTCATGTTTCAACGACGGAATTCATTTTGCCGGCCGGAGTGGCCGAGCGGTTCTAGGCGCTACAGTCTGGAACTGCGCGACTGCTACGGTCGCAGGTTCGAATCCTGCCTCGGGCATGGATGTGTGTGATGCCCTTAGGTTAGTTAGGTTTAAGTAGTTCTACGTTCTAGGGGACTGATGACCTAAGATGTTAAGTCCCATAGTGCTCAGAGCCATTTGAACCATTTTGAACCAGTGCTCAGAGCCATTTGAACCATTTGAATTCATTTTCTCCGAGCTGCGGCGCACTATTTATAGGCACTACATGGTTCAAATGGCTCTGAGCACTATGGGACTTAACATCTGAGGTCATCAGTCCCCTGGACTGAGAACTACTTAAACCTAACTAACCTAAGGACATCACACACATCCATGCCCGAGGCAGGATTCGAACCTGCGACCGTAGCGGCTGCGCGGTTCCGGACTGAAGCGCCTAGAACCGCTCGGCCACAAAGGCCGGCATAGGCGCTACATACTGCGATTACTGTGTCGTCTTGTTAGCAGGTTTTGGAACTATTTCGAAACTTCTCTATAACTTCTGTAGAAAATTCTTACAGCTTTTACATAAACATATCGTTTGTTACACTCATATATGTTAGTTATCTAGATACTTAATTTTGAAACCAGGAACTCCCTCGCTGGACGCCCTGTATCTGCATGGTCCAGCAACTAGCATCTGACCACCACCTATGTTGGACGTCTACGTGCAACAACGCTCACAGACGACGGGTCGTAGCACTAGCAGCGTATCGGGTGGAGTGGCTAACAGCGCAGTTTCCATCGTAATGCGAAAACGGAGCGATTTAACTAACGTCCAAACGCGCATGATCATTGGCTTTCGGGCTAAGAGTGCAAGGATTTCCGAAACGGGCAAGTCTATAAACTGTTCACGTGCCGCCATGGTTAATGAATACCGTGCATGGCAAAATGGCGCTATCCAAAACCGGCTCCGAGGCAACTGTGGTGCAACACGATCCGCAGAAAACAGGAGTGAACGACAGCTGCGGAGATGTGTAAGGACAAATAAACGCGCAACTTTTGAGCAGCTGACCGCCCAGATGAACCAAGGGGCTACCAGCAGTGAATCCTCAACGACCGTTCAGCGAACATTGCAGAATACAGTCCTCCGCAACAGACACCTTGTTCGTGCACCCGTGCTGACTGCTGTTCATCGGAGCCGAAGGCTGGAATTGGCACGCCAGTACCGCAACTGGACGTCCACTGATTGGCGACAGGTGGCCTCTTCAGGAAAATCACGTTTTATGCTCTATCGGACAGTCGCCGGTCATGCCGTTGGAGGGAGCATTATGGTCTGGGGAACGTTTTCGTGGCATGGCCTCGTCATTCTGGAGGGCACGATGGACCAACAGAAGTATACATCTATTCTAGGCGGCCATGTCCACCCCTACATGCAGATTGTTTTTCCTCGGCATGATGGCATCTACCAGCAGGACTATGCAACTTGTCACATAGCCCGCAGTGTTCAAGCGTGACTGGAAGAACGCCAGGATGAGTTTACCGTACTCCCCTGGCAATCAAACTCCCCATATCGAGAATCTGTGGGACCACCTCGTTCGGGCTGCTCACACCATGGATTTTCAACCTAGAAACCTAGCGCAACAGATAAACCAACAACCACAGCATTGGAGTCAGCATGGTTCCACATCCCTGTCGGTACCTTTGAGAACATCATTGAGTCTCTTCCTGAACGCCTCGTAGCGTGATTATACACGCCTTTGACAGGTGGTGTGACTGTAATGTGTATTAAATACCTAAGCCACTACACCTGTTGCCCATATCCAATACCAACTTCCGACTTGAGATCATTACACCACGCAAATGTTGCAGCGCTAGGTCCTGAGATATCTTCTTCAAAACACAGTAGCGGAAGAAATTTCGCCGTCAAAAACACATATATACAGTACAATTGTCCCGTACACATTACTACGCTGAACAGATGCGTGTAACGCTCAGCTATCACATAGCAGGAATCAAAAATACCAAACTATCGTAGACGCCTTTATCCAGCAGTAGATGTCAAATGGCTGAGATGATGATGATGGTGGTGGTACAAATGAGTTAAAATATGTGCACTGCGCAATAAAATTAGAAAATCACTTCTTCCAAAACCCGTAATTGTCTCCCACTGCGACGCATAAGTTTGAAATTTGGCTCAAAGGTGGCCATAACGCGTCGTCAGTTCATCTGAGCTGCAAGGTGGGTTAATGATGTCACATTGGCACCAAATTTCACCACAATTGGGCCAACACTACCTTGGACGTGTCATACGATGAGAAGGACATCATATCCCCTTTTACCCTCTTTCTTTTGACGTCTCTACGTTGGAGGTCAGAACATTGGCACCCAGCGTTGGAATCACGCGGTTTCCTTATGGGTGGCCGAGGAAAGCATCTCAGGCACACTACTGCTCATAATTGACACGAAAAGGCCTCGGGTGGTGCCACAAATGTCATCGCTGAAATCACGCCTTTCCTTGGGGCCTTGACTCCCACACATTTCGCGGGTGAAAAAGACATTTCGCAGTGCGATGAACTACATGGACAACAAGGTCATGACAACCTTTGAGACTGCTGACAGCCTCGGCCATTTACCTCCTTCTCTAAGGAGATTGTGGGACTACATCAACACTGAATGTGATCGCACCGTTTTGAAATGCAGCGCACCACTGTCTGCGGCGTCTGCAGACACGTTTTCGCTGGTCATGGAGGCTCAGTTCGAGGTGGAACTCATCACTGAAGACAATTCTTCTTCAGACAGTGAGATTTTAGCCCGAAGATATGTCAGAGGAAGCGCCAGACAGCGGTGGGATACCTACATGACTGTCACACTCCATACGGCCCGACAACCAGAAGTGATGATGATGATGATGATGATGTTTGGTTTGCGGGGCGGTCAACTGCGTAGTTATCAGCGCCCTTACAAATTCCCAACCTTTCCTCAGCCCGATCGCGCCGCTGTCATGAATGATGATGAAATGATGAGGACAACACAAACACCCAGTCATCTCGAGGCAGGTGAAAATCGCTGACCCCGCCGGGAATCGACCCCGGGACCCGCTGCTCGTGTTAGCGAGAACACGACCGCGAGACCATGAGCTGCGGACAGAAGTGATAATCTGGGTTGTCATTTCATTTCATAGCAGGACCCCTTTGGTTGTCATCCGCGACACCCTTACAGCACAGCGGTAAGTCGGCGATATGCTAAGGCCCTTTATGTTGCCTTTCATTGCGAACCATCCTGGCTTGCGTTTCAGCAAGATAATGCCCGCCCGCAAACGACGAGACTTTCTACTACTTGTCTACATGCTTTCCAAACCCTTGGCCAACAAAGTTCCCAGACTTCTCCACAATTGAGAACGTTTAGAGCGTTATGGGCAGGGCCATCCAACTAGCTCTGGATCTAAAGCACCAATAGACAGAATTTGGCACGATATCTTTCAGGAGGACATCCAACAACTCTATCAGTACCAAACCGAACAACTGTTCACATAAGGGCCAGAGGTGGAGGGACGCACTACTGATTAGCTCATTTTGATAAGTTCTTTCTCCAGAATGAATAATCCTACACTTACGAAACTGTAATTATTTGATTGTCTGTACATGTACATCATGCTATCGATTTCTGTCCTATTAGGATAGTTTCTCCGTGGTGCGTCTTCTTTTTTTCTTAGTGTGTATATTACAGCTCTTAGAATGAGGACCCTTGCAGTCAGACACACACAGCGATGTGAGGTGAGTTACCAGGAAAACTAACGGAAGGACGATTATTTAAAACTACAGAAGACTCACTGTCGAGTAACTGTCATCGACCAAAATATATAGGAGGTACGTTTTCAGAAAATCGATTGTGATACTTTCAGTAGAACCCTGTTGCAACGTATCATTTCCAAAACTTATGAGGAGATATGTACTACGACAAGTCATCCTTACTTAGCTGGTCTCGTCTCTACTCAAACAGCATGACTTAAATTTATGCAAGGTGGAATATTCGAGCTCTAACAGTGCATCATGTAAATTCTGGGAACATGACAAGCCGAAAACGTAAGTAGGAAACACTCATGCAGTTCGTATGGTTGGTTCAAAGCTGGCATAAAGATGAAAAAAGAAGTGGATAATGGAAGTTTCTGGCTTAACGCCCCGATGAGGACGAGGTCATTAGATATGATGTACAAGCTGGGATTCTGGCGGGACTGGTAGGAAATTTTCTACTCTTTTTCGAAAGAAACCTCCTGGTATTTACATTAAACGATTTATGAAAACCATCGAAAACCTAAATATGAACGGCCAAACGGAGATTTGAGCCTCTGTCCTCCTTGGGTTTTACAAATGCAACATTACTATCGGTATCGTTAAGAAAGTTAATGTGGTAACACTATACTATAAGTACTGAAGTTTTTTCACCGCGGAAGATCGTAACACTGTTCCTCCTTTCAATTGCCGTGCGAAAGTTGAAATAGCACATACTGAGATACCCGATCGCCGTATTGAAAAGCAGCTACAACCGCTTAGTAGTGGAAATCCTTCAAGACCAGATGAGATACCTATAAGATTCTATAAGGATTATGCGAAAGAACTTGCTCCCCTTCTAGCAGTAATTTATCGTAGATCGCTTGAGCAACGAAAGGTACCTAACGACAGGAAAGAAAGCGCAGGTCATTCCCGTTTTTAAGAAAGGCCGTAAAACAGATCCACACAGTTATAGATCTACATTGTTGAAGTCAGTCTGTTGTAGAATTATGGAACATGTTTTATGCTCAAGAACTATGACGCTAATGGAAAATGAACAGCTCCTCTATAAAAATCAACATGGCTTCCGCAAACAGAGATCCTGCGAAACTCAGCTCGTTCTGTTCCTCCACAGCGCAGTGGACAACGGCGCTCAGGTTGATGCCGTGTTCCTTGATTTCAGTAAGGCATTTGACACCATCCCGCATTGCCGTTTAATGAAAAAAAAAATACGAGCTTATGGAGCATCGGATCAGACCTGCGACTGTATTCAAGACTTTCTTGCAGAAAGAACTCGGCACGTCGCCCTTAACGGAACTAAATCGACAGATGTAAAGGTTATCAGGAGTACCACAGGGAAGTGTGATAGGACCGTTGCTGTTCTCAATATATATATAATTCTCTAGTAGAAAGCGTCGAATGCTCTATAAGTCTATTCGCTGATGATGCAGTTGTTTATACCAAAGTAGCAACGCCATAAAATAGTAAGAATTTGTAGAACGACCTGCAGAGAATTGATGAATGGTGCAGACTCTTGCAGTTGATCCTGAACGTAAATAAATGTAACATATTTCGCATACATAAGAAAAGAAATCCATTACTGCACAGCTACACTGTTGATGACAAACAGCTGGAGACAGCGTCTACCGTGAAATATCTAGGCGTAACTATCCAGAGCGACCTCAAGTGGAATGACCATATAAAACAGATAGTGGAAAAAGGAGACTGAAGAATCAGATCCATCGGAAGAATCATAAGGAAATGTAACTCACCCACGAAGGAAGTGGCGTACAAGGCGCTTGTTCGCCCGATTCTTGAGTATTGTTCATCTGTCTGGGGTCCCTATCAGGTGTGCGAAAAGTGGCAATTAGCAGTAAACAAAGAAAAGTGCGAGGTCATCCACATGGGTGCTAAAAGAACTCCGCTAAATTTTGGGTATACGATAAATCGCACAAATCTGAGGGATGTCAATTCGGCTAAATCCCTCATATACAACCGCTCGCTCACCGATTTATCTGTACCTACAGATTAGAAAATTTCGCAGGTCGCACCAGTGTTTAAGAAGGGTAGTATGAGTAATCCATCTAACTACTGACCTATATCTTTGACGTCGGTTTGCAGTAGAGTTTTGGAGCATATACTGTATTCAAACATTATGAATCACCTCGAAGGGAACGATCTTTTGATACGTAATCAGCATGGTTTCAGAAAACTTCGTTCTTGTGCAACACAGCTAGCTCTTTATTCGCACGAAGTAATGGCCGCTATCGACAGGGGATCTCAACTTGATTCCGTATTTCTAGATTTCTGGAAAGCTTTTGACACCGTTCCTCACAAGCGACTTCTAATCAAGCTGCGGGGCTATGGGGTATCGTCTCAGTTGTGCGACTGGATCCGTGATTTCCTGTCAGGAAGGTCGCAGTTCGTAGTAATAGACGGCAAATCATCGAGTAAAACTGAAGTGATATCAGGTGTTCCCCAGGGAAGCGTCCTGGGACCTCTGCTGTTCCTGATCTATATAAATGACCTGGGTGACAATCTGAGCAGTTCTCTTAGGTTGTTCGCAGATGATGCTGTAATTTACCGTCTAGTAAGGTCATCCGAAGACCAGTATCAGTTGCAAAGCGATTTAGAAAAGATTGCTGTATTGTGTGGCAGGTGGCAGTTGACGCTAAATAACGAAAAGTGTGAGGTGATCCACATGAGTTCCAAAAGAAATCCGTTGGAATTCGATTACTCGATAAATAGTACAATTCTCAAGGCTGTCAGTTCAACAAAGTACCTGGGTGTTAAAATTACGAACAACATCAGTTGGAAAGACCACATAGATAATATTGTGGGGAAGGCGAGCCAAATGTTGCGTTTCATTGGCAGGACACTTAGAAGAAGCAACAAGTCCACTAAAGAGACAGCTTACACTACACTCGTTCGTCCTCTGTTAGAATATTGCTGCGCGGTGTCGGATCCTTACCAGGTGGGATTGACGGAGAACATCGAAAGAGTGCAAAAAAGGACAGCTCGTTTTGTATTATCACGTAATAGGGGAGAGAGTGTGGCAGATATGATACGTGAATTGGGATGGAAGTCATTACAGCAAAGACGTTTTTCGTCGCGGCGAGATCTATTTACGAAATTTCAGTCACCAACTTTCTCTTCCGAACGCGAAAATATTTTGTTGAGCCCAACCTACATAGGTAGGAATGATCATCAAAATAAAATAAGAGAAATTAGAGCTCGAACAGAAAGGTTTAGGTGTTCGTTTTTCCCGCGCGCTGTTCGGGAGTGAAATGGTAGAGATATAGTATGATTGTGGTTCGACGAACCCTCTGCCAA
This sequence comes from Schistocerca americana, assembly GCF_021461395.2. Lineage (NCBI taxonomy): Eukaryota > Metazoa > Arthropoda > Insecta > Orthoptera > Acrididae > Schistocerca > Schistocerca americana. Next base: position 544,195,726 of record NC_060130.1, read on the forward strand.
GCACTTAAATGTGAATTGCAGAGCAGTCATGTAGATGTAGATGTAGATGTAGGAATTACAATTACGAGCAACTTAAACTGGAAAGACCACATAGATAATATTGTGGGGAAGGCGAAACAAAGACTGCGCTTTGTTGGCAGAACACTTAGAAGATGCGACAAACCCACTAAAGAGACAGCCTAAATTACACCTGTTCGTCCTCTGCTGGAATATTGCTGCGCGGTATGGGATCCTTACCAGGTAGGATTGACGGAGGACATGGAAAAAGTGCAAAGAACGCCAGCTCGTTTCGTGTTATCGCGCAATGGGGGTGAGAGTATCACTGATATGATACGCGATTTGAGGTGGCAGTCACTGAAACAAAGGCGGTTTTCTATGCGGTGAGATCTATTTACGAAATTTCAATCACCAACTGTCTCTTCCTAATGCCTAAGTGTTTTTTTGACACCCACCTACGTAGGGAGAAGTTATCATCATAATAAAATAAGAGAAATCAGAGCTCGAACGGAGAGATATAGGTGTTGCTTTTTCCCACGCGCCATTCGAGAATGGAATGGTAGAGAAGTAGTATGAAAATGGTTTGATGAACCCTCTGCCATGCACTTAAGTGCGAATTGCAGAGTAAACATGTAAATGGAGATTTAGATGTAGCACTGGTAGAGGAGATAGAGCAGCTCCAACGAAGAGCGACGCATTTCTTCATGGGATCGTTTAGTTGGCGAGAGAACGTTACGGAGATGCTAAACAAACTCCACTGGCAGACGTTACAAGAGAGACGTTGTGCCTCACGCAGAGATTTACTACTGAAATTTCGGGACGGCACTTTTCAGGAGGAGTCAGACAATATATTATTTCGCCCCGCCACGGAACCCTTGGCCACGAGGAGAAAATTTGAGAGATTAGAGCCGATACAGAGGCTTACCGACAAGCATTCTTCCCACGCAATATTCGCGAGTGGAACAGGGTTGGAGGGATCAGATAGTGGTACCGAAAGTACCCTCCGCTACACACCATTAGATGGCTTGCGGAGTATGATGTAGATCTAGATGACTATTAAAAAGTACCGTGTACCTCATAAAATGCACGTTACTGGTCACTATGTGTTTTTCTCATTTGAATGTACTTGATTAGTGCTGTAACGTTGTAGTTCAGTTTCAAGAGAAATAAGAAAAATGTTACAGCTTGCTGAATGGAATTGCGAAAAATAACGATCAAAGCTGTGGAACACAAGTTACGTAAGGAAGTGTTCTTTCAAACGGGCTAACGTGGAGAGTGAAATTCTTTCTGTGTTTGCCAGAACAGTGCTGTCGTACTTCCAAGCTTTATAACTTGTTTCTATCAGGTATGTTGCATTATCGATTGGCTTATTACCAAATGGAAACAGAGGCAATAACGCGTCTCTTTGTGCAACAAAATTCAGTCTGATACCACTAGCAAGATAGGTGTTTCAAATGTATGAGTCTTACTCGTGTCTGGGTGAAACATACGTACTGGACTCGTTACGCGTAGCTGATTCCAGTGGTGGTAGTCAGTTGTTGAGAAATAGCTAAGTTTTCGAATTATCCGTGAACTGTATGTTCATGCTGCTGGAACTACCACTCATCCACGATGTTGTTGCAATTGCGTTTTATGGGAAACACGTGATGACGTTATCATAAACAAGTACAGCGGTGACTAAGGAAAACGCATCGCACTATCAATGCTATCAGATCGGCTGCGCATTTACTGTCTGGCCCGATTACGCAATGACTCATCATAAGCAGGCAGAAGCGACTATGCTCCCAGTCCCCGTAGTATTGTGGTTGACTAATACACCACTGCACTGTGTGATGGTATCGTAAGATGAGACCTTTAGGTTACGTTTATTCAGGCATCTCCCACTGCTGTTGCACACAAGCAGCTAACCATATTGAGCTAGTGCGTATTACAAATCCGAGATATTTTTGGTTTCATGCTGTTAAATATTCAGGTATGTTTAAAGTAAGCGATGAATTTACGACGGTATTGTTGGTACATTTATTCTTGTAGCTAAAAATTTTCATGTTACTATTACAAACTTTCGTTTCTCAGACAGCATGCTTCACATCAGTAATGCCGCGGACGTTTACGAAACTATACGGCACAATCAACAGTGTATCGTAATACTAAAGAAGGTGGTTTTAAATACCTTTATTTTGTGACTACACTATTCGAAGTCATTAATTATAAGTCCTTTGGCATAGTATCTCTCACTTTAAATGATACATTAGATGCTGACGCTGAGAACACCTTTGTGGATGAATGTGTTTATCAGGTCACAGCAATTGAAAATATGACTGAAGAAGGTTATTCTGCAAGCGAGTACGAACCATCATCACAAGATAGAGCTATACGAAACGAACTGACAGAAGCAACTTAAGAGAGGTATAGGAAAAGGTATGCGTATGCAGAAAAGCTAAAAAAGAAGCGCGATAGAAAATGTGTATTGACGACATCAAAGAAATTATACTGTACAACGAATTGAGTTATTAAAGGGGTTAGATTTTGCGAAACTCAAAAACATATCTGTAGGCCTATTCCGTAACAAAAAAAGGAAAAGTTTGAAAAATTTAAAGAATATAGGGACTATAGTATGATTGTCCAGCATTGCAATTCACAAAATTGGGCTATTATTTCTGTCAAAACTCAAGGGCTTAAATGCCTTTCGCTGAAAAGATACATATTGGTTTCTGAATAATAAGATGATTTGGAAAGAAATGAAGGAGAAAAAGGACATAAAGGAGTCTGCTGCAACATTTGTGTACAGGGTCAACGACCTAATCACAGGCGAAGGGTATAGTGCAAACTATATTTTCAGTGCAGGTCAATTATGATTTGAGTATGAATTGCCAAGTGCACGAATTTCGTTGAATGTACGAGAAAACTACACGTATGCTGCAGTGAAATGTGTTACATCTGTAGCACATTCTTATACTGTCCAGTTTCATAAGCCATCTGCTAGATTTCTTTGCATAAAGATGAGCATTTGTGTTGAATAAAAAAATGAACAATACGAACAAAGGGTGACACATCGAATAACGCAGGAAATTCCTTTAACATAGCTGTTGATGCCAGCACCTCGGGTAAACTTACACGGAACCGTGATATCCGTTGGTTACAAAAAGTTTTCATTTGAGAATTAAAAGACAACACCTTACTGTTGCTTGAATCCTGGAATGGGCAAACCAATGGAGTTGTAGGGGAGACATGCACAGTACCGGACACTGCCCAGTATCGGACATGGCGTGTTTCTCAAAAACTCCTGTAGATGGAAGGCAGTTGCACTCTTGTGCGTGAAGCTCTTTGTCACAAAAGGTGGCAATACGGATATCACCAGTTTCACGTCACTGTCATCTGTACAGTTGACTGGGAGATGTTATTGTGCTCGAGCGGCGGTTTCCCTTTGTAAAGTTTCACCCTCTATTAAACGAGACTAGGTGAGTAGAATGTGGTCAATTATGTTTTGAAGTAACAACTCTTTCGTTGTGAATAAATACAGGTAATTGAATTTCAGTTTAAAACGTTAGTGCATTATGATAAATTTATATTCCTCCCCTACCTCATGTGCCCATTATCGGACGGTCATCACTTGCTCAGTTCCGGACATCTAAACAACAGTATTAGAACGACTGTAAAGCGCATTAATATCATGTTTCCCTTTGAGGCACATTTTACGCCATGGATAAACGAAAAAAAGGGGACTTTGGTCCGAGGATAACATGAAAATTGCTATTGAGCAAGTCCTATCCAACAAAATGGGAATAATGCAGGCTTCGTCTCATTTTTATGTCCCAAAAAGCACTTTGGCAGGCAAAGTAAGTCTTTTAAACATGGCGGGGATGTTTAAATGAAGCCGCAGACTGGTCGTTTCAAGGAGGCCTTCTCAACGTTCTCAGAAGAATTAGAATTAAGCTTAGTTGAGCATTTGGTAGACCTAGATAATAGAATGGTGCCAATGAGTAAAAAAGAATTTTTAAGATTTGTGTTCGAAATGTCTGAGAACCTTAAAATTCAGCACTGATTCAATACAGAAAAACAGACAGCAGGTGATAAATTTTATTTTCAGTTTATAGGCCGCCATCCTGAACCCTCTTTGCGAAAACGTCAGTCAACGATTATCCAAGGGGCTGTCGGCTTCAACAAAGAACAAACTGAGTTGTTTGATAACAAGTATGAGGCAATGTTAACAAAATACAAGTTCGATCCCTCAAAAATCTTCAACTGTGACGAAACTGGTGTGTTAATGGTTCATGAAAATTCCATAATGGTTTGGTACCAAAAACAAGTTACCCAAATCACGTCAGGAGAAAGAGGAAGAAGTGTGACTCTGTTGGTAATAATCAACACTACAGGTGATTTTTTTCTACCCCCTTTATTTGTATTTGGGAGAAAGAAAATGGCTGAGGAGCTAAAATAGGATGCACAAGATGGGAGTATCTTCGCTTGTGAACAAAGTGAGTGGATCACTGTACATTCATTTTTGCTTTTGCTAAAGACGTTTGTTGCTCGTGTGAAACCAACAAAGGTAAGACGTGCTCTTATAATTTTAGATTGCCACAGCTCACACACGAACTTCAAGTAATTTTGTACGCAAGAAACAACAATGTGCATATAATAAGCATTCATCCTCACACTACACACAAACTTCAGCCACGTGACTGTGCTTAATGAGACCCTTCAAAGCGGCTTACAATGAAGCCTGTGCTAGATGGATGAACAAATATCGTCCTCTTAAAATAATTCAAAGGGGCATTGCCGGTTTGGTTGTGACTGCTTTCAAGGCTGTTTGCAGGATGGACCTTGCAACTCCTGGATTTTCCTGCACTGGGCTCCACCCGTTAAAGAAAGACACCTTTACAGATTTAGACTTCGTGACTGCAACTCACTTCTCTGGGGAAAGTCCGACAGTCATTTGAAGACCGACGGTTCTTGAGGCCATAGGGCTAAATGCTTCTTCAGAAGAACCAGGGATGCAACTGCAACTCCTTCTGCATCAACGATTGAACCAGTGCCGTCGTGGTCAACATTTCTTCCTTATTCCAAACGGTAACAGACAGAGTTTCTCCAGTGTCAGAGAAAGCGAGAAATAAAATTGTCAGTAGGATGAGAAAAAGTGAAAAAAGCGAAATATTAACTGACAGCCCCTATAAAGATATGCTGTAGAAGAAATGAAAGGAATCTGGAGAGAAGCTTGCAAAGGCAGCCTTAAGGAAAGAAAAGAAGATAAAAAACCAGGCTCAGAACAGCGATCAGAAAAAGAAACACAGAAAAGTGGAAATAAATCGAAAACGTCACTTCCTGACAAATATTACACAGAAGGGATGTTCTAAAATTGAAACTAATGAAGAAGACAGCACTACAGAATGTATTATTTGCAGGGAATCAACAAATGAAGATTGGGGTCAGCGCACATCATGCAAGGGGTGGGCTCATGTGACTTCAGCGGACCAAGGAAATCTCCTTTATTATAAGTGTGACAACTTCCATCCACATCTTTTTTACATTCCGTTTATTTAGAGCGACTTATAAATTAATCAAAAGTATCACTTGTTAGCAAAAAATGAATAATTACAATTGTAATTAATGAGTTTGTAAAGTGTCCGATACTGGGAAATGGTTTTCCACCATAGTCATTTGGCAACATTTCTTTATTAGTTTATTTGATGTGCTAAAGTATAGCATTTTGAAAAATTACTACTGTTTTGTGATAAGTAAACACTTTAACATTGCAGTTGTTGTAATTCCATTTCTTATATGTGTTTAAAAAAGTTTTTGTATAAATACAAGGTAAGGTGTCTGGCACTGTGCAAGTCTCCCCTATTTCAAGAATCTAACAAAAAGAAACAGTCAAACGGAAAATGTATTAGCACAAAAATAATCCCCCCACAAACCATTAAACACATCCATCCAGCCGTTAGGCATCTACTTTTTAGACAGTATAAACATGTTAGCAAAGATTGTAGATTGCGTTAGAAATAAATTTATTTGTGGAGGCATCGCAAAACACATGAAACTTCATTTTTTTGTTTGTCACCAGACGTTTTTGTTCAAAAATGGCTCTGAGCACTATGGGACTTAACTTCTGAGGCCATCAGTCCCATAGAACTTAGAACTACTTAAACCTATCTAACCTAAGGATATCACACACATCCATGCCCGAGGCAGGATTCGAACTTGCGACCGTAGCGGTCGCGCGGTTCCGGACTGTAGCGCCTAGAACCGCTCGGCCACCACGGCCGGCACCCGACGTTTTCGCCGGTTTTGAAGGACAATAGCATCTATGCCTGCCAGACCAGTCGATATGTGACGGAGGAAACTCTGATGAATTTCGATAGCGTACTGGAATCAACGTTACGAGTATAAAATGGTGAGTGTGGTATCAAGCATTGTGAAGATAGTGCTGTTGCTGATTGTTTATGCTGTTCTCAAAGTTCAGTCAGGAACATTTTGTAATAAGACCTTATTATCACATATGAACACTTTCGTATAATGCAGCAAAATCCACTAGTATAGAAGCACCATTTTACTACAGAAATGTATAGTCCGTACTTGTAGAAACGTTGTGTCGTATACTGATCGCGAGTAGCTGTACTCTTTGTACCTATTATTATACATGTAAGTATGTACTTATGCATGTTAAATTATAAAAATACATGAGTTCGTTAGTGTCTAAACAGTCTTTTTCATTATGTACTGCACATTATATTGTGGAGTTTATTTTCGTTAGTTAATAACACTGTCGTTTACCTGCAAAACGGACATAAGGCTCACAGATGCATGGCCATATTGCTTGAAAACTACGCATTTCCTTAACGATGGACCACTCCATCCACCGACTTGAAACGAGCCTGATGTATGAGTTGCGCCCAAATACGACTCACACAGTCGAAACACCTATCTTGTTAGCATAACTGGATAGTTATCGTTCGGCCTATCGTTAGCCACGTCTCACAACAGCAGTGTCTAAGTACTCTCGTCACGTCACAGCATACTATGCCCTCAGCATTGTTCAGGTAGAAATGAAAATTGGTACATAAACCAGTTGCGGTTATTGTCGTTTCACCGTGGAATAAAACGACTGTACGTGGTGCAATCTTACGAGTAACGTGTAAGGCAATCGAAAAAAATAATATCCCGTAAAGAGGGTTAACAGTGTGTCCACGTATGTACAAACCATCACACACACAATCGAGTTTCACAGATCAAAATAGTGTATAACAATCTCACTAGAGCTATGACAGTCAGAGAAACACCTAAATTACAGAAACATTGTTAACAAGGACTTACCAACGACTATCACCAGAATAAAGGCGAATCAGTAGAAACTTTCGCACTTACAGGCATACATCGTCAGAATGCTCATCAGAACAACACTTGCTACATGCTATGTTTGAAATGAAAGAATATACCATAATAAAGTATTAATGACATCTAATACAGATCTGATACGCTACAGAACTTATTTGCTTTGTGATGACTGTCAGCCATCAAATGATACATATTGTAACGACTATTATAAGTCAGTAGAATTGATTTTTATTATTAAAAATACTTAGAATGAAGTAAATGAATTACAGGTAGTTGTGTCTTGCTTCATATGACTCACAAAAGTAATTGGGATTATGTGGGGAAAATTAAAACGAAGTTATGAACTCACAGTTTGAATTTGCTTTACATAATCCAGAAATTTCTTACATCGTAAATTATTCGAATAAATCTAGTCAGGAGCTTCTACTACAAAGTGAATTGATACCTTTTACTCAGTGGTTTCCGGAAAAAATGGTTATGGTGGTTCATTTGAGTGGAGTATTAAAAGGTAAACAACTCTTTCGCTAATGTCAGTTTAATGTTTGAAAGGCTGTTTACGTCTGCTTTCACACGGGCAATTTAACTTGATTATCCTTGCCTTGGATGTGCTCAGCTGTTTGATTAAAAATTATATTCCCATCTGGATTCCATACGAAAGACTGAGCAAGGTATTTTCTCTTTAATGCATTTCATTCATGTGTGTGAACAACTAATTTCAGAAGTGCTGTAATGAAGTATGTGGACACAAAAAAGAATAAGCTTCTTCAAAAAATGAAGAACAAATAATTTAAATGTGAATTTATTAATAACGCTTAGAAGCACAAGGGCTATATTTCTGATCCAGCTTGTAATTACACTTACTAAAACTAATAACTACAGTAGTGTGACGTGACAAGTTTGGTGCCAGAAGTTGTTAAAATGGCAACAACAGCGATTCGCATGTTAGAGAGCGAATAGAGTACGCAAATGTCAGCCTCACTGTTGACTATTCGAGCAGTCGAGGCTTCAAATAGTAGCTTAAAGTATGCCAACGATGTATACCAACATCACTGTCCAGGGCGTCTCCAGATACATCCCTACCCTGCAGTTTCATTGACTGGAGTAGAATTGTCTTCAGTGATGACAGCCGCTTGAGCCCCGACACCAGCGAAGACGTGTCTGGATACTTCGCGGACAGCTGTGAGATACAAACGTGAGTGTCGCCCTGCATACACCCAACAACTAGGAGTGAAGGTCAGGTGTGCCATTCCTTTTCATGGAAGGACTACTTTTGTTTTCATCCGCAGCACCCTTGCTGCACAGCGGTACGTCGGTGATACTCTCCACCCCCATTTTGTTGCCCTTTACGGCAAGCCATTCTGGAGTAACATTTCAGCAAGATAATGCCCACCCGCACACGGCGAGAGTTTCTATTGCTTGCCCTAGTGCTTGCTAAAACCTACCTTAACCAGCAAGGTCGCTGGGTCTCTCCTCAGTTCAGAACGTTTGGAGTATTATGGGCAGCATACTCCAAGCAGCTCGGGATTCTAACGATCTAACGCGCTAGTTGGACAGAATTTAGCACGATATCCTTCAAGAGGACATCCAACAGTTCTTTCATTCGATGCCAAGCCACGTAATTGCTTGCATGAGGACGAAAGGTGGATTAACGAGTTATTGACTTGCCCAATTTCTGAAGCTGTTTCTCGCGAATAAATAATCCAATTTTTCTGAAATTGAAATCATTTGCCTGTCTGTGCATGTACATCACATCTACCGATTTCCGTCCCATTCGAATAAATCCTTCGTGGTATTTCGTTCTTTTTTCCTTTTTTTCTCAAAGTGTATTAACCAAGTGTACAAAAAATTCACCTGACAGTTCAATACATGGGTTTGAAAATCCTAGCGCAGCTAGCAACATTTGCACCAGATCAGTATAAGTAGATACAGAACATGGCACCAAACCATAGATAAATACACAGTACAGACAAACAATTACACATAACCCTGAAAGGTAGAGATGCATGTTCTAATAAGCATATTTATTTATTAAATTTCTTATATTTCGTAGCGCTATTCTTGGAACTACTGTATGAAAATTGCATTCTGAACGTGACCAAAATATTAGTTAGATTTTCTGAGAACTATTTCTTAGCAATCAACGTATCTTTCTGCATTCCTGGATATCAAAAATTTATGTATGTAATTTCTGTACATCTACTGCTTTCAGCTTTATTCAAAGAATTTACTAGCTTGTAGCACGTACATTCTGTATGTTGTACACACTTCTGCTCACTGTAAGGTAGATGAGGCAGGCTGAAACTACTAAGTCATCATCCTTTAATGGCTAAGTGTAGTTGATTAATAAATTATTACCTGCAGTTATTCCTTTAGTAGTAGAATACAATGTCTACATTAGATTTAGACTTATGTACAAAACAAATCAGACAAACAGCAACTATTAATTAAAACAATGCAGGTTTTACAAACAAAAAGTACAAGGAATGCGGGAAATCCAAAAATCGGCAACCCACATGCATTTCTCTGATGATGTAACTTTTAAATTAGTCTGCCTGTCTTCTACTTTCATAAAATAACACTTATTTTCTCTTCCGAATGATTTACATATCTCTGTTCATCAGCGAAGAAACTCTGGTAATTTACTACTGTTCCGTTTAAAGGCGAAAATTCTTACCACTGAGTCCATAAATAACCACAGACCATGGGCTTGTACAATTTTTGTTAGCACTTGTCCTACAAATATTATCACATTTTTCGCGATTCCATTACAACTTTAAATATTCTGACTCGTTACAGTCAGATGACAAAGTATTTTTATGACTATTGAAAATCCGTCTTAATTTTCTAATTAAAGGAAGTCTTAGTCATAATGTAAAAACAGAATTCTAACTAGTCGTGCTGTACTTTGCATAATATGAAATATTGATTACGGGGTAACTCAGAGCAATGAAACTTAAATGAAAACCTTCGTAGTAGGAATCTGCAACACACTCACTTCAAGACTATATTAATTTGTAAATAATACACCGAGTCAAACTACGAATTCTGTTACAGGCTTATTTGCACGTTATAAACAAAGTGAATCATTTTCGCATTGGTATAAAGTAGCTAGTCGTCAAAGAAATTTTATTGGTATTATTTTGATATATGCAGAGCAATAATGTAATTCAGTTTATCTGTGGATTAGTTTTACTTATACCTATTCAAAATAATAAAGCAAAACTATTCCGCAGATAAAGCTGCAAATTGGTTGATAATCGTGTTGTGTGTGTTTTGTCTAAATGGATAAACTGAAATACAGTGACGGAAAAAGATTCTGTTTTTGTTATTCCTAACAGAAATTCAAACTTGGTGTAGCCGTAGAAGAGGTTGTTATATAATTATCAACAGTTAAGAAATAAGCGGCTGAACTCAAACGCATTGTACTTCTATTGAAGAAAATCCATGTGAAGGGTGTCTCAAAACTGCAATCACAAACGAAAACCTCGATACAATGCACAACATAATAATGTAAAATCAATTGTTAAAGGTGTCTTAAATAACTGAAGCCATTTCCGTATCATAAGGGACAATCAGTTAATTTTACATGGATAATGCACTATGCAAAGGTTTTTTATAGTAGAGTGATGTATTTGTTGAACGACGATCAAAAGCTAATCACAAAACAAATTTCTCAGCAAAATCGGGACCATTTTAAAATTAATGCAACTGATTTAGATCCCCCAATTATTACTGTATGTAGAACCTGGTGATACCACCTAAACCAGAAATAAAACAGTAATCAAGGCAGTGAGTGTCAATTGGCCCTCCACTAAAACAAGACAAGTCCATTTTATCTGTCAGTACGGTTATGGTTAGAGCTCTGTGGGATGGAGAAAAAGGATTACTTTCACGAACGTAAAATGACAACTAGGGAATACTGCAAGGCTCCCGAACCAACAGCATGAAAAGAAATCGCAAGAAATAAACTGGAAAAAATATAAATAAATACAAATTTTAAAATGTTAAGTTTTATCGTGACACAGCACCTCAGGCCGTAAGCGCTTTGGATAGGAGAAAAATAAGGTTGTTGAAGTATACGATGCAGGAACGACCGCCCCATTTATTTGATATAACACCCAACTATGCGCAGATCTAAAGGAATTTGTGGCTTGCAAAGGTTTTAGGTACAATAAAGACGCTATGGCAGTCATAGATGGGTATTTCGCACATCCCCAAGAATCACATGTTAGGGATGTACTATACTCACTGTAAAAATTGATAAAAAGTAAACCGATAGAATAGGGAACTAAGACCAGATTTACGGGTATTTGTGACCTGGAAGAAAATGGTCTCCCAATGTCAGTCTCATAATGTGTCACTCTTTCCCCATAGAAGTTTTGGCCACAGTGCCGCGACCGTCGCCTGCCATCGTTGGCCGTCTACCAGCTGGCGTAGGCTCCAAGACGTGTAGATATGTGCTCAAAAGACACAAATTTATGTCGTATCGTGTTGCTAAGTGATGTGACCCCCTATAGTCCGAATCGGGTGTGGAAACTGAACAATACGCAGTTCACCATTTTGATGAGTCTGTGGATATTGGCTACACTGATAATCTCGTATGTTACAGTAGCATAAACTTTAGCCTGGAATTAATCAGTTCATTAAATAATTGTTGTGTCTGGGATGTCTGCCAGCGATGATCAGCCCTCCCCCCCCCCCCCCCCCCCCCCTTTGATGCACCGTCTTAGACCGCAGTACTTTCCCTCTTTCCCTCCAGTCTCCATCGTCTGCTGCATTTCCAGCACCGACCGAACAATATGGACACTATGCGAAACCTCTTCCCCCCTTCATCGTTCTTTCCGGATGGCAAGTTTAGAAGGTTATTAAATTACCTACTTGAATGTTGACCTCTTATACGTAAAACTGTTGCTTCCCATCACTTCGCATTCTTTTATATTCCTCACGAAAGATCATAAACGAGAAGTAATCATTGAGTTATTATTATCACCTCGAAAAAATCAAGCAGCGACCATGATTTTAATGCTTATTTCAGTCCTTCTCTACATATTCACCTTTGAATGCGATGTTTCCCCAAAGATGGACACTTGGCGGAGATGTTAATTATATAAATCTGCATTTTGGCTGTCCAGGAGATATTACACGTCGAAAATGAGCTCTTATTTATTCTAGAACCGCTCGCCCTGCAATGCTTCTTCATTTAGAAGTGAGGAATCAATGATTGTCTGGCTTAGCAGTAAAAGACGTGTAGTTAGACAAAATTTCATTGCCCTTCGAAGCAGCTTTTCTGATTCGTTTGCAAAATGAGCTTCGGCGTTGTTTTGAAAAAACGAAAACACAGCAAAATCCTGATGATCTTTGGGTCTTTTACGGAGGTGGTGAACCCACGTGCTTAGGTGGCTAGAGAAGTCAACTGGATTAGCTTTACACAGCTGCAATGCTTCCGCTGCAGGTGGCCCTGCGGGATATTTGAATGGTTGTGAGCAGTCGCGGAACGCAGTAGGCGGTAAGTTTTGTCATGTTAAAACTATCGTACAATTGGTTGGAAACTGATTCTTGAATGATTTGCAGTTCTTCTGCTATTTCTTCGATTGTGAATCACTATTCTTCGAGCACCAGGGTTTCTTATTTTCTCTTGTGATGCGCAGTTCATCACAGAGAGATGGTCTCCAACTTCGTGCTTCGTCATGGGGACTTGTTTGACCACACCGGAAGTGTCTGCGCCACGTAAACTCATAATCTTTTCTAAAACACGTCGATAATGTTACTTTCATTCAGTAGTATCTAAAAACCTAAACGTACGATAAGGCAGCCATGTGCGAAATCTGACAAATCTTATTGAAAGTATAGAACATAGGCACGACGTAACTGAAATATTAAAACGAAATATAAAAATATACATAATTTGTCCTACAACTGTTGAAATGTACAAACTAGAGTTTTCTGTGACAAGAAAACTCAAGGAATTCAACATGGATAACATGACATGAGACTCCGAACAAAGAGTTTTGGCAGTTCTGAAAGTATTGAATCAAGATGCAGTGACAACATGGCGTTTAGGTGCTATGTGCTACGAAAGAAATGTAACTGACTACCGATTAAGTAGGAGAAAATTTGAAAATTTTCCTAATCGTGCATAACGGCAGGAACTAGTAACAAGATTACAGAAGTGTAGCACAACTTCTCTCCTTCGATTAAACAGGCTAGGAAATCAAGAAGTAATATTAATGGATGAGATACTTGCAGCAAAACCGAATCAGGTATGATTATGACAAATGTTCTTATAGAACTGAAAACACTAGCATCTGAAAAATTACAAAGACGCCAGGACACAGAAGAAACACATTTTACGCAACCCCTGTGTTCTAATAACGATAAATTTGTCACTTCTGTAGCTTTTAGCCAAATACATTCTTTACAACATTATTATTTGCCTAAAAGAAAGGAATCGCTGCCCTCTTTTTCTCTTCAAGGGCTGTTGTGTTTCTTTTCGAAAGAGATTCTTATACATTTAAAAAATGTACCATTTCTCTGAAATTAATCAAAGTGACTATTTTGATTTTTGTCCAGATCTCAATCAAATATAAGTTGCACGACCTGTAGAGTGGTAGTAATTACTAGAACTGTGTACGGATGTGACTTCCTCTCTCTCTCTCTCTCTCTCTCTCTCTCTCTCTCTCTCTGAGTGTGTGTGTGTGTGTGTGTGTGTGTGTGTGTGTGTGTTTGTATGTTTGTGAATTCGTCACGCTGATGCAGCACTTACAAATTCAGTGTCACTAGACACATAATTGCTAATTCAACGATAGCATTATTGTTGCTATCGTCAAGTCATATCTAGAAATAAGAGAAGGAAAAAGTTAAAGTGTTTTGTACGTAACATGCTGTCAGAAGCTTCAAGGCTAAAGTAGCACAGTGATGTTTGCATACGTGACAGCTAAATTCATGTGTGCGTCAAGAGGTATGAGAAAATGAACGAAGTATGGAGTTCCCCTGCAGATACAAGCAAAGAAGACAAGTTAAGAGAAACTCCAGAGACTTCTGTGGCTACCTGGTTCGTGCATATCCTATGGCCTCACTGCTGACAAAACGAAATGTATATAAATAAGTAAATAAATAATTATTAGACTATCAAAGAATATAGTCTCCACTGTTCACTCCAGTAACCACTCCCAGAAGAGTAACGACAAGATATTCATGGAAAAATGTAATGAGAATGCAGAATTGAAGGTGACGAGCTTTACGAAGAGCGATGACCTTCAGAAATGGCGAACAGAATTAAAAAGTAAGCTAGCAATTTTCTTCATAGCAGCTCATTCCATTACTAAAGTAATTAATGCGAATTCCATCTTGTGTTCTTCGTTGGTTTACTTCATATCAGAATGTGCGGCGCGGGTTATAAGAAACGACATGGGATGGACTTGTAACACTCAGAAAATAGAATATCTAATTGTCAAAGCATTTCTGTAGTATTCAGTGCGATAAAATTTCGTAATAACTCCAGTGCAATAGCCAAGCACACTGAAAACGTAAGTAATTTAATTTAGGTGACGAAAATCATGGGATACTTCCTAGTATGAACCTTGACTTCCTTTTGCCCGGCGTAGTGCAGCACCTCGATGTGGCAAGTCGTTGGAAGGCCCCCTCAGAAATACTGAGTCATACTGTCTTTATAGCCGTCCATAATTGCGAAAGCGTTGCCGGTGCAGGACCTTGCGCAGGAACTGTCCTCTCGATTATGTCCCATAAATATCCAATGGGATTCAATTCGGGATATCTGGTGGCCAAATCATTCACTCAAATTGTCCAGAATGTTCTTCAAACCAATAGTGAACAACTGTGGACCAGTGACATGACGCATTGTCATCCATAAAAATTCCATTACTGTTTAGGAACATGAATCCCATAAATGGCGGAAAATGGTCTCCAGGTTGTTGAACGTAACCGACGACCCAGTCCAGTCCTAGTGAACACATCCCATACCAGTATGTAGTCACCACCAGCTAGCATAGAGCCTTGTTGACAACTTGGGCCAATGGCTTCGTAGGGTCTGCGCCACACTTGAACCCTACCATCAGCTCCTACCAACTGAAATCAGGGCCCATCTGACCAGGCCACGGTTTCCCTGTCCTCTAATGTCCAGCCGATATGGTTATGAGACCAGGAGAGGCAATGCACGCGATGTCGTGCTGTTAGCAGAGGCACTCGCGTCGGTTGTCTGCTGCCATAGCCCATTAACGCCAAATTTCATCGCACTGTGCTAACGGATACGTTCGTCATATATCCCCCATTGATTCTGTGATTATTTTAAGGAGTGTTGCTTGTCTGTTAGAACTGACAACTATACGAATGCGCTGCTGCTCTCGGTCGTTAAGTGAAGGATGTCGGCCACTGCGTTCTCGTCGGTGAGAGCTAATGCCTGAAATGTGGTATTCTCGGCACGCTCTTGACACTTTGGATCTCCGAATATTGAATTCCTTAACGATTTCTGAAATAGAACGTCCCATGCAGCTATCTCCAACTACCATCCCACGTTTCAGTCTGTTAAACCCCGTTGTGCGGCCATAATTACGTCGGAAACATTTCCATATGAACCACCTGAGTACAAATGTCACAGTTCCGATTGTGCATTACTGTTTTATACCTTGTGTACGCGATACTACCGCCATCTCTATATGTGCACATCGCTATCCCATAATTTTTATCACCTCAGTGTAAATATCTGCCTTGCCACTGACTAGCATTACTCTTGGCTAAAGAAAAATTTGTCTCGTAGAATTCTTTTTCTAAACAAAGTGATTCAAACATCATGGTAGTACCATATAACAAATGCTAAACTGATGTGAAGTGTACTATATGCTTCGATATGAAAGTGATTTACATTTCACTGCAACCATACAAAAAAGGTGGATATTGCGCCAGATATAATCGTATATAAAGATAGATTACGAAGGTAGGTCTTATTTATATTTCACATTAGGTTGTTGCTTTTTTTATGAAAAGATCGAGTTATGCTTCATGTGAGTAGCAGAAATGTCTATCAGCACGTGTCGAAATTCTACAGCTGTAGGAACGTGACCTATCTACACATATCAAAAAAAGCTTTGAATCACATCGGTTCCGAGAGTTCCAGAACCCGTACGGAAAATTGGAACAGAGATCAACATAAACATCATTTCCGCCCTTTTCATTCCTCATGAAAATTACACATTGCATCTTGTAACACCATACAGCGAGACCTTCAGAGGTGGCGGTCCAGATTGCTGTACACAACGGTACCTCTAATACCCAGTAGCACGTCCTCTAGTATAGATGCATGCATGTATTCGTCGTGGCATACTACCCGCAAGTTCATCAAGGCGAATCGGCGTAGATCCCTCAGAGTGGTTGGTAGATCACGTCGTACATAAACAGCCCTTTTCAATCCATGCCAGGCATGTTCGGTAGGATTCATGTCTGAAGAGCATGCTGGCCACTCTAGTCGAGCGATGTCGGTATCCTGAAGGAAGCAATTCACAAGACGTGCACGATGGGGGCGTGGATTGTCGTCCATGAAGACGAATGCCTCGCCAATATGCTTCCGATATGGTTGCACTATCGGTCGGAGGATGGCATTCACGTATCGTACAGCCGTTACGGCGCCTTCCATCACCACCAGTGACGTACGTCGGCCACACAAAATGCCACACCAAAACAGCAGGGAACCTCCGCCTGACTGCACTCTCTGGACAGTGTGTCTGAGGCGTTGAGTCTGACCAGGTCGCCTCCAAACACGTCCCCGACGATTGTCTGGTTGAAGGCATATGTGACACTCATCGGTGAAGAGAACGTGATGACAATTTTGAGCGGTCCATTCGGCATGTTGTTGGGTCCATCTGTACCGCGCTACATGGTGTCGTGGTTGCAAAGATGGACCTCGCCGTGGACGTCGGAAGTGAAATTGCGCATCATGCAGCCCATTTCGCACAGTTTGAGTCGTAGCACGACTCCCTGTCGCTGCAAGAAAAGCATTATTCAACACGGTAGCGTTGCTGTCAGGGTTTCTCAGAGCCATAATACATAGGTAGCGGTCATCCACTGCAGTAGTAGTAGCCTTTGGGCCGCCTTAGTGTGAGGCATACCATCGACACCCACGCCCGGGTTCCCGGGTTCGATTCCCGGCGGGGTCAGGGGTTTTCTCTGCCTCGTGATGACTGGGTGTAGTGTGCTGTCCTTAGGTTAGTTAGGTTTAAGTAGTTCTAAGTTCTAGGGGACTGATGACCATACATGTTAAGTCCCATAGTGCTCAGAACCAGAGCCATATCATCGACAGTTCCTGTCTCTCTGTATCTCTTCCATGTCCGAAAGACATCGCCTTTGTTCACTCTGAGACGCCTGGACATTTTTCCTATTGAGAACCCTTCCTGGCACAAAGTAACAATGCGGACGCGATCTAACCGCGGTATTGACCGTCTAGGCATGGTTGAACTATAGCCGTGTACCTCCATCCTGGTGGAATGACTGGAACTGATCGGCTGTCGAACCCCTCCGTCTAATAGGCGCTGCTCATGCATAGTTCTTTACATCTCTGGGCGGGTTTAGTGACATCTCTGAACAGACAAAGGGACTGTGTCTGTGATAAAATATCCACAGTCAACGTCTATCTTCAGGAGTTCTGGGGACTGGAACTCGGTAAAACTTTTTTTGATGTGTTTATATTGCGCCTTATTGTTCCGTGCTATTTCTTCTCGCATTGGTGAGAATCACACGACTGTAAGATGAATATGAGTATCGATAGGTTGAGAAAGGCCATACTCAACAGGATTCAGGATCTTAGCGGTCCCACTCGACTAGTTCCCGAGACAACAGAAACATTGTTTGCACGGCCGTGCAGGATCGTGGCGATACGTCACGTACCTTGGGTCAAGAAATGCGCTGCTCTGTAGTAAGACAAGTATCCACACAGATCGTATGACAGCATATTGAGCACAACGGACGGTTAGCAAGACTATCATTCTTGTGGCTTCCGCTGACAGAAGTGCAGAGAGAGGCACGCCGACTGTGGTGTGCACAACACTGGAGATGGGGGTCTCGCCACGGCGTATTTTCATAAGAGTCCTGGTTCTGCATACAGCATCAACATGTGCGTAGTCGTGTGTGAGGGCTCGGTGGAGAACGAACGTTGTCACATTACAGTCATATGGGTCCAGCACCTACCGTGATGGCATGGCGTACCACTGAGTGCACAACAATAGAACGTCTAGCCTGTAATTTGGACAGAAGGAATAATGTTTCTAACGTGTTAGTGCCGTTGACTATGCCCTATCTTTCGACGTATCCCTAATGTTATACTTTATCAAGATAATGCAAGACCATATTTCAACCAGTGGCTCCCTGAACTTCCTCGATACAAAGGGTGTTCGACTTTTATTCTAACCAGCAAGTTCTGCAGATCCGTCACCCATTGAAGACATCTGGTCGAGCTGTATTCTGCTATACATTTGAAACAGTGTGGAACCGTGTACCAGGATCTCTCATCCAAGCTCGGTTAGACTCGATCCCCAGAGAGCAGAGAGGTAAGAGTCATCGTTGCTAGTAGAGGTGGCAGTTCGCTGTACTAAATTTCGCAACACGCATACGCATATATCACCTACAATTTTAATCATAAAAGGGGCAATCAAAAAGTTTCCGTTAGAAGGCCATATAATTCAGAATCGGTATGCCAATCAGGCAAAATCACCATGAGCACTGAAGCAATCATGACACTGACGAATCACGTTGAAGGCATGCGTTTGGTAAAACACTATGCTCTGCTACAAGAAGAAGTCCGTACCTGCCTGCTGCACATCCGACAGCATGCGTCGAAACTTCAAGGCCTCTTTTCAGTGATCGAATGCGTGATAATCACATGTGTAGAGATCAGAACTATAGGGCGGGTCCTCGACTGTCTCCCACTTTAGTTGGTATAACTTCTGAATCATGCCATTCGCAATATGGGGCCTTGTGCTGTCATGAAGCAGCAGCGCCATTCCACAACGGTGGTTTTCGACAGACACATTGCCCTTCACGTTCTTCATCTTCCGATGAATGTGTGCGGCTGTTTGTAATTTAGCATCCAAGGAAACAATAACGGCCTTGTTGTCCTGTTCGGACACATTTAGTAATAACGTCACCATAGTTCACGTTTCCACATTGCCGCACGCATGTCGGAAAGACAGGAATGCCATAGTAATCCCTTGACTGCATGTCGGTGCTGATACACCCGCATCAGCGACGCGCTACGTTGCATATACATCGATCAACCTACCCGGTACGTCCACATTAGGCACTCATAACATCGGCGACTCGTCGTGACATGGAAGCAATGAGGTCTTGGTAGGTCGCTGGAGGGAGCTGGCTCCACATTTGCACACACAAGTCAGCTAATTGCCGTAAATTCCGGGGACGGGGGCGAAGAACTCTGACGAATCGTTCAGTCACATTCCAGATGTGTTCGATCGGTTCAGATCCTGGAGACTGAGGGGGGGGGGGGGGGGAGGGGGGGTAGCACTGGAAAACACCACTGTGTTTCTCGAACCACTCCATCAAAATTCCGAGCTTGTGACATGGCGCATTATCTCGCTGAAAAATTTCACTTCCGTTGGGAAACACGATCGTCATGAATGGATGTACGTGGTCTGCAACCAGTGTACGATACTGCTTGGCCACAATGGTGCCTTGCACGAGCTCCACTGGTCCCATGGATGCCCACATGAATGTTCCCCAGAGCATAATGGAGCCCCCGCGAGCTTCTCTTCGTCTTGCCATACAGGTATCAAGGAACTGTTCCCTTGTAAGACGAAGAATTCGTGCATCGGAATGACGAAGAAAGAATCGGGATTCATCAGACCATACAATGCTCTGCCACTGCGCCAACTTTCACTGCCGATGGTCACGTGCCCATTTCAGTCGTGGTTGCTGGTTTCGTGGCGTTGACATTGGCATGTGCATGGGTGGTCGGCTACGGTGGCCCATCGTTAGGAGTGTTCGGTGCATTGTGTGTTCAGAAACACTTGCACTCTGTCCAACTTTAAAGTCTGATGTTAGTTCTGTCACAGTTCGCCGCCTGTTCTGCTTTACCAGTCTGCCCAGCCTACAACGTCCGACATCTGTGATGAGGGATGGCCGCCCGACCCCACGACGTCTGGACGTGGTTTCACCTTGGTTTCGCTACGTGTTTAAGACACTCACCACGGCACTCATCGAACACTTGAAAAGTTGTGCAGATTCCGAAATGATCATAACGAGCCTCCGGACCGTCACAGTCTGTCCTCGGTCAAAGTCAGATAGATTGCGCACCTTCCCCATTCTACACACGGGGAGCACGCTCACTGATGCTACATGCATTGTGCATGTGTCTGACTAGCAGTCATTCCTCTCCAGGTGACGCTGCTATCGCCTGGACGGGTTTATATCGGTAGTAGTTCGGTGGTCATAATGTCCTAGCTGATCAGTGTACGCTGCAACAATGACCTCAAACGGAAACTTTTCGATTGCCCGTTATATATTGTTCCTACACTATTGTATACGTACAATGAGTAAAATTTCGATATATTCTGTCCTCCATGGCGTTGTATTTTTAATGGCCAGCAGATTTTTGGAGGTAAATGCTGGTGAATAGCTACTGCGTAATCGGAAAGCTGTCTTTAACGCTAATTTTCTTTGAGTACACACGCGGTGCAGGTACCGAGGGTTTCCCATGAGGCATGGTCTACAAGTTAAAGAATTAAGGAATCTTATTTTTCATGCTTAACAGCGATACGTAACAGAGAAGGAAAAACGTAATTCAATCACTAAATGTTTCTTTTCAGCCCAGCAACTGATATTTGATGAATTAGAATTCGAGATGATTTAGGAGCAATTTCCTCGATTACTTACTAAACAACAATGGGTCTAGAGTAATTTCTGATATTCATGAAAGAAGTGATGGCAAAGTGAGGATCTGAAATCTCAGGGGGAAAGGAAATATAATACCTTGCACAAAAATAAAAAAGTGCCAAATAAACCATTAATACATTTAACTGACCTTTTACTGTATTATCTGCCCACGGATCTTATTGGATTAAAGTAAACGTCATCCCCTCTAACAGAATTTTTTAAAAGCGCAGGAGGACTTACATCTGGTACAAATTGAATTCTGGTAATTTAGTAACAGCATAGACGCACTTTCTACTGCTGCAAACTGTACTGTAGTATAAAACCTTAGTTTAACGCAGTACAACATAGACCAAAAACCTCTAGGACCTGAGACACTAACGTCTCTACAGTAGCATTTCAAAGCTAATTTTAAAAATACTTGTTACTATTAACCGTCGTGAGCTATTATCCTTCTAAGTAGTGTGCTTCAAATAATCTAAACGAAAGAAGGCATTGACGCTTCCCGACGACTATGTTTGCATTAAGGAAATGGAGTAGTATCTGTGTTGAGAAATAAGCATCGTACTCTCTTTCGGGCAGTGTGACGCTGTAACAGCATGCGTTCACAGAAATGATAAGTTCACAAAGGTACATGTATCACATTGGAACAACCGAAATAAAATGTTCAAGCGTACCTACGTTGTGTATTTTAATTTAAAAAACCTACCTGTTACCAACTGTTCGTCTAAAATTGTGAGCCATATGTTTGTGACTATTACAGCGCCATCTATCACAAAGCGAAAAAAGTGGTCCAACTAAAACATTCATATTTCTTTACGTACTACACGAATATGTAATAAAAATGGCGGTTGCTTTTTAAAAAAACGCAGTTGATATCCGTTTGACCTGTGGTAGCGCCATCTAGAGGGCCAACCATAGCGCCGTCTGGTTTCCCCTTTCAAGCTAGACAAGTTTCGTTCTTTGTAGTTTTTTCGTTTGACGCTTATTTCGTGAGATATTTGGCCCGGTCACGATCAATGGACCACCGTGTATACATTTATATAGCACTTCTCCTGATTTCGAAATGTAATTTGCTTACGAAGAAGAGAATAGCCAGGAATCCTGCGGTGTAATGGAATGAGAAGTGTCTAACTTAATCTCGAAACGCATGTCACAGCAATTTAAGTACAGATATGCTGTGTATGGTACTGTCTCCCACAATTAACGAATGTTCTGTTAAAACTACAGCTTTCCACGCCAGATATATCCCATACTGTTTTCCAAAATTTGTACTTACATATCACTACCATTTAAACAGGATGAATCTTGAACAGTCCATCTCCTTAGTTATAAATCAGAGCTTAAAAACCAGGTTCTTTTTAGCGGAGAAATATATAAACGTTTCTCCAGACGCTATGTACTCACACACATCCATTCGGATTAAGGAAAATCTAGCACTTTATCTGAACCCATAATCTGGTAGTTATCTCAAGAAGGTCTACGCAGTAGAACAGGCTGATGGTCCATTCCAACGTCAAGTAGTTTTTATATTCATTATTCATCCATTCCGATTTCTCCTAATATTCACCATGCTCCTGACAATGACATATGGAATAATGTCTCTATAGTGCACAGACTTCACCTAATAAAGTACTGATACGTGATATCATCTTCCACCCAGTATATAACGCATACATTATGAAACCAAGAGCCTTCAACCGCCAATTCCGATTGCATCTCTTGTGTAATGCTTTATACTGGAGTAATATGATGCACAGCAATAGACAGCACTCATATTTTCTTTCTCCCTGCAAAACACCCAAATATAGAATCTAGTCACCACTAGCTTAGTGGGTGTACAAGTCGCAAAGCACTTGTTTCTGGATCATATGCAACTTTATAGCACAGATCTTAACAATTATTTTCTGCTGGAAGACGAAATGAGGTTCTTCTTAACCCCGTGGAAGACTGCATACGATGACACGATGCTGGTATTGTTCGTCAGTTCCATGCTTCGACTCCATCACTGTGACAGTTGCCTTCTGGTTAATCCCGTCTTCGTTTCCTTTCCCTACCACAGCGACACCTGTCGCTGTCGCTGGTAGACCTCCGCACAGTCCACCATGAGCCAATGAACCACCACAATCATTTACACTTCCACTTCCCCTGCCCCCACCATTACCTTCTGGAGTGCCTCCTCTGAGTTTCCCCCCTATTCTCCACATCCCCTCCTCACAGACTCCTCCTCATCCATCTCCTTCCCTGCATTATATCCCCACCTGTATACTGCTCCTGCTCCAGCTCCTGCTCATGTTTCTGCTCCCACTCCTGCCAACACCACCCATCTGGACAGCTTTCCCCCAATCCCCGTCTATGCTCGCTCTTCCTTTCCCTGCCTGAGTCATCATCTGCCGCGCCACAGTCGCAACCATAGAGCACTCACCTTCAGTTCCAAATGCCTCCACCTCATACAAGTGGCCAGCCTCCCATCACCTTCCTCTCCAACCATTCCCTCACCTCTCCTACCAGACCACCACAAAGAAACCTAAGTCCCCAAGCATCAACCTCGCCTCCAACTCTTCCACTTAGAAATCGCCACCCACCCCTCTTCCTTCTAATCCCTCCAAGGACACCACCCCTCCTCCCACATCCCCAGCCCCCATCTTGCACACATTTGTCCTAACCAATCCCAATCCCTAATTCCTCGATGCCCACACCCTCATCCTAGAAATATGCAATTATGTCCTGAGGGCCCCAATTGCTCAGCTTATTCCCGACAGAGACTCCATCCTTATCAAATACCCCTCTCCTTCATTCTACACTGACCTACTCCTTAAAATTCCCTGTGTCACCTTTGGCTCTGATGTGACTCTCATACCTTAACTTACCTCATCTTCTCCCCATCAGCCCCAACCCCCTCATCATCCTCCAACCCTCACTGCCATGATCATCAAGCTCAGCCCCATGGTCACAGAGGTGGAGGTATTGGCGGAACTGGATGCCCACCCCACCGTAGATATCAGCTCAGCCTGACGAATCTACACCGACACAGGCCCTACCTTTGTGTTTACAGAGTACACTTCCTCTATTGATCAACTCCTCACTCAGGGAGCCCTAATTTTTAACCATTCCCATCCTTAATCCTACCACTGCCAATAATGCCTCCCATACAATGATCACCTCACCCAAAACTGCCAATCCCCCCTACCTGCCCCCACTGTAACGCTTCCCACTTCCTAAAATAGTGTTATAACCTCGTCTCTCCTCCTTCCTGCAACATCTGCAACGAATCCTATCGCACCTACTCCTACAAATGCAGGGCCAAATACCCTCCCACCAACTCTGAGCTTACCGTCCCCTTTCGCCCCATCAATAAGCCCATTCACCCTAACAATTCCCTCTGCCCGCCCCCTGTGGCCAAAGATATCATCTGTTTCTTCACAATCGTCCTCCAGAACATACACCCCTTCCAACGCCCCCACACGCCCAAGCAGATCTCCTTGCTACCTGTTTTGTCTTCCATTTGAATACCTACACCACCTATTCCCATAACCAGGCCCACTTCACCTTTATCCGCCTTGACACCATCGTTTAAGCTTCTTTCCTCCTCCCTCCGCATTCTTCCCCCTTCTCCACCCTGGTGCACCAACAGTATCGTCTCCTTTACCAAAACATATGCTATTTCCCTGCCAACAAATAACTCTTAATGCGTACCCTGTCCCATCACCAGGTCGACTCCTTCATCTTTAATGAAACCTTCTTACAACCTCACCATGTTGTCCACACCTCTCCCTATCTCCTGCACTGCACCGAAAATCTCCTTCCCCTATCACAAGCAGGGGTCGCTATTGGCCACCTCAAGTGTATTCCTGTGTGGCCACAAGCCCACTCACCCTGCTGGATGAGCCTACTGAACGCGTCATCCTCAGCATCTTTTTCCCTCTGTTGCTGTTGCCTGTGCCACAATCTATGTCCATTCCCGCAGCTCCCCTCCCCTACAACTTCATCTCCCATGTTGACTGCACGTTCTCCTTCTATGTGATTACTGCAGACCTCAACATGCCACCCTTTGGTAGTGGCATCAGTTCCTTGCCACTCTCCAAGGTGACCTTGTTCCCCTCCCTTAGCACACCCATCCCAAAAGTGACTCCACCCTCAATGTCATCCTCGTTTCCCCCTGCCTCCTTGGTCGTATTTCCACGAAAGTCCTAGATCCTATTGGTAGCAACTACCTCGCAGTCCTTCTCGCCATCTCCTCAGCCCACCCGCTACCTCCTGCCCCCACCCTGCTGCCACTTCAAAGATCGTCCATGACCACTCCCAAGCCAACTGGGAGGCCTACCAGGAATCCATTGCCATGCAGGTCGAAAGCCACCCACTTATCCTTCAACATCCCTCTGACATCACCCATGCCTCATTGTTCTTCCAGAAGATCATCACTGACGCCATAGAGCCCAACATTCCTACCAAAGTTATTCACCCTCACTGCCCTATTCTTTCTCCACAGGCTGTCCTTCTTCTCTGCAAATCCCACAAGTTCTACCACTCCTTCTTTCGCGCCCATGACCAGTATACACTCCTCGGCCATTGGCAATTACAACGACATATATGCAACCTCTTAACAGCAAAGGAACGCTGAGACTGGGGCCAGACATGTACACAACTCAACGCCACCCCCCCCCCCCCAGTCAAGTCAACTCCTCCAAGTACTGGTCTGCCTTCCACTACCTTACTGGTAGCCATCCTGCCCCACATTACCCGCTGCTCCATGAGAACCGCCCCTTACCTGACACCCTCAGTAATGCTAACCATTATGCTTCCCACCTCTCTGACGTCTTATCTATTTCCAACCATCCTTGAATGCACCGATACCTCCATCCCAACCCTTGCCCCAGTTTCCAGCACTTGGATCACATACCCCCCACAGATTTAAACACTCCCATTACAGCACATGACATCAAACTCATGCTCTGCTCCAAATGCAACACCACCCCTGGTCATGAGTGCAGTACCTACCACCACCTCAAGGAATCCACCCCGCCCCCCCTTTCTTGCTGGCTGTCCTTGCTACTTTGTATAATGTCATCCTCTCAGACAGCTTTTACCCCGACCTGCGGACGACTTCCCACTTCCTGTTCTTCCCTAAACTCAATAAACCCACTTCTGGCACCTCTTCCTATCATCCCATCTGCCTCACCTCCATGTTCAGTAAGGTCTTCGAGTTCATCTTCTTCTGACATATTCAGCACCACCTCAACCAGCACCACCGCCTTCCCCTTACCCAGTGTGTCATCTGGCCCTCCTTCTCCTCTGAGGACCAGCTCCTTAACCTTACCAATCTTCTTTCCCTGCTGCTTAACTACTGTCGTTCAACTGTCTTTGTTTGCCTCGGCTTCGAGAACACCTATACCTATGACCATGTATGGCATCCCAGACTCCTCTTGAATCTCTGAACCTAAGTCCTTCCTATCAATTTCGTCCATCTCATTGCTTCCTTCTTCTCCCATCGTCCTTTCTTTGTCACTCTCCACAATACCAAGTCCTACACGTAATATGCCCAAACCTCCCCCACCTCTTCACCTTCTCCAGTTTGTTGATGACATCGCCTCCCAGGACCTCTATCCTACCCTTCAATGATCCCAAGGTATCCTTCAAACCCACCTCGACCAGTTCACTGTTTGGTGCCGCCAGTGACTCTCTCAAATCACCAATTCCAAGACCCAGGCAATCATCACAGACATACCACACCGCCCTTCTGCCGCCACGATTTTTACCTTAACATTTATGGTCTCCTATCCAACTCACTCGAAATATCTTGGCCTCACCCGTGACCATCAGCTCACCTCGTCTCCCAATGTCCTTACGGTCTGACACAAAGCCCACAATAGATTCTGCCCCCTGAAACTCCTGTCCAGCCAGACATAGGGACTGCATCCTTCCACCATCCTTCACACCTACAAATCCTTGATCCATCCCATCGTTTGCTATGCCAGTGTCGCCTGGAATTCTGCCTCATCTAGATTCTATAAAGCACTCCAAATCCTCGAATGCCATGCAATCTGCCTCTTTCATATCTGCCTCCATTCCCCCACAAGGATCCTATATGACCTTACCCCTTCCCATATCTTCTCCTTTTCCTCAAACGCATCCTAACCCTGCACATCATCTGCAGACTTGATCCCCCTCACGCCCTGGCGTCTCCTATCCTCTCTATCCCCCAACCCCAACTATTGCTGCACCTTTACCGTTGTGTCCATCCCTCTCACCATATCTACACCCTCAACCTGCTTCGCCCTGATATCTACTCCCCCTCAGATCTCCCACCCCTCGGCAGTTCTCTCTCATTCCCTTTTTTCGATGTTTTAATCTTTGTCATGTGTTCTATGTCTAGTGGTGTTTTTAAAGTTCCATTGCTTTGGTGTGGGTTTAACACAATAGACTCCCCACCTCCTGAAACTCCTGTCTGGCCGGACAGGAGTTTGCATCCTTCCACCATACTTCATACCTACCAATCCTTGAACCATCCCGTCCTCTGTTACACCAGTACACCTGGATCTCTCCCCTTCCTAAATTCTATAAAGACCTTCAACTCATTGATCGCCATGCAATCTGCCTAGCCTTCCATATCCGTGTCTCATCTCCCACGAGGATCCTCTATGACCTCATCCCTTTCTCAAGCCTCTTCCTGTTCCTTGAACACATTCGTATCATTTACACCATCCCCAGACTCAATCCCCCTCAACCCCCTGGTGTCTCCTTTTCTCTCCACTCCCCACCTGTTGATGCGCCTCTACCGATGTGTCCCGCCCTCTCCCAAAGAAACTTTCAGCGTCTCCCCAACCTGGATGATGAGCTTCGCCCTGATATTTATCCTTCCTTCCAACCCTGACACTAATCTTCAGCCACGCGGGGTAGCCATGTGGTCTCAGGCGCCTTGCCACGGTTTACACGAGTCCTACCTTGGGAATGAGTGTGTGTATTGTCCTTAGCGTAAGTTACTTGAAATTAGATGAAGTAGTGTGTAAGCCTAGGGACCGATGACCTCAGCAATTTGGTCCCATAGAACTCACGACAAATTTCCTTTCCTTCCCTACTCCTCCTCTTCCTTCCTCCCTAGCCCTCCCTCCCTTTTCCCTCCCCCTTTGCTGTTTCCTCCCTCCTACCTCATGTCTTTCTCGTTTCTCCTTTTCCAGACTTTGCACTCCATCCTGAATTGCTCCCTTCCCCACCTTCCCCATCTCCTGCCCATTACTATGCTACCAGCTCTCCCTATCCTCCCCTTCCACCCCTTCCTGTCCCCCTTCTCTACCGACCCTCCTCCTGTCCCTCATATTTTCCTCCTTTCTGGCCTCCCCTCAATTACAATGCCTTCCAGTTATAACCCAGTTTACCGTCCATCGTGTTTTTGTGCTCGCTGTATGTGTTATTTAAGTACAGTGTCGTTTAAGTGTCTTGTCCCATGTGGCTTCTAATACTGAGGACACAGTTCTTTATCGTGTTCTCTGTGCTACCAGTGTTTCTGTACCACATCTTCATCGAGTGTGATTTTATTTATATTTGGACTTCATGCAAACGTCCCTCATTAAACTCCATTTTTGTGCATTTCAGCCCCAATTGTTTCCACTTATCATGTGTTAAATTCATCTTTTATCCCCTTATTATCTGTTTTTAACATTATCCTGTGTTATTTGTATAGTCTCTTGGCTGAAGAGCGACAAATTGTGCTGCTGTCAGTCCATCCCTATCCACATGGGGCAAAGGTATGAAATTACAATAAAGGAAAAAAAAACAGCAGCACTGGGACAATGGGTTTCTGTCCCTTCTACCACTTTTTCACGTGTAGATCAGCGGGAGGCTACTTTCCTGCACCTCAGAGATCGTTCGCGGTTCTGTAATTATTATCCAACATTCCCACATAGGGCTGTTTCCTAGACTGGGTGTTGCAACTCTTTTGTGCTAAACTAATAGCGAAAATATCCTCTCTGCATCCAATAGTCACGAGGCACCTGCACACGTAAGTGCCACTGACCACTTGAAACACAGACAAATTTCCGGTCTGTCGCAACAAAGGTCATCAAGTGTGTTTCCCAGAACCAAATGGGTAGTGCTCTCTGGCTTGTTGAAACCTGTAGCAGGTGGAACAAAGACATTCCATCCTTCCAGGAACAACTGGTGAAGGGTGTCAAAGGCATTCCCTGTCTTCCCCCCTGTGCTCTGTATGTGTGTGGTCTTGAAGGACGTGTACAGCACACGATGTGTCTGGACCTGCATGCCCTGTATAAGCATTTCT
Source organism: Schistocerca americana (assembly GCF_021461395.2). Lineage (NCBI taxonomy): Eukaryota > Metazoa > Arthropoda > Insecta > Orthoptera > Acrididae > Schistocerca > Schistocerca americana. The sequence goes on from NC_060130.1 coordinate 544,225,214, forward strand.
TTCGGTTCTCGTCAATTTTTTCATCGATAACGTCACAATTTTGAGAGCCCTCTAATGGTGGTAATGTGAACAAGGTCAGTCGGTATCCACACGTCGAAGTGAGCACATGCACAAGAAAAAGATTTTAGAAGCATTTTACGACAGGATAACACCCCAAAATAAAGAAAAACCACTGTACGTACTTCCATTTGATCAGGTGGCAGGAAGGAGACGTGGGGAAGTATCCATCATCTTGAATCAATTAAAAGTGGCGTCGTATTCCCCTTGTTTTCCTATTGTTATTGTCCTAGAAGTGAATTCATAGGAAGAAAATTGATGTAATTTGATGTACCACAAGTAATATCACTTTCTAGTGCTGACACGAGTAACGTTACAGCCAGTTCTGTCTGAGGTTTAACCTGTCTGTAATTTTTCTACATGCTTTCATCTCAGTTTGTACAAAAACAATACCTTGATATCATTTGATCAAACTGACTACATGGAATTGTGGATAAACCTTAATGCAAAACGCTTTTGTTTAATTTTTTTCCCCAAATTAGTTTCAGCGAAAATTTCGTCTTTCTAGTGTCTTTCTTCACTCTAAAATAAGCAAAATTACAAAATTAGCATCGGCTGAAAACATTACAAAACCGATATTACATGTGTACTGTTTGGATCCAGATATTGTATTGTGTGAATAGTTTTATACCACCGTTTTACATGTGAATCGGTGTTTGGTTTCACGTTTGTTGCCTTTTTTTCAGGATAAAATACACCATCTGTAACGATATGAGCGACTGTTATTAACAAAATATATGAAAATGTGAACTTACTACATCTGTGCTATAATATTGGGAAATACATTAGTGCTGTGGATAGAATTTTGGTGGGCACAAGGTTACAACGTAATATGTCATGTACTTACGTTCGTTGATCGGCTTGTAGTTGCTCTAAAACACAGAAGAACATAACACTTTGGCTGTATTTCAAACCATGACGTCATTTTCCTGTTTTCGTGTGTAACAAGATTTATTGCGTATCGCGATAAGGTTTTGAAAGCTGTAGGGAGAGGTCTGACGTCTTCTGTCCCTACATAGGTAGCTGTGTGTGTGTGTGTGTGTGTTTGTGTGTGTGTGTGTGTGTGTGTGTGTGTGTGTGCGTGCGTGTGCATTATATCTGTTCTGTGTGAGTTGTTGCAAAGTGTTGTGTTTTCATTTATTACGTTTCTGCCATCCACTATAGCCAGACGGACCGTCGGCCGACCTGATCGACCGCCGTGACGTCCTCTACCAAAGGTATCATCACTTGCGGTATGGAGGGGGTATGGTGAGCACACCGCTATCCCGGTAGTTGTCGGGTTTCTTGACCTTGGAACGACTATTAATCGTTGGAGTAGCTCTTCATTTGGCCTCACGAGGTTGAGTGTACCCCATACCAGTCCCCCCACAGAGAGAACATCCCTGGCAATACCGGTTATCGAACCTGGGTCCCTCACATGGCAGTCAGTAGCGCTGACCACTCAACTACAGAGGCGGTAAACTTCAGGCAGATAAGGAAAAGTTATTGCATCGCAGCTAATTTACATGCTATATTTCTGTGCATCACATTTATGCACATACTATATTCAAAGTTCATGTCAGATGGTTACGATATCCTGAAATATTTTTGTGCTTCATATTTTTCCATATTTAATGTAGTTTGCACAACCAGTAGGAGATGCTGTAAATAAGACTAAAGGAGACAGACACGTAGAGGTATAGTCCTAGAGCGTGTCCAGTCAGGGACAGAGGAGAGTAGTCGCCCCATCCTATGGAAGCAAAGTCTACACCAAATGGGTTAGAATCCTCTCCTGCCAAACAGACAGATGACCGTTGGAACAAGATTATGTAAGGAATACGGACCAGTAGCAAGTTTACCCAGAGTCATTTGTCTTGAAATCTCAAAACTGTTTCAGCCCGAAACTGACGTGAGCTGATACTCCCCTTGCCCCCACCCCTCCACAATTTCGCAGACACTAAGTACTCTCCTAGTATGATCTCTGCTTAGTGTTTTCATAGTTAGGCTGAAGTATCCGATATAAATGTTGCGAGTAATTATAAGTCTCTCTTTTGCGTGCTCGTTACACTTCGTGATCCTTTTTGACATTATGGCAGACTTTAGTCATAAGCAAACTTTTGACATGAAGCTGCGGAACTTGATACACATCTTGTCTTTGCAGAAGTCTTCGATCTGGCTCTCTATATGAGGTAAAGAGTGCCATATCGATTCCACACACCATTCGACAGATCGAACTCTAGATAACTTCTTGGCAGATTAAAACTGTGTGGCATACCGAGACTTGTTCGCGAAAGGCAAAGGTCCCGAGTTCGAGTCTCGGTCCGGCACACAGTTTTAATCTGCCTGGAAGTTTCATATCATCGCACACTCCGCTGCAGAGTGAAAGTCTCATTCAAAGTTCCTATCACCGTTTGCCTTAGCGAGAGCGATTATATCAACTGCAACTGCACTTGATTATACGCATTATGGACACAAACAAACTTCGTCCTTGTTCGGCATAGATACTATTTGTTCCTAATTGGCTGCAACACACTGAAGGTTAGGAATCACTCTATCCACAAGTGTTTCCGGAGCCACGGCCATGCGCGCGACGCTGCAATGCGGAAGTACGCTACTTCAGCCGTGTCCCTCAACAACAGGGCCTTGAAGTCCTCTTTTAGGGCCGGCCGGTGTGGCCGTGCGGTTCTAAGCGCGTCGGTTTGGAACCGCGTGACCACTACGTTCGCAGGTTCGAATCCTGCCTCGGGCATGGATGTGTGTGATGTCCTTAGGTTAGTTAGGTTTAAGTAGTTCCAGGTTCTAGGGGACTGATGACCTCCGAAGTTAAGTCCCATAGTGCTCAGAGCCATTTGAATCATTTTTGATGTAAAATCTGTGTTGTATCTTAGGGTGTTTGTCACCTGACAGAGTACACGTTGGATTGAGGCACTGAACTACTTCAATGAGGGCAGGTATCAGCCGTATCCGTGCATGCAATAACACTGTAAGCTATTTTGGCACTTTCCTATCAACTCTAATGTGTCATATCCTCAGTCTATCTCGGTTTATATTTCCCTTCTCTCTCTTTGGTGGTAATTTAGGTATGGTAGTTGAGCTGCTGCCAGATGCTTGTTGAATGCTCTAGATATTGGTAAGGATTTCTGTTCATCTACTGATTACTTGAAAGGTTTCAGTTATTTTCACTGAATTTCAGCGCTATTACAACTTAAAACGTTTCACTCGATAGTTATAGAACTCTTCATTTTCAGAAAGGACTTTTGTGATGGTAGAATTTTGTATTTGCCGACTACCGGTGGGTCGTCTAGCGACTTGTTATCAGATAGTACCGTTCTTAGTATTCGTCCGTGGTATTGTGCAGCTCATTGTGCAACTGTGGGAAGGCAGGAAAAGGTCGAAACATTAAGCATTGTATGCCGCGAGCTGTGTGAAGTTATTTACATTATAAAATCATACAATCGACTTGATGACATTACCTGCAGTCATCTGATTCCATAGAATTACTCTTGGTGAAGAAATCAGTTAGCCGGCCGCGGTGGCCGATCGGTTGTAGGCGCTTCACTCCGGAACCGCGCTACTGCTACGGTCGGAGGTTCGAATCCTGCCTCCGGCAAGGATGTGTGTGATGTCCTTAGGTTAGTTAGGGGACTGATGACCTTAGATGTTAAGTCCCATAGTGCTCAGAGACATTTGAACCATTTGAACAAATCATTTTGGAATTGTTTATTTTCGCTGTTTACGTTAAGTACACAATACTGCACACACTCGGCCACAGGTTACAATACACACGTGTTCTGCGGAATATAAACAAATCAAAGAATGTGACTTACGTTGAAGTTCAGAGATTTTGAGATGGAGCAGAGACTTTCATTGCTCATCACTCGTATTTTAAAAATTTGTCCATTGATCTTGAATGATACTGCATATGCAGATGGATTTAAATTAAGGTAAAAGTCTATAAACCAAATATTCAGAACGACATTTCTTATATATTTATTATTAATGAATCTACTTTTAGCAGATTTACTATTGTTCATTACATATTGATTATAAATTCGACATCAGAGCTTAGCACATTGATGGTATCACTTAATGAAAATGCTGAGTTACGTGTGGGCGTTTGGGAAGACGGAGTCGCGGGGGGGGGGGGGGGGCTGAGTTTGGGGGGGGGGGGGGGACGAATGTGTGAGAGACATAAAATAGAGATAGTAACTAAGTGAACGACTGAGGAGTGTGTTGGAATTGTAAGGAATGGGATGGAGATCTTTGTCCATTTAAGACGGTTTGGAGTGTTTTGTGAATGTGGGTAAAAATCTCTAATTGTTCCATAAGATCCATCCTGTTCCTCTTGTGCACAGTGGGTGAAATACATTAAGTCGACCTTATGATTTTATGATGTAAATAATTCCACATACCTAGTCACATCCAGTGCTTACTTACTTTTATCTTTTTCTGTCTTTCCACAGATACGCAGCAGTCCCCTGAATGCTAGAAGATCCTTCTCATTTCCCGTGTGCCTTTGTTCCTATCGGCGCAGGATCTGCATCGTTATTAACGGATTTCGCAAGATTAGTATAATGGGTGGCCGTCACATCCAGGCTCGACAGCACACCGATCCTCGTCGTTAATCCGCCGGGCAGATTCTATGCGGGGCTGGCATAGCTCACCGTCCCGGAAGCGGCACTTTAACACGTACGACTGTCCGGGCCGGTCCTCAACGCTGTGAATAAAAATTCTAATAATTGTACTATCCAATGATGAGTCGTTTGGTGAGTTGAAAGTGGCAGTGAGAAAATAAAACTTCCACTCTCAAAAAAATCATTTATGAAAATATTTATTCATCACAATTCTAGTGTTCCACATCCATCATGGATAAACACTTAAAACTCTTGATTTTTGCCTTTTGTATGAGTCTGTCTTAATTAAGGTTAAGTTCCGTCTTAACAGAAACTGCCAGCATAATTTGTCTGACCACCAGAGCACTGCAGTGCACTCTGTTAATTTTCTCTAGCATAGCTTGTGCTTGTCATGGTATCGGTGACTATTAAACTACGATCTATTGTTAAATATTAACTGCCTAACTCATACACTTTCTCTGGTTTATCACGAAGTCAAGTGAATGGACCCAACAACCAGTTATCTGCTCTCACATTTCTGAACTCACAATCGCTATGAGAATAGTACCTGTTTCCAACGGCAACGTACACTGCTCAGCCAGAACATTATGACCACCGACCTATTATGGATATAAACCCGTCCAGACGATAGCAGCGTCACCTGGCAGGGATTAACTGTTTGGCTGTCCGTGTGTAGGACAGGGAAGGCGCACAATGTGTCTGAGTTTGACCAAGGGCAAGTTGTGATGGCCTGGAGGTTCGGAACGAGCATTTCGCAAACTGCACGACTTGTCGGGTGTTCGAGGAGTAGATTGGTGAGTGTCTTCACCACGTGCTGAAACCACGTCCAGAAGTCGTGGGTTTGGGCGGAGACCTCTCGTTACAGTTGTCAGACATCATAGGCTGGACAGATTGGTGAAACAAGACAGGAGATGAACTGTGGCGGGGCTAACATCAGACTTTAATGTTGGGCAGAGTACAAGTGTGTCTGAACGCACAGTACACCTAACACTACTAACGATGGCACTCAACAGCCAACGACCCATGGGTGTGCCAATGTTAACATCACGACATTGGTAATTAACGACTGGAACTGGCACGTGACCATCGTCACTGGGTGTTGGCGTAGCGGCAGAGCGTTGCATGGTTTCATGATTTCCGATACCTTCTTCATCATGACACATAGAACATATCTGTGATGTGATTGAACATGGTGTCAGAGCTCATCGCCTCCCTCCCAAGAATTTATGGAAATTAGGAGAACAGTGTGTGCAGATGTTGTGTCAACTCTCTCCAGCGACCTGTAAAGCCTCATTGTTTCCATGCCACGACGTGTCGCCACTGTTATCCGTTGCAAAGGTGGACATACCGCCTGTTAGGTAGGTGGTCACAATGTTCTGACCGATAATTGTGTGTACTGATTCAGTGCACTGTGATGAAGTGAAGTTATAGACAATACTTCTACTAGAGGCGACAACGACATAGCTTGTGAAGAAATTTTTGATTATAGATGTACTGTTACAGTACAAGGAAAATACAGCAAAAATCACGTTAATCTAAACAGAAGAATGGAAGATAGAGGAAATAGCAGAATTATCCCTATAGAGCAAAACATTTTACTCTTCAGTAGTGAACCAGATCATTACCACTGCTACCATAACAGTACCTTGCACTTTGTTCTAGTGAATTACTAAATCAGTTTATGATGTAAAGATATACCTGCTCAGAGATTATCTTTGTGAATATGACACTTACGCTAACTGACGATACCATCACGTACCTACATAAACGAAAAAATATGTATTTAATCAGTTCCTGTTTCTACCATTGGTTTTTGATAAAAAGTTTTATTTACGTTCATGCGATGCATGTCACCCTCTCGAGGCAAATAACGGACGTCTACTCCACTTCATGCCAGATTTCGTATCTGAGTAGCCCAGCGCCACTCACTGCCATACGGAGGACCTGTCCTCTATTCCCAATACTGCCAGGGATCTTTCCTTGTTGGGAAGGTACGGGCTGCACTCAGCCTCGTTAGGTCAACCAAGGTGCTCTCGACCGAATAGTAACGGTTACAAGGTCAAGAAACACGTCAACGACCGGGAGAGTAGTGTGCTGACTCCATGTTATAACGTCTCCAAATTAGACATTAAAGACTGCAAGATTCTTGTAGCTGGTTACTAAAATGTCTGAAGTGTACAGTAATCATTTTTCATCAAAGACATAGTCTGAAGAATATAGCTACCATCCCTGACAACAACAAGTACAGGTAATATATCTTTTCTTGTTCTATGAAAGAAGCGGTCGTAATAGCTGCTACGTCTTCTGCCTGTCTTACTTTTGTTTTCACTGTTCTTGTAGAAAGAGTCATTTACGTTGAGGGGACGTGTGTGTTGTAGTTGTTGATATATGCATGAAATTTTAACCTGGTTATTTTTGAAAGTAACCTTCCGATCCCTCATGTCAATATTTTGAACATTAAAAAATTTCTAGAAATTTATACTGTAGCTGCCGCGCTACCAGGAAACAACATTGCTGGTGTGTAACGACCAGCCGCCATTACGCGGATATTTCAAATATTGCAAAATATTTCATGTTTTTTCCACAGAAGCATCCTCAAAGCAGTTTAAAGCAATTCATTTAATAATAGCTTGCATAGTAAAGAGTTTATTTTATTACAGTTTCAGTATTCATAATATTTTAGATCGAAGTTAAATACAGTAGCTTTGGTCTTCACTACGAACGAAAGAATCTTAAAATATATAGATAATTTCCGCGCCTTGTATGATAAAAGTGAACCCAGCGAAAAAAGTAAATGCAAAGGCACAGTTTTATTCTTTTTACATAGTCTTATTTCACTGGATTGGCTACGGAAGTCGGACATATGTTGCATGCAGTTTACGTAATTTATAGATAAGCTTGTTGTCGGAATATCATTTAACGAACCCGTAAGCAAGAATAAAATTAAATAACTGGCACCCTTTCACGTGAGGCCAGAACGCAAATATAAACACATACAGATATGTAAATGTATTTATGTATATGTTGTGTGTGATTGTGTATATTTACTAATTACAACAAAATTTTTCTTTCATGCTCAAACCACATTGAGAATAACAATAGACAATTATTGAAGAACAGAATAAATTACCCTGAAACAACAGAGACGAAATATTTTACAGAAAAATACGAATAAAGAAAAGCATAAAATAAGAACCTCTGCGCATGGACTCCTGTTTGCGAGTGAATTTTTTTTAAATGCGTAGTACAGTAGATGAGTCATGATGTAAAGTAATATTTCAAAGGAAGTTTGAACTGAAAGTAATAAGTAAGATGAATATTTCAGTTTCTTCAAAAACTAGTTTCTTGCAAACATAGTAGTGCAGATCTGATGTTCAACTTTGTGTTACTGGTCACTGATGCTATTTTATGTAAATGTATTGCAAATGATTATACACACATCAAAAAGGTTTTGCATCACCTCAGTTCCCAGTCGTTGACTGTGGATATTGTATTACAGACACAGTCCGTTTGACTGTTCAGAGATGCCACTAAACCCGCCCAAAGATGTAAACAACCATGTATGAGCAGCACCTATGAGACGGAAGGGGTACAACAGCTGAGCAGTTCTAGTAATTCCACCAGGAAGGAGGTACACAGCTCTTGTGTTGTCTGTAGCTCAACCATGCTTAGGCTGTCAAAACCGCGGTTAAATCTAATCCGGATTGTTGCTTTGTGCCAGGAAGGGCTATTAACAAGGGAAGTGTCCAGGCACCACGGAGTGAACGAAAGCGATGTTGTTCGGACATGGAGGAGATACAGAGAGACAGGAACTGTCGATGACATGCCTCGCTCAGGCCGCCCAAGGGCTGCTACTGCAGTGGATGACCGTTTCCTACGGATTATGTCTCGGAGGAACCCTGACAGCATCGACACCATGTTGAATAATGGTTTTCGTGCAGTCACAGGACGTCGTGTTACGGCTCAAACTGTGCACAATAGGCTGCATCATGAGCAACTTCACTCCCGACGTCCATGGCGAGGTCCATCGCTGTAACCACGAAACAATGCAGCGTGGTACAGATGGGCCCAACAACATGCCGAATGGACGGCTCAGGATTGGCATCGAGTTCTCTTCACCGATGAGTGTCGCATATGCCTTCAACCAGACTATCGTCGGAGACGTGTTTGGAGGCAACCCAGTCAGACTCTACGCCTTAGACACAATGTCCAGCGAGTGCAGCAAGGTGGAGGGTCCCTGCTCTTTTGGGGTGGCATTACGTGGGGCCGACGTATGTCGCTGGTGGTCATGGAAGGCGCTGTAACGGCTGTACGACACGTGAATGCCATCCTCCGACCGATAGTGCAACCATATCGGCAGCATATTGGCGAGGCATTCGTCTTCATGGACGACAATTGATGCCCCCATCGTGCACATCTTGTGAATGACTTACTTCATGATACCGACATCGCTCGACTAGAGTGGCCAGCATGTTCTTCAAACATGAACCCTATCGAACGTGCCTGGGATAGATTGAAAAGGGCTGTTTATGGACGACGTGACCCACCAACCACTCTGATGGATCTACACCGAATCGCCGTTGAGGAGTGGGACAATCTGGACCAACAGTGCCTTAATGAACTTGTGGATAGTATGCCACGACGAATACAGGCATGCATCAATGCAAGAGGACGTGCTACTGCGTATTAGAGGTACTGGTGTGTGCAGCAATCTGGACCACCACCTCTGAAGGACTCGCTGTATGGTGGTACAACATGCAATGTGAAATTTTCATGAGCACTAAAAAGGGCGGAAATGATGTTTATGTTGATCTCCATTCCAATTTTCTGTACAGGTTCCGGAACTATCGGAACTTAGGTGGTACAAAGCTTTTTTTATGTATGTATGTAACTCGTGTGAAGTTATACTGTAATATTTGATCAGTTATGGTTAAGGTTGGACGGAATATGGATTCACAGTCTAGCTGAAATTTAGTAATACATGAAAACATACAAGAAATAAGCAATGTAGGAAACATAAATGTAGTCAGTATCGTAGCTAGTATTATGCGGAGAGCTAGTGACGATAATCAGTTATAACCCACTGGACCGATGACTAGCCAGTATGTAGATCAAATAGGTCAGCCAGCACACACACCAATAAGCAGCAGGCTGCAAGCAAATAGAACGACGGCGGCACCGATGTGTTCACCACTGCCGGTTCCTTTTGCTGAATTTTTGCGAAAGCTTGAAGAAAGAGACAGACTATTAGAACAAAAATTAGCAGAGCGAGAAAGTAGGCAATAGGGAAAAGGAACGAGAGGAGGAGAGAGCACGGTGACAAACGTAAAGAGATAAGTAACTTGCCGAACAGACAAACAAGCAGTTTCAAAAGGTTCAATCGAAGATATCGTAAACAAAAAAAGGGGTAGCGAGTTACCAAATTTGGTCAGTAACCCTATCACTTATGTACAAAATTTGAAGACTGCCAAACAGTTATTAAGGACGACGATGGAAATGTTGACTAATCGTTTAGAAAATCTACGTAGCGCTTGTGCACAAGGAAACATTGAACAGCAACTTACTGAACAAGCAAAGAAGGTACAAAAGGAATTTAATGGTTGGTTAATGGTAAAGAATAACGAAATTACGGAACAAACTGACAATACGGTAAGGGATGCTATACAGCAAGCAAGTAATGGTATAGCTTCAGTAACAACAATGAAGCTGAAGCGAGCAAAACCGATTTAGGACACACTAACGACAAACTGACGGATGAATTACCATGCTAGCGAAGTGAAGTGAAGTTCATTTCCCATTTGGAACGCGAAAGCTCACTTAATAAGAAAGCAGAAAGTAGCACTCTGCATGGTAGAAATACCTACGGCAATACAGCAAGCATTTTTAGAGCTCACGAACCCCCACATGAATATAATACAGGGAGTTTTAGCCCACAAAGAGAACCGCAGATAACTGCTAATATTATTGGGCAGCTCCGTCTGTATCTAGCATGATGATAGAAGAAAGCCTCACCAAGCATAGAAAATTTCGAACATTCAGTGCGGAAAAGAAGTCTGTCCACCCTGTTATATTTATCAAAGGGTTTAGGATTATACTACCTAACGCTTGGCTAGTGAAACAAAAAATCCAGTTCATTGTTTCCCACATGCAAGGCGATGCCGTACTGTCGGCAAACGAGATGATAGTTAGGCGTCACACTGCCGGTCAATTCGAAAGAGTATTTTTGGTGAAGTACTGGTCGCATTCAATGTAAGAACGACTTACAATGGAAGTCTACTGCCGTGAGACATATAATTCCAAACAGGGAACTTTACGAAAGTACTTTGAGAAACATATAAATTAGACCAGGTACTAGGACGAACCAGTTTCGAATCGAGTTGTGATTTACGACTACGGAGTCACGTCAAAGATGAATTAATAAATATATCGGAAGATGATCTACAAAAATATGTTTCTATGTTAGACGCCATTGACCGGCACAGGAAGACACGAAAGCAAGCAGAGAGCACGGGAAAAATCAATCGTCTCCGTGCTAACACGAAAACCGAAATGCTCATTCCAAGCAAGGAAATGGTAATGGGAAGAGGTATGAGCAACAACAAGGTAATGGTGGACGGCAAAAAGGAAACGGTCATGCGCAGTTTACACAGAAAGGTCTAATCCAGGTTAAAATAACAACAATAATAATCAGTGGAGGATAAATAACGGAAATCAGTGGAATAGTAATAATAACAACAATAACAGTAATTAGCCAGTGCAGTTTATCCAGCGCACAGGACCACCACCACTACCACCACCATAGGATAATAATCCTGCTTATCGAAAAGACAGTAGGAATTCAGGATAGAATGTAAACCTCAACCAACAACCTGGCCTAATCCGAATCACAACGTAAGAATTGTCGAGGTGACGAACGAAAGCTGTTCGGACCCCTCGCGGCCGTCAAGCTAAAATCGACCGCAATAAGCTTCGCGTTGTTGGTCGACAAGCAGAGAGGGCGCACACCTCTTGACAATAACGTGAATATGCAATGATGGTATCGATATGCACAAAGATCTCCTAATGGAATCACATAGTGCAAGAGCACCGGAGCTGAAATAGTGCAAGCGATAGTCAAAGCATATAATAAGTAGCACACCTATGGACACATTTATCGACACAGGAGCAATAGCCGGTGTCATGAGCTATGATTTGTTTAAATCCATAAGTAATGCACAAAAATTGTCCACGTATCCAGTACAGAACAGTAAGGTGACTGGATCCATTGGGGCACAGGCACAACCTATTAAGTACGAGGTGCAGGTATAAACTTTCATACCAAAGGAAGTCATGAAATGCTCTTTTCTTGTGGTTAAGGGATTAAGGCTGACCTGTATCATACGGGAGTGACTTCTTACGTGAGCGAAAGGCAAATATTGACCTGTCGAAAGGAGAATTCAGCACAATGAATGAAGGTAGGAGAATTGTTCTGGATTTCGTGCGAACCAAGGAGATACACAGCAAATACTGTCAGAGTATCCAAGTAAACTTTAGGGGACTGCAAAAACTACAGATTAGCTGCGACTTAACAGGCCAGGATTTTATTATTCGGACGCTATGGAAGATGATGCTCTTGGTAGGATAAATTTATTAACTCCAAGTTGCAAGAATCGGATTATTTGAATTTCAAAACACAAAAGGATTTGAGTCAGCTGTTGAATGGTTATTTAGATGTTTTTTTCGGAGAAACCAGGTATAATTAAAGGTTATATCTAATATGGAAGTGGTGTCCCACAAATTATTTTGTCACGCAACTTACTCTATCCAGTGGACGAAAAAAGAGGCATTCACCACAGAGATAAGAAAAATTATACAATAGGGTATAACAGAACCATCTTTGGTGACTTAGTCTTACTTAGAAACCACCGTAAGTCGTCCTTAACAAATAAGAGAAATAAGTTGTGGCAAATGTTGTACGCAGGACCTTACAGAATCGAACATATGCCACACATTTGTAGCTGTGTGCTGGCAAATGTGGAGACGGAAACGATAAAGAGCTTGTATCCGTATAAGGATCTTGAAATATATACACAATGAATTTTGTAAAGTATATGTAGAAAATTTCTTCTCTTTTTATGTGTTAGTATATAAGTATTCAACGAATCTTCGTCGTTTGACTGTAATTGTAGGTTTTCATTGATTACTGCATCATTTATGAACTCTTTTCCGCCAATTGTCTCGTGTATTTGTGCAGATAAGTTTGCCATGGACAGCTGGGCATAAGCCCTAGTCATTTTTAGGGACTTAACCGCATATTACCTTGGAGATTAGTACTTTTTATTGAGGATTAAGAAGTCGATGAGTAAAAGGGATCTTAAGTCTGTACCGAAATTTCTTTGCTTATTATATCCATTTCAAATGTAATTCTAGTTCTTTGAAACAGTAGATATATAAGCTATGTCAGATTTTCATTACTCGCAGTTATAAGTATTTATGTAGCAATCATGCTAATGAAAACAGAATGAGACTTTAATGAAATCAGTGGAGGAAGTGATATGTGTGTAATGCAGTGGAAATAGCGAACACCAAGAACCATCTATGATACTATGGTATTAAAACATGTAGGATTATCCGTTTTAGTTGTTTCATACCGTTTGAGCACATGTATTTGTTACGTTTTGGCCCTGTTGTATAAATTTAACTTCACTATGGGATCCGCGGTTTGCTACTTGAATACAAAACGAAAATATGCGTGGCGGTCCTATAAAGATAAATGTAATTATAAAAATACGATTGGTTTGAAAATAAAGTAGAAATATTCTAAATTCTGGCCATAGTCTTGTTACCAGTCTTAATGATCAGTCGATCCCAAATCCTTGACATGGAAATATAAATAAATATGTACCTAGATGTTACATGATGTACTAAAACTGTGAACTGTGGAACTTAAAGGAACGTAATGTTGGAAAGTCACTGCAACCAAACACGCTATGCTGACATGAACCTGGAAACAAAATATGTTGATAAAGGGGGAAAAATTGAACATTTGTGGTAACGGTGACTGTGAATTAACTACGGATAGTGACAAGAGATTGTAATATTGGACGTTAGCCTTACTATGTACAAACTGTGGAAAGGCATCAGTATGCAGGGAAAAACGCGAATGGTTAAGATGATAACTACTGATAACAAACAGACCCGAACTTTTCGACTCTGTATGTACAGAACAGGGAATCAGTGATCATAAGGCCGTTGCAGCATCCCTGAATATGGAAGTTAATAGGAATATAAAAAAAGGGAGGAAGGTTTATCTGTTTAGCAAGAGTAATAGAAGGCAGATTTCAGACTACCTAACAGATCAAAACGAAAATTTCTGTTCCGACACTGACAATGTTGAGTGTTTATGGAAAAAGTTCAAGGCAATCGTAAAATGCGTTTTAGACAGGTACGTGCCGAGTAAAACTGTGAGGGACGGGAAAAACCCACCGTGGTACAACAACAAAGTTAGGAAACTACTGCGAAAGCAAAGAGAGCTCCACTCCAAGTTTAAACGCAGCCAAAACCTCTCAGACAAACAGAAGCTAAACGATGTCAAAGTTAGCGTAAGGAGGGCTATGCGTGAAGCGTTCATTGAATTCGAAAGTAAAATTCTATGTACCGACTTGACAGAAAATCCTAGGAAGTTCTGGTCTTACGTTAAATCAGTAAGTGGCTCGAAACAGCATATCCAGACACTACGGGATGATGATGGCATTGAAACAGAAGATGACACGCGTAAAGCTGAAATACTAAACACCTTTTTCCAAAGCTGTTTCACAGAGGAAGACCGCACTGCAGTTCCTTCTCTAAATCCTCGCACAAACGAAAAAATGGCTGACATCGAAATAAGTGTCCAAGGAATAGAAAAGCAACTGGAATCACTCAATAGAGGAAAGTCCACTGGACCTGACGGGATACCAATTCGATTCTACACAGAGTACGCGAAAGAACTTGCCCCCCTTCTAACAGCCGTGTACCGCAAGTCTCTAGAGGAACGGAGGGTTCCAAATGATTGGAAAAGAGCACAGATAGTCCCAGTCTTCAAGAAGGGTCGTCGAGCAGATGCGCAAAACTATAGACCTATATCTCTTACGTCGATCTCTTGTAGAATTTTAGAACATGTTTTTTGCTCGCGTATCATGTCATTTCTGGAAACCCAGAATCTACTATGTAGGAATCAACATGGATTCCGGAAACAGCGATCGTGTGAGACCCAACTCGCCTTATTTGTTCATGAGACCCAGAAAATATTAGATACAGGCTCCCAGGTAGATGCTATTTTTCTTGACTTCCGGAAGGCGTTCGATACAGTTCCGCACTGTCGCCTGATAAACAAAGTAAGAGCCTACGGAATATCAGACCAGCTGTGTGGCTGGATTGAAGAGTTTTTAGCAAACAGAACACAGCATGTTGTTATCAATGGAGAGACGTCTACAGACGTTAAAGTAACCTCTGGCGTGCCACAGGGGAGTGTTATGGGACCATTGCTTTTCACAATATATATAAATGACTTAGTAGATAGTGTCGGAAGTTCCATGCGGCTTTTCGCGGATGATGCTGTAGTATACAGAGAAGTTGCTGCATTAGAAAATTGTAGCGAAATACAGGAAGATCTGCAGCGGATAGGCACTTGGTGCAGGGAGTGGCAACTGACCCTTAACATAGACAAATGTAATGTATTGCGAATACATAGAAAGAAGGATCCTTTATTGTATGATTATATGATAGCGGAACAAACACTGGTAGCAGTTACTTCTGTAAAATATCTGGGAGTATGCGTACGGAACGATTTGAAGTGGAATGATCATATAAAATTAATTGTTGGTAAGGCGGGTACCAGGTTGAGATTCATTGGGAGAGTGCTTAGAAAATGTAGTCCATCAACAAAGGAGGTGGCTTACAAAACACTCGTTCGACCTATACTTGAGTATTGCTCATCAGTGTGGGATCCGTACCAGGTCGGGTTGACGGAGGAGATAGAAAAGATCCAAAGAAGAGCGGCGCGTTTCGTCACCGGGTTATTTGGTAACCGTGATAGCGTTACGGAGATGTTTAATAAACTCAAGTGGCAGACTCTGCAAGAGAGACGCTCTGCATCGCGGTGTAGCTTGCTGTCCAGGTTTCGAGAGGGTGCGTTTCTGGATGAGGTATCGAATATATTGCTTCCCCCTACTTATACCTCCCGAGGAGATCACGAATGTAAAATTAGAGAGATTAGAGCGCGCACGGAGGCTTTCAGACAGTCGTTCTTCCCGCGAACCATACGCGACTGGAACAGGAAAGGGAGGTAATGACAGTGGCACGTAAAGTGCCCTCCGCCACACACCGTTGGGTGGCTTGCGGAGTATCAATGTAGATGTAGATGTAGATGTAGATGTAGATAATATGAGGGCAGAAACAAAACATTGTTGTATTTGGAATGGGCGTGAGTTGCAGCACATCAGCAATGTAAATTTGTGCTTCGCTGCCGACTCTACCCGAAATGAAAGGTGAGCTGGTGCGAGTGGAACTGTTTGTGGAACCGTGTGTCGGATGCAAACAGTAAAAGTAGAGGAACACTTATTAAGTACCTATGTAGTGACGTGCACCACAATTTCACAAACCTAACGAATTAATAACAGTTTTACATACTATTTTTGAACTATTTGTGAACTGACTTATGTCGTACGAATTAATGCGACCATGTTTTGAAAAATGAAGACACTAAATGTGTGGTGTCACCGCCAGACACCACACTTGCTAGGTGGTAGCCCTTAAATCGGCCGCGGTCCGTTAGTATACGTCGGACCCGCGTGTCGCCACTGTCAGTGATTGCAGACCGAGCGCCGCCACACGGCAGGTCTAGAGAGACGTACTAGCACTCACCCCAGTTGTACAGCAGACTTTGCTAGCGAAGCTACACTGACAAATTACGCTCTCATTTGCCGAGACGATAGTTAGCATAGCCTTCAGCTACGTCATTTGCTACGACCTAGCAAGGCGCCATTACCAGTTATATTGTGAAGCATGTACAGTCAAGAGCGATGTACACCAATTATAGATTAAAGTTAAGTTGGTTGGTTGGTTTTTGGGGAAGGAGACCAGACAGCGTGGTCATCGGTCTCATCGGATTAGGGAAGGATGGGGAAGGAAGTCGGCCGTGCCCTTTCAGAGGAACCATCCCGGCATTTGCCTGGAGTGATTTAGGGAAATCACGGAAAACCTAAATCAGGATGGCCGGACGCGGGATTGAACCGTCGTCCTCCCGAATGCGAGTCCAGTGTCTAACCACTGCGCCACCTCGCTCGGTTTAAAGTTAAGTATCCCAAGAACTACGTTCTTTTCTTTATAGGATAATTACTTTACCTTGTTCCAGACCTCACGCCAGACTGCGTGAGCTTTAAACGGGTGCATTTCGGCCTCCTCTAGCAAAACGGTGTTGGCTCTTCTGTCAACACATCATATGGCGACGAGGATTCTGTGTTCGGATTGATAGACTAAATTACTTGCGTCATGGCTTCGCCACAATCTCCAGACGTACTGTCCGAATTTTATCGCTTGCAGAATCAGCAGACGCAGGCCTTATTGGATGCCCTTGGACAGCTCGTCCAGGGTCAACGTGCAATGCAAAACGATGCGGCGGCCGCCGTTTCACCGCTACCGCAGCCACAACACGCAGTTGCTCCACCTTTTCGTCCTTTTGATGCGGCACTGGAAAGCTGGACGGGTTGGTCACGCCAATTTGGATTCCATCTCGCCGCCTACAGAATTCAAGGTAACGAGCGGCAGCCTTTTTTGTTGGCATGCGTCGGGGTGTCCACGTACGGAGTGATAGTGAAATTATTTCCCCGACGCGACGTGGCAACGCTGTCCTACGAAGAAATTTTGTCGGCATTAGATGCATATTTCAAAGAATCAGTCAATGTAGTTGCCAAAAGGTATACGTTCTTTCGTACAAAACGTACGGCTGGTGAAACTAATCGGGAGTGGGTTGCAACTTTGCACGGCCTTACTAGGGATTGTGCTTTTGAGTGTGAATGTGGACTCCCTTATTCGGATACTATGGTGCGTGATGCGATTGCACAGAACGTTTCTGATGTTCGTATAAGGGAACAGATTTTGAAACTAGTCAATCCCTCCCTTCAACAAGTGATGGACATATTGGATAGGCAGGACACACTTGACTTTGCTCAGGAATCATTTGAAACTTCACCTGCTGTGTGTCACATTAACCGGCCCGCCGGGCGCGCTGCACGGAACAGTAAACAGCCCTTGCACCCGTCCGCGCAGCTGCCGCCAAGCTCTCCGCTACGTGTGCCGCGCAAGCTAGCAACTGCAGTGCTCAAATCATGTCCGCGGTGTGCAACTAGATATTCGCGTGAGAATTGCCCGTCACGCCAAGCTATTTGCTTTTTCTGTAATAAAAAAGGACATGTTCAGAGTGTTTGCCAGAAAAAGCTCAGATCGGACACTCCCAACCATTCCAGGCCCTTTGCTTCGCGCCGGAATCGAACCAAGCATACTCAGGCTCGTGCACCTTCGCCCATGGACATTCATGTAGTTAATTCCACTCCGCCCAGTGCCACTCTCTCTAACAGTGACTGTGTTCGTCCCACAAATAGTGTGCGTCGACGTCGACGAAAATCCCGTCAAGTCGCAAGTGCTTCTGTACCAGTGTCTGTTCACATTGCACAAGACAGTCGCTCTTGTCGTCAGCAGGACAATAAACATTTTATAGGTTTGGACATTCATGGCACCATGATACCATTCCAGCTCGATACCGGAGCTGCAGTTTCTCTGATCAATCACGACACCTACAAACAGCTGGGCACACCTCCGTTGCATGCCGCAAATGTTAACTAGCTATTCTGGTCAGAATATCCCTGTGTTAGGACAATGCAGCCTTCTTGCAACATACAAGGGACACACAAAACTTGTGTCATTTTACGTACTTCGTTCTTCTTCTGCAGTGAACTTGTTTGGTTTAGATTTATATCAGTTGTTTAACTTGTCTATAGTCAATCAGGTCCTATCAGTGAACCAGACTGTGCCTTCAGCCAGTGTTTCTTGTCTATGTGAAGAATTTCCAGACATTTTTGCACCGGGCCTTGGTTGCGCTAAGCACTATAAAGCACATTTGGAACTGAAAGTAAACGCGCAACCGAAATTTTTCAGAGCGTGCAATGTTCCCCACACATTGCGTGATGAGGTCGCAAGAACATTAGTCGATTTGGAATCACAAGGTGTAATTGAACGTGTGCAGGCTTCTCTCTGGGCATCACCCTTAGTAATATTGCCAAAACCTTCCGGAAAATTGAGACTTTGTGTGGACTTCAAGGCTACAGTGAATCCACAACTAGTGATTGCAACTTTTCCTTTACCCCGCCCGGAAGATCTTTTTGATAAACTGTGCCCGGGTAAATATTTTTCGAAGTTGGACCTAGCAGATTCGTACTTACAAATCCAAGTGGCCGACGAATCCCAGCGCGCCTTGGTGGTTAACACGCATCTTGGTTTGTATCGATTCAAAAGACTGCCATTCGGGTGTGCATCCGCCCCTGCATTGTTTCAGCAATATTAGCAAACTGTTTGTGCGTCGGTTCCAACTGCAGCAAACTATCTGGACCATATTGTGATCTCTGGAAAGACGGAAGAAGAACATTTAGCCAATCTCAGAACATTATTTCAGGTCTTGCGACAAAATGGTCTTCGCCTGCGGAAGGACAAATGTGTGTTTTTTGCTCGTGACTTACCATATTTGGGACATGTAATCAATGCCCAAGGCATACATCCCAGTCCGGAGCACCTCCGTGCCATACAGGACTTGCCTTCGCCGCAGAATTTGAAGCAGCTACAGAGTGTGCAGGGAAAAATCAATTATTACCATAAGTATGTGCGCCACGCCTCTTCCATTTCAGCTCCGCTTCATCGCTTACGCCATAAAGGTGTTCCGTTCGTCTGGACGACGGAATGCGAACGCGCCTTTCGCCAGTTGAAATCGGCGTTGCTTTCAAATATTTGCCTTACGCCATTCGATCCCCAGAAACCCCTTTTGTTGATGGTAGATGCATCGGATTTCGGGATCGGAGCTGTGCTTGCGCACAAAGATGGATCGCATGATCGCCCTATTGCCTTTGCGTCCAAATTGCTCTCGTCTGCGCAAAGAAATTATTCACAGATCGAGAAAGAAGCTTTGGCTCTCGTATTTGGTGTTACTAAGTTTCATGATTTCTTGTATGGTCGTCGCTTTACCATCATCACAGACCACAAACCTTTGACATCGCTTTTTCATCCGAACAGGCCTGTACCTCCACGTACAGCGCAGAAATTCATTCGCTGGTCTATTTTCCTCTCGCAGTACCGCTCCGACATCTTGTATCGGTCCACTGCTAAGCACGGAAACGCCGATGCGTTGTCCCGTTTGCCTGTTGCTGAGGATAGAGCATTCGATTCCTCCGAACTTGCTTGCCTGTTCATTCGGAAACCGATGACGTGGTCGAATCGTTTCCGATTGATTTTCGTCGTGTAGCTACTGCCACAGCTGCTGACCCCGTCCTTGCTACCGTTTTGCGTTTTGTTGCTATGCAATGGCCCTTGTCAAAGTCACGGATCGAGGATCCGTTGGTTCGCTGATTTTTTGCTCACAAGAACAGACTTTTTGTACGACGTGGTGTTTTGCTGTTGCGTTCTGATAGTGATCACTCCATGGTCGTGGTCCCACGTTCGTTACAGTCCTCTGTCTTACGGCTTCTCCACCAAGGACATTGGGGTATAGTGCGCACGAAACAACTTGCTCGTCAGCACTGTACTTTGTTCGGAATCGATGCAGCGATTACGAATATGTGCTCTTCTTGCATGGCGTGTGCCGAACAACAATCCGCACCACCGCGGAAATTCTTTGCATGGCGGAAAGCCACTTCCCCTTGGCAACGCTTACACATAGATTTTGCTGGTCCATTCTGGAATGCTCGATGGTTGGTTGTTGTAGATTCATTCAGTAATTTCCCTTTTGTTGTCCGGATGTCTTCCACGACGTCATCTGCCACCATGCAAGCGTTATCCGCTGTCTTTTGCATTGAAGGTCTTCCACAGACTATTGTTTCCGACAATGGCCCACAATTCATGTCCGCAGAATTTCAGTCATTCTGCAAGGCCAATGGTATTCAACATCTGACATCCGCGCCGTTTTCGCCTCAGTCAAACGGTGCCGCTGAACGTTTGGTCCGGACTTTCAAGTCACAGATGTTGAAGTTGAAAGAGTCGCATTCTCGGGAGGACGCGTTATTGCTCTTTTTGTCTTCGTATCGCTCTCAGCCCCGAGATGGTCGCTCGCCGGCTGAGTTGCTCCACGGTTGTCCTCATCGTACCTTGATGTCTTTGCTGCATCCGCCGCATCAGGTTTCTGTGCAGCGGCAGACGGCTGCTTTTGCTCCAGGCGACGTTGTATACTATCGCAACTATCGAGGTTCACGGCGTTGGCTCGCAGGGCGCATTCTTCGCTGCCTCGGCCGCGCTATGTATCTGGTTTGGGGGCCTCTGGTGAGGTGCGTCGGCATCTCAATCAGCTGCGCCTCTGTCGTCGCACGGGTTCTGCCACTCCCCGTCTGCTTTCAGCGACGGTGCCATCCGGTCAGCGCCCTGGGGACCCATCTACTGGCTCGCCTCATCCCCAGGTGTTACCGACGCTGCCTTCCATTTTGCCCCATGGCGACGCGCCGCCGCCGCCGCCGCCGCCGCCGCCGCCTGTTCTCCCGCCGGCGCCGCCGGCAGTGGACGCGTCGCTGCAACCGCCGGGCGCCTCCCTGGGTCACGCGCCTCCGATCGCTTCCCGTGACCAGCTGTCCTCCGACATGGAACTCTTGCCCGCTCCGGACCAGATGTCGTCTTCGCCCGTCGGGTACCCCGACGCGATGGAGGTCGACCCTTCGGCCCCTCCTGTCTCTCTACGGGCGCATACACCGCATGTTGGCGTGCACCCTGGGCTAGGTTTTCAGGCGTTTCCTAGCTCCCCTCGGACCGAATGGCCGGGTGCGGGTGGCACAGCCTCGCCTGTTGTTAGGCTCCCCACCTCGTCGCATACGTCAGCATGGGGTCCTCCCCACGGCGGGCGGAAGCCTTATAACACAACCGTACGCCGATTTGCGGGGGAGGAATGTGGTGTCACCGCCAGACACCACACTTGCTAGGTGGTAGCCTTTAAATCGGCCGCGGTCCGTTAGTATACGTCGGACCCGCGTGTCGCCACTGTCAGTGATTGCAGACCGAGCGCCGCCACACGGCAGGTCTAGAGAGACGTACTAGCACTCACCCCAGTTGTACAGCAGACTTTGCTAGCGAAGCTACACTGACAAATTACGCTCTCATTTGCCGAGACGATAGTTAGCATAGCCTTCAGCTACGTCATTTGCTACGACCTAGCAAGGCGCCATTACCAGTTATATTGTGAAGCATGTACAGTCAAGAGCGATGTACACCAATTATAGATTAAAGTTAAGTATTCCAAGAACTACTGTCTTTTCTTTATAGGATAATTACTTCACCTTGTTCCAGACCTCACGCCAGACTGCGTGAGCTTTAAACGCGTGCATTTCGGCCTCCTCTAGCAAAACGGTGTTGGCTCTTCTGCCAACACATCAAAATGCTCACACGAGTGTAGTGTAAGAGACAGCGACAGAAACTGGGACTGTACGGAACAATAAATACTAGATTAATCAAATTCTACCCTGCAGCAACATAAAATCTGCCTGTAGCCAAAATTCTACATCTACATGGATACTCTGCACCTTCACAATTCTCTCTTATACCAATCTCGTATAGCGCGCGGAAAGAACGAATACGTACGAGCTCTGAATTCCCTTATTTTATCGTGGTGATACTTTCTCCCTATTTAGGTCAGTGTCAACAAAATATTTTCGCATCCGGAGGAGGAGGTTGGTGACTGGAATTTCGTGAGAAGATTCTGTCGCAACGAAAAACGCGTTTCTTTTAATGACGTCCAGCCCAAATCCTGTATCAATTCAGTGACACTCTCTCCCATATTTCGCATTAATACAAAACGTGCTGCCCTTCTTTGAATTTTTTTCGATGTACTCCGTCAGTCCTATCTGGTAAGGATCCCACAGCGCGCCGCAGTATTCTAAAAGAGGAAGGACAAGTGTAGTGTAGGTGGTTTTCTTAGTAGATCTGTTACATTATATAAGTGTCCTGCCAATAAAATGCAGTCCTTGTTTAGCCTTCCCCACAACATTTTCTATGTGTTCCTTCCGATTTAAGTTGTTATTTGAATTTACAGCCTTTATATTAGACTGATTTTTCGTGTAACCGAAGTTTAACGATTTCCTTTTAGTACTCACGTGGATGACCTCACACTTTTCGTTATTTTGAGTCAACTGCCAATTTTCGCATCATTCAGATATCTTTTCTAAATCGTTTTGCAGTTTGTTTTAATCTTCTGATGACTTTATTAGTCGATAAACGACAGCGTCATCTGCAAGCAACCTAAGACGGCTGCTCAGACTGTCTCCCAAATTGTTTATATAGATAAGGAACCGCAAAGGGCCTATAGCACGATCTTGGGGAACGTCAGAAGTCACTTCTGTTTTACTTGATGACTTTCCGTCAGTTCTACGAACTGTGACCTCTCTGACACGAAGTCACAAATCCAGTCACATAACTTAGACGATATTCCATAAGCACGCAATTTCACTACTAGTCGCTTGTGTGGTACAGTGTCAAAAGCCTCCCGGAAATCCAGAAACACGGAATATATCTGAAATTCCTTGTCAACAGCACTCAACAGTTCATGCGAGTGAAGAGCTAGTTGTGTTTCACAAGAACGATCTTTTCTAAATCCATTTTGACTGTGTGTCAATAGACCGTTTTCTTCGAGGTAATTCGTAGTGTTCGAACACAAAATATGTTCCAGAATCCTGCTGCATATTGACATTCATGACATGGACCTGTAATTAAGTGGATTACTCTTACTACCTTTCTTGAATATTGGTGTAGCCTGTACAAATTTCCAGTCTTTGGGTACGGATCCTTCGTCGAGCAAACGGTTGTGTATGATTGTTAAGTAAGGAGCTAATGCATCAGCATGCTCTGAAAGGAACCTAACTGGTATACATGCTGGACCAGAAGACTTGCTTTTGTTAAGTGATTTAAGTTGCTTCACTACTCCGAGGATATTTACTTCTACATTACTCATGTTAGCAGCTGTTCTTCATTCGATTTCTGGAATATTTACTTCGTCTTCTTTTGTGAAGGCATTTCGGAAGGCTGTGATTAGTACCTCTGCTTTGGCAGCACTGTCTTCGACAGTATCTCCATTGCTATTTCCCTGAAAAGGCATTGATTGTTTCTTGCCGCTAACATACTTCACATACGACCAGAATCTCTTTGGATTTACTGCCAGGTTTCGAGATAAAGTTTCGTTGTGGAAACTGTTATAAGCATCTCGCATTGAAGTCCGCGCTAAATATCGAGCTTCTGTACAAGATGGCCAATCTTGGGGATTTTGTGTCTGATGGATTTGGCATGTTTGTTTCGTTGTTTCTGCAACAGTGTTCTAACCCGTTTTGTGTACCAAGGAGGATCATCTCCGTCTTTTGTTAATTTATTTGCTGCCGATACTATTTCTCTGAATTCAAGCCACATCTGATCTACACTTATGTCATTAATTTCGAGGCATTGGAGAGTGTCTCTCGGGAAGGCGTCTAGGGAATTTTTATCTGTTTTTTTTTAATAGGTATATTTTTCGTTTATTTTTGGAGGATTTGGGGGTTACAATATTCAGTCTTGCTACGACAACCCTGCGTTCAATAATCCTTGTACCTGTTTTGATGCTCGTTATTAACTCAGGATTATTTGTTGATATGTCTATACTATGTTCAAATTTGTTTTCATGAACCCGTTCGTGCTGAATCGATCTGTCATGCTGAGCGTCGGAGGGGAGGGCGTAGCCCTACACGACTCCGAACGGCGACGTTCGAGACCAGGAGCAGCATGTCTGCGGCTTCGAACTTCAAGACCTGAACCCGTGTTCCGGCCGGGCTTTGACCTCACCGACGACGTCGTTTTCCAGCCGACGCACTGCCACTCCAACCGGTGTAGGCTTATAACGACTATGGCGACCCATCAAGACAACGGCATTCAAGAAAATATTTAAATGCACCACAATACAGAAGCTCATAGAGAAAATTAGAGATTTTGGTTCAAAAATGGTTCAAATGGCTCTGAGCACTATCGGACTTAACATCTGAGGTCATCAGTCCCCTAGAACTTAGAACTACTTAAACCTAACTAACCTAAGGACATCACACACATCCATGCCCGAGGCAGGATTCGAACCTGCGACCGTAGCGGTCGCACGGTTCCAGACTGAATTGCCTAGAACCGCTCGGCCACACTGGCCGGCTTACAGATTTTCACCATATAAGAACTTCTACAAAGAAATAATTTGAAAATATAGTGATCCCATTTCTGCCCACATTACTAAATTTTGAATGAACAGCCAACACAAAACAAAAACCGTACTGAAGAAAAATAGAATCTTAACACTGTAAACTGGAAAACTTTCGTCATGTGCCGTGTAATTCCATGTGATTTAGAGATGATATCTTTTGGATTATTCATTGTAGTATTTTCAATACTGTTTCTATAAAACTATTTTCATTTCGCCTTGACGTATGACAAACGAAAGCATAAAATGAAAGAAATGAGTGATATAATCTGTCTACTCCACCTGGGCTTTCTGGGGTTTTTCTGTCGGCCCGCATCTAAATGGAGAAGCATCCAAAGAAATCTAAGTGTAGAAGCATCCAAAGGAAAATAGTCCCCAGCATACAGTAATCTGCAGACTATACTCTAGTGAACAAATAACTATGTAGAAATATGTAAAGTTTTTAATCATTGGGTCTATGTAATACCAATGAAGTCAAATCTGGATTCAAAGACACTATCAACTCAAATACGTTTTAAAATGTGTGTACAAATATTGCAATATATGTGAATTTTCGAACTGGTCAAAACAAAAACTCATATTATTTGTATAATAAAGTGACACTGAACGCTTAAGTAGCATGCCACTCAAAAATTGTGAACAAGTATGCTCCTGAAAGAAGCGGTCGCAATAACCGCTACGTCGTCTGTCTGTCTCACTTTTGTTTTCGCTGCTCTTGGAGAAAGAGTCATTTTCGTCGAGAAGGTTTGTATGTTGTAGCTGTTAATATATGTATGAAAATTTAGCCTTGTTTTTATTAAAAGTAACCTTCCGATCCCTCACGTCAATTTTTTCAACATTTAAACAATTACTAGCAATTTATAGCTGCCGCGCCGCAAGGGAAAGGAACATCGCTGGTGTGCAACAATTAGCCGCCATTACGCTGCTATTTCAAATATTACAAAATCTTTCATATCTTTTTCCATAGCAGCGGCCACAAAGCAGTTTAAATCAATTCATCTAATAACAGCTTGCATATTGAAGAGCTTATTTTATTACAGTGTCAGTATTTGCAATATTTTAAATCGAAGTTAGATACAGCAGCTTTGGTCTTGACTAAAAACGTGAGGATCCTGAAATATATAAATAATTTAGGCGACTTATATGATAAATGTGAACCCACCAACAAAAAGTAAATGCAAAATCAGTATTTTATTTTCTTTACATATACTTATTTCAATCGCTTGCCTACGAGGTCACACCCCTATTATATGCACGTTTACGTAATTTATAGGCAGTCTCGGTGTCGGAATATCAGTTAACGGACTCGTAAGCAAGAAAAAAATGAAATAATGTCCGTCCATACCGTATCGAATGACGCCCTTTGCAGAGGATAACACGTCGGTCGGCCGGACCCGACTGGCCCGTGTAGGTCCAGAAGGCGGAACATCATCTTCACTCCATTTTACTTTCGAGTAACTGGATATGGTATAAATTCTTAAAGATCAGTGTTAGTTCTTAATAAAAACAGTGGCTCATGGTGAAAACGTTGTCATGTGCTCACAGATTTCGTTTAAGTTGTATGTGTAACATGAAAAAAAAATTCGAACATTGTTTTTGTCAATCTTATTTTTTAAAGACGTATTTATGAGTTAGTGAAACCTCACAGAAACCCCACGGATCTTCTTCAGTATGTGTTTAAAGTCCATGTTATACCGCCAACTACTGGTGGCAATATTGTCAGTGATCTCGAGAAACAGATTATCTTGTAAATCGGGTGTTCTAATAAACGTCACATTGTCAATATCTTCCATTCCAACGCAAAGGGATCTGGTTTCTCGCAGGCCGCACGTAGAAGTGCTGTGACGTGGTTGCCGTCGCCGCGGGAACATCTCAGCACTGAGTTACTATGTCGCTCTTCTATTTCTTTGAGGTAACACATACAGGAGGTGCATATCAGCCAATTCTTTCCCAGTAAACCTAACCATACTGTTGTGTACAACTGTTAACGTGCAAATATGTTGTGTATAACTGTTAACATACAAACAACATTGCCGGAAAGACAAACCCGAGATAGAATCGAGCAGTAGTGAATATAAGCTTGACTACGATGAGTAACGTGGGGGCTTCTGTTCCCGTCAGCAAGAGCTCTGAGAAGATACGTTTGTTTCCAACCGAGGAACATAGCTCATAGCGTAGATATTTGCATTATTGTGCAGATATTTTCCGTCCAATACATATGCATACATAAATGGAGGGCAATAAACAAACGGAATGTAATTACTCTTTAACGGGTCACTGAAGACCACAGGTAAGTTACATCAAAATACTCAGAAAATATCCATCAAGATACTCTAAAATTTTATCAGTTGAGTTAGGGTTCACCCTGTGTAATATATGAAAACAATCAAGGCAACAGAGGCATTAGGTCCACGCTTTGAAATGTAAATTAAAGTTCTTTATTGAACCAAAGTTTGAAAAATTAATTAAAATATCCTAAACTGTATGATGATTATTTGTTAGAAAGTAAGTGTGGATCAGTTTTCGACGGCGTACTACTCCAAATCACTTCTCGAAACATCAATAAAATTTACTGTGCATAACTCTCAGAACATTACTTATCCTTCATCTTATTTGCTGTCTGAGGAAATAGTTATTGTGTAAAGTTCGCTGCAGCCTCAACAGCCTGTAGACAGAGTGATACTAACTGCAAAAGTTTGTAAATCCCCTCCTCGGACAGGGACAGCGAGTCTGCTTCAGGGTGAATCCGTGGATTGCCGGTGCAGGCAGCGCACGTGCAAACCAGTCTCTGGGGAAACAAGTTCGACGCTTGTTCACATGCCGACATACCGGTTGAACGTGAAGTAGAAGGAAAAAATGCTGTCCGTCGCTCATGCAACAAGTCTTCGACAAGTGGGTGTCACATTATATAGCGCAGTGGATTTTGCTGAACGTTCAGTGCCGGCCTCTACTTCAGACGCGCTTTTTCAATGTTCTGTGCCACGGTGACCATGTACACGACACTCATCTCATCACGGACTATATACCTCAGTACGGCATCCTGAGGCCCTCCATGGCTGTCTCTACCTGCAGTTAGGAGTAACATGGTTTGATGTAGATGGCTAGAGCAAAAGAAAAACCATGCCACGTTCGACTTGTTTTGGCACGTATCTTGTACTTCAAACAATAATTTTCAGTGGTCAGTGTTTCGCAACCACGTAAAGATAGAAATTGTTATTAAAATCACAAGATATTTCATTACAACGTAGTTTTCCTGTTCAGTTTACTCCGTAAACCCTACTCCTTCTATCTACTGTAATTTTCACAGCGAGGATCCTCTCATAGCACCTTTTAACATGTACACTAGTCACTGGCATTGATGAGAAAAGCAATTTTAGAGACTCAATCAGTGCAAAAACTTAATTTTGCTCTTTCGTTTGTATTTTCTTAAATAAGTACTATTTAACCGTTTTTTCTCTTTCTCATTAACGGCACGAAGCTTTCTCGCGTACCTGTTAAACATGATAAAGGTAAAGTATGGAATAAATGTTAGAATTTAACGTCTCGTTGACGCCGAAGCTATATGAGATGGAGTATTTTTACAGACGAATAAGGATCAAGAAAGGAAGCAATCTAGACCTATTTGATCAACCATCTGATACTTGTACTGTTTTAGGATGTCCAAGGGGAACGTAAGTTAGGATAAATGAAAACCCATTTCTCCCTAATACGAATCTACTGTAACCATTGTGCCACCACTTTCGATAGCAAAAGTTAATATGCAACTTGCGGCACGAACTACCTTTCTTTTACATTGTCCGCCACAAGTAGCTACATACTCTTGACCGTATATGAATGTACAACTGAATGAGAATTAATTTCGTGTTGAAATTAATTTATGGAACCCGATCCCGTTCAGAGTCTAATACTGCTCACTGATTTCATACACGTATTACAGCCGTTCCCAATCACCCAGTGCGCTACTTTGACGATCAGAATGTACTTTACTTCAGGCAGAAGGCGGTTAATGAACCAAAGAGTATGTGCCGTATAAAGTATTTAAATACAATTGGTGATGTAATTTGTTAACTACCTACAAGAAGCTAAATGATACTCGACCAATTTAATACATCCCACAAGAATACTCAAGTCACCATAAAACGTCAGCAGAACATATAATACCATATTCAATGTCAATTACATTTTAGCTTTTAAAATTTTCAGAAAACAGGTTTCAAGAATAACAAACAGCTCCGTACATAATAGTCTTTACAGAGTACGAAAATATTCCTTTAATTCAACAAATTGCCAATAGACAATAAATATAATTAAAGCATGTTTAAAATAAGGGAGACATAAACTGTACGATGGTAGCACTCTCATTTGACAAAATACGAACGCTGGTTAAAAAGGAACAATGAATTTTATTTATTTAACGTTAAACATGCAGTAAATAAAAAGTAACACCTAGTTACGCGTTTAGCGAACTAGTAATTTAAACACGAATAGCCAGACGATGATAATGAGACTGTAAAAACGAGTATCTGTGTCTTAACATACTTTATTATGTGTTTTACGCTACATAAACATAACTACGGACTCAATAACCACTACATCTGGTCCATAAAATTGATATTATTAAAAATTACGAGTATCTTCAACTGTTATAACGGTCTACTAACACCATCAGATTACTAATGCCAAACTTGAGGGACTTAGGAGAAAAATGCTCTACTTTTTCGAGAAAATTTTTGTCAAGATTAGCTTCCACACGAGTAATAATGTATGTGAAAGAATTCTCTTCGTATGAAAAACCAGAACCTAAATGTGATGGAAAACATAATGTAGTCTCATGGGTACAATCCTTCCTGTATGTGACGTCTACAGTACGTATTTGATGAAGAATATCGTGTGATATGCTTCATTCATAAGCCAATGATATATTTCCCGTTCACATTTAGCTCCATTCTGTTGTGATTTACAGGCGAGGATCCTCAGGTTGCGAACCAAGGCGATGGCAACTCTCAAATGACGAACTTTTCTTTTATCTCTGTGGTAAATGTGTATTGTGGACCAGTAACCAATGTGAACAAACAGACCTGCAAGTCAGCTTCTTGTAACTTTCCACTGGCAGCCTTCTTCGATAAGCCACTACTTGTAGTTCGCAGATCAGATGGACGTCGCAGTGTTCGACGAGAAGCTTTGGAAAACAATTGCTCTACAAACGTTACTAGAAGACAGCAAGGTGGTGTTGGAAACATTATAATATGATTTATGTTTGAAAGAGTCGCGATGTCACTCTAGACCAATTTTGTTACGAATCAATCCTCGAACATGACGTTCAGCAGCTTGTGATAACTATTTTCACTGGGCAGAATGAGAAATTTCAGAACGATAATGCAACGTGTCTCAGAGCCAGACGTGACTTAGAACATTTAGAGAGCTAGTGCTTCCCTTCACTCATCCGAATTTCTTGCATCTTTGAAGAGAAAATAACTTGGACGAACATAATCGTAGTGTTTTCTTTATGAATCCTTCTCCTGTTGTCTTCCAAAATCTACCGAAAAGGATACAATTTGGATGCTCCCAATATCGATACAACCTATGAGCGTCTGTGTTACTAGCTTCCAACTCGTCTAATCGCAATGTTTGCAGCAAACAAAGATTAATCTAGGTATCACCAGGTAGTTCTCAAAATCTGCACGATGATATGTAAGGTACGTTCAGTTTAATCTTTTTAGCATGCAGTAAATTGCATAATTTTATATTTTACACCTATCTGTCACGAACTAACAAGCAAAGTTGCTGTACCATATATTTTTGATCAGAGTAACACACCTCTAAATACAAGTATCACAGTATGAGTTTATATCATTTTATAAATATAAATAACGTAATTCAGGTAGTTGATATTATACACTGCGTCTACAAAAATCAAAAACATAACAATGCGTAGTTTTAATTTTCTCAAAGCTGTCACAGTAGTCATCAAGCCAGGTTGGGTTCGCATAACTGTCACGCAGAGTCTATTACGACGGGCATTTATTGTGATGTACAGAAGTCCTAGATCAGAGTTAGAAAGTAATGCGTTGAAGTAGAAAAGGAATTGGTATAACTGGCATCCAGTATTTCAAACAATGGGAATGCATGTGTTTACAGTGTTACTTTATGTGGAATGTGTTATATCCTAACCAGTAATGCCACCCGAGCCCGCTGCCAAAAGGTTGGCAGCATCAAAGTCCGGACGCCGTCCGCATAAGCAGCGCCAGCGAGACAGGAAATCGCCGCAAGTCTGCGCGCGCCACCGCTGGCTTCTGGTTTCTTAAGCGCTGGAGTCGCGAGCGCTAGGACAGTTCTGTATTCGCCGCTCAGTTGTATACTCGCCACCGAATTGTGTACTTGCTAGTCAGTTGTGTGTTCATCGCAGCAGAGTTGTTGTTTGTCGTCAGCCGACGCTGACCTAGCCGCTCCGACTCGAACTAGACAGATTTCTGTAGACACAGAGTTCACTACTGTGTTGCTGTATCTTCGTTAATAAAGATAAGTACCGACTTTTATTTAATCAGTGTTTGGGTTTTCATCTTTCTGTTCACTGTTCCAGCGGACCGGTCGGCCCGCTATTAACAGTGTGGCGGTGACTTCGTAAGCCGTTTCTACAGCGAATTGTTTGTCCCTACGAACGCCGCCACAAAACTGGCGACGAGGGCTTCCGAACTCGTTCAAAAATGGTTCAAATGGCTCTGAGCACTATGGGACTTAACATCTATGGTCATCAGTCCCCTAGAACTTAGAACTACTTAAACCTAACTAACCTAAGGACAGCACACAACACCCAGCCATCACGAGGCAGAGAAAATCCCTGACCCCGCCGGGAATCGAACCCGGGAACCCGGGCGTGGGAAGCGAGAACGCTACCGCACGACCACGAGATGCGGGCTCCGAACTCCGAACTCGTGTGCAGGGCTGGTTCAACTTGTTTCTGGTTATACTAAGTATAGCGATAAAATTTTGGGGGCTGGTTTAATTTGTGTTCGCTATGTCTGCCGAATTACAACAGTTGATCTTGTTACAGAGTCAGCAAATACAAAGTCTGGTGGAAGCAATCGCCAAACAAGCGGCTAATCCTCCAACACAAAAGGAACAAGCACAGGCAGCACCACCTTTCCGTGCTTTTGATGCATCAAGAGAAGAATGGCGAGAATATTTCGCGCAGTTGCAGGCGCACATGACAGTCTACAAAATCACGGGTACTGAGCGGCAGCTTTATTTAATTTCCACTGCCGGCGTGGAAGTCTATCGACTACTTTGTAAGTTGTTCCCGGAATCCAAGCCAGAAGCTTTAGACTATGACGTTGTTGTTAACAAGCTTGCTGAGTATTTCGAGTCGCGAGTTCATGTGGCAGCAGCCAGATTCAAGTTCTTCAGATTAAAGAAACTGCCACATCAATCTAATAAACAGTGGTTAACAGATTTACGGGGCCTCACCCGTCAGTGCCGATTTAATTGTGTGTGTGGAGCTTCCTACAGTGATGTCATGTTACGAGACGCTATTACTCAAAACATTGCAGATTCTCGTATTCGTGCTGCTATCTTAAAGTTGCCTGACCCGTCATTAGAGACTGTGATGAACATCATTGAAGCCCAAGATACTTTTGACTATGCTGAGTGTGAGTTAGATCAGCCATGTATTTCTCAAATTGCCTGTGCTAAGCAAGTTATGTCACGCCCGCGGCCCCCACCGGCAGAGTCAGACTGTAAACACTAGCCGGCCGCGTCATGTTAAACACATTCGTCAGCCGCGTGTGCAAAATGATAGTTAAGTCTTGCTCTAAATGTGTTCTTGCTCATCCTCGTGAACGTTGCCCGTTAAGAAACGCGGTTTGTCACTTTTGTCAAAGGAAAGGACACATCCAGACTGTTTGTTTGCGTAAACGCAAGAACAATTCTAGTGCTGCCCAGCCCATGGATATTCATGTTCTTCAAAGCCAGCCCGCCCAGAAGGTCGCGTTTAAAGACTCTTCCACGGTTCGTGTGGGTAATAAACTTGTTCGCAATAAGCCACCCACCCAGCCCTCTGCTATGCGACCCAAGCATAATTCAACCGCTGTAAAACGTAATGTACAGACTGCAAGTGAAGCGGGAGTTGTTGTTCCACCCGCCCAACCCACGAGTTGTCGTAAGCAGCGAACACGCGCTAAACGCGCTGATTTTGTGTCTTCCGCCTCCACTGCACCGATCCAGAGACAGTGTAATAAACTATTTGTGAAGCTACGCATCCAGGATAAGACCTTCAATTTTCAATTAGACACTGGTGCGTCTGTGACTCTCATAACTAGTGCTACGTATGCGGCTATCGGCCGCCCTAAACTTTCAGCGGCAAAACATTCTTTGGCTACTTATAGTGGAGAACAAATTCCTGTGTTAGGTGTATGTAGCGTGCCAGCCACATTCCGTGGCAATACAAAAACAGTTTAATTCACAGTGCTCCGCGCTACAGACAGTGTAAACATTTTCGGATTAGACTGTTTTGTCTTGTTTGGCCTGTCTATCCAAGACAATGTGTTGCAAATTAATTCTGTTGTTGTTCCTCAAGACAGCATAACCGATTTGTGTAAACGATACAGTGACATATTTAAAGACGAACTAGGTTGTGCTGCGAACTTTGCCGCTCATATTACGTTAAAAGATAATGCTCAGCCTCGATTTTGTCGTGCTCGTCCAGTGCCTCACGCCCTCCGGGCACCTGTAGAAGATGAACTTCGTCGTTGGCAAAACAACGGTGTTATTCAACGCGTTTCAGCGAGCCAGTGGGCTTCTCCCTTAGTTATTATAAAGAAACCGTCTGGCAAGTTACGTTTGTGTGCTGATTTTAAGTCGACAGTTAATCCTCAGACTGTCATTGAGTCTTTTCCTTTGCCTAGACCGGACGAGCTGATGGATAAGTTAGGGGAAGCTCGTTTCTTTTCCAAAATTGATCTACGTGAAGCATATTTGCAATTGCCCCTCGACGAGCAATCACAACAGTATTTTGTCATAAACACGTCGTTGGGGTTGTTCCGTTTTCTGCGTTTGCCATTTGGTTGTGCGTCAGCTCCAGCTGTTTTTCAGCGTTTTTTGTCACAACTTCTGGCTGATGTGCCATCGTGTTGCAACTATTTAGACGATATTGTTGTGTCCAGTCGGACGCCTGCTGAACATTTCCGTAATTTGGAGTGTTTGTTTTCAGTGTTGTCTCAGGCAGGCCTACGTTGCAACATCGATAAATGTTCATTTTTCCTTACGGAGATGGAGTATCTGGGACATGTTATTAACGCTCAAGGCATTCATCCCTCCCAGTCACATTTAGCAGCTATTCGTGATTTGCCCGCCCCTCGCAATCTGCATGAATTGCAAGCAATTCTTGGCAAATTGACATATTATATTAGGTTTATACCTAATGCATCACAGATTGCTGCACCGTTGCATCGTCTCCGCCGTAAGAATGTTCCGTTTGTGTGGTCAGCTGATTGCCAATCAGCCTTTCAGCAGCTTAAAGAGGCTTTATTGAATGATCGTTGTCTGGTCCATTACGACCCTACCAAGCCTCTGGTGTTAGCTTGTGATGCCTCTTCTTTCGGCCTCGGTGCTGTGTTGTCTCACCGAGTCGATAACACCGAACGTCCTATTGCGTTCGCATCTAAATTGCTAAACAAAGCTCAGTGTAATTATAGCCAATTGGACAAGGAAGCGTTGGCTATTGTGTTCGGTGTCACAAAATTCCATCACTACCTCTATGGTAGACCATTCTATTTAGTAACAGATCACAAGCCCCTGACGTCACTGTTTCATCCGTCTAAACCAGTTCCTCAGCGGACAGCTCAGAGACTACAACGTTGGGCTCTTTTGTTATCACAATACCAGTATGAGATACTGCATCGCCCTACAGCTCAGCATGCAAACGCTGACGCGCTTTCTAGATTGCCGATTGCTGCGGATGATGTCTTCGATTCCTCTGAAGACTCATGCCATCAGATTGACGCCGATGAGCATCAATCCCTCCGGGATTTTCGGATTGATTATCGTCAGGTGGCACGTGAGACAGCTACGGATCCTCATCTGAGTTTACTGTTACGTTTTGTTCAACGTGGTTGGCCGTCCAAGGCAAAGGACATATCGGACCCTGTGGTTCGTCGCTATTATCCGCAACGTCATCTGTTGCCTGTTTCGCACGGAGTTTTGCTGTTACGCACCGAGAATGACCAGCTTCGTGTAGTGGTTCCCCAGGTGCTCCAATCCAAGGTCCTCGACTTGTTGCATCAAGGTCATTGGGGAGTGGTCCGCACCAAGCAGCTTGCCCGCCGTCATTGTACATGGATCGGCATTGATAAGCAGATTACGCAGATGTCTACAGATTGTTCGACGTGTGCCGAACACCAATCTGCTCCGCCTCAACGCTATTTTGAGTGGGCACGCCCTGCCGGTCCCTGGCAGCGGGTACATATTGATTTCGCTGGTCCATATTGGAATTCTCGTTGGCTCATCGTGATAGATGCATTTAGTAATTTTCCGTTTGTTGTGCCCATGCAGTCTACAACGTCTGCACAAACTATACAGGCGTGACTTCAATTTTTTGTATTGAGGGTCTTCCAGAAGTTTTAGTGTCTGACAATGGTCCACAATTTACCTCTGCTGAATTTGAAAGTTTTTGTTCTGCCAATGGCATTCGCCATGTTCTTACTCCGCCGTTCCACCCTCAATCGAATGGTGCAGCGGAACGTTTTGTACGCACATTCAAGGATCATATGGACCGCCTTCGTGCTACGCACTCTCGTCAGCAGGCCCTCATCACGTTCCTGTCGTCGTACCGGACCACGCCACGCGACGGCCCTTCGCCTGCGGAGCTTCTCCACGGCCGTCGTCATCGCACCCTACTACGGTTGTTGCACCCCCCGGATCGACCCGCCGCTTCTGAGCATCGCACGCGTTTTCAGCGCAACGACGCCGTTTTTTTTCAGTTTATCACGGTCGCCGTCGTTGGGAACGTGGTACCGTGATAAGTGTCCAGGGTCGCGGTTTTTATACTGTTCAAGGTGCTACTGGGGTGCACAGGAGGCATCAGAACCAGTTGCGCCGCGCTGGCCGCCCGGATTCTGCCGCTCGTTCTTTGTCCACAGATTTGGTCCGCGGCGGGTTCCAGCCGCGCCTTCCGACTTCGCTGCCGCCCCCAGGGCAGCAGCAGCAGCAGCCGTCGCCGCTACCACGCCGACAGCCCGTCCCGTTGATGCCTCCCGCGCAGCTTCATCCGGGAGCGCCCCAGGTGGTCGCTCCGGCGCCTGCGGTCCCTCTTCAGTCGCCACCGCCTTCGGAGCTGATGGACGTCGACCTCTCAGCCGGGCCGCCTTCCCAAGCGGTGGCTGTGCAGCCTGTCCTGCAGCCGCTTTCCTTGGGCACCCCCAAGGAGTCTGACACCGCAGCGCCTTGTCCGGCGCCCACTCAGCAGCCGTCGACGCAGCGTCAGGAGACGCAGCCTCTCTTCGTGGGTCCCGACGCCCCGTCGCGTCCAGTACCAGAAGCTGCGCCCGTGGTCACAGGCGTGCACCCTGACCTCGGTTTTCAGTCGGTGTTTCCCGAGGCCCCGCGCAGCCAATGCTGGGGTGCGGACCGGGGACTGCCACCGACAATAGTCTCCGCCCCGGTCTCTTCTGCTACGCCTGCGGCCAGACCCCTCCCCCGCCGTCGACGCTCGCCACGTCATTATTCAACGGCGGTGCGGCGATTTGGGGGGAGGAGTGTTATATCCTAACCAGTAATGCCACCCGAGCCCGCTGCCAAAAGGTTGGCAGCATCAAAGTCCGGACGCCGTCCGCAT
This sequence comes from Schistocerca americana, assembly GCF_021461395.2. Lineage (NCBI taxonomy): Eukaryota > Metazoa > Arthropoda > Insecta > Orthoptera > Acrididae > Schistocerca > Schistocerca americana. Next base: position 544,262,169 of record NC_060130.1, read on the forward strand.
AAGCAGCGCCAGCGAGACAGGAAATCGCCGCAAGTCTGCGCGCGCCACCGCTGGCTTCTGGTTTCTTAAGCGCTGGAGTCGCGAGCGCTAGGACAGTTCTGTATTCTACAGCGAATTGTTTGTCCCTACGAACGCCGCCACAAAAGAATGAATTGAAATTAAATATTCTACCACCATAAAAATCTGGCGAAAATTCAGGCAATATGCCAATAAGAGAAACTTTCCTATAGTAATAATATGTCTGTGCAAGGTTGAATATTCTATATATGAACGTAAATATGTTTTTATACGTTTGGAAACAGTCACGAAGTTTTAATTATCAGGTAGAAAAAATAGTCATGTAACCAATTTATTTCTTTTGTTTGCAGGTACATGGCAACAGTCCTCGTCTTTATTGAAGCCGTAGCACACCGCTTGAAGAGCAACACAAAATGGCGCAGCCTATGTCCACTTCATCACTGGGCTGCAATTTTATGCTTTCGAGGTAATAATCACAAATTTTTGTCTACTTCTCATATTAGTCATACATATCATCACACAAATCAATATCTTCGTAGATATTTACAGTTATTTCGCGTAGTAGTGACATTGACTTAAATCCATACAAATTATAAAAATGGATGTGCATATGTATGTATGTATGCTTGTATGTATGTGTAGATGTTTCACATCTCCCCCTAAACCACTGGATCGACTTCAATCAGACTTGATTCACACGTCATTTACTGTCTGTAAAGAATTACTGTTGAGGTAAGAACCACCTATCAAAGGTTTGAGTGTGTGGGTGAAAATACACGACGCTAAGAGGCCGGCCGCGGTGGTCTCGCGGTTCTAGGCGCTCAGTCCGGAACCGCGCGACTGCTACGGTTGCAGGTTCGAATCCTGCCTTGGTCATGGATGTGTGTGATGTCCTTAGGTTAGTTAGGTTTAAGTAGTTCTAAGTTCTAGGGGACTGATGACCGCAGATGTTAAGTCCCATAGTGCTCAGGGCCAGAGCCACGACGCTAAGATACCCATAATTAAGTCAACCAGAATTTGAAAATAAGAGACCAAATAGACTTGAAATAAACATTACACATAATTTCAAACCTTTACAAAATTATTTCTCACTGAGGACCACCACAAAATGATGAATGAAAAAAAAGTTTATCGCTTACTAAATTTTCGCTGTTCATGCAGTGAAACTGCTGAATTGTGCATTACCTTTTAAATTATTACTTCTTTACCACTAACTCTATTAACAACATATTTTGCAGTCCGTATTTACGTATACTATTAAACGTAACTGCAAATATTTGTCATTGGACAACGCATTGTTCAGGGCAAATGACGTCATAAACATCAAGCTGCCTGAAAATAAAACTGCAGGGAGAAATGGAGTTTCCTGGTTATTATCCCAACAGTATTTCTTTCCAGATAAATGGAGAAATTTGCTTGGAAAAGAGGTAAAATATATGTACAAATGTGTGTGACATTTGTTATATAACAAATTTGTACATACGTATATATGAAATTTGGAATGAAATTACCCTATTTCTAGAAAATTTCTCCATATATCTGGAAAGAAATACTGTTGGGACAATAACCAACAAACTCCGATTTGGGAGGGAGTGATAATGTGGAGATAAAAGGGGGAGGAGAGGATGAACTGACACCGAGAGGGAAGGAGGGAATGGACACAGATAGGAGGGAGGATTAGATGGACACAGGAAGAGGATGCAGAAATGGACCAGGAAATGCAACCGAAGGTGATGAACGAGTGACGGGGAGGAGGAGATGGACAGAGAGAGGGGGAAAGAGGAGATGAGGAGATGGTCAGGAAGAGGGGAAGAGGAGATTGGTAAAGAAAGTGTGACGATGACATGGAATTACAGAGAGGAGAAGATGGACAGAGTGGGAGGAGCAGATGAACAGATTAGGGGAGCAGACTGACTGGGTAATAGGAACCACATCTGCCTAGTAGGCAACAGATCCGGGTTCAGGTTCCAGCTGGGGCAGAAATTTTAATTCATTACTTCAGCTTCTATCCTGACCGAAGATAAAGTTTAGACTCACATGTCATCAGGAAGATGTAAATCCATTGATACTGGCTGCTTCGCAGTTTCAGAAATGAGGTTGTGATTATGTGTTCTATTGCTGCATCCACCAGGCGGATTACGTAACAGACTGTTGTGCACAGAAGGCTCCTTCAATTTGGTACGTATCAAGGACGATCAGTCACAAGAGACCCATACACCACAAGCAATGGGATAGAGCATATGCTCTCCATAACGTGTACCGCAATGCAGTATCAAACTATTCTCTTCGGCCAATTATGACTGGTTTCTCCATACCAAGCTTACTGCAACTAATTAAAGAGAATTTTAACCAGACGAGTTACTCTTATTTACAAAACATCTCCCGTGGCCGATCTGTAATTATGGATACATGTGTTTGTATATGTTTGGTTGTTTTAGCTTAAAAACAGTACTTCTTCATATAGTTGGCGTTCAATATACTTAGTGTTTCTGCCTCTTGTTTACATGTTTTGCAAATCACTGCTTCTTCCCTGTTAGCGGAAAAAAAACTTATTGATGCCGAAAGGAACTCCGTTACACATATACACTTAGTAGTTTTTGAATTTTTCCACTTTCTCTTGCGTTACATTGGCGTAATTTACACATCAACCCGCTCTTGGAAATAGAACTACAGTTGTGTGATCGCACTCAGCACAGTATTAGTGTTTTTGTTAGTTCATTTGTTTTTCGTGTAGGCTGCGACTGTTACCAAACTGCGAAACTATCTCTTTGTGTATTATTCGTGTGCGTGTGTGTGTGTGTGTGTGTGTGTGTGTGTGTGTGTGTGTGTGTGAGAGAGAGAGAGAGAGAGAGAGAGAGAGAGAGAGAGAGAGAGAGAGAGAGAGAGAGAGAGAGAGTGTTTGTGTAAATTAGTGAAGGTGTCTAACATGTTCTGCAGAGATGTGAGTGGAGGTCAGGGGAGTGTGTGGAGTTGCGGGTTGTTGTTCGAATTTTTGGGGGTTGCCAGGTTGGTCTGATCATTTATGAGTTGTTTCTTTTCTCTTATGATTGTATGAATGTGCTAGTTTTCTTGTGTGATGGGGAGGTGTTTTTTGTTGTTTTTTATGCTTATGATTTCCGTGTCTGTGTCCCTGGTAGTAACTTTATGTTGGCGTTGGTGGAAGTGCCCTGCAAAAGTTGATTGATTTGTTCTATACATCCATGCTCTTGATTTTTCTTTGTATCTGGTGTCAGATGTCCTCCTGGTTTGACCTATGTATCTTCCATTACATGTATTGCATTTCAGTTGGTATATTCCTGATTTCTGATATACATCAGTTTTTCCTGTTGTTTTTGAAAAGTACTTTTGAATTGAATTGTTAGTTTGGTGAGCTATTTTTGCGCCTTGGTTTTTGAAAGTATTCGATATTTTGTGGTTGCATGTCATTGTGTACCATCGCTTGTTTTCTGGTTCTTTCTCATCTTGCGTTGTTCCTGATCTTGTGTTCCATGTCTTTGACTGTATGGAATTCTGTCCTTACGTTGGTAATAGATGTGTAATTTCTGTTTTCTGTTTCTTGGTCTTATTGCTCAGCTTTGTTACTAAGTTTTACTTTCTATCCATTGTTTGTGGCTATTTGTAGTATAGTACTCATTTTTGGTAGTTATTTGTGTTTAATGATGTGTCTAGTCTGTGGAACATGTACCTAAGTGCTGCCTGCTTTTGAGAATTTGTGTGCTGTGATGTCTCTTGTATAGTTCTGTCTGTTGTCAGTTTTCCGCATGTCAAATGTGTGTTGGTTGTTCTGAATCTTTATGGTAATCGCCAAGAAATTTAATTCCTTTTGTAAAATGTATCTTATCATGAAATGAATTTATGTCTGTAATTGGTCAATTTTACTGCCTGGTTCATCTATCAGGCACAAGATGTCATCCATATATCTAGTCCAGTATAGGATGTTGTATATATTTGGCACTATTTTGTTAAACATGACCTCTTCTCCATGGTTCATAAATATATTTGCTTTGGTTCCACACACTGCGGGTCCCATTGGTAATCCTTCACTCTATAAATGTACGAGGGCTATCCACAAAGTACATTACGTTTTCGTTTGTGTCCGTTAGGAGCGGGGATAGCGCGGCCATCTTGGTGTCATGGCATTCTGCCGCTCAGTCGGTTCGTGCTGTACTCCGTTGAGTTACTGTGACAGTTTGAAATGTCAGCGTTAATTGAAAATGCCGCGAAGTGTGAAGTGCGTGCTGTAATAACGTTTCTGACTGCAAAAAACTGTACACCGATAGAAATCTATCGGCAGCTTTGTGAAGTGTATGGGGACAACATAATCACTGAAGGTGAAGTGCGTCAATTGGTTATAAAATTTAAAAATGGCCGAACTAACGTTCACGACGAAGAGCGAAGTGGAAGACCCAGCATAGTGACTGCCGAACTTGTTGAAAAAGTCGATGCCGCGGTCCGTGATAACCGTAATTTCGCAATAACGGAACTCTCTATGAGTTTTCCACAAATTTCACAAAGTTTGTTGCACGAAATCATTACCGAAAAGCTTGGTTACCACAAGTTTTGTGCAAGATGGATACCAAAAATCTTGACAGAGATTCACAAAAATCAGCGAATGGCTGCAGCGTTAACGTTTTTGGACGCTTACGAGAAAGATGGCGACTCGTTACTCGATCGCATCGTTACTGGTGACGAAACATGGGTTAAGCATGTGAACTGCGAAACAAAATTGCAGTCAATGCAGTGGGACACACAAATTCCCCCCAACAACCCAAGAAATGCATGCAGACAATGTCGGCAAGGAAGGTGATGGCGACTGTCTTTTGGGACAGAAAAGGTGTGATTTTTGTGGATTTCCTGGAAAGAGGCACTTCAATAAACTCTCAAAGGTATTGCCAAACTCTGCACAACCTCAGAAGAGCAATACAAAACAAGCGCAGGGGAAAGTTGGGCTCAAAGATCTTGCTGATTCACGACAACGCCCGGGCCCACACGGCAAATGCCACTCGTGAAGTTCTCGAATCTTTTAAGTGGGAGTTGTTTCCTCATCCGCCGTACAGTCCCGACCTGGCACCGAGCGACTTCCACTTATTCCCAGCAATGCAGCGTTTTGATGACGACGCACAGCTTCAAGAAGAGGTAACCACGGGGTTGAAGGCGCAGGCGGCCGAATTTTACGACGAAGGAATTTCCAAGCTCGTCCATCGCTACGATAAGTGCCTTAATTTAAATGGCAACTATGTAGAAAAGTAGTATTCAAGTGTGGCTTTCATCTGCATATAATGAAAAATTTTCCAATACTTTATTTATTTTTAATTCCAAAACGTAATGTACGTTGTGGATAGCCCTCGTAATTCATTATTGAACTGGAAATAGTCCTGTTCTGATATAAGCTCTAGTAGATTGACTTTTTTTAATACATTCATGTAAAAGTGTATGGTGTCTTAACACTTTCTTCTATAAAGGTAATTGTGTCGGTTATTGGTATATTGGAATATAAGTTCTCAAAATCAAATGACAGGAGGATGGCTGTGTCTGGAAACTGTATGTCTTTTATATACTGTGAAAGGTGGCTACACTGAGCCACTGCGCCAGAGATTGCACCAAAGTGTATTATTCAGCCGCCTCCAATGGCAGTGCTTGGGGAGAACTCGTGGTAGTCAGTGCTTGTTGAGATGTGCTAGTGAAAAGTGCTGGTCGAGAACTCGTAGTAGGCAGTGCTTGCTGAGATGTGATACTGAAAGGTTCTTGTTGAGATGTGGTAGTAGCGAGTCGGTGTGGAGATATATTCTAATGATTAGAGTGATTTTCGTCAATATATGAAGGTAAAAGAAAAACAAATTTTCCTTTTCTTTTTACTATCTCAATGTCTTAAATAATGCAGCATTACAGGTTCAGTCAACAAAGCATCTGGCTTGTGTTCTTGTATTAGAGTGTAATTCTGGTTTTCTTGCGTGATTATAGGATTTCTATTTTCTTTAATTACTTCAGTATAAATGGTATTTGAAATTTCTTGTCTTATTGAAGAAGAACCGTGCCAGATGTGTACGTTGAGTCATACTTCCACACACAGAACAGTTATACTTGTGCCTTGGTTTTGTAGGTTTTATAGTTGCTGGGGACTTAATTAAATTAATTGTGTTAACGGAAATTTTCATTTCATTCTTTGTTGTTGTTGTATGCAGTCATATTGCGTAATAATACTAGTCAGGGCCAACCGTTTACGAAACAGCGTAATCGGACATACAGCTACCTAAATATTTGCATTTTATTTAATTAAGCCCCCATGCACGTGGCGACCGCTGCTTCGGATCGTCCCTTGGAATTCTTCTGATTGTAAAAAATAGTAGACAGTAGTATTGTTGTAGTAATTTGTAGTTTAGTAATTGTCGTCAATTTTGCATGTGTAGATTTGGTAATTGGCACTCTTCTAATGGTATTTTTCAAAATTTGATTTGTTGTCTTGTATACGCGTTTGACAATTTAGTGCAATTATTTCAATTGTTCGTTAATCGTGTTTGAGGGAAATATTTCGTGTGAATGGTATTGTTGAAGATAAGGAGTCATTGTGTATAATTTTCGTACAGTGACGAGTTTTGTATGTTTTGTAAATGATTACGCGATCGATGAAAAAGACAAAAATGATGGATAGTCAGAATGACGAAATTGTTGACATGGCGAACTCGCCAACACAGGAGAACAGTATGATGAATAATGAAGTGGGAAACAATTTAATAAGTCGGGAAAATAGTCCGGAACCATTTCAAAATTTTTCTCAATTAGAAAATTCACAGAATACGAGATTAACGATAGAAGATTCTGAAATAGTATCGAACACAGATAGCTTTACAGCTATGACGAAGGAAACTGGTTTTGCGGGAAATGTTCGGGGCGAAAAGAATGTCGAACAAGTTAATATGGAGCAGTTGATGGATGCTATACTAAATTTGGGATCTGAATTAAAAACATATAGGGGAACAATGGAGCAGTTACGATCTGAAATTAAAACAGAAATGAAAGCAATGACAACACGGTTATGCTCACAAATAGGATCAATTAAAACCGAGATGAAAGCAGTGGGATCACAGTTACGATCTGAATTAGAAACTGATATGGGAACAATGGAAATACAGTTAGACTCACGAATAGGGACGTGTTTCAAAAACATGAAAGATGAATCAAAGAAAGAAAGTAGAGAAGTACAACCGATTTTGAATGCTCACAACAATAGTTTAATTTCAATAGAAATTAGACAAGAGGAACAGGACGGAGAACAGGAAGAAAGAGATCGCGTGATAGTACAAAAATTTTCAGAATTATATTTACAACGTGCACACGATAAGGAAGAAATAATTGAAAGAATCGAGGAATCCGTACCAAATGACAGAATAAATAACTTAACGCAACAGTGTGAACAGTTAACTACTAAATGTGACAACACCGAAACCCGAGTCGCGACATTTACAGAAGACGTAAATAAACAGAGAGAACAAATAGGTGATTCATCGGAAAGAGTTCAGGAGATCTCAGATAAATTGACAAGTGTTAGTTTAGCAGAAGGGTTTGAAGAAAATAATTTGTTTCATTTACGGGATGCAACAAGAGAGCGCCAGGCGCGCGAACTTGACAATAATCGACATTGGGACTGGGACAGACGCGGTAGGTCTTTGTCGCCACGAGGCGAAAACTTTGACTATAAACACTTTTTGACTGTTCGGAAATTTAAGATCTTCCGCTATTCTAAGAATGACATACATCCATGTTCATGGTTAGATCAATTTATGTACGCACTTCCACTAAATTGGCCATTAAGTCATAAACTAGAAATTATGTGCGGCTATTAAAGTCCTCAGGGGATTCACTACACTAAGTGAATATGTGCCGTAGCGAGCATAGGGCCCCGAGCTGTAGTGGTGCTATTTCCCTTTTAGTTTTCTGCACCGCTGCCTACTCTTTTACTATTCTTTGCATCTGTCAAAACAACTCTTCGACTATCAATCTTTCTAGACAGTAGATAAACAATAACCGGATATGACTATTTTACCCAAAAGAGATTTCGGAAATTACCGTTTGGACTTACTGTATCTTCAGCAGCATTCATTCGTAGCTTAAATGAAATTTTACCTGTTTATCTTCGTGACAATATTACTTCTTATGTTCACGATATTCTTATTGCTAAACGTTCTTGGAGTGAGCACAACAAAATTTTGGATTCATTATTATGTATCTTTGCAAGAGTTGGCATTACAGTGAACTTGGAAAAATCTGAATTTGGACGTTCACAGGTGAAATTTCTTGGTCACATTATTTCTACAGAAGGTATTCTTCCTGATCCAGAGAAACTAGATGCTATTCAGTTCGCAATGACATTCTTTTTAAACGAAAATTGGTCGACAACTCTGTTTGGTTAGTTTGTATTCCTGATGAGTGGGTTAATAAGCTGATTTGGTATACGCATTTCAGTTTTGCACACTTTGGTCCCAGAAAATGTTTTCATAAATTACGGGAAAATTGCTACTTCAGTAATATGGAAAAACGTATTCGATCTGTTCTTGCCAAATGCAAATTATGTCAAAAGGCTAAGCCGCCAACAATTTCTCACAGAGCACCGTTGTTTCCTATCATTCCAGCGAAATTAAAGGAGATGGCTGCAGTCGATTTGTTCGGTCCAGTGGTTCGTTCTACTAATGGTTTTGCGTACATTTTCGTAGCAGGGTGACATCAAAATATGTGTGTTTTACACCTTTACGCAAAGCAACAGCTCGTTCAGTATCTAATGCTTTCATTAACCATTTTCTTAAAGAAGTGGGTCATGTTGATAAGGTTATATCAGATAATGGATCACAGTTTCGCTCTAAAATTTGGCTTCGTACTCTACGGCGTCGTAAAATTAAACCAATTTTCATTTCACTTTTTCACCCTCAATCTAACGCTTCAGAGAGATGGGTGAAGGAAGTCAATAAATTGTGTCGTCTTTATTGTCATCAGAATCACAGAACTTGGGATCAGTATCTTCATATTTTTCAAAACATTCTGAATGAACTTCCTAATGACTCAACTTCTTTACCGCCACACTGATATTATAAAACAAAGCACCGACAAATCGCATATCTGAAATCGTTCCTTTTCCGCCTACACGGAAACTGCGGCATTCTGAAGTTGTGAACATGGCTCTGCAAAATATTGCATCTGCGGCTGATAGAAGAGAGAAATCAGCTAAACATCCTGGTCGTTTAAAAATCTTGTCAGTTGGTCAGAAGGTGTTAATTAAGTCTCATCGTTTGTCTCACAAAGGAAAAGGCTTGTGTCGCAAATTTTTTCTGCTTTATAACGGTCCATATAGAATTCGCAAAATTATACATGATAGCACTGTTGAAGTAGAAACTCTTAAATCACGACGCTCTAAGGGAATACATCATGTATCAAACGTAAAAATTTTTTGTGGAATGACATACTTTTGAGAAACTAACAGCTAGATGTAAACATGCGGAGAGTACAAGGATACCGCGCTGTGTTTTGGCGGCGGTATGTACTCAAAGCAACAGTCAAATCTGCGCGCCGCACAAGGCAGTCGTTGACCGCAAACAATTACTTCCTACGTCACGCGCCTACAGCTGATCGAGTGCTCAGTGCGAATGCACTGACAGCCGTAGACAAATACACAGTCTAATTTCTCCGACTAAATTCAGTATAAAGCTATAGTGACTTGATGAATTATGTTATTAACGTTCAGTATTTTTCAGGATACGGTTCTATAAAATATTTAAGAACTTCAGGTAAATTCTGTGTGTCTCCGACGTTAAGAGGACTTGCTATCGAGAAAATTTCAGAAAGAATGTAATTTCCAAGAAGAAACCAATAAACTAAAAAGGTAACTATTAATTGAGTTTATTTTTTCAGGTAACATATTTCCACTTAGGTACGTACTTTAGACGTAATTTGCTGCTCGCGATTACGTGATTCATACTTTGTGCTAATTTCATGTTCTATGAAATTACTTGTGAAGCGACGTGCTTGCGTACATTAACTGATTTTGACAATGTTTTATTAATGAAGATGGTTGTTGTTTGTATATATTATGCATCGCTTGGCTGCACTGCGTTTCCACTGATGTCATATTTTTTTATTATGTGCCTGCTGTGCTTATTTATTTAAATTATAATTGTAACCTGATTAATTGTGCTGACTGTGATTATGTATGTAAGTTATACTTTGTGATTTATCTGCTTGCGCCTTCATGTTTACTTATTAAGATTACATATGAACATTTATTTGCTTATGCTGATATGATGCTAATGACCTGTTTATTATGTTAGATAACATATTTGCTGCCTTGCTTATGGATTGCATATTTACACATTTCTGTTTTGTTGTCATAACTACTCTTTAATTTGGTATATAGAAATGCTGATATACTGTGTACAAACATAGAGTTTAGGTCACACTATTGTATTAATTATAGATTGTTCTCTTGGCAGAGCCTCGTTGTAAGAATTGTGCTGCATCCACTTGTTGACATTCTGTTCTCTACTGGTATATTTACTCGCTATTGCTTGTTTTGCTTACGCTCAGTGCCTTATATTTTTAAGATAAGAAAATGAACGGCTATAATTCGACGAACGACATTAGTACAAGAAACTTCATAGAAGTCACATGAGCTGAGGTTTTATGGAAGCTGTATAAATTTATGCTAATAGGAAGGAAGCTAACGACATGACATACCAAAACTAGGTTTAGACCATTGACAGTCATTACACTGCATTCTTCGTGAGCAATTGAAATAGCAAGTGACACTTGACACAAAAATGCTCCACATGTTTGCTTCTATTTGCCATAATTCTTGAAGTGCTGTACACACTGTGAAATATTATGATCATTCACACTCCGTAATCGTACTTAATTACTGAGAGTTATTCGAACTATGTCTGTTAGAGGTCATGTATGCATTTCTTTGTTTATAATTCATAATGAGTAGAAGATTTGGGTCAGATGGATTACACAGAGGTTGTGTGTTGACAGTGTGTCTTCGGATTGTATGGGATGATGAGGTTTGCATTAGGATTTTATCTGTACTTGTTCGAGGAGACTGACTAGAGGAAAGAGTTGTTATGGAAGTGAAATGATATTGGTGCTAAGGTTTATATGTGTCGACGTATTGAAGAGGTGTTATTGAGGTATTGAGATTATATGAAGTTGATGATTATTGGAGTTTTTGTGGACAAGAGGTAAGGTAAATGATATTGATAAGATTTATATGTATCGACGTAAGAGGTATTATTGAAGTATTGAGATTATGTGATGCTGATGATTATTGGAGTTTGGGTGGATAAGAGGTAAAGTAAGTGAGGTGTATATTTTTTTTTTTTTTTGTTGGTCTATATGGAACAAGGAGGATGAAGATAGCAGACTAGAACACTAAAGTGGAAGGAAGATTGTCTACACACACTTTGTTAAATCACTAAGCAGTATATACTTTTGTTTTGAAGAGAGGAAGTATTTGCATTTCTTGGCACACTGACAGTTGTTCAGCAACAGTACATTTGATTTGGCTTGGCAAACATTGGTCTTGACATGATGACTATGACGTTGACTAACTATTATTGACTGTTATACATTGCTGCCACTACTACTTGATACACAAGATGAACATCAAATTTTGACAGAATTGCATTTACACAGTTAACACTATTCAATTACACAGTAGTACTTAATGTGGATGAAAGATGAGTGAGTGTGTTTTGTGTGTTTTCCTGTCCTAATCCTACCCACCTATCTCCTAAATATTATTTTGTTTGTAGTGGCTTGCACTGACACCCATAAATATTATAGGTTTACTGATATTTGTGTATTTGTAATAGTTAATATGACAATTATCTGACATCATTTGTGTGTTTGTTATGATTTGTATGTTTAGTGTAAAAGCATTTGTATGTGGATTCAAACTATTGTTCATGCCTGAACTATCTGATTAGTGATAGTGAATATTATGAACTGTTACCTGCACTTGTTCAACATTGATGTGTGACACTTAGAAATGTTTAATTTCTGCTGATGAACTGTCTGATTAGTGATAGTGAATATTATGGACTGTTACCTCCACTTTTTCAACATAATGGGTGCCACTTAGAAATGATTAATTTCTGCTGATGAACTGTGTGATTAGTGATAGTGAATATAATGGACTGTTACTTGTACTTTTTCTACATGATTGGTGCCACTAGGACATGTTTAATTTCTGCTTATAAACTCTCATGAACAGTGTGATCAGTGATAGTGAATATCATGGACTGCTCTCTGGACCTGCTCATCATTGATAGGTGCAACTGATGGACTGCTTCTACTGAAATGAAGTCACTTGTTGGTGTCTGCACCTGTTCAACATTGCTGGGTGCCAATGATGGACTGCTTCTACTGAAAAGATGTCACCTGTGGTGTCTGTACTTGCTCAACATTGCTGAGTGCCACTAATGGAACTGCTTCTGCTGAATGATGTCACTTGTTGGTGTCTGCACCTGTTGACCATTGCTGGGTGCTTCTGCTGGAACTAATCATTGAAAGCATTTTATGTGAACATTTGTATAAACTGATTTTTTGTGTATTGTGTGAACTATTATGTAAAGTCACATGTATGAAAAGAAGTTGTATTGCTTACTGTATTTTATATATTAGGTTATTGAAAGGTCAGTGCAAAGCCAAAATTCTAACTAATTATGTGATATTTAGGTATTAATATTATCTTTTATTTTTGTCTGTATTTTTGTGGACGAATTTGGTGGTATTTTCACCACCAATGCTAACAAAAATACCATCAAATTCTGGCCCGTGGAGGAGGGGCATACGAAAGGTGGCTACACTGAGCCACTGCGCCAAAGATTGCGCCAAAGAGTATTATTCAGCCGCCTCCACTGGCAGCGCTTGGGGAGAACTCGTGGTAGTCAGTGCTTGTTGAGATGTGCTAGTGAAAAGTGCTGGTCGAGAACTCGTAGTAGGCAGTGCTTGCTGAGATGTGATACTGAAAGGTTCTTGTTGAGATGTGGTAGTAGCGAGTCGGTGTGGAGATATATTCTAATGATTAGAGTGATTTTCGTCAATATATGAAGGTAAAAGAAAAAAAAATTTTCCTTTTTTTATTATCTTAATGTCTTAAATAATGCAGCATTACAGGTTCAGTCAACAAAGCATCTGGCTTGTGTTCTTGTATTAGAGTGTAATTCTGGTTTTCTTGCGTGATTATAGGATTTCTATTTTCTTTAATTACTTCAGTATAAATGGTATTTGAAATTTCTTGTCATATTGAAGAAGAACCGTGCCAGATGTGTACGTTGAGTCATACTTCCACACACAGAACAGTTATACTTGTGCCTTGGTTTTGTGGGTTTTATAGTTGCTGGGGACTTAATTAATTAATTAATTGTGTTAACGAAAATTTTCATTTCATTCTTTGTTGTTGTTCTATGCAGTCATATTGCGTAATAATACTAGTCAGGGCCAACCGTTTACGAAACAGCGTAATCGGACATACAGCTACCTAAATATTTGCATTTTATTTAATTAAGCCCCCATGCAACTGTATCAACAGTGTGGAGCTTTTTATAGTTCTATCCTCTGGTAATTTGATGATCAGACCAACCTGACAAACCACACGTGCTTTAAACTAATTGACCACTTAATTTAATATATATATACCCACAGCCCCATTTACCATCTCCTTCCAGTTCCTTAATTATAATCATCATCCCCCAAAAATTCGAACCACAACTCGCAACCCCTCACCCCTCCTCCCAACTCAACCTTAACTCACATCTCTACAGAACGAATACACACAGCTGCAATTCTATTGCCAAGAGCAAAGTTTAGTGTAAATATAGCGCCAATGAAGCATAAGAGAAAGTGTGAAAAGGTAAAAACTGATAAGTGTATGCATGTAACGAAATTACTTTCGACCTCAACCTCCGCTAACAAAGAGGGAAGAAGTAGTGGTTTGGAGAAGATGTGAACAAGATGCAGAAACACCGTAAGTAAACTGCACACCAACTCTGTGAATAAGTACTATTTCTAATCTAAAACAACCAAAAATGTACAAATATATATATATCTGTATTTACAGGATGACAACAGAGAGCGGTTTGTAAATAAAAGAGAAATGTGTCAGGTGCAAAATTCTTATTAACTAGTTTTAAGCTTACGATGGAGAAACCAATATTAATTGATTTTAACAGCTACATCTACATCTACAAGATAACTCTGCAATTCACATTACAGTGCATGACTGCGGAGATGGCCATGCAAACAAACATGTTCTCTTCAAAATTGAATCTCGATTTAGCTTTCAAAGAAAAGTAGCAAAATTTTACTTTGATATGAATGCTGAGACCGTTTTAGTCCATCAAAAAGCATTATAGGAATGTCTTTGTCTGAGTGGGTGCAATGATCTTTAAGTCAACGGACGTATTTCCATGTCTTTCGAGCCCGAAGTTTGATGGCGTACATTTATAGAATTGGAATCCTTCACTTTTATGTGCGTCTTTACGACAAGCAGTAAGCTATGGTGCACTCCTACAAGAAGAGAATACTCGACAAACAAAGTAATTGTCCATTAATTAATATCTTCACATAAAAACGGGAAATGGTTATTTGTATTTTTTGTGATGAGTAATATGTTTCACTTCACTGGACACACATACATTAACATCATCACCAAAGTTTTTCCAAGCTTTATGGAAGCAAGGTTCATTTCCAGCTAAAGGCGCCGACAGAAAGTATGCATTTCATGCAGTTCGTGAGGAATCGGCTACTTAGCCTGAATTACAGAGGAGTGCAGGTTTGTTTCCAGGTTTTTCCTTGGGCGAAGGATGCCGACATTTTATGGAAAGAAGGAATATGATAATCAGACACAATCGTTGTGTCCTAGACACACTGTAGTAGAAACTTCAATTAGTATTACCATTATTATCATACTATGTTTATTATTTAAATTATTTACGTCATTTTTAAACTATTCTTAGCACATAATTTCTGCATGTGTGTAGCTCAAGGAATATTTTGTCAGATAACAGATGCTTCCTGTTCCTAACATCATTCCTTAATATTTTTTTTGTTACTTGTGTGCCACAGAATTCGGAGTATATTTTGTTCTCTGTATCTAGCTATGACTCTCCCTCCTCCTCCTCTCTCTCTCTCTCTCTCTCTCTCTCTCTCTCTCTCTCTCTCTCTCTTAAATATTTCTCCACGAGTCCTTGTCAAATATTTCTCCCCGAGTCCTACACATGCTACTCGACCCCAAGGTTATTTATGAAGACAAACGGAGAACACAATTGCAAAGTCCTAAGGAGTAGGCTTGGTCCATAATTAGAATCAGATAACCATCTGCACGAATCCATTCGTATAAAATAGTGGTAGAATAATCAATGCAAATTCAGTATTTTGCAAAAATCACTGGCAGCAGCTAGGGTGAGTTCCTGGTACATTTTTGAAGGTTCGTGCTAGCTACCAAGTTGGCGACCTTCAGAAAGAACTGGAAACTTGAGAAGAGGCCAAAAATTGTGAGAAGACTGGTTTACGCGCCAGAATATTGTAGACAACAGGTACTTTATCGGCAACTGGCGTCGTCTGAACGCAATAGGCCGCCAAGGAAGTTGACATCTCCGATCCTGAACATGTTTGCCTCTGTAATGACCCAAGTTATTCTGCAAAACGATATAACATAGGAAGGCTGTTTCACGGATGGCTGTAACAAAGAAAGAGGAACGATCAGAAAATATTATGTGCTTCAGAAAAGGAAGTTACTTTCACAATGTCAGAGAATTTTATCCCAACGTTATTTTGGAATGTATGATTGAACGCACCGGGAGGGCGGTGTGCTGACCCCAGGCCCCTCCTATCCGCATCCTCCACTGCGGATGACACGGCGGTCGGATGGTCCCGGTAGGCCACTCGTGGCCTGAAGACGGAGTGCACATGATTTAACACAGTTAAAGTAGTGTTACAACACTACCTAACGATATTTTTTTGCTACCTCTTTAAATATGTTTTCCTAAAACTTCATTAATTCTAAAGATTCTTTCTTTCAGGAGTGCTAGTTCTGCAAGGTTCGCAGGAGAGCTTCTGTAAAGTTTGGAAGGTAGGAGACGAGATACTGGCAGAAGTAGAGCTGTGAGTACCGGACGTGAGTCGTGCTTCGGTAGCTCAGATGGTAGAGCACTTGCCCGCGAAAGGCAGAGGTCCCGAGTTCGAGTCTCGGTCGGGCACAGAGTTTTAATCTGCCAGGAAGTTTCAATTCTAAAGATATTACTCGGAATTAAAAACAGACCGAATAAATAGAATAACGACGAATAAAATGAAAAGGATGATACAGGTGATGTAGCAATACAAACTCAGGCTGTGGCCATGGAATTTGCAGCCCAGGAATGTAAGATGAATAAATAATTAAACCCTTACTCTCGATTCTCCACAGGGACTACCGTGTATGACAGGAATTCAGTACTGACCGCTTTGCGTAGTCTAACATTTCCTGTTTTCCATTATAGTTACTCGTGGCAGAAAGAAATTCAAAACTCGTTACAGGATAATTGTACCTTGTAAGTGCCACTCCACTTCTGAGTGGTACACCTGTGTGGGTGGGAAGTCAGCTCGAGGGAGACTTGGGTTGGGTTTCTGCAACTACCAATGACTTCTTTCTTATTAGAAAATTAGGAACGGAGTCTCCTTACAGTCATCAAAACAAAGAAGGTGAGGGAATAGTAGTGTCTCAAATTTTGAAAGTCATCGGAAATAATGAGAGAAAAGTGTGATTACCACCTCCACAAATGCCGTTCAATGAAGCCTTAAGCAGATGATAAATCATCGGTCGGTTGTGCGCTGTCGACTGCTCTGAGGTATTCCCACTCCTCCAAAATACGAGTCGACTGACGGTACCGCACTCAGAAAACAGTTCTACGGATGGTGGTCAGAAACAATCTGAACAGCTTGTAAGGGCGTAGCAGGGTAGGTTGTGCTGAGAAATAATTGTTAAGAAAAAGATTCTATAACTTGCGCCGTTTTCGTTAACCAATCAGGCCGCAGCGTGCGCAGATTCAAGCAGCCAGTCATGGACAGTGGTGCCAAACATGTCCTCCATTTGCTTTCCTAAAACCGAACAAGAGACACAAAAAATTGGACATGGGACGGTAGTAAGGACCGAAACCGAGACAAAGGCTGAGCAGTCTCATGCGTTATCATCTACGCTATGAGAACAACTGGCAATGACGGTGTCTGGCGGGTCTCTTGAATTTGTGCACGCGGTGCCCTGATGGGCTAACTTCAACGCTAATTAATTCAGAAACGGAATTTCATGTGATGACATAACTTGTACATATTGTGTGTTTGTAGTCGGTTAGCAGTGGTTTGTGTTCTGTGTGTAATTAGTAAAAATAGTGAAACATCATTAATTCATCATTAAAAATCGTCAATTAACACAAATAATATTGCTCCTTAATTTTATTCTTGTCATTAAATACGAAAGTCAACTATTTTGTCAATTAATAGGTGTATATTTTCTGTTGTCACTTGTAATATGGGAAATATTTTACCTTCCAAACTGCTAGGAATATATTTTTGTTCATTTCTAATGTCATGATAACACTGCATTTGCAGCCTTACTTCAGTAGTTTATGGAAGATTAATATGTTAAACATTAATATTAATCTTTTATCAGAAAATTTCTTACATACGTCATTAGATATGTCGCTTGCAGTTTAGGAATTACTCGGAAAAATCCCAGTAGTCAAAAAAATCGGAAAATGAGCTAGAGGTGCCATCATGTAGTTTTCACCATTGCTCACGTTACACAACTATCAAAAACACCTCAAGTCGTACTGTATAACCCACTAAAAATATGGCGATGCGGCAAAAAACCTACAAGTTTGGATTGTTGCTAGCAGGAACAGCACTAGTCAGTGGCGCTTCAGGCAGCTGCCGCCAGAGCGCCCTGCTCAACTCCCTATAAACCACTGATATGCTAGCTACTCTTCGTTCACAACAGCCCTCGTTCTTCTGGGTTCAAAATGGTTCAAATGACTCTGAGCACTATGGGACTTAACATCTGTGGTCATCAGTCCCCTAGAACTTAGAACTACTTAAACCTAACTAACCTAAGGACATCACACACATCCATGCCCGAGGCAGGATTCGAACCTGCGACCGGTTCTTCTAGGTTAAACACTTATTCTTCAGGTTTTTACCTTAACATGAACAAGAAAAAGAAAAGTGTATTCACGTTGATGTGTGGAATATATGAGTCTGGTGATATACCATCTGTCTTTCGGGAAAACATCATCCACACAACTCCGAATATTTCAAGAGCCGACAAATGCGAGAATTATCGCACAATCAGCTTAACAGCACAAGCATCCAATTGTCTGACAAGAATGATATACAGAAGAATGGAAAAAATGAGGATGCGTTACATGACGATCTGTTTGGTTTTAGGAAAGGTTAAGGCGCCAGGGAGGCAGTTCTGCCATTGCGGTTGCTAATGGAAGAAAGAGTAAAAAAAAATCGCATCCTAATTTTCATTTTTCCTATTCCGGTTTTCCCACAGTCCGTCTAGCGGTATCATACAGTGCTGTGTTCCAATTATCAAATTAATAGAATTATAAAATTAATAGGATCTGTCGATTTGGAAAAAGTGTTTTAGAATGTCGAGTAATGCAAGATGTTCAAAATTCTGAGAAAAATGAGGGAAAGCTATAGAGAAAGGTGAATGATATGTAATACGTACAAGAGCCAAGAAGGAGCAATAAGGTTGGAAGACCAAGAACAAACTGCTCCGACTAAACAGGTTGTAAAACAGGGATGTAGTTCTTCGCCGCTTCTGTTGAAGGTATATATCAATTTGAGGAACAAATTTCTGAGAATATACGTTTAGAGCACCGAATTGTATGGTACTGAAACACAGAATGTGGGAAAACCGGAACGGGAGAGAATTGAAGCATTTGAGATGTGGTACTACAGAGGAATGTTGAAAATTTGGTAGACTGATAAGGTAAGGAACGAGGAGTTTCTCCGCGGAATCGGCAAATAAAGGAATATATGGAAAATATTGACAAGAAGAAGGTGCGGAACGGTGGACATTTGTTAAGACAACAGGGAATAATTTCAATGGTACTAGAGGGAGCTGTAGAAGGTAGAAACTGTAGGAGGAGACAGAGACTGGAATAAATACAGCAAATAATTGAGTACGTAGGTTAAAAGTGCTACTCTGAGACGAAGCGTTTGGCAAAGAAGAGGAATTCATGGCGGGATGCATCAAACAAGTCCGAAGACAGATGATTAAAAAAAATGGACAAAAAACGAGGATAATATTCGTGATACCAAAGTGCGTGGTGAAGAACACGTTAATCACGTTGGGAAATTGGTACCAGCTCACATGACTGGAGAGGGCTGCAGGTTCGTAGTATCAACTATTCACTGTATTTACATTACTCTTTGGTATCGCACTCAATATCATAAGGTGACTATATTTAAAAATGTATAACTAGCATATTTGAAATAGCTCAGACATCTTTTTTTATCTACATTGGTCTTTATCTTTCGTTTAAATTGAAGTGAAAGAGTGTCATAAGATGTACTTCTTTTATTTATAGTGTAAAAGTAATCTTCCAAAACAAAATGTATATTTGATGTTTAAACGCTTCCTACTTCTTTTTTATTTCACAACTAGCCAGGACAATGACCAAAGAACCAGCGCTGTTCTGGTAAAACCAGTACGAATTGCCACCTTAATTATCATCATTTTTATTGTAACTTCCTATTATTTCTTTGATTGTAATGTAGCTGTCATATCTAAGGAAAGTACAGTCCATAATCAGATTATCTTTAAAAAGTTATCAGTTTTTTTCTATCTGTTTTTGGCTAGGCGTTCGAGGCTGCTCTGTTTTGAGAAAGTGGGGCAGACTGACAAAACGATGTCGAAAGACGTAGAAGAGAGTCACTCTGTGGTTTGATAGGTATGCATGGTAACGGAAGGTTTCGACAACGAATGGATGATGAAGATAATACGAAGCATCGGACAGCGACATTCATCTAAAAAGTGTGAGTAAGAGGAGAAGATGTTGTTCTCTACATAAAAGCTTTTTTTAAGTTTGCATGGAGTTAGTTGTAACAGATTGAGAAGACTGCAAAATAATTGAGTCCACTGTGGGAGCTGTCCAACAAACAAACGCGCTAAACATTGCAACCAGACACGCCAAGCACCATGACAACTTGTAAAGGTGACTGAAGCTGATATCATGTCCTTCCCCAATTCGACTTCAGAAATAAAGCTGAATGTTTGTGACATGCTTACCATGGTACTCGGAGCTGTCACATCATCATAGCTCCGATGTTCAAAATTCAGACACAATCAGGTTACAACAAGTAAAGCCGGCAAAGGCTAAGGACGTATTAAGACTTGCCTAATACCTCGAAAATCTGCAAACAAAGTTCTGATGCCTACAGAGTATTTCGAAAACAAAAACAAATTAGCTACTTACGGGACGAGGATATGCGGTTTTTTTCGTTTTCGCAACATTGAGATTTTCTGACTAGTGAGTTTTTCTGCCGGCAGCCGCTCTGTTGTAAGTGATAATAAATGTTCTGTTACTTTTCATGTTTTGTTTTGTTGGCCCATGAGGGAGGTAAACATTACCACCAAAGCACTCATCTCTTGTTCTGAGAGAGAGGGGAACATTCACTATGGTAATAACAGTACTGCAGCCACTGCAGCAAATGATTAAATTTATTGGGCAGTGGGGTACTTAATACACAAATCACCTGTGCTGTCATCGAAAAGAAACTAGATATTCATGGCATTACAAACTGACGTGCTGGTCTAATGGTACAAATGAGCCATCATGACATCCATTGCTGCTACGACTAATAGACTAATGGGTTGTCGGTAATGAACACATTCCATCTGTCTTGCTAAGTCTCCCCTATTTGGCATATTTCTGCTTCTTGCAACACTATTATTTCTAACGTGTGATGTGGCAATCATTACTGTTTAGAAGAAGATGTTAGATTGGTTGTCAGTGGCAGATCTATCAGGTGCGGCCTTCCTAGGCCTGCCCTGTAGTTAGCACACATGAAATATTTCATCACTTAATACCAATTGGATTTTTCAGTGTGATGTGTGGTGACAACTTTGTGATTCACTTTTATTTTCCTCCCTGAGCAGAACAGTGTTCTTTAGTTACCTTGTTGAATGGGTTTTATGTTATGCTATGCCTTTTGGACATACCCAATGTACCTACGTAACTCACATACAATCAAAACACCAATTTTTATTACTTCTACATTACGTATTTGTGTTGTATTTTTTTGTTACTAGTCATAGTCATTTTCACAACTGTTTTGAAGAATTTACTATGCACTAAGATAACTTACTCATACCCTTGTTCGGAATTTACTGCAAATTTTTTGTCTCTTTTAGTATGAATTTCTACGTAAGAATTTGTTGTATATTCCTCCCTATTTCCAAGAAACATACAGCTAAGTTCTTGTTGGGAAAAAGGGGAGGGTGTTATTATGCAATGTGATGCAAGGTCTTTAATAGTCGATATGCTACGCCACAGAGATTCTGAGTACAAGCGGTGTGATCTTTGGTTATCAGTAGTTTGTTGTTGCTGGTGTAGCATTAGCGTATTAAGTGACAGAGCCTGGTGTCGATCACGCTGATCTGTGGTTTATGAAAATAAAGAGCAGAACACATAGATGCAGACGCAGAGGATGTTGGTTTCGGAAATATGGTTTTGTAAAGACCGGTTTTAGAAGATATTCAGGTAATGTTGCCACTGCATTACTTGCTCGCACGTAATTTACGACAAATTTTAGAAAGACAGATTTTCGGTATGATTTTGTTTTATTTATTCAGGTCGCTTAGGTAGATTGTCGAGAAGAGATTAAATAAAATTATGTGCTCACATGACTTGGACTCAGAGTCAAAGATTCACCACACTTCCTTTACCATTTCACTAACGAGTTACATGGCACAGTTACAAATTTCCCGCCGGCCGGAGTGGCCGAGCGGTTAAAGGCGCTACAGTCTGGAACCACACGACCGCTACGGTCGCAGGTTCGAATCCTGCCTCGGGCATGGCTGTGTGTGATGTCTTTAGGTTAGTTAGGTTTAAGTAGTTGTAAGTTCTAGGGGACTTATGACCACAGCAGTTGAGTCCCATAGTGCTCAGAGCCATTTTTTTATAAATTTCCATAAGACGTGGATTTTGTAAAGGCTGTTGTAATCGTTAAAAGTCAGTTTCATAATACAGTTTTGCAACAGCTAGTCTCCTCTGTGTCATTCAGCAGGACCAGTTTCCGTCACCATCCCCTTAGTAAAGTTTTATTTGGTAATCGTGTGTCACCACATTGCACTTAGCGGAACATATTTACTTAAAGGTTAATTTATTATGTGCTTAACATAGTTGCTTCACCTTGCATTGTACTTGGGTAAGTTCTTCTTTAGATCGTTTGATGCTGCGCTGCATCCTAACATTCACCATTTTCGAGCAGTAAAGAGTTTCTCTTGCCACAAGATGAGCCAGTTTAACATCGGTATTAGGCCTTAATGAGATTGTTTACAGTCAAGCATTGCATTAAGAATTATCATCAGGGTCAGTTCAGCTAAAGTTTAGTTCAGATCTCATTTGTTTTGTGAGACACTCTTACACTTACAGCACTATGCTACATTTTCGCGTGTGTGTCAGTGTTCGAAATCTTACTTAATCAGTTTGGGTACGTAAATATATAGGGCTTTTTAACAGAAGCGTTTTGACCACTTATTCTTCTGAAATTCAGTTTGCAATTTTTATGCAGGATTTTTTCTCTGTTTTGCGAGTTATAATTGCAAGACACGTACTGTGATTTCTCGCATTGTAGCACTGTTCACTGCACTTAATATAGTGTTTCATATGATAGCTTCTTTAGTATATAGTTTTAAGTTTTTTAATTTTTGGTAAAAGTTAATTGGAATACAGTTACAAACTTTCAGATGGATTTGGTGACTCTTTTCATCGAATAGCGTTTGCAGTAACACACCACTTGCATTGTTCAATTTTAAAAAAAACATTCACTTACAGTACATACACACACGAAAATTAAGAATAGGAAACCTTTATCTAAAACAACAAATAAAACAATTATAATGTCTCTAGATTTGTACTCCCAAGTATTGTATGACACGACTTACGCTAATTGCGACATACTAATCCCATAGTCAAATGATACATTGCTTTTACGATTAGAAAAGTGCACAAGTTAGCTTTTCTCTACACCAAGAAATAATTTTCTGTCCTTCGACAAATGTGATATTTTGTTGATCGTTCAGGATATTAGTTCAGTTTTCACAGATAGAATTTTTTCGTAGATAATTAAATCATCTTCGAAAAGGCTATTACAAAAATGGTTCATTCGGGAGGACGACGGTTCAATCCCGCGTCCGGCCATCCTGATTTAGGTTTTCCGTGATTTCCCTAAATCACTCCAGGCAAATGCCGGGATGGTTCCTCTGAAAGGGCACGGCCGACTTCCTTCCTCATCCTTCCCTAATCCGATGAGACCGATGACCACGCTGTCTGGTCTCCTTCCCCAAAACCAACCAACCTCTTAAGGGGCACGGCCGACTTCCTTCCCCATCCTTCCCTAATCCGATGAGACCGATGACCACGCAGTCTGGTCTCCTTCCCCAAACCAACCAACCAACCAACAAAAATGGTTCAAATGGCTCTGAGCACTATGGGACTCAACATCTGAGGTTATCAGTCCCCTAGACTTAGAACTACTTAAACCTAACTAACCTAAGGACATCACACACATCCATGCCCGAGGCAGGATTCGAACCTGCGATCGTAGCAGCCGCGCGGCGCCGGACTGAAGCGCCTAGAACCGCTCGGCCACTCCGGCCGGTGGCTATTACAGGAAATAATCTTAACCGATAATTCATTATAGTATATCATGAACAGTAACGGTCATATTAAACTCCCCTTAACCACCTCAGCTGTTACTTCAGTGTATGTATATGACTCCATCGACGATAGCGTGCTGCGTATTGTCTTTCAGGAAATATTCGATCCAGTGACAAACCTGGATAGGTACATCGGAAGGCGTCGTACTACATCTACATCTACGTCTACATGGGTGCTCCGTAAATCACACTTAAGTGCCTGGCAGAGGGTTCATTGAATGATTTTCACAATAATCCTCCATTATTCCACGTTCGAACAGCGAGCGGAAGAAGCGAACACCTATATCTTTCCGTGCGAGCTCTGATTTCCCTTATCTTATTATGATGATAGTTTCCCCCTATGTAAGTTAGTGCCAACAAAATATTTTCGCATTCGGAGGAGATAGTTGGTGACTGAAATTTGGTGAGAAGATTCCGCCGCAATGAAAAACGCCTTTGTTTTAATGATGTCCACCCCAAATCCTGTAACATATCAGTGACACTCCCTCCCCTATTTCGTCGTAATACAAAGCGTGCTGCCCTTTTTGAAATTTTTCGATGTACTTCATCAGTCCTATCTGGTAAGGATCCCACACCGCGCAGCAGTATTCTAAAAGAGTGCGGACAAGTGTAGTGTATGCAGACTCTTTCGTAGATCTGTTACATTTTCTAAGTGTTCTGTCAATAAAACGCAGTCTTTGGTTTGCTTTCACCACAACATTTTCTATGTGTTCTTTCCATTTTAAGTTGCTCGTAATTGTAACTGCTATGTATTTACTTGAATGTACGCCCTTAGACTTGACTGATTTATCATGTAACAGAAGTTTAACGGATTCCTTGTACCACTCATGAGGAAGACTTCACACTTTTCATTACTTAAGGTCAATTTTCATGCCATGCAGATATCTTTCCAAATTTTTTTTTTATCTTCTGATGACTTTACTAGACGATAAACGAGAGTATCATCTGCAATCAACCTAAGACAGTTGCTCAGATTGTCTTCTAAATCGTTTATGTAGATAAGGAACAGCGGAGGGGCTTGGGGTACGCTAGAAATCATTTTTGTATTACTCGACGATTTTCCATCAATTACTACGAACTGTGACCTCTCTGACAGGAAATCACGAATCTAGACGCATAACAGAGACGACATTCCATAAGCCGCTTGTATGGTACAGCGTCAAAAGCCTTCTGGACATCTAGAAATATGGAATCAATTTTAAATTCCTTGTCAATAGAACTGAACACTTCGTGTGTGTAAAGAGTTTGTTGCGTTTCACAAGAACGATGTTTTCTAAATCCGTGTTGACTGTGTCAATATACCGTCCTCTTCGAGGTAATCCATAATATTCGAACACAGTATATGTTCCAAAATCCTGCTGCGTATCGACGTTAATGATATGGGCTTGTAATTTAGTAAATTACTCCTACTACCTTCCTTGAATATTGGTGTGACAAGTGTAACTTTCCAGTCCTTGGATAGGGATCTTTCGTCGAGCGAGCGGTTGTATATGAATGTTAAGTATGGAGCTCTGGTATCAGCATACTCTGAAAGGAACCTCCGGATTTGAACAGGTACTTTCGCCAACATATCGAGGGTAAATTAAAATGAGTAGCTATTTGAAAATTTAGAATATCGTATCGTCAATCAGTAGTAGATTACGAGATAGTTAGCAGTATTCGAAAAAACGTAATTTATATATGAACTTTTAAAATATTAAGATGGAAGCTATTGAGATGAAGCGAATGCGTGTTTGTCAGAATACATTTCTGAGAAACACAGGCCTTCTGTCATGAAACGTAGAGAAATAGTTGTACTAGCATGTTCATCGTTCAAAACGAAATAAGGACCTAGTTGCATCTGTTAATCTTTAAAATTACCAGAGACTGATTACTGATGTACTGTGTAGCGTTTATCAGACCTATAACTGAAGCATCCTGTATTAATATTACCGAAAAGGCGCCTGATGAGGTCACTAAACAGTTGTGGTTGGATTCATTACAAGAATATCGTCTATGCGCTAACTGTAGCATTTATATCACATTAGAAAAGGAATTTGAAATTTTGCGTTTTGGTGAAAGACGTCTGGCTTTGCTTTCATAGTTATCTGAACACACGTGTTTGTTATATAATGACAACTTAACTCACTCATGTAATAAGAATCTGATTTGGTTTCAGAGCGTTCTTTCTTGCTTCCAAATAAATTACCTTATACTTGATATTATAACGAGTCAACGTATTAATTAATGCGCCTTTATACAAGAGCTGACAAGGAACTTAGGTAAGGCGACATGCACACGAGGGTTTACAAAGGCATATACAGCGAGGAGAGGGATGCGAAACTTCATAAGCACGCTACTGGACCCGCAATCTTTGTCGTAGGAACAAACAAGGGAACGTGACAGGAGAATCTGTTGCTTTCAGCCACAATCGGAGATGAGGAGAAGGGACCTGTCTGTGGTTGGGAATGGTAGTAAGGTAAAGGTAATGGCAGTTAATAGATCAGAATGCGACGATCCATAGCTACTTCGTCAGGCTGCGTATTACTGTATATTGAGTGGAAGAGGAAAACGTTTATCAATACTCGTGTAAATACTGCCTCGGTACGAGTAACGACTAGAGTGTAGATAGAATACCTGTTGAATTTGCATCTGTGCGAACTGTTTTAGTCTGACTTACTCTTAATGGTTGCTATGGAAATGAAACATTAATTGGTTTAACAATAGTCGTCAATTACGCTCAGAAAACCGGACCGTTGAACTTTCAAAGTAAGTTAGTTGAAATTTTAAATTTCGTTGTCCGATTATTCGCCAGTTATTGTGTTTCAGCAACCTGCTACACTCTCCTGCCATCGCCTAGCCTGTGACCTTTTGTACCGCTCTTCTATACCAGATGTCCCTCCTAAGAGTCATCTGCCTCGTGATGACTGGGTGTTGTGTGATGTCCTTAGGTTATTTAGGTTTAAGTAGTTCTAAGTTCTAGGGGACTGATGACCATAGATGTTAAGTCCCATAGTGCTCAGAGCCATTTTTTTCCTAAGAGTCATAAGGTGCATTTTTTCTGTTTTTTGGCAGATACTTGCAACTTAGTTTTTTCAAGGTGTAACTGGACTCAGTCCAAACAGATCCTGCTCATCCCATCTCACGCACGACGCCCAGTGTCGACGGATAGCATCGGTTTTTTCCCAGTACAAACAAAATGATTTATTAATCGTAATTTTACTCGCCTATTCGATAGAGGGGTCCCAAATTAGTCTAGTGCGTTACTCGTCCTAACGATATGCATTAACAGGAACAGTAAAACACGAAGAGTAATCAGTACTCCAACAACGACTGGGCAGCGCTGGTGCATAGTGCTAGCAGCCACTATGGGCCAGGACGGCACTGTCACTGCTGGTTACTATTCTTCATGTTTAACTGTCCCTGTTAACGCACCTCGATGAAATGAACATCACATCAGAATAATTTGGGACCTCACTGTCAAATGGGCACATGAAATTCAACTTTAAAAACTATTTTGTTTGTGACTAGAAACGAACCGATGCTTTACATCCACGCTGGGCGCCGTATGTGAGACGTGATGAACATTATTTGTTTGTGCTGAACCCAGCTACACGTAGCAGAAACGAAATCACTAACATCTGTCGAAATACCACAGATAATACGTGTGAGGACTCTTACGTGAGACACCCTGTATATACGATCTGTATCTTCCATAAGGATACCACTCATTTCAACAGTATTTGACTCTAAAGTGTAAGTGTTAAATTTCAACCCCTTTCATAGACGAACAGCACTTTTCAAGCAAGTCCTCCAGTATTGTTAGACTGGATCAGAGCCTCCTACTTTCTCTAATTACAAGTGAACCAATGTGACCATTTCCCTTCATATCTTCGCCTATTGTTATTGCCAGTTATTTATTTGAGAAGACTGCCTGCAGTTCTTGGGTATGAATTGTTTCCATAAAGGCTATAATATTTTTTACTTAAGTATGGAGTACATGTTCACATTTCGCTGCATAAACAACTTGTTGCTGGTGTATGAATCAAGATGGTAATTTGTAAAGGTGGGAACAATACTATAATCGTTATAGATGACACACTCTGACAGATAACTTCGGAATATTTTAGGCTGTCGTTTATCTTACCTGCTAAGTCGTTGATACCTAAAGTGTTTAAAAACTAGAAAAATCTATAAACCTACGTCCAGTGCGTACCTATTGTTTTGAAATTTTTTAGAGATTCTGTGGAGTCCGAATAAGGTAAAGATTGAAATGGACTCCTACTGTTCCACTAGGGAATGGGCAATCATGGTATTCAGATGGTTTCGCCAACAACGGCGTTCATCAACAGGCAAGTATCATGTAAGGTACGTCAAGCGACATCCCTAAAATCGCATTCTAATAAAAAAAGTTGTAACGTAACAGCTATATTTAACATGTAAACACCATAAAAATCATTAATTTTTTGACAGAAATTTTTGTAACGAAGCATCGATATTAATCTACTAGCAGTGTTGTGAATCTTTGTAACCACCTAAATGAAGGTGTACTGATGCGCATTAAATAGTTGTTGTAATAGGATAACAAACAATTTAAGTGTTATTTGAAATGACTAATATTCCTATTGAACGTCGTTTTTGAAATTCAGTTTTCTAAAATTTAAACACTCGAGGCGGTGATCCACAACAAGTTATTCTTTCCCACTTGTGTGGATGACCTTGTAGCACCGCGTGGCTGACAGGGTAGCACTGAGCGTGGACGACGGCATGGAGTCCGTGTCTGACGATATGATTTTGTGAAGGTCCCGAGGACTGTCTCGAATCACATACAACATGGCTGTAGCAATCGAGTGCATACACAGAAGTCGTCCCTGAAATTTATGGGTCGCAGAATGCTAGATTTTACGGCCATAATAACTGTTATAGTCAAACACAGGAACTATACAGCCAACAGGTTACAAATAACTGTTTGGTACATTATTCTAGGTTTCGACACCTACTAAGCGCGTCTGCACCAGAATGAAATTTGGAGGAACCCAGTAACATAATACATAAAGAATTCTGTTCCGCCCAGTGGCTTATATTGCTGGCGCAGACACAGACATTTGCCCATTTGAAACATTATAACAGAAGTAACTGAGAAAACGACAGTTAATCATAAAAATAAAGTACAAAGGAAGAGAGCTTAATGTATTTTGGCCGCCCACGGTCGCAGGTTCGAATCCTGCCTCGGGCATGGATGTGTGTGATGTCCTTAGGTTAGTTAGGTTTAAGTAGTTCTAAGTTCTAGGGGATTTATGACCTCAAATGTTAAGTCCCATAGTGCTCACAGCCATTTGAACCAATGTATTTTGGAAAGTTACACAGTGGTCCAGCAGATGAAGTATAACAGCCATCTATTAGGCTTTACAAAAATTACTATTACGTAAAGGGCATAATAATACAAAAATTTATACAAATAGCTGTACAATCAAAAAAATATCTACATGAAGTAGTAAACATCTATGAGATGCTAAGAAAATGATGGTTCCGAACTAGAGGAAGAAAGATATAGTAAAAACAGAGGAATCACAATTCCCCGAGTAGTAGATTAAAACCATTGAAAACATTTTTGTTACGTAATTGTAACTGTTCATTAAGGATAAGACCATCGTTCTTACAAATATGCTTGAAATTCTCCAGCTGTTAGAGCATGTCGAACCTGTGACCTTTCTTGTCTCTGTGTCTCTGTGTAAAACAGAAATTTCTTCAAGGCTTTTCGATTTGTGACCGAAAATTAACAGATGATCAGCAAAAGAGAAATTATGTACTTTAGTACCTCTTTTTCCTAACAAATGTTCTTTGTGCCTGACACTAAAATATATAACAAACGGGACACGTATCAAAAGTGCTGTTATACACTCCTGATTGAATATCGGAACAGCTGTGGGCTTGAGATGGTAAATAAGATTTCTTTGCAAATTATTGTTATTGGAAGAGGGAACTTCGCATCCATAATCTTTAATAAGAAGACGACGAATTTTGTAAGAAACAGTGCCTAGAAATGCAATCGAGAAAACATTTTTGTGCTCGTTACTGTCAGAAATACTACTAATGCTTGAAGTGGTCACTTCAGCGTGAGTTTGAACCTTGAAGATCTTGTCAGCTTTCGAGGGATCATAGCCGTCATTAACTGCAGTAGTTTTTGTTATATTAATCTCTTCTTTGAGCCTGTCAGGTGATAAAGGTACAGAATCTGAAGGATGAGTGGCTGAATGGAAAAATACTTTTTATGGAAATGAGGATGCACTGACCTAGAAGGGAATAATTTGATATGTATTAGTTGCTTTTCGAAAAATACCGAAAGTAAGTCTGTTGTTGTTAATAGCAATACTGACGTCCAAGTAATTAAGCTGATGATCGTTATTTTTTTTTCACAAGTGAAGCTGATTTTTTCATGATGAATATTGAAAATTTGAAACAAATGCTGAATTCCTTCCTGAGAACCGGTATATATTATCAAAATGTGGTCTACGTACGGAGCATATAACAAAATACCCAGAACAACAGCAGAAAAATTATTAAAGATTTCCTCTTCCAGCGAATTGATGGAAATATGGACTAAGATGCCTGCCAGTGAGATACCCATTGCCAGGCCGTCAGGCTGGTGGTATAGTTTGCTATTGGAAACAAAATAGTTGTATTTTACTACTACTCCTAGCAACCGAATTGGGCCAGTGATTCACTCGTCAGAAATATCTTTTTTAAAAGTACGTAGTTTTTTTTCCGGCGATGTCGGTGGTTATTTGAACAGATACGTTAGTATAAAGGTTCGTAATATCTAATGAAAACAATGTAGTATCTTGATCGCACTTCAGATGTTTGACTTAACTGATTAGATTTTGACTATTGACTACAGAATAATTATTTCGAAAACTAAAGGTTTTCTTTTTTTCTTTTAACTTTATCGTGAAGAAACGTGGCTAACTCATGATATGCACTGTTCATACAGTTCAATCGGACGTATCGGATGGTGACTTTTATGTACTTTAAACTGGGAACGCAATTTTAGGGCCTATGGATTTATATTAATAAGCTATTTTCTGTGAAACGGTTTAAGCAAATGCGTAGCGCTATTAATGGCAAGTCTAATTTCTTTTTGTATAATGGGTGTCGGATCCTCATCTAGCTCCGAAGGATTAAAATCTTCCAAAAACTTGAATGGTTTAGACACATATTCGTTCTGAGTACCAACGATTACAACATTCTCTTTGTTATACTTCCTTATAAGGACATTGTTTTCTTTTAGCTTGGCATTAATCTTTCAGTTAATATTTTATCACAATTAAAGACAGGAGTTTTTAACTTTATGTTTCTTAAAAATACTACATACATCATGAGCTACCCTCGTTTGCCAAGAAGCGTCCATTTTGAAGCTATCAAGGCTTATTTTAAGATTTCCAATCGTACTTTCTACAACATTTTTGTCTGACAGGTATTGTATTTGAGCCCTTTTTCCAACAAGGGCAGTTTTTCTGGCGTGAAATATATTTGAGTCTTATTCAAAATTTTGTTGAAAATTTTATGGTCAGACCTTTGAAAACCTTAACTACAGGCCTTTTTACAAGTAAAATGCTCCTAATATCAGCCAGTTTCTTGTTGTAGTATTTGAGCAGCAGCTGCAGCATGAACAACGGCTCCTATAGGCATCTGGATGAGCCTTCTTAACCCATATGGCCAGAGTCGTCGAGAATGGTAGAAATTTATTTGCCACCACTGTTTTCGAAGGCACAGCGGCTTTCAAGGCTATAACTGCATCGTAATCAATTGCTTGAGAAGTGTACAACATTACTAGAGCCGTACATAATCACATGTTCAACTTTGCTCAACTTTTAAGAATAGTCTACTACATTCTCAGTTGCTTACCTAAAGAGACTTCTTATTCCTGATTTCCTTCTCACTGTTTATATAATTTTTTTGTTTCTAATATACTATTTCAAAGATTGCATCAGAGTGTTACGACATCGTTTGACGGCCATAAAAGTTCATAAAGTGTTCACTAACTAAAGAATCTGTAATTTCAAATATACTAATGGTTGTGGTTGCCTTTTCCTTATGGATGATAAGTTTCCTTGAAATACCTGTACAGTTTCTTAATAATTACTTTTAATAATTATTCAGTCTCAGTTTTTTAAAACATGAGGGCTTCGTAAGAGCTACACAGCTTGCATCCATCTGGGTTTCACAGTTTTGTGTATGGCTTGTTACATCGGCAGATTTTACGTTAAGCTTCAGAGAAGGGCGCACACTAAGGTCCTGCGATCAGTCGAACAAGCGACAGTTTTTGTGTGTAACTGTCTCCACAGTTGCGAATATGAACCTCCTTCAGCTGTATATTGGAGTGACAATGAAAATTTGTGCCAGCCGGGACTCGCATACGGATTTCCCGCTTTAAGCAAGCGGTCACCTTATCCGCTTCGGCCATCCCAGCACGAATCATGGCGAGGCCCAAACTTCCATATGTCGTCGTCCATGTATCACTACCTCCACTCATACGTTACATATACTCCTGTCCAGGGAGGGCATATTTAATGAGATTCGGAGGCCTGCTACTGGCAGTTAAATACGAAATAGCAGTGCCTGTGCTATTGAGAAGTACGATGCGCTATTCCTTGGGACATACATCCATTCATGTACGAGTGTCGATTGTGACACGTGGTCGATGACATATGGAAGTTTTGGTCTGGCCGTGATTCGTGCACGGATGGCCAAAGCTTTTAACTCAACTACTCACGTAAAGCGAGAAATCCAAGTTCGAGTCCCGGTCTGGTACAAATTTTCGCAGTTATGTGTAACGACTAGCAAGCAAGAATTGTGCACCACGTATGCTAAAGATTTGGTGGAACTTCGCGCTTAAGGACGTTATTAACTGAGAAGAAGGAAAGTAGACTACATCACACAGGTCTATTTATGTAATACTAAACCAAACACTGTGACACAAGAATTAGGTTCGACTACACGCGATTTCTAGCACCAGGAAGTGGCAAATTGTGGACATATGCTACCGGAGGGCTCGATTGTAAGTCCAGTAGACTGCTGTAGGATCACAGCAAAACTCGCACATCGGACATAGTGAAGGGAATGTTGTGACAAGTAGAAGATGAGCCTCACACAAATATGCAAAGAACTGGAGCTGCCGAAGGCAGAGTCAATTCTTCACGATCAGTTGCTTTATCCACATAGCTCACAGCTTGTCCAGCTTCTGAGGCCACAAGACTGCAACGAAGGTTTATAGTTCTATCAATGTATTCTAAGCCGGAGCATTGAAAACCTGTAGTTCAAAGCTTGCATTTTAGTTACGTGTGAGGCGGAATTCGCACATTGTTCGGTAACGAAGCAATATCACTATCACTACTCACAATGATTTCGAGACTGTTTCAAATATTTGGAAAAGTTTTTCAGAGATCGACACCAGCCAGAAATTTTCGTCGATTTACTTGAATTATTTAATAAATCAACATGTTTCGAGGCATAATCTCGCCTTAAGTCTACAGTGAAAATACAAAAGCATTTAACCGAAGTACACATTGATATTGATGTTATTCTTTACAGCCTTGGCATGTGCAGCGTCCATCTTGGGGTGAGAGAGAACGGTAGCCTAAAATGGGGGATATTTACTTCTTTTGTTAATCATTATTTGACAAGCAGCTGAACAATCACTCGAAGCGAAGTCTATTAATGTGCACTTTCCGCCCCTGCGCTAAGTGGTACGCGCGTCTGACTGCCATCCAACGAGTCCGGGTTCGGTTTCCAGCCGAGTCGGAGATTATCTCCGCTCAGAAACTGGATGTTCTGTTCTCATTATCGTTACATCCTCAGCGATACTCAATCGCACAATGTGTTTCCAACTGAAACTCGGTGACTCGGTGGTGAGTTTCCCCATTTGGGGATTCCCGGCCATCAGTACCATACGAACATTTCATATCATTTCATAATAACATATAATATTTACAAGGTCACATTTAAAAAAAAATAGAAGCTGCTGTGTTTACGTACATTCTTGCCTCATTCAACTTCGAAGTACAAGTAAGGAATTTCAATGAAGTGATTAAACATAATGGAATGCAGCAGTATTCTCTCTTGACATGGGCAACATTTGGTCTTTCTACAGATTTCACGGTGTGTCTGTACTGCAGTAGTCCAGTATCAAAAGTCATAGTAATCCCATTGTTCAGATAATCGCCACGGGCTGTGTCACCATGGTTTAATCACTTCGATGGCAGCCACACACCGTCAGGTGGCTCGCGGAGTATGGATGTAGATGTAGATCTAGATGTAGCTCCACGTTTGCATTACTTTCTCCTTACTTGCGCCGACTGTACGGCAGTACTGGACATTCAAGGCATGGACTTATTCAAATGTACACTGTCCAGAGACATTAATGTGACCACCGCCTATGTTCGGAGTCAACGTGCAATAACGATTCACTAGCGGCAGGTGGAAAGACTGGCAGTAGAGGGCAAATAAACATGTCCGGGGTAGGCGGGCAACAATGCAGTCGTTATCTTAATGTGGAAACGGAGCGATACGTCTCACGTCCGAAAGGGCATAAATGATAGGGATGAACAACGGCTGCGCAGATGTGGACGGGTGAATAGACTTTCCACTGCTGAGCAACTGATGGCCGAGATGAACCAAGGGGCTACCAGCAATGTCTCCTCAAAGACCATTCAGCGAACTTTGCTGCACATGTGCCTCCGCAGAAGGCGCCTGGTTCGTCAACCCTTGCCAACTGCTCTTCATCGACGACAAAGGCTGGAATTTGCGCGCCAATGCCGCGAGTCGACGTCAGCTCAGTGGTGACGGGTAGCCTTTCCAGATGAACAACGTTTCGTGCTCCAGCGGACAGATGGCCGTTGACATTTACGGCGTGAAACGTTTGGAAGCAAACACCCTGCAACAATCGTAGGAGCTTTATAGTCCGGGGAATGTTTCAGTGGCATTCACTGAATGATCTCGTGATTCTGGTTAACACAATGCGGTATGCATCTATCCTTTGGAACTATTTCTACCTCGACATCAGCTTGTTTTTCGTCAGCACAATCGTATCAACCACCACCATAATGCAACGTATCTACAGCTCGCAGTGAACGAACCTGGTTCCAAGAGCACCAGGATGAGTTTTCCGTACTCACCTGGCCACCAAACTCCCCGGTTTTAAGCCCAATCGAGAATATGTGGGATCACCCCGCTCGGCATGTTTGCGCCATGGATCCTCAAAAGAGAAACCTAGCGTAGCTGGCGATGGCATTGGAGCAGCGCTGCATCAGGCGGTTGACACGTGGTCACATTAATATGCCTGGACAGTGTAATAGCACCAATCACATGTTCTAGTACAACCATTGGTAGATATTCTAGTATGCAGAACGATTTCGTATACTGTTTATAACTTCATATTTGAAAAACACAGTCAGTGATGTGTCATCAGTTTTGCTCTATTGCTAATAGGAAATGCATGCTTATGACCTACATTTGTGTCTACCAAGGAGAGACCCCAGCGGTGGGATCAATTTCTTTAAACCATCTATACGGTGATGTATGTTAAGATCGCTGCAGCAATTCACTCTGGTGGACCCCTCGTTCGCGAGTAATCGACCAAAAAACAAATTCGGAATTTTGCATGGCATTCAGTAACAATGAATAAGCAAAATCATATCAACTTCCTCATTTGCTCTAATTTTTCTTTCTTTCATCCTCTTTACTCTCGGAATTGTTGTGAATGTTAATTTAATTATTTGATCTATTATAATACCTAAATATTTGAAAATAATGATCTACCGGTAAAAAAACCAAAAAATGAAGTAATCTATTTATTTATATGGTTGAATGGCGTCCAAAATGCATTTTTCTTTAAAAGCTGAGCATTTTTTTGTGGTAATCATCACACAGTCATTTAAAATATTGCCTAAATTCCTACTGCACTATAGACAGGAATATGCAGTTCAAAGTTTAAACGACAGAAGAAATTAAATCGAAATTAATAGATGAAATTAATTAAAATCACATGAACAAAGATTTCAAGCGAAAAAAATGGGAAGAAGAAAAATGATGGCAAATGAATACATCGGTATGATTAAAATGACGTGACATAGGAATAAAAATATTAAATTACATTTAAACTACTTAACTGAAGAAAACTAATGATCATACATTTCAATAAAGATTTAAAAACAAAAATGAGTCACCTGACAAGATTTGAAACCACAACCTTTTCTACGTGAAAGTTGTACTCCTTCCATTCCACCACAGAACTAGACAACACAATTCTACTTATTTCATGGTACTGAATGCCATGCAAAATTCTGAATTCGTTTTTCCTTCCATTATTGCCCCCAACCGAGGGTGTACCAGGGCGAACATCTGGGATCTTAACCTACGTCACCGTACAGATGGTTTCAAACACTCGATCCCACCACTGGGGACCTCTCCTTGTAAGTGCAAAACCAATAAACCAGAAGACAGCTATGGAATATTACAATACTAACTCGT
This sequence comes from Schistocerca americana, assembly GCF_021461395.2. Taxonomy (NCBI): domain Eukaryota; kingdom Metazoa; phylum Arthropoda; class Insecta; order Orthoptera; family Acrididae; genus Schistocerca; species Schistocerca americana. The sequence goes on from NC_060130.1 coordinate 544,298,668, forward strand.
GTGCACTATAAAAATCGGCACAGAATATAGGGTTCAAGTTCAACCCATCCCAAACCCAAGCGGTACTGGTTGGTCATTCTAGGCTCCTTGGCCCGAAATATCTGGAATTCCTATTCCTATAATCTTTAATCCTAAATGAGACAAATATCAAATTGTATTGTTTGGTCGGTTGGTTTGGGAGAGGGGACAAATAGCGAGGTCATCGATGCCCTTTCAAAGGAACCATCCCGTCATTTGCCGAAACGATTTAGGGAAAGCATGGAAAACCTAAATCAGGATGGCCGGACGAGGGTTTAAACCGTCGTCCTCCATGAATGAGAGTCCAGTGTGCTAACCAGTGCGCCACTTCGTTCGGTTTACTTGTATCCCTCAGCAAAGACTCAAGTAGTAACAACAGATGAAAATCTAAACTGGCCTAACAGAGGCACAGTCGAAACCGACATATCGTAATCTGCTTTGAAATTTTTTATGCAGGAAAAGTTAACTGGCAGAAAGACATTGTCAAAATTGTAGCGGCTAAGACACACTGCAAGTATTTTGTTTTAAAAAAATGTTGAAATGTATCAGATTCGTAGCTTGTGAGGCAGCTGATGAAATGTACACCCCTGCCGTAGCTATAGCAGACAGCACATGCGCAACACGGTAGGAACATATCCTTGGTTGATGGCACATCGGTAAATAGATAACACGACAAAACTCGAACGAAACATGTAAAGCGAGTTTCAGTTTCTGTTAATAGTTTCTCTGATACTTGTTCAGTTCTGTTTGCTTGAATTTGCAACTCATTTAATGTCCATAAGAATTAGTAGTTGTCTTTGCAGTATCGCTAATGGTTAACCACAGATGTAATACTCAATTAATTTTGTTTGTGATTTCTTCGTATACCCTTCCTAATAACATGTCTTTTTTCTCGTTCTAGAGATTCTCAGTAATGCGGGATACAATTAATGTTGACTCCTTGGAAACTTGAAACGTGAAGAACGTGGTATGCAGTCGAAATCACCTGCTTCTCCTAAAGACATACATATGTTTCATTTATTAGTCAATTTCTTAGACATTCATCCGAATGATCTCGACATTTCGTTAGGAACTGTGTAAACATTACCACACTTCATCATTTGGAGCAAAAAAAAGGTCACTTGTGCAGTCGACGAATTCTGTGATTCACTCGTACACAACAATGCCTGTGATAAATATCACTGAGTTACTGTTTCTGCAGCTTTATATCACTCTTCAGGAGTATCAAGGCTAATTAGGAACAAAAATTAAAAAAGAGACTCTTCATTTTCAAAAATCCTGTAGTCGAAATAGCAAAGAATGGAAAAATGGGAGAAAATAATTTTCAATGTTACATCCTAAAGGTCTTTCTATCATTTGCAGAAAATAATTCATTGCTACTATTGGACTCTTGGCTTGGACATCTGTCTTTAGGACGGCGAAAAGACTGATAATATAATTCGGATATCACCATGAACCAATAGTGTGATTCAGCCTCTCGATAAGAAATGTTTTTCAACAGTCGAAGGTATTTTTCAGAAAACTGTCGGGCAATATTTTTCCCGTTAGCTCTTTGTCATTTTATTTCAGATTTATCAGCGGAACAGTATTGTTAAACTTTAATCATTTCTGCATTGTCAATTTGCATCATCACATTTTACGAATTTGTTAAAGTGTAGCTGGTGCATAGTACAATATGCAAAAATGGGCCATAACAATTTCTTACACCATTACAGTTCCGTCTAAATAAAACAAATAACTACCGTGAAGTGCCTGAATGCATTAAGTTTTCTTTTATCAGATGTGTTTGGTACAAAGAAAACATTTTTTCTCGTCTTCCAGTAGACACTTACCATTTCTGTGACGATCATAGGCAATAAACAAGCCACTGTTTCATTATTAGCAACACATACATTATTCAAAAATTATCACAAGTACATTGCTAAAGGAAGTGATATAAAATCTTAAGCGTCTAGAAAGTCTCGACTGATAGAAATTGTTTGTAATGTAACATTATCCACTGCCATGATTTTCTTTTCTTTGCTAGTAACTTTGGTAAAAATTGCATTTGCAATAGTTTAGTTGTCGATATGAGATTGTGGGGCGGCGGTTAGAAAATTTACTGTTGTATAAATGTTTGAATGTTGAAACACTTCCCGGCCGATTATCCATATGTGGGGCAGCAGGTGGAATAATGTTGTTTAAAATGTTCCTATTATTTATGCTGTTGTTCGCTGTTCTCAACACTGGCTCTCTAACTACAATATTTGCAACCAGAAAGTGATTAGCAAAACGTGAAGCCTGTAATTAGAATTCCTAGTGCCCACTTCATCTGAGAAATACACTTATAGCTACAGCTTATAGCTCTGAAGAATTAGGAGATTGCCTGGGATTTATAATCAAAAACGATCGTGAAAAAAAAACTTTCTCTATATTCTGAAACTCACAGATGAAAAAAAAAAAAGAATCCACACAATCTAACTAACAGAGCAGTTCAGAGTCTAATGCGCTGATGCCACTATAACTGTCCAAATTAAATATTTAAATGAATGCTCGCCATAATTTGATGATAATGTTCATCAAACGCCACGCTAAATAATGGTAGAATGTCTGTCCCGCGGCGGCACGTGAAGATACGACATACGCAAACTGAAGATAGATAATTAAAGTCATCCCAGAATTAACACTTCACTCGAAAATGATTTCATGGTTACGCGTATCCCGAGTAACTTAATACGGCATCCGAGGCTGTTTATAGCAATGATACCGACGCGACGCGATTCCCGACACAGATGGCGTGCTAATCAGCGTCTGGAGAGAACTGGGGCCTTCCTCTCTCGCGCAGCGTTCTTATATATAAAGCCGCGGTGTGGACGGCTAAGGGAACGCCTGATCAAATCGGCTCTCCCGACTAGCCGCTGGACTAGTAATGCACCACATTAAGTTATTGAATAAATCATAGCTTCTTTTGCTGATGGCAGATGAAGCTCTCAATTTATATGCGCATTCAGCACACAGGTAAGTAATCATAATAAAAGTTTGACGTGGCTAAGTTAAATATTTTGGGCGAGAGAATTAATTTAATTACACCGCACGCAGTAGACGAGCTCTGAACTTGCCCTTTGGAGATACGCTATCGCTATAGTTTTATAGTTATTCAAATGAAACTTCTCACATCTTTATGGTTATAGCGGATCTCCATTCTACTTAAATATAAACATCCTAGCCTTATTTATTAGCCGACTTAATCAATCTTGCCTCCTTAATTTCTAAGACAAAAACCAGAAAATCATGAATTTCAACTAAAATCTTAATTTGTGAGATCCAGAAGCCTGTTACTGTTAAATTATTATTGGAAAGGAATCTAAGTATAATTTTTTAAATCTGTAGCTCTTTTCTGTTGCGCCAATGATTTTTACAGAAAAACGTCCAAATTTCAAAAATGGTTAAAGTTATCGAAGTGATATTCAACACATATTAATTTAGTATTACTCCTGACACGCTAGAACCATTTCAGGTTATTTACTTGATTTTTAAAGTATTGCGCAACATTCATGACGTCAGAGCTAGTTACAGCGGACTGACTGGCACACAATGGAAGGATTGATGAGAATTTTGTACAGTGTGAGTAGGCTGCTTCCCTACAAGATGCAAGTTATTCAAAATAAATAAGATTTAAGTCATTTTGGTGTGGTTTAAGTGTTTAAATTTCGCTTGTGTGTAATTTGCACTTTCACTATGTGATCAAAAGTATCTAGACACCCCCAAAAACAAGTTTTTCATATTAGGTGCAGTGTGCTGTCATCTGCCAGGTACTACATATCAGTGACATCAGTAGTCATTGCACATCGTGAGAGAGCAGAATGGGGCGCTCCGCAGAACTCACGGCCTTCGTACGTGGTCAGGGACTGGGTGTCACTTGTGTCATACGTCTGTACGCGAGAATTCCACACTCACAAAAATCCCTACGTCCATTGTTTCCAATGTGATAGTGAAGTGGAAACGTGAAGGGACACGTACAGCACAAAAGCGTACAGGCCGACCTCGTCTGTTGACTGACAGGGACCGCCGACAGTTGAACAAGGGTCGTAATGAGTAATAGACAGGTATCTATGCCGACAATCATACAGGAATTACAAACTGTATCAGGATCCACTGCAAGTATTATGACAGGCAGGAGGTGAGAAAACTTGGATTTCATGGTCGAGCGGCTGCTCCGGTAAATGACAAACGACGCCTCGGCTGGTGTAAGGAGCGTAAACATTGGACGACTGAACAGTGGAAAAACGTTGTGTGGAGTGAAGAATCACGATATATAATGTGGCGATCCGATGGCAGTGTGTGGGTATGGCGGATGCCCGATGAACATCATGTGCCAGCGTGTCTAGTGCCAACAGTAAAATTTTGAGGGGGTGGTGTTATTGTGTGGTCGTGTTTTTCATGGTGGGAGCTTGCATCCCTTGGTTTGCGTGGCACTGTCACAGTACAGGTCTACACTGATATTTTAGGCACCTTCTTGCTTCCCACTGTTGAAGAGCAATTCGGGGATGGCTGTTGCATCTTTCAACACTATCGAACACCTGTTCCTAATGCAAGGCGTGTGGCGGAGTGGTTACACGACAATAACATCCCTGTAGTGGACTGGCTTGCACAGTCCTGACCTGAATCCTATAGAACACCTTTGGGATGTTTTGCAACGCCGAATTCGTGCTAGGCCTCACCGAACGACATCGATACCTCTCCTCAGTGCAGGTGAAGAATGGGCTGCCATTCCCCAAGAAACCTTCCCGCACCTGATTGAACATATGCCTGCAAGAGTGGAAGCTGTCATCAAGACTAAGGGTGGGCCAACGCCGTACTGAATTCCAGCATTACCGATGGAGGTCGCCACCAACTTGTAAGTAATTTTCAACAAGGTGTCCGGATACTTTTGATAACATAGTGTAGCATTGCGGGGTGCTACATCTGCTTGTCACGGCTGCTTTTCTTATCCGCCGATTCGGTGCAAGACAAGAAAGGTTGTATAAACTGCCGTTATAAGCGGTTCTTCGGGTGGCTAAAACTTTTACAGTGCATTTCTTTCGGTGTATTCTTTCCGTGTAACATATTTCAGAGTAGATTTCGACGTGTCGAACAGGACAGTTTCCTTGTGAGCTCGTAACTGCAGTGTATACGACGGAATCAGCATCTCTCCATGCCCTACAAAAACGTAGAAAGCTCTTCCCCCTTTACCTGAAAAAGAAACTTCTAAAAATACTTATACTCCCAGTTATTGCTTACAGCGATGTTGTCCTGCAATGACTTTCTTAGGAAAGCTCATATCGGCTGGAACTGGTTATGAACGCATGAGTTCGATACATCTGTGAATTCTACTTTTTGATCATATTTCCCCATCATATGCACATCTATCCGAACTGCGTTCAGACAAGTGCAGAAATTTCAAAACACTCATTGTTCTCTATTGTCATGTCGCCGTACGCCGTCCCTCGTATCTCTCGTCGAACTTAATGCTGTTGTCTGAACAACATGGCTGATACACCCGTTACAATTAGAGCAAAATCCCTTTTGTCCCACTTCACCGCTCTGCCACCGTCTCTAAATGCTTTACAGTTGCTCGAACCCGACTCTGAAATAACCTCCTTCATTGTATTAGAGAACTGAATAACATTACCAGTTATAAAAGACAGTTAATGAAATATCTACTGAAGCAACTGTCAACAAACTCTATATCTACATACAGTAGCAACAGTAAGTATTTGGACAAACACATTTTCATAAGAAAAATAACTTATCGAGAGTAAAATCTTTATAACTGTTATGTCACTTGATCAACAGCGCTAATTGGGCTAATACCATACAACAAGGAAAATTGTGTTTTGCAACTGGCAATATCACACATAGTTTTACAAAACTCATGTTACAGCTTAAAAGACTTGTGGAAATCGATTAGGTGTATATAGTCATTAGCACTTGGTTGCATAGCCCTTCGGCTTAATTACAACCGCACAGCGTGATTGCATGAAGTCAAAGAGGACAGCCAAACGATGCAGGTGGATTTTCTACCATTCTTTAACCAAAGATTGCAATAATTCGCCACATTTGGAGAATTATCGTGGCCTTAGTCTTCAATCGAGCTCCTTCTGAAGGCGTTCAGTCGGCATGAGAACTGGGCTTTGGCTAGACCTCTTAAGCATCCTTCCTCACATCCATCTCAAAAAGTCTATGAGCAGAGGTGTGCTTAGGATAATTGTCGTGCTGAAATTCCCTTTTCCGTTCGAATTTATCTCTGACGTGGGGCAATATTTGCGTTTTCTGTGCTTCACAACATTTGAAAAGATTGATAGTGACTTCAGTAGGCAGCAGAAGGCCGACATCTGAATGGGAGAAACATCCCCGTACCTCGACGTTCCAACCGACATGCTTAACAGTGGATACTTAGTGCTGGACATCGTTTCTTGCATTGAGCAGTCTTCGAAAATACCGAACCCCATTGGAAGAAAACAAAATTTACTTATTTTCATCTCTCCAGAGCACACGCGGCCACTGTTGAGGTGTCCAGTTCTTTTGCGCTCTAGCAAACTCAAGTTGGGCTATCCTATTCTTTGCCTATATTGATGGCTTTTTGCTTGGGCGCTGGCCGCGAAGATTAGACTCTCTGAGAATCCGTTCTACGGCACTGTTACATACTTCCATGTCCTAGAATTCACGCAGCTCTCTGCTTGTCAACAGCATTCTTCTTTGGGTTGCCCTTTGACATCCTCCTTATGAGAGTGTGACTTTGCAGTGTCTACCCAATCTTCGTTTATTATCTGTGGTCCCTGATAATTGTTTCCTCTTATTCCAAACAGCATTTGTCTAGACAAACGAAAGTTCAAAATGGTTCAAATGGCTCTGAACACTATGGGAATTAACATCTGAGGTCATCAGTCCCCTAGCACTTAGGACTACTTAAACCTAACTAACCTAAGGACATCACACACATCCATGCCCGAGGCAGGATTCGAACCTGCGACCGTAGCCAAACGAAAGCCCCGAGTAACATCTGCCTGAGACTTGCCTCGTTGTAGGGCATCGATTAACGAAATTTTGAGGTCTGTTGGACACTATTTAACCTACATCATATTGCGAACTGCGTAAAAACGAAAGAAAAGCCAATGTAAATGAAACGTATTCGACCTAATACTGGCGTAGGCACTTTTTCCCTACAGTAATCCCTGTGTCAAAATACTTTTGGACCAATAACAACAACATTGTCAGTGTTGCACTTACCGCCACTGCGCTAAATCCTGATGCGTGTGTTTACATGGACGCTTGCCATTGCACAGTGAACCAAGCCGGGGTGGCTAGGCAGGGAAGCGCACGACGCACGCCCTAGCGGCGAAAATGTATTTGTGAAAATACTTATTGTCACTACAGTATATATTCTGCAAGCTACAGTACTATGCATGGCGGAGGGTACGTTGTACCACTAGCAATCATTTGCCTTCCTGTTCCACCAGAAAACGGAATGAGGGAAAACGATTATCTATATGCCCCCTATGAGCTCTAATTTCTCTTAGCTGTATTTGTAGTCCTTACAAGAGTAGATTGGTGCAATCAGCTTCAAATGCTGGTCTCTAAATTTTCTTAATAGCTCGAAAAGAACATTGTTTTCATTCCAGGGATTTCCATTTGAGTTCCTGAAACACCAAGGTAATACTTGCATGTTGATTGAACCTCCTGGCAACAAATCTAGAAGCCCGCCTTTGAATTGATTCGATGTATCCCTTCAATATGACCTGATAGAGATCCTAGTCACTCGAGTAGTACTCAAGAATGGGTCGCACTAGATTTCTATGTGCGGTGTCCTTTATAGATGATCGCGAAGTCGACCATTCGTCTTTCCCACTTTTGGTGTACACAATCGTCACCCCTCTACATCCTTCTTTCGAACCACATAGTCCTGATTTTACAGTGACCTTAGCTTGTGCAGCCTCCTTAAATTTCCCTTCCTCAGAACTCACCACATCACAAAATATCTACTTTCTACACCTACAAATTCTTTTTATATTCGCTACTATCATTCTTCTTCTGCTGCTACTTTTAGGGCTCATTGGACCACTTCAGTCAACCATTTTCTCGTCATCTTCTTCAATAGGTTTTCTTTCCGAATAGCCCAGTATCTTTTCATTCGTTCTGTTCTTTCTTGTCGTTCCTCATCTGTAAATAACCTTTTTATTGTTTGTCGTTTGTCTATTTTTGGTTTAAATCTTATTTTTGTGTTTTTCAGTTTCTTGAGTTTTTCTGTTTTGGTTTGCAAATAACTCAGTGTTAATTCTACCTCTTTCATATTCTTCCTGATTTCCTTTACCAGTCCTACTTGTTGCTTCAAGTTCCAAGGTTTCTTTATAATTTTTCTTGGTAATCTGTTCTCTGGTGTCGTAATAATGTGACAAAAAGAGATCCTCCTTCTCCGTATAGTATCTGTAACGGGGTCCAGTTCACTCTACCCCACTTCATTTGACACTATCTGCCGTTGCCCGTTTCTTGATGTTTCTTATTTATGCATGTTCTAGCTATTCTGCTCTTTACTTTTAGGATTTTGTCGATTCTGTTTCTCTGGGTGACTCTGAAAGGAGTTTCACTTCAGTACGTTCCCTCTGGTAGAACCACCGTTTTGTAATGTTTTAATTTAGTTTTGATTGACAGACATTTTTATTGTATGTAGACCGTTTCAGTTTTTGAGCTTTTATCATTTTCTCAGTTGTTACTTGCCATGCAGGTTTCTCGTCCAAGTTATATGCTAAAGTTTCTGCTAGGTATTTAAAATTGTCACTATTTTCATTTTCTTGTTATTTGCTGTTATGTCGTTGATTACTAATAGATCTGAAGCCGTTATCTTAGTTTTTCAAGTGATATCTGGGGTCCTTTTTGTGCTGTATTTCATAGACTTGTTATATGATTTCTTGCTTGGTGAATGTTATTAGCAAGCAACGTTAAGCCATCTGTGAATCTGAAGCAGTTTAAGTTTATTTGGTTTTTCATAGGCCAATTCTCATGTTTTTAGGGTTTTACTTGTACGATTCCCTCATCAAGTACTCGAACGCACAGTTGAAAAATAACGGCTATAAACCATCTCCCTGTGTTAACCCTGTTTTAATCCTAATTCGCTCAGGTATTTCTCCTCTGAACTTTAGATTTAGTGTTTGTTAGAGTTTATCCTTTTTATTAATTTGGGATGGGGACTGAAATTCCGTGGTATCTTCATCATGAAAGTCTGTGGATACAGACTTTTGTAGTGTACAAAAGTTATGAGTTGCTGGTTTTGTTTTATTTTATAGCAATCCATTATTAATTTCAAAGTGATTCTCTGTTCTGGACAGCTTCTCCAAGGTCTAAATCCCCCTTAATATTCTCCTACTTCCAGTTCAAGTTGCTCTTTCCTTGCAAAGAATTCTTGATATGACTTTGTATGTCATACCCAAAAGGGAAGTTCCTTTAAAGTTGTCTGCATTTTATTTGTCCCTTTTTTGTGTAATGGCTGGATTATAGTTGGAGTCCAACGCTCTGGTAATTTTTCTCTGTTCCTGATTTTCACTGTTCATTGATATCTTCACCGGTTCTGCTGCATATTTCCAAAGTTCCGCAAATGTCTGACCTTCTCCACTCGCTTTGTAGATCTGCAGCTTTTTCAGAGCTTCGTAAACTTAATGGATTCGGGTGGGTTCATATTTTCTGCTGGTATTTTAGTAATGGTATCTGAGCTTATGTGCAGCAGTTCTGGAGGATGTTTGCAATTTTGTAATTTTTATATGTTTCGCCGAAAATTTCTGTATTTTTTTCTACCGCTATGGGCCCTCTTATAATTTTTATCCTTTAATATTAATGTTGGAGATGTTATATCTTTGTAGTTGTCTGCTAAATACTTTGCAGAAATCCCTTGAGTTTGTTCTCTCCCTATTTGTTTCTCTATTTGATATTGGCGTTTAACCCTTATTGCTATTTGGGTTATCTATCTTTGTTCTATGAGTTTCAAGTGAGTTCCTTCTGTTTTTTGACTATGATACGTTAATCAGACTTGATGTCTACCTACGTCTGTTTTATCACACTCATCGTTCCACCATTAGAGTTTTTACCTTCGATTTACTGGGGTTACCCATTCAGATATTTGTTTCAACTGGGGAACTATTTCCTCTAGATCATCTGTTATTTTTATATTCCTTGTTACTTATCAGTTTATGAGGGTCGTAGATTCTCTTTTTTGGGTGGGGGTGGGAGGGGTGGGACGATTTCCTATTTGAGAATGAGGTGAATTTAATTTCTATCATGTAATGATATGATCCAGTATCTGCTCCTTTCAGAACTTTCATTTTGTAGATTTCCCTGCGGTAATTTTTATCCATGTAGACATGATACAGTTGCTGTTCACCTTTTTCCAGAATGTTTGCAAGTTTTGAGCTTCTTTGACCTTCTCTTGAAGTATGTTGACTATTAGATTATGTCATGGTTTCTGTAGAGTTCCACCAGTCCCATGCCTTTACTGTTAGTTCTTGTTGGTACTGGTCATTTCCCTATTACGCCCCTATATCTCTTCTCCCTTCGTAACTGGTCATTTAAGTCTCCAGTTAAAAATTTGGTGTAAGTTTAATTTATGTTTTTTATCGTCTGATCTAAAAACTCCCAAAATTCATCCACGTCTTCTCTGTGTTCTTTCGTATTTTCATTATCATTAGTTGGCGCATAGGTATTTATTATTGTGCATATTTTATTTGTAGCTTTTATAGTTAGTGTTGATAGCCTGGGAGATTGTGATTTAAAGTCTATTACGAATTGAGTTACTTTGACACTGACCACATATCCTGTTCCGAATTGTGGACATTGCTTCATTACTCTTCCTCCTGGTATTCCTTTACAAATTTTATATCCTTGTGATTCTGTTGGTTCCTGATCAGTGTTTCTCATTTCTTGAAGTCCAGCTCATAGAATCCCTTTGTGATCTATTTCACCTCTCTGATTTTGAGTTTCCCTGAATGACTAATGGAATTTATATTGTGTGTTGCAGTGTGGTTTATCTGTCCTGTCTTGAGTCTTAATTTTGATCTTCTGTCAATCTTTGCTATTTCCAGATGCTCAGACTCATCTGAGTTATCTTTCAAATGACTGCCATAGTATCGAAGTGTAGTATTCCATTCCAGTTGCCAAGCAGTGAATTTTTCCTTAAAAGATTTCATTCCATGCTTGACTTTCAACGGTAGTCAACCTTTTATGGAGCAAGCTCCGAGGTACAACCACGGTTGTGAACCGTAGAGAATGTTTTGTGTTTGTTCCCCGAGAGTTCTTTTATTTCTCTCCAGTCCGCCAAGAAGTCGGTGAGGTCCCCCCTATCCGCCACGTGGGCCTATCACCTCTCCGTCTGCAACGACAGCGTAGAACGTTCATTATTATTATTATTGGAAGCAGCAGTAGTAGAAATACTGTTAGTATTAACTTTTTAGCTCTTATTCAGTACTACTTATTCACATTGTCTCTACAGATACTCAAATGGTTTTATTACTATTTGCCCTACTAAAATTACTATTTCTTAGGTAACTGTGATGTAAAAATGGTACTGCATGTATTGAACCATGGCACGATAAAAGAGAGTGCTTCAAGGCCCTATTCTGAACAGGTTACATAAATATCTACAGATTCGTAAACCTCCAAACTTCAGCTGCACACAGACGCAGAGTTTTGGAAATAAATCAGTTTTATGGCTGCTGGAAAAAACACGTATCCATATTTTAAACTAAATTTTATTTCATTTTAGCAATTCGAGGTTCGGTACATTCCTTGTAAGGACACAATTTAATGTGTATATAGTGGAATAGCTTATGAAATTAGCATAGAATTGGTGTATCTTCAAACAGATAAAAACAGATAAACAAATTACTAAAGAACGGAGACTGAACTGAAGCTGCTCCACAGTATCTTTTTGAAGAAAAAAGTATTATTCATTTCGTCTGATACTCATAAGTCACGTGTTGCATAGCGCGTACGTGATTCTGGAAGGGTGGACTAAAAGGTTATGTAAGACACCAACATTTTTGTCCGGTCACTGTGACGGCAAGGAGCCGGGTTTGATCCCGGCTACACTCAAAGCTTCGTCATTAATATGAGAAACAGAACGGGTTGGACGCTGTCTCATAGGGTCAGCGGATGAGTTATTTGAAAGAGAGGTAGGAACACCATTATCGACAGTGTATATGAACGACCCATAGAATGGCATGCCTACCATATTCCATACTGCGTTCCAGAAGGAAACAAAAGTAGCAAAAGCTACAGTGATCTTCCAGGAAGACGAAGTTAGCACGATGGATCTGAATGTAGTTTTAGCTTCCCAAACACGATGCGAGTCTGCCATTTCTTGTAACAACTGAATATTTAGACTTCATTTGCGTACAGAGATCCAACTGAATATTGCACTAGGAAACACCAGGGCCCCAGGAATAAGGAAAGACATGGTTCTATGCGACGTTTGCCTATCAGTGTAGAATATCTTCCTAGAAGCTCGTCATATAAATTACTACCTGGCACTCAGCCACCAGAGATTAACATATCCGCCGTGCAGTGAATCAAGTAGTGGCATCACAATTAATATGCCAATCGGTGCAAGGACGCATGTTTTATGTAGCGATTGGTACGCATTTTTACTATGTCAGAAGACTAGTTGTAACTGAACAAGACTACAAATTTTAAATTTATTCAGTACAGGTCTGAGCCTACGAGACAGTATCTTATGCATCCGTGCTTGCGCCAGAGTGTAAGCAGTACAAAGCCCATAGTGGTAGTTTCTACTGCACTCCCTGACACTCATAGCGTAAGTGGAATAGTTCAGCTCAGCTTTTACATAATGATTTATAGACAACATACAGTGCCGTAACCCATTCGCTGTTCGTTCATTTCTGCAATTGCATGTTAGCATAGCTTACTCTTTTTCGTGCTTTGCGGATTCATTACAGCGCAAAGTTTGTATAAAAATGGCATCAAAATGTTGGGAATTTTAAGCAGGAAACATAATAAGTAACTTCAAAAGTTCGTCGTATCTTTACGTAATGTTATGGACTATAGAACATTCGTTCTGATTTTCTTCTACTTACCACCGCTACACAGGTGATGACTGCACTATCTACAAAATTATTTACGTGTTAACAATAAATTGGAATTTTTATTTCTAGAAAGCATTTTTTCATTTATATTAGTTCAGATTCGACTATCACCTTGCAAAGCAGCTTTGTGAAGAATTGAGGAAAAAGGTGAAACAACAGAAATCAGTCTTTCAGTCATTTGTGGTTTTTCCAATAAGTCAATTATGAAAATCATTTGATTCACCTTATCACCCTCCAGTGGAAGATCATACAGGGTCTTCGTCTGTACTAGCAACATACAGTACATGTCACATACGTCTGCGGTTGTCCAAAGTTTCAAGACGCAAAACGAACAGCATACCAATCCAAGGTAATTGCACACCGTCCACAACAGTTATTATTCGTTTTTTCACGTCTAGTGGCTTAGAGCTTGGCTCAAGTTCACTCCTATGCTAGAAATTCGATGCCAGCCGGCCGAAGACTCTCCAGATACTAATTTTTGGGCCACACACCCAGACACACACACACACACACACACACACACACACACACACACACACACACACACACACATAGCTGTGCTATGCTATTATTATTGTTATTGTTATTGTGCAGTATAAATTCTGTCACGAGTTATTAATTGTATACGAGTAGATCAGTGTACTGTTTGTGTGCTATGTTGTTCCTTCTACACTGTTAATAGCATTCTGTGACAATTTGTATCCCAGTTGTTGTCTGTATTTTGAAATTTCAGTTTTTGTTTCCTCCAACAAGAGAATGCCTCATTATGGAAAGACATAACAGTAACCTCTCTCCTTGTTCTAGGAATGGGTCCCAGGAAATCCGTTGGCTCTAATTGTTTTAATTAGGTGGGGACGATTGGGTACAGATGTTCCTGAGTATTTTAAGGTTTGTGTTTTGTCCCTTAGCAAGTTTTATAAATGGACAAGCCCTTCCGAATTCGTCTTTCCATGTTCATAAAGTGGCACAACGTTTTTAATTTGAGAAAGAATTTTAGTCTACCTAAATGAGCATAGCTCAGATGAGTATACCAAATGAGCTTATTTATCAATTCCTCCGGGATACAGAGTACACACAAGGAGTCATCGACATTTCTTCTGTGAAATAAGATTTTCTTTCTCACATAGTAATACTGCCTAATCAGAGCTTGTTCCTTATCTTTCCATTTTTCTTTGTTTTTTTTTTTTTTTTTCGTTAGTCAAAGTCCCTGTCCTGTTCTCTTGCAATATCTCGCATGGAGGCAGTGACGTAATTCTCGAACGTAACTTTTCGTAAACAAAAGATACTAAAATTATTCTTTTCTAGGTCTTCCTGCAATGCACAGGTTAATCCTATAGGGAATCTGGACATGGCGTCCGCAGTGATGTTTGTTGACCCCAGGACATGTACATCGGTGAAGTTTTCCTGGGCTCATCTTCGACGAGGGCTTTATGGTCAGTACACACTTTGTCTTGCGTCCAAATAAGGAAGTACCCACAGTTTTGGAATGCCCAAACCACCGCGAGTGCCTTTAGTTCTGTGGCGGAGTAGTTTCTCTCAAGTTTGGACAGCACGCGACACCATAATCCTATCGTCTTATGTTCGATGCCATTCTCGATTTCAAATGCCTCAAATTCCTGGAAAATCCTAATCCCGTTTTTGGCGAATCCGTGGCCATACAAGATTCTTTGTTCAAGTCAGTTCGTGTAGGAACTGGAGCAGACACCAGTGCCTTTTTCGGTACCTAAAACTCTCTCTCAGCGACCTCACCCCATACCCCTGGCGTTTTCTGGCCAGCAAGCGCACATAGGCGAGTGGAAACAAAGCTATCGTTGAAAAAAAAAGTCAAAATGAATCAGATTCAAAATCCACGTAATTGCTTTACCCTGTACTCCTTGAACGTACGCAATAAACCCTTAATGATATTATTATGCTCTTCAAAACTACCTTCTGCGATTGAAATATCGTCGACATACGGTGTAATCCGCTGACATTGATTGTCGTCTAAAATGGTATCCAGACTTCGAATAAACGCTACCGACGATATATTTAACCCCTTCGGTAAAATTTTATATTGATTACATCGGCGAATGGCCAAGAATGCAGTATACCGCTGACAGGAATAGTAGAGTTCCATTTGCTAAAAGCTAGAGCGTAGATCTGTCGAAGGGAAAACAGACGTCCCATGAAATGTTTGCAGAAGTTCTTCAAGCTTTTCCGGTCGGCCAAACACCTCAATGGTGAGCGCAAAAAGACTCAGTGAAATCAGGCACCTCAATGGGAACAGAAAACTATTTTATCCACATCATTATTCCCGGATCTTGCTAAAAGTAGTTTCTAACCAACGGCTAATCGTATTGTACTGTACACCCAAGTTTTCAACACTAAAGAACGTTTCGAAAATAAATATCAACCGTTGAGAACACAAAGACTTATATTTGCATGGCAAATGAAAGGTAGGATCAAATACCGTGGTTCTGAACTGCAAAAATAGCACACTTGATGTTTGTCGATTACAGCTCCATATCTCATGAATGGGAAACAATGGTTTGAGTAAACCGTACCTATTCTCTGGCGTAGAATCTGAATATGCAATAAAAATGGGGATTCCCAATTGAAAATACAAAGCTGATCTCAACCGCGCAGGAGGTGTGGTTAGTAGGTGGCTAGTTGTAGCACAGACAGATGTCCCCTTTACTAATGTTAACTTTTCACGCAGAACTTTTTGTTTTCGTACGATGTGCATTTTCGAGATAACTACACTACTGGCCATTAAAATTGCTACACCATGAAGAAATGCAGATGATAAATGGGTATTCATTGGACAAATATATTTTATTAGAACTGACATGTGATTACATTTTCACGCAATTTGGGTGCATAGATCCTGAGAAATCAGTATCCAGAACAACCACCTCTGGCAGTAATAACGGCCTTGATATCCCTGGGCATTGAGTCAAACAGAGCTTGGATGGCGTGTACAGGTACAGCTGCCCATGCAGCTTCAACACGATACCACACTTCATCAAGAGTAGTGACTGGCGCATTGTGACGAGCCAGTTGCTCGGCCACCATTGACCAGACGTTTTCAATTGGTGAGAGATCTGGAGAATGTGCTGGCCAGGGCAGCAGTCGAACATTTTCTGTATCCAAAAAGGCCCGTACAGGACCTGCAACATGCAGTCGTGCATTATCCTGCTGAAATGTAGGGTTTCGCAGGGATCGAATGAAGGGTAGAGCCACAGGTCGTAACACATCTGTAATGTAATGTCCACTCTTCAAAGCGCCGTCAATGCGGACAAGAGGTGACCGAGACGTGTAACCAATGGCACCTCATACCATCACGCGGGATGATACGCCAGTATGACGATGACGAACACACGCTTCCAACGTGCGTTCACCGCGATGTCGCCAAACACGGATGCGATCATCATGATGCTGTAAACAGAACCTAGATTCATCCGAAAAATGACGATTTGCCATTCGTGCACCCAGGTTCGTCGTTGTGTACACCATCGCAGGCGCTCCTGTCTGTGATGCAGCGTCAAGGGTAACCGCAACCAGGGTCTCCGAGCTGATGGTCCATGCTGCTGCAAAAGTCGTCGAACTGTTCGTGGAGATGGTTGTTGTCTTGCAAACGTCCCCATCTGTTGATTCAGGGATCGAGACGTGGCTGCACGATCCGTTACAGCCATGCGGATAAGATGCCTGTCATCTCGACTGATAGTGATACGAGGCCGTTGGGATCCAGCACGGCGTTCCGTATTACCCTCCTAAACCCACCGATTCCATATTCTGCTAACAGTCATTGGATCTCGACCAACGCGAGCAGCAATGTCGCGATACGATAAACCGCAATCGCGATAGGCTACAATCCGACCTTTATCAAAGTCGGAAACGTGATGGTACGCATTTCTCCTCCTTACACGAGACATCACAGCAACGTTTTACCAGACAACGTCGGTCAATTGCTGTTTGTGAAATCGGTTTGAAACTTTCCTCATGTCAGCACTTTGTAGGTGTCGCCACCGGCACCAACCTTGTGTGAATGCTCTGAAAAGCTAATCATTTGCATATCACAGCATCTTCTTCCTGTCGGCTAAATTTTGCGTCTGTAGCACGTCATCTTCGTGGTGTAGGAATTTTAATGGCTAGTAGTGTAGTTGCCTCAAGTTAAAACAAACATCCTGTTTATTTATAAATCATCAGTGTTATATGCACCACGGGGTACTGGCAAAACTGTACCAATTATTAGATGTAGATTGCAGTATGACACTGTGAGACTCAGAATAGTGTTCTATATTCCTAACCCTACCAGCACAATACTCAACCGCCGGCCGCGGTGGCCGAGCGGTTCTAGGCGCTTCAGTCCGGAACCACGCGACTGCTACGGTCGCAGGTTCGAATCCTGCCTCGGGCATGGATGTCTGTGATGTCCTTAGTTTAGTTAGGTTTAAGTAGTTCTAAGTTCTAGGGGACTGATGACCTCAGCTGTTAAGTCCCATAGTGCTCAGAGCCATTTGAACCATTTGAACAATACTCAACCCTATTATTTAATTCGATTGATTGAAAGTAATTTGTACTTAGTATCAACGATCACGCTCCCAAATTCAATGTGTATGACATCCTTCCTGAAGCTCAAATGATGGACTGAGATAATTTTTGGTTTGATATCTACTTTGTAGCTCTTAGAATGAAAATGAGACACAGATATCCACAGAGGTATGTACCGAACTGTTCGTAGCGTTGATAAACGTAGAGTGCATGACTCCCAGTAAAGTACCAGTGTATTTCATCTAATATCTGTAAGTCGAAGTAATAGACACTCTTTTGGTTTTTTTTTTTTGTAACATATGTCACTCAGTAAGATCCAGGTTCGGACTGAAAACCTAAATTTGCAATTCCACATCCAGTAGATTTCCACATAGTCTTGGATAGTGTATTTCACACAAAAACTCCACGAAATCTTGGAGTGAAGAATTTTTACACGAATTTAAGCAGACCGATTTTTGTAAGCGGTCTGTCTGACAGTACAGGTAGTACCTATTTTTTAAGAACGGTCCAAAACTTTTCTTGTGCAGTTTTAAATACAGTCCTCCCCAATAGGCACCGATTCCAAAAGCCTATTACGTCTCTTTGCTTCTAGAAGCAGCTGTTGATCGTTTCCCGCATTTTTCATCGTTCTGGACCTACCCGCTAAAGAGCCAATTGCTCAAAGACCTGCAAGTGCTGTAATTACAAATGCAACATTTCCACCAAATGTTCTAACTAGTGGTAGAACGCTAGGAATTGTAATAATTTTTCTTTTTGATGCTTTTTTAGCTACCGCCAGTGATAACTGGATGAATTTTTTTAAACAGATGAGCTTATTCTCGAGTGGACGAAGAGTAGTGTGCATTATTCAGTTGAAATTTAACACCCAACCCAATTCAAGTTTTGCACACATTGTGATCGGATGCTTTACCAGCGTATGTGTTGTTTCCAGGGCTCTTGGGGAGGATATCTACACCTGGTGAAGAAACTGGTTAGTTTCGGAACCAGAATGGACGTCTGCTGAGTTCCCCCGCCTTTTTACTAAGGTATAGGGACAAGAACACCATTCCTACGTTTGCCAAAATGGTGCATCATAATGCACTCCCGCGGCAAACCGGGTCAAGAAACGAGACAACTTGGCCTTTGTCAGGGAGAGGTTTCGCTACACTCGACAACAGAGAGATGAAGTCCCATACTCCTTGACACAACGTAGGGGACGATACAGGAGACCCGAACCGCTGTACTACGCACTGTTCTAGCGGAGGTGGTTTTCCATTGCCTTCCTCCGACCGTAATGGGGATGAATGATGATGATGAAGACGACACAACAACACCCAGTCATCTCGAGCAGGTGAAAATCTCTGACCCCGCCGGAAAACGATTCCGGGACTCCGTGGTCCGGAAGCAATAACGCTACCGTGAGACCTCGAACACTCGACAACAACTCGACAAGAATGCCAAAGAACTGCTGCACCTTCGCCTACAATTAGACTGCACGCTTCAAAGCATTCCTGGGAATGGGTGGATGGCGTCACATGGGCCCCGACTAACTGGACACATCTGAAATCCACTGACAAACAGATGGACAAGTTTGCAAGGCTACCAGACAAACAAGAAGAAGAGACGGAGCCGATGAAACTAACAGTGATTAACTTCACGGGGAAGCCACTGGACAACGCAGCCACTACCATACTCTAAAAGAGACCAACTTTGCACCGACGCCAGCTCACCTCCTCTCCACTGAGATCATCTCCGCAGTGGAACAGGCGGTCTGGGGGTTAACAGAGAACAACGCTGAAGAAGTCAGGAGGGAAACATGTCGGATTCTCTCCAAGGTGAAACCACCTCTAAAATTCTGCGTGGTGTCTGTTTGTTCTATATCGTGTCTCCCTACCACTTTCGCGCAGCGACGCTCTGAGCGTGTTTTTTAGGGAATTGACTAGTTTGAACCTGGGACCTGTTGCTGGTAAGGAGACGCCAGACCACACATGACATGTAGAATTCAGAAGAGTTCAGTGAGACTAGCGATGATATAACCAAATACTTAATGATTTCAGCGTCAGCTCCACTGCACTCCCTGTAAAAGAATCTTAATACTAACTAAATTTAGTGGAAGGGGTTCAAGGCTTTCCTATTTTTAGTTAGCTGGTAAAATAACGTCGAAAAAGCAGTTAAGTTTACCATTGGAAATTTTATTCTACTCACAAAACATTGTTTATAAATTGCACTATTGATAAAAGGAAATGTTTTAATACAGGATGGTAAAAACCAACTGTGTTCAACAAAAATGTGAACGAATATTGCCTGAGTGGGTTTCCAAGTTCTACAATGGATCGAAGGATGACCTATGCCATATCACATATATAATCTAGGTTTAAATTAAGTTTCACAAAAGAGAAAACTATCAAAATGGTCTACAGTGACCCTCAATTATCTTTAATTACTTATCTAACTTGTCGTAAATTACAGTGGCTGATGTGGCGTCTCAATAACTATAGAACAGAAAAATCATTGCGTTTCAGATTTTTACTTCAAGTGGCAAATGTGAACACCATGAGCTTTAATTGACGATCGACACTAGTATTACGCAAAAAGGGGGGTGTAACAGATGAGACTTCTGCAGTTCTGAGTGAAGCTTTATGCGCTGTTATGCGGCATCGCGTGCGTTCATTACCTTGTCGGTGTTCGTCAGGGGGCGGTGGTCAGCACAGCTCCACTCACCTCGCCGTCTCGGAAAAAACTCTCCCCTAACTTCTTCTTACTACAATTTACCGAAGTTGGTTTAAAAAAACTATCTGGCTGTGTTTTCATCTGACCAATCAGGGTCTCAACGTTAACTTTAAGCTCCGCCTATAAAAATTCTGTCTATCCAATGAGAAACGTTATACTTTTCGTGGTGGGGCAATGTTTTTAAACTTTGCAACTTAAAAGAGACGCGAAAAAGTCTCACGCTAAAACTTGCAGCTGGTGTGGTCCTTTTAATGTTATCGTAAGATCTATACTGTTCTGCAGGGCTCTATATTTTAACATGGGCTAGGGGGTGGTCCTGACGTAACACAGACGCGAAAAAGTCTCACGCTAAGGCTCTAGCTTTTAACATGGGCTGGGGGGTGGTCCTAACGGTTAGCTGGCCACGTGGGTGTCCGTCCCTTATCGTAGGGCCTTCTAACTTAACACGGTTCTGCTCTCGGCTTCTGTTCTCGCTTTTCCCCTCGGAACTGCGTCTGTCTCACGGTGGGAAGGTATGACATGGATTTACGCATTCTTGTCTTAGTCTGTGGTATTCCATTTGCTCACTCGTTACTCGTATTACTTTATTTAATTTAATGTCACGATTTATTCGGAGCTATGTGACATACTACTGGATTTGCTTATCATGTCAGGGTTTTCATGGAAGGTGTTGGATTTGCCTGACACATTACACACCCACCAACAACATCTCATGGGAAGAAAGAGCGGCACTTCGGGCCCTCAGGGAAGACAAAGAGATCGTCTTCCTGCCTGCCTACAAAGGAAACACCACAGTCGTTCTAAGCAGACTGGACTATGAACAGAAGATGCTCCAACTACTTGACGACCCGGCATGCCGGAAGAGCAAGACGAACCCGACCAACAGGATACAACTAAGCACTGCCACCCTGCTGAAAAATGGCGCAGTTAAGGAGAAGGATATCAAGAGACTTCGACAGCGCTCCACAGTAGCTCCGAGAACATACGTCCTCCCTAAGATACATAAGGAAGGGCTGCGTCCCATTGTCAGCAACATAGGGGTGTCCACGTACCCTCTCGCACAAGACCTAGCAGGCCTGCTCAGACCGTATGTGGGAAACTGCGAGCTCAATGGACTTCATTCGTCGTCTTGAGGAGCTGACCCTATGAGGAACAGACATCATGGTCAGCTTTGATGTCGTGTCACTCTCCGCATGGATCCATCTAGAGCAGGGATCCCCAAACTATTTTGGACAAGTGACCCCTTTTCCAAAATGAACTGTTACCTCAGACCCCCATGGCCAAATTACCTACTTTTAAGATCAACCCCCTTATTCATAATGGTCCGCTA
The DNA here is from genome assembly GCF_021461395.2 of Schistocerca americana. Lineage (NCBI taxonomy): Eukaryota > Metazoa > Arthropoda > Insecta > Orthoptera > Acrididae > Schistocerca > Schistocerca americana. The sequence goes on from NC_060130.1 coordinate 544,320,361, forward strand.
ACTTAAAATAGCTCCTAGAGAGTGTTATTTTTCATTCTGACTTAGGTCAATAGAAGAAGACAGAGTGAGAATTAGCAATGCTTTAAGTTAGCAGACTATTATGAATAAGGGGGCCTGTCTTTAGTTTTATCCTATTGATACAAAATACCTAGGTACTAAGGTACCAATTATAAAACTTTGCACTTGGTTAGGTGAGTAAAGGTGACTTCATTTTCTCATCAAAATTTAACAAAATAAAAGGACATACAATTCAGTAAATATCAAGTTTAATTTATAATGATTATTACAAATTAAGTACTTAAAGAATCTTAAATAGGTAGGAAATTATATTTAAAAAAGCATTAATTCGCAAACAGAAAATAAATCATTCAGTGTGAGGGATGAACCTGGTGACTATCTACCAATCTAGCTACATCCGGTTCAATATTGGTGAGTTGCAGCCTTAAATCTCCACGTTCGTTGAATTTCAAACGGTTTCTTTGTTTCGTCAAAATGTTTGTTACCACACTGAAGCTTTTTTCAACTAGGTATGATGATGGAAAAGCGATAAGGTATTTTTCAGCAATGTTCCACAATGTAGGATACTGTGTTTCAATGTTGCGTTGCAACCAGAACTTCTGATAGCCTTGGTTGAACTTCTGCTTAAGCTCTTCGTCTGTGCTGATGGTAATCAACTCTTCTTGCGTTATCACTTTGGCTTCTTCTGTGACTGTGGTATTGTACGGATTTATTATCCATTGAGGAATTTGTAAATTTAAAAGATCCTCAAACCTCTCCGTAAAATCCTTGTGTAATGCGTCCAAGTGAATGACATATAAAAAATGTCATCATCTTGAAGCATTTCTGGTAATTTTGACAAATGCGGAAACTGCGAATATTCTTTTCTGCCTAAATTTTGTTTATAAAGGATTAGTTTACCCACGAAGGCCGAAACTATTGATTTCGTTTTAATCAAGTTAGGATCGTCACCCTGCAGTTGCAAATTAAAAGTAATAAATATCTGTTTTACAATTGTTCAGATTTTCTTTCAAATTCAGGTCTTTTTCTTGTAAAAACTCCAACACAGATTCAAAAATGGCTGAAAATCTTTCTAAGCAAGAGCCTCTTGATAGCCAGCGAACTTCAGTGTGCAGAAGTAATCGAGTAAAGACTTCGTCGTTTTCCTCACGTAGCAGAGCAAATAACCGAGAGTTCAAAGAATTGCTTCGAATCTTGTTGATAGCATTTATTACATATTGTAAAGACTCAGCTTTTTTGCTACTAAATGCTGCCTGTGAATCACGCAGTGAATGACCAGTACATCAGGCAGTTGTCGCTTTAAGTGAGCTATAAAGCCACGATGACGGCCAACCATAGACGCAACAGAAACAATGTTCTGCCATGGAATAGCTTTGTCAGTAAAAACATGTTCCAAAGCCTGAAAAATCGATTCTCCTCTGGTATCAGTCTCTAAATATGTACCAAAATGCAGTTCTTGGCACATATTTTCATCTTTGATAAATCGAACATATCCTAACAACAGAGCTTCATTGCCGGGTAATGTAGACTCGTCCAACTGGAGAGAGAATCTGTTGGTCTGTAAGAACTTGCATAAAATGTTTTGCACATCCCATCCCACCTCGTCTATGCGTCTCTGAACGGTGTTATTGCTCAAAGGTATTCTCTTTAAAATATCCTGTGCGGGTTTGTGCAATACATTGTTAAGGACCTCCGCAATGGCTGGTAAGATAAGCTGCTCTCCAATTGTGTGGGGTTTTCCCGACTTAGCTATTGGTAAAAATATATTATAGGACGCTCGTAAACCATCATCGTCTTTAATAGATGATGACGTAAACATCGATCCTATGGATGGCCTTTTGTCTAGTTTTTCTTTCAGTGCTTGAAAAAATGACACAGGCTTGCTTTTTTGTCAGCATGTACTCTTGATAAGTGGTCATCCATTTTTGAAGGCTTCATGGCATCGTTACTGAATACTTTTTCACATATGAGACACACTGGTAAGTGTTGATTTGATGGAGATGCAATAAATCCGAACTTCAGGTAGTCCAAACTGTATTGTCTGCATTTTTTTTCGTGTCCGCCATCATAAAACTCTCAGTAATCCTCCAAATAAAAAACTACCTAAATAAAAACAATAATAAACTGTTAAATTTCCGCACTATCTTATTTTTATCACACCAAGGTAATGGATTCTTGTTAGGTATTACTGATTTACTCATTGACAAACTTGGATACCTATATTAGGTAAGTAACTATAGTAGGTAATTAGGTATAGAAAATTCGTATTAGGTAAGAACGAAAACCAAAGCAAACTGAACACTTCAAAGTTTAGGTACCTACATACTTAACAACTTAAGTGTAAGTAATTTTTACAAATACTGTTACACCTACCTGTTTAAAATTTGTTGTATGTTCTGTATAACACTTTTTCAGTCACTTTACTTCACTTAATTTAGCTATATAATAACTTTGTAATCTCTTGTAATAAATGAGTTATTATCGTTCAAGCTCCAACGAATTTCAAAACGCAAATGAACTTTCAACCTAAGTGCAAGCTCGTTAAATAATAAAATATCAGGAACATGTTTGGACTTGATCATGAATTCGTTCGTGTTAAATCGCGTAAGCGTCAAATAGAGAGCAAGTCAAAACGTGCTTGAAAGACGTACGCCCGAACTCATTATCTTGCACAAACTTGTCCACACAGACTTGCTGAGTTTTTCATCTTGTACGAACTTGAGACTTTACATTACTGCAACAGTGCTATTATCTACAAAAATATTAATTATTCTTAGCACACGTAACACAACATAAACAATACAGTACCTACCTATCTTGAAAGTTTTAAATAAGAACTTGAGTTAATTTAATAGGGGTCGACTTTTAGACCTCGTCGACCCCCAACATCAGTTTTCGTTTATGTCGACCCCTAGGAAACCGATATCGACCCCAAGGGGTCGATATTGTCCACTATGGGAGTCCCTGATCTAGAGGATTCGATCCACCTTATCAGCGATAAATTTGCTCCCGAGTTGGCACAACTTTTCCAGCACGTACTTACATCCATCTAATTCGTCTTCAACGGTCAATACTACGAACAGACCAACGGTGTGGCTATGGGGAGCCCTCAGCAGTGGTAGCCAACTTATTTATGGAGATTTTCGAAGAGGAGACACTACAAGTGGCCCAACGGAAACCTGTGTGTTTTTTCCGATACGTGGGCGACACGTTTGTCACGTGGCTCCATGGACCTGATCATCTGCAGACGTTTTTAGAACACCTAAATTCTGTCCACGACAACATTCGGCTCACCATGGAAATCGAGAAGGAAGGGAATTTACGCTTTCTTGATGTACCTGTAGAGCGGAGATGTAATGGCACACTGGGTCATACCGTGTACCGCAAGCCTACACATACGGGCTTACATTTACATGCCTCGAGTTGCCACCATCCAGCACAACTCAACGGGATGCTCAAAACATTGATTCAATGGGCATACTCGATATCAGATGAACAAAATCTGCACCTAGAAAATGTGTTTCACAAGAACGGTACAGCAACCGACAGATCTAGACAGTCTTCAGACGAAAAAAAAAAACAGCAGAAACCCAGATGAAGAACAGTCTAAAGATGAGGAACCAGGCCTTGCCTTTCTACCGTAGGCAGGCAACGTGGGGTCAAAAATTGGGGGACTGCTGGAACAACACAAAATTGAGACGGTCTAGAGACCACCGTCCAAGACACGCACCTTACTGGGTTCAAAATGGTTCAAATGGCTCTGAGCACTATGAGACTAAACAGCTGTGGTCATCAGTCCCCCGGAACTTAGAACTACTTAAACCTAACTAACCTAAGGACATCACACACATCCATGTTCGAGGCAGGATTCGAACCTGCGACCGTAGCAGTCGCGCGGTTCCGGACTGAGCGCCTAGAACCGCTAGACCACCGTGGCCGGCGCACCTTACTGGGCATATACAATGTTCCATGTAGTTGCCTAAAATCCTACATCAGTCAAACGATCCGAACAGCCGAAGACCGCTGCAAAGGACACCAACGCCACACGCACCTACGCCAGCCCAACAAATCGGTACTGGCAGAACACTGCTTGGAAACTGGACACAGCGCGAAATACGAAGAGACCAAGATTCTGGCCCCTACCAGCTTCTGCTGGGACAGCATCTTCCAGGAGACCATCGAAATTCGCGTAACGCACAATCTCATAAACCGAGACACAGGTTTTCAACTGAGCAAGGCATGGAAACCCTCACTTATTTCCATGAAGGAGTCACGCCTCAAGCGAACACAAGATCTTTCAACGACGGCTGCCGAGGACACCCCACGGCATTTTGCATCTTCCACTACCCGGTGGGACGCCGGGGACGGCGCGGACCTGGGTCGGCGACCGCAAACGGATTGTCGGCGGTCGCAATCGGACCGTCGGCGCAGGGAATCGAGGCCCGACTGACGGACATAAATAACACCGACAATGATCAGACAGACGCACACAGATGGCAAAGAGTGAAAAGACCGCCCCCACTCACGAAAACAAGACACCGCCACCCCATCAAACCACACAGAGAGACAAAACAGGACAATACACACAGACAAAACTTGGGTAAAACCAAGGCCTGACACACCAAGGGAAACACATGTAGAAGTGGTATCTCCACCACGGAAACGTCAAGCAGTAGACGCAAGCCCAGTCTCCACAACACCAGACACAAACGCAAGAACAACACCGGGAAAAACACAACAATGGCCAGGAAGCTCTAGGGAACCCCACACTCAGTCCACCCCGTCAGATGAATTGTTAGGCATTATGGTCCAGACCATGAACCTTGTCATGGAAATGAAGGAATTCAGGGAGGCCCAGAAGCAGAACACTCAGATTCTCGTTGCCCTTCAGGCAGCAGTCCAGCCGTCACTCCCCTCTGCGACTTCCTCAGTAGTTTCAAAATTCCATCATGGATAGACGACCAAATATCCAAGGCCTGACAATGTGCGTCTTTAACGCAGACAGCATTGTTAATCAGGAGGTCGAGTTCAGAGAACTCATGAAGGAGTTCTCCATCGACACACGCATGGTGGGGAAACCCCCCTAAAACCGGGAGCATAGTCAAGATAATCCAAAGCTATCTCACGAACAGAACTTTTGAAACCTTCCCGTCTCCTCTATATCTCTTTTGTCACGCAATAACCGTCTCTTCTATATCTCTTTTGTTACTCAACCTTCCCTTTTACAATAACTTATGAAACCTTTCCTTAGGGTTTCTATCTGTTGCTTAACAATAACAAATGAAATCTCCCCTTTGAAATTCATTCTCTTTCTCAATCTTCGCATACAAATTTAATTGCTGCTTATTAAAAGTGATTTTCTGATTATTTCGACGAAACATAGAATGTGTCGTCGTCGTGGCCCTCAGTCGTTATCTGCAATAACCCAAAACTGTTCCTTACCTTTTTCACTGTTACTGGATCGCCATGTGACTGCTACATCGAACTGCGACGTGAATATACTTACTCTGGTTTACTATACCCTATTAACTGCTTGTGGGCTGTCGTAATAAGTGGCTGTATTTATCACCAAAGCTGACGTTATTCTTTAATAGGAAAGCTGACGTTATTCATTTATTAATTTGACTGAAGTTACGTAATTCATAGCTACACTTTTTCTTGACAACAATAAAATTTATGCAAAGTTTTACGTTGATGGTTTTTGGGATGGATTATAATCAGTAATGCAACATTTCTCGCAAAAATTAATTATATTCTGAAGACGTTTCTTCAAATATTTACTGCTGGTAATGAAATGATTTTACAAACATTCAAATGGGACTTAATTTTTGCAATAATCTTAGAACTAGCATTGCGCAAACATACCTTCAGTAGTCTTGAGTTTCGCAAAGAAAAAATTCAATAATATTAGTTCCTCTTATGATAATATTTAGCTGATGTCTCTGTACATCCGTTTATTATCTCTTGTAAGTCATAGCTGGTGGCTGTCAGGCACACCGCTGCTCTCAACCTCTCGCTTCAGACCTGTTACCGACTCGCTTCTCTTCTCGCTTACTACTGACTCCCTACGAACGCTAATGTGCTGTCTCTGCTGCCAACAATGCTTTCTGGTGCAGACAATCCCTGCTACCATTACAAAATGTATCAATGCGCGGTCTTTCCCGCTCTTTTCTTAAAATGTATCCATACACTGTCTCTCCCACCCTTTTTAAAATTATATCAATGTGCGGTCTCTCTTGCAAACAATACGTTGGTGCAGACATTCCCTGCTACCACAAATATTTCCAACATGACAAATATTAATTATTCCTACTTAATCCTATTAATAAAATATAAACATCTCTCATAAATTGTGGTTTGACGATAGATAATAGAAATATAGACGTCTTACACTTTCTCTGTCAAGGTAAAAACAGACGCCTCCACCAAAAGGCGTATTCGTGTAGGGGTGCCACCCGGATTGGTCTTGGGGCCCGTTTTGTACAGTCTGTAAGCTGCAGACACTCTCACAGCCCCCCTGGTGCACACCGCACAGTATGCTGACGACACAGCCTTTTACACTCCTAATGCGAATAATGACTGGTCATTCGTAGGCTACAAAGGGTTTTAGATAACACAGAAACGTGGGCCCGTCGCTGGCGCATCACCATCAACCCTGAAAAGACACAGGCTATGCTGATCAACCGGAGACTGAGGAGACGTGGACCCCTCAACGCCCCTCCCCCTTCACCTGCACCTACATGGATCCCGACTCCCCTGGCGCAGATCCACCAAGTATCTCGGCGTAACCTTGGACTCGAGACTAACGTGGAAACCCCACTTAGACGAGGTCCACAGGAAGGTCTGTGCCAGAATGTCTGTCCATCCTATACCCAGTCCTCAACACAACCAGCTGCCTTCCCTACACTGCGTGCCCTGTCTGGGTATACGCGGCGAAGCGGCATCTGGACAAACTCCAGAGGCTGCAGAACTGCGCCCTCAGGAGGGCACTGCTTCTACCCGTGGAATTCCGCACAGACGATCTGCACGCCGCTGCCGAAATCCCCCTTCTCAAAGAAAGATTCCAACATCTGGCAAGGGATTTCTACGAGAGCTCTTCCAGATCTGGAAATAACCTCATCCACTCCTTAGGTCGGTATGACATGTCCCGTGATAAACACAAACGCCCTATGACGATCTTCGACGACTAAGTCAAAGAGAAAAATCCCAAAATCTCCACGTCCTAACCCTTAATCCTTAAAATACCCAGCATCTCGCCAACCTCAGGCAAGTACAAGACACCACCAGAACACCACAACAATACTCGGACAGCCAAAACAATCGAAGAAAATCACCCACACACACAACATACATTGTGGAGTTAAAGCCAACAGGGTATAAACTCCTCTATTCACTTCCTCAAGGAGGGGAAAGTAAAAGCTGAGAGAGAGAGAGAGAGAGAGAGAGAGAGAGAGAGAGAGAGAGCAGACAGACCATTCCATCAGAACCACCTGATGATGGCGGAAAGGTTATTAGCCGAACTATCGTGGGACTTCAACGATCGCATCCGGCTGGACACCCGGGAGCCCTGGAAACAATTTCCACACATTGCTTTATCAACAACAAGTGTGGCAATATGCTGACCTATGTCGATATCCTTCCTTGCACGTATTTCCTTAGCTCTGTCAGCTCAAGTTCGATCCGAAGTGTGACATCCTGGAGATTTTAATTTGTTGTGTTTGCAACTGTTGCCTGCTCACTGTCTGCAGGCCTCATGTAGTACACTGATACCAAAAATTTTGAACATGGCTTGTAACCTCCCCCTCACTTATCGACCTTAATGACAGTAAAAATTAAACCGCTTGTACCTAATGGAGATTTGGGAAAAGCAATCGTCACCGAAGTTAATCTGTCGGTAAAGAAGGAGGAAAGGGTTACATCTAAATGAAAGGTAAAGTGCAAATGAAACTGGTGAAAGCTAATTTTGAAAAGGGGTAAAGTTAATAAAGAAAGTAAATATGCGGTCGTTACGTTAACAATTAACTGGCGTTAATTAGATATTTGAGATTTGGGGAAAATTACGGTCGCCAGTCCTATGTACAACTACTATAATAACTGAAAAAGAAAGGTTATTGCACATATAATTAGCACAAAAAGCGTGGCAACTGAAGGTTGTCACGTGTCGTGTGAAAACTTAATTTTTGTCAGAAGTAATATATTTCGCTATACTCAGATTTAATTTAGCAAAAGAATTAATAAAACCGGAAAATTGAAAGTTAATTTAGTGACTGAAATTAATAGTGAACTTTGTTTCTGAAGCACTACGAAATTCAATAAAATAAGGTTAGTCTTGGACTACCTCAACAATCATTTCAAAAGCTACTTGAATCTACGCAATTTAGAAATAAGAGATTTTACTTTGCACTTGAATTAAACGATTCTGACCAATTAACAGTAGTAAAATTTAGTACGTGCCAAGCTGAGCGGCAGTCGCAGGTAAGCTAAAATATGGTAACAAAACTCGCACTCTTAATTTAAGCTTGTGTAATCTAAATATTGAAGTCAGCTATGAATACCTTAACTGAACTTTGAAATTAAAGCAGTGAAATCGAATGGTATTACTTTAATGCTGGCGTTTGAATTTCAGCGACACTCGAGTTCATTTCGGAAAAGGAAGGGACCCTGCTTGGTAATGCAATTGGGACAATGAGCAACAAAGGTTCATGCTAGGTTGCTGTATTTTAGTGATGCTAATGGAATTGTTTGAAAAGTTGAGGTCTGCCATACAGTTCTAAAACTTTACGTGCTTTCAGTCTTCCTTGTTGATTGATTGAAGGTTTGATGTCGTCAATCGAGGAGGTGGCGACAATCACTCATTGTCGGCCATAGCTGTTGCAGAAGCTGGATGTTGGCGCGCCTTCTTCTCGACACGGTCACCAGGCAAAACGGGCTCTTGATGTGCGCCAGCTGATGATTCCCGTCCGCGACACCGTGTCAGAAACTATTATAGCAAGGTGAGCGCAATTACATGTCGCCAAACACCGGAAGTGCGGCAACTCACGGGAGCGTCACACAATACCCCTGCTCCACCGCCCTACTCAAGCCAGACCCTTCTCTGCCCGCGCTCAAGGCTGCAGAGTTAACACTCCTAAAGATCCTAAGCACTTTGGTTCTCCACACGACCTATCGATGTAATCGTTCGATAGCATAGTTTTCCCTTGGCAAGAAAAATACAAATAACATTTACAAAACAAACCAATTATACATCGACATAAATATATATATATATATATATATATATATATATATATATATATATATATATACAAATAGTAAAACAACTACAATATATAAAGACACGGAAATGTCATATCTTCAGGTAACAGAATAAGGAAAAAATTTATAGTACAATAGATGTAAATAGGAGGATTTGCATTTCCGGCGTTACACGTGCCACACATTGTCTGAGGATATTCGTGTAACATAAGCAGACTCAGAAAATGTCCCAAAAAGAAAAAAAATAGCAGCAGAAATGCATATGCTCAAAACATCAAGAAAATTTAGCATTTGGCTAATTTACCATAAACCAATTTTTAGACCATAATAATTGAGTGGAGACACTCCTAACCTTATTCCACTCTGTCATCTTACACAAAAGAAAACAGTTGACAACATATTAAAATTCATAGAAAACATAGAAAGTGGTTTAGCTATTCTAAAACGGCAAAATTCCTAACAGTATCAAGAAATGGAATACTATTTACGAAATTAATCAGAGTACGTGTTCATAAAAACAGGTAGATCAAAACACGCAAATTAATAATTAATTACATAGAATACACATTTTTATATAATCTTTTCATAATTAATATTCTTGTCATGAGAGTCCACTTAACGCTAAACAAGAAAATAATATACAGCATATCGAAAATAAAAAAAATATTGACAGCAGAATTCTTTCACATCAGCTGTCCGGGAGGAAAAACAACTCCGCCTTCCGTACCCGCAAGTACAAAGAATGCCGACAGTGGAACAAGAGCCGACAGCGGCTCCGCCTCGTCAGTATTGTTGCGCCCGCCTGTGCAGCACGCTTCATCTCACTCGCCTGTGTAACGGCATTTCCAGAACGTCCGTTTCACCGAATTCTTTCGGAAAAACTCACTCCCCAGTAATCTCAAGGAGTCCATTAACACTATCACAGTGGATAACTCAACACTGTCCATCACTACACGTATGTACCAGCCTGAAACTTAAAACAGCATATAAGTACATCGGCAATGACTAGTAAAACACATATTCATGGAATCTTACGGCTAGTTATAAAATCATATTTACATTCCTTAATCTACTGTGACTCAGCTCAAAACTTAAACTAGCAGCTTGGATTTTTCAATTGATTAATAACCAGTTACTCTTAAATCATTTAATCAAAATTACTTATTAATTACAACTCATTTAATGACCTCTTGGTCAGGCAAAAGCATGGCAACCTGGCAAATCCTTAAATCGTACACTCTATATTTTCATAATGTGCAAATTACCCATTCTGTGGTATTAATCAATCCTTGGTTGGTACAACTTCAAGTCTACAATGTTCCGTATACCTAATAGTTTCCCAGAGCTTGGACACTAAGCAATAAGCATTTGCGTGAGGTATACCGATGACTTTATATGGTCCATTATAAACAAACTAAAATTTGGAGATTTCATTGTCTATCCCGTTCGATTTCTCATGAGCTTTTACAAGTATTAAGTCTCCGATTGCAAACTTGGCAAAACGCGCTTTAGCGTCATGACGACGTATGCGAGCATCGGCTTTTTGCTTCATTATTTTTCACAAACGATCTTTTTTCACACCAATACTAATGTCAATCCGTGGAGGGAATTTCATTATCTCTTCCCCTAAACTTTTACTTTTGTCATCCAACAGGATTCCCTCTGGAGAAAATCCCGTAGAATCAGGTCTCAAGGTGTTCATAATCATAATTCTCTCAAATTCTACTACATATTTGCCCCATGCCCTATGGTTGTGATGGCAGGTACGGCAAAGTCGGCCCAGCTCGCGCATATACCGCTCAGCGGGATTTCCAGCCGGACAGTAAGCTGAAATATGGATCACTTCGACCCCATTACTTGCCATGCCTTCATTCCACAACCTATAAGTAAATTGTGCCCCATTGTCTGATAGAATCGCCTTGGGCTTACCAATATGAACAAAATAATCGTTCACAAGCTTGCTGTAGACCGCTTTGGCTGTAGCTTTCCTAATCGCGTATAGTTTGACGAACTTCGAAAAAGCTTCTAGCACTACTAAAATGTAGGCAAAGTTTCTTGATGACTTGGGCAAAGATCCGTACAAGTCCACGCACAGTAACTCAAAGGTGTCGTTAGGTCTTATACTTTGCATAGGACCACGACTCGTACAGTTGGTAACCTTCACCTTCTGACATAAATCGCAAGTTTTCACTCTGTCAGTAACGCGTTTTAACATGTTGTTAAAATGCACTACTTCACCAAGCTTTCCAGTGCATTTCTTTGTTCCACAGTGACCATACGCCAAATGGTAGTAGTCTATTACTTCCATGACGTATTTGGTGGGCCAGCATACCCGCCAAATATTACTATCTTCGCCCTTACGTATGTACAAGATATGATCGTATATCTTGTGATGCCTCCTTAGTTTCTCTCCTTCTGGACTCCTTTCGTCATATGGGGTTTTCACCATATTTAAACAACCGTCCTCGTTCTGATGACGACGTAGATCCTTACAGATGTTCACTATTAATTTTCGCCCCCCAGCTTCTTTAAAACAGTATAATTTGACCACTCCATCTGACTCATCTTTAAATACATCTTGATTAGACTCGGGCAACCGCGATAGCGCATCCGCTACGCAATTGTCGGTCCCTTTTACCGAACAGATGTCAAAGTTAAATTGCTGTAAATACAGCGACCACCTAGTCAGTCTTTCGTGAAGTAGTTTACAATCCTTCAGATAAGTGAGCGCCTTATGGTCCGCATGAATAATCACCTTACGGTTCCATAGATAACCCTTGAACTTCTTGAATCCCCACACGAAAGCGAGACACTCCTTCTCAGAAATCGTGTAATTTCGTTTACTTCTTGATAAAGTTCGACTCGCGAACGCTATCGTCCGGTGTTCCTTATCCTCTCCTTTACCAACTTCTTGGAACAGTTCTACCTCCACCCCATAATTCGACGAATCCGTTCCCAGATGGAAGGGTAGCGATAAATCAGGATGAAATAGTATGTTAAATTTTAACAACTCGTCTTTGAATCTCTCGAAAGCGGCCTGACATCCGTCAGTCCACACAAACGGAATATTTTTTCGTAAGAGGTTATTCAAATTTTCATCATTAAACACCTGTCCTTTTACAAATTTACGGTAAAATCCTGTGAACTCTAGAAAACTTTTTAACTGTTTCCTAGACTTGGGTGGAGGACAATTCCTTATTGCCTCTAGTTTCTCTGGGTCTTTCGTAATACCAGCAGTGGTAATTATATGTCCTAAAAACTTCAGTTCCTGCTTCACAGATTCGCATTTCTTTAGTTTTAGAGTCATTCCGCACGGCCCAATGCTCTAAAAACTTCATCTAACAGGTCGTAATGGTCGTGCCAAGTGACATTGGCCAACAATAGGTCGTCAACGTATACAGTTAATCTTGAACTCAAAGCCGGGCCTAGCACTTTATCTAGGGCCCTGATGAATACGGACACAGATATATTAAGTCCAAACGGCAGTACACTATACTGATAGCACCTGCCCGCAAACAAGAAGGCGGTGTATGGCCTAGATTCTTCTTCGAGTTGTATTTGCCAGTAACTATCCGTCATATCGAGGCTAGTCATGAACTTAACGTCGTTAAAACGTTGCAAAATCAACTCCATACTTTCTGGTCTGTCTGTTTCGCGTTGAACGACCCTGTTCAACGTGCGTGCGTCACTCACAATACGATCGCTTCCATCCCGTTTTGCTACAAGGACCAAACCGTTATTGTATGGACTCTTACTTCTTTCAATCACGCCCCATTCGATCATCTTCAATATCTCCCGTTGTACTGCTTCCTTTTTGGACAGCGGTATAGCATACGGTCTCACGAAGAATGAATGGTTCGTGCGGAATTACATGTAACTTGCATTTATATCCTTCCACAAGTCCCGGTTTGTCTGAAAACACACTCTTATTCCTCATTATTACTTCATACAGGCCTCGTCTTTCTTCGTGTGTTACGTTTGACACACCGTCTACAATACTTTCCAATTCACTTTCTACACTATTGTCAATGCCGAGATTCCTCACGTTACATTAGTTCAAATTCATACCTACGTCAATGGCATCTGGCCGGTTAAAAATGTGTATAGGCTGGTATTGTCTATGCACACCGTCTCCTGCCTCGTCAAAACTAACTACTATTGTTTTATCTTTTGACGTACATGTCAAAGTTTTGATTTCGCAATTCATCACTGCACGGTACTTTAATAGCTAATATAACCCGATAATTACTTCCGTAGTTAAGTCTGGCACGACGACAAACTCTTGTTCAAATGGTGCCCACACACATCTCGAAGTTGACAAAAATCTGTTTTGCAACCGGTTTACTGGCCTTCCCAGAAGCACCGATAATTTGCACTCCTGTTACTGGCATAACTACGATACCAGGTCTGTCTTTCAGTAACTCAAATATTTTCCCAGATACAGCACTCAATTCTGCACCAGTGTCAATCAACACGTTTAGTTGTAGGCCGTGCATGTTAACAGACACTACTATCTGTCTACACATGCCCTCGACTGTTTCTTTATTTTTCCCACAATAAATCCTCGTCTATATCCAGGTCATTCCAGAAAAAACCATCCGGCTTTGATCCTAAATCCGGCTTATCTCGCGGCTTTTTCAGCCTCTGTTCACATACAGTTTTAATTTCAACACGTTTGTCCTGAGGCTTAGTCTGCAGCTTCTCCTGCAATAACGAAACCTTTCCCTGTAACTCGTCAACTAGTAAGTGTTGCTTTGCTATCACTTCACTAATTGTCACCTTCGTTGATTCCTCTTTGGCCAGATTGATCTCATCTGCCAATCTTCCTGGAGGAGTGTCCAAACTTCTAATTGTGACATTCCTATGTGGGAATGTCTTATTGCTGGCTTGTGGAGATCTTGAACTATTGTCTCCATCATTCAACAGCATATCTTCCTCGAAGCCCTCAAATTACTGATCTGGCAGTTATCACTTGCTTCCTAGATAATTTTATTGAGTGTTCCAGTTCCGACAGTATGGCGTTTCACGTTACAATTGAGCACAGAATTTTCCCATCAATGTACAGACAAATGTGCTGCACCCTTCCACTGTAAGACTGATTGTGGGGCACATGGGTCAAAATTTGTTGAGATCGTGGTGACAATGGTGTAATTACCTCGTTGTTCCAGTATCTGTAGAAGCAATAATCTCTTAAAAATCTCCTGCCAGCTGTTATTCATTCGCCTTGTCTTATTAATGAGCAGAAAGCTTCATTATGTATGATTTCAACATTCCCTACCAAAAATTGTAAATTAATTGAATAAATGCTTTTTTAAGTTTATATTATCTTATTGGAAAGCAATAATAAGGTTCACATTATGCTTTACTAACTGTTTTGGTATCCTAGAATATGTCCGACTCAGGTAAACGCTAACCTCCATTTGATACCAGAAGTAGTTTTGTATTTGATTTTTATCTTTCACTGCAACGTTATCAAATATAAACAACGTGTTTCGTTGTACTCCTTCAGGCAGTGGGACATCACTGCTTTTAGTGAAAGGCTTGTATGTAACACTATCAATTCCCGAAAATTATATCCTCCAGTAGTTTGTATTTGGGCTGGATTATCGTTTTTGATAATACATATGCATGTTAGAAGTGAATTACATGTGGATGCAATAGTTGGTTCGTGAGGACATTTGTATTCCCACAATCTGATGGACATACAATTATTATCGAATGTATAATATCTGCAACCAATTAACTGTTCTTCTCCTAATTCTGTTTTTCTACAGTAGCCTTCGACCTACCAGTTGCCACAAAATCCTCGTGAAGTGGGTGTTTCATCCACTTGCTCATGGTGATGACTGTATGACTATACAAGCTAGCATGGGGTTTTGCAGGGTGGGATAAAGGAACACACAAGTCATACATACATTTCATTTACTTTTTGTAAACACATATATGCAGACGTAAGTACATGCACAAATAAAAACACATTTCTATACTTACGTCTAGTGTGGCAAATTCATACACAGTTCTGTGTACTGATATGCAGTGTGTGCCAAAATACCGAGCTACATTTTCTTCAGTGACCTTTGGAGATTTCCATACAAGTCTGTTAAACTGCTCCATAAATTTTCATAAAAATTATAAAAGTAAGGCTGCCATCTCAATATCTGGTCGAGTGTGTACTACATAGCATAACTACTGTACATCAAATTGTCGGAGGTTTGCTGCTGCTTGTGACTACATTCTGTTTCACTGAAAACTTTATTGTTCCTGGGAAGACGCTTGTGGTGATCTTTCGATAACATAGTAACAGTAATCGCGTCTGAGTATTTTCAGTAAATCACATGACTTGCTTCATTATGTAGGGGATAATTCATTTTACACTACTGCCCATTAAAATTGCTACACCAAGAAGAAATGCAGATGATAAACGGGTATTCATTGGACAAATATATTATACTAGAACTGACATGTGATCACATTTTCACGCAATTTGGGTGCATAGATCCTGAGAAATCAGTACCCAAAACAACCACCTCTGGCCGTAATAATGGCCTTCATACGCCTGGGCATTGAGTCAAACAAAGCTTGGATGGCGTGTACAGGTACAGCTGCCCATGCAGCTTCAACACGATACCACAGTTCATCAAGAGTAGTGACTGGCGCATTGTGACGAGCCAGTTGCTCGGCCACCATTGACCAGACGTTTTCAATTGGTGAGAGATCTGGAGAATGTGCTGGCCAGGGCAGCAGTCGAACATTTTCTGTATCCAGAAAGGCCCGTACAGGACCTGCAACATGCGGTCGTGCATTATCCTGCTGAAATGTAGGGTTTCGCAGGGATCGAATGAAGGGTAGAGCCGCGGGTCGTAACACATCTGTAATGTAATGTCCACTCTTCAAAGTGCCGTCAATGCGAACAAGAGGTGACCGAGACGTGTAACCAATGGCACCTCATACCATCACGCCGGGTGATACGCCAGTATGACGATGACGAATACACGCTTCCAATGTGCGTTTACCGCGATGTCGCCAAACACGGATGCGGCCATCATGATGCTGTAAACAGAACCTGGATTCATCCGAAAAATGACGTTTTGCCATTCGCGCACCCAGGTTCGTCGTTGTGTACAACATCGCAGGCGCTCTTGTCTGTGATGCAGCGTCAAGGGTAACCGCAGCCAGGGTCTCCGAGCTGATAGTCCATGCTGCTGCAAACGTCGTCGAACTGTTCGTGAAGATGGTTGTTGTCTTGCAAACGTCCCCATCTGTTGACTCAGGGATCGAGACTTGGCTGCACGATCCGTTACAGCCACGCGGATAAGATGCCTGTCATCTCGACTGCTAGTGATACGAGGCCGTTGGGATCCAGCACGGCGTTCCGTATTACCCTCCTAAACCCACCGATTCCATATTCTGCTAACAGTCATTGGATCTCGACCAACGCGAGCAGCAATGTCGCGATACGATAAACCGCAATCGTGATAGGCTACAATCCGACCTTTATCAATGTCGGAAACGTGATGGTACGCATTTCTCCTCCTTACACGAGGCATCACAACAACGTTTCACCAGGCAACGCC
Organism: Schistocerca americana; assembly: GCF_021461395.2. Taxonomy (NCBI): domain Eukaryota; kingdom Metazoa; phylum Arthropoda; class Insecta; order Orthoptera; family Acrididae; genus Schistocerca; species Schistocerca americana. The sequence goes on from NC_060130.1 coordinate 544,337,208, forward strand.
GGTCAATTACTGTTTGTGTATGAGAAATCGGTTTGAAACTTTCCTCATGCCAGCACATTGTAGGTGTCGCCACCGGTGCTAACCTTGTGTGAGTGCTCTGAAAAGCTAATCATTTGCATATCACAGAATCTTCATCCCGTCGGTTAAATTTCGCGTCTGTAGAACGTCATCTTCGTGGTGTAGTAATTTTATGGCCAGTAGTGTACTACCACAATATCATGGGTTTTCAAAAGTCGCAGAAGGGTTGAATTCATGATCTAATATCGTACCAAAATAGATATGTTTACAATGGCTTGAATTAAAACTGAGTGATATGCTGAACATTGATATGTACTCCTGTTGTAGTGCGTTTATTCGATATTCCACAACAACAATTGAAAACGTCAAAAATTCAGTTAAACAGTGTATGAGATATACAAGGATGCTCAAGCTCACTGACAATTATTACATGATGCTGACTATTTTAGTGCAGACTGGCGCTTCAAGGTGTCGATGTTAATTCTCTGAACTCTCATTGCTAACTGAAACCATTCTCTATTGTCAGTATGTGTGCTATTTTTGTATTTTAGGGTTGTTACACTCTGAGAAGAGCGTGTAGTCCATGTGGTACAGATGGTTGTTTGACTTATTGTTTAAATTTTTGGTTTGAACTGGTTGTTACGATTCCTACAACTGCCAACTGTCTCCCATGAAGCATACGTTTTAATGAATTTTTACGGGAGTGAAATCTAATAGGAAAGCTACTAATCTATGAGTATCGTTTTCAAGATTCTTTATTTGCTTATTGAGATCCATGAATCAACAGATTCTTTTGTTATCATATCAGAATGTCTACGACCGTCAAAGGATATTGATTCACTTATTAATTCTTGAATCTCCCTTTGTTGATTCCCACCCAACTTATAGAGAATGTGTTATTCAATGAGCAGATAAAGATCCTTGAAAATCATAATTAGGTAATCCTCCACCTAAAAGTTCACAAACATATGTCGTGTCGCCTTTGGCAGTTATAGCAATCATAGTAGTAAGTTCATACAGTAGTCATATACATACGAAAAAAAGCTGGTGCTTGAAAGATGTCCTTCACATTCATGACATGTGAATTTTCGTATCTGCGTACTATTGTGTTTTTTAGGAACAACATTTTGGAAGGTAGGTCAGTAGGTGGAATGTTAATAGCAAAGATTTTTGTGCATTAATACGTGCATTCTAATATCAGAAGGCCACATCCTTGGCCAGTGAATGACAGGGTTATGTGCTGGAAATAGCACTCTGCCAAGTACATTTTCATATTGTTGGAAGTAAGCAAGCTAAGAATAATGACCCAAGTAAGTTTGTTTTAGGCACGTACGCAGAGGCTTCAGCTTGCAAGGGAAACGTGTTTGTGTTAGCAGTAAACGAAACAGCGTAAAAGACTGTATTTTTGAGTTTGAATGTTCTACAGATAATAGGATAAGTAGGTCAGATCTTTTTACACATCTAAGTGGGTTCCAGTGTTAGCTAAAAACGGTATAGGGGAAACCACATATGCTCCACAAATCCCGACTGTGACTACTGGTTGTCATGAGCCAGTAAAAGTGGCACAGCAGTAGGGGATCTGGCAGGCACCGTGTCGGTAAGCTGTCTGGATGCATACCGTCAAGAGTCCAGTGCCTATCGCTGTGATGTGATTTGGGTGGGCGCCTGCGAAGAGGACACTGTGTAGCAGCATCCCAGTCACCCTTGCTGAAGGCAGCCACACTTACTATGGCAGTGGCCTAACTGGACGGACATGTTGCCTAACCAGCTGGAGGTACAAGGTATGCAACACTCTCTCTGGCGTGATGGCTGTCATAGCAGCCCAGACCTGGAAGTATCAATGCTGGGGCGGCATTTATGGCATGTAAGATGCACTCCACATTGCTGAATTTGTTTAAATGAAGATGTAGTTTTCCGTAACCCATCTTATTGCACACATACCATAAATGCTCAAACACCACAGTTTTAAACTTAGGACAGCCTGACTTCTTTGAATTGTCACACCGTTTCAAATTTACGCCAATCTGGCTGTCAGCAAAGTGACATGACAAGAATGCAACCAGCACCCAAATCCCACAGGCTCACCATATTTAATTCTGTACTCAGAACAAGCACCCTGGCAACCATGCAGGCTGCATCTATATTCTGAGGCCCACCATCTTGGATTCGAAACGTAGAACATCTGTGGACTGTGCCAATATCGCCAGATCCACCATCTTGGTGTCCACCATACAGGTCAAGCTGTGACTGTATCCCCAGGTCCTACATCTAGGATTTTGACCTCATAGAGCTGTGAAGAACTCAGGAAATGCGACAAACATGCTATCTTTACCAGAACCCTCAGGTTACCATATTGGTTTCCGTACTTAGCTCACCAGGCCATTTTGGAGCTTTTGAATTTCTCGCCAATAGGCCAATTCCTATCTTGAATTTTTTAAAGTCCTCACCATTTTGCACTTAGCGCAAGTGGTCCACTTCAACCACGAGATCAAAGGAATGGAAGAAAGCCTTGTAGCACAAATGAGCTGTTTTGAATTATTCACCAATTTTTTAAATTCCTCTCTATTTTATACATAGGGCAGTTGACCTAGACATCAAATGGGTCGGGTGAGGAGTGGGTCAATGGCTGGGTAGCCCTTAAATATATATGAATGCGCTACTCATCTGTGTCCTCTGTGGCTGAGATCGATAGAGCGTCTGCCATGGAAGCAGGAGATCCCGGGTTCGAGTCCCGGTCGGGGCACACATTTTCAGCTGTCCCCATCGAGGTAAATCAACAACAACTGTCGGCAGCTGAGGGTTTCGATTAATTACCATTTATTCTAGAGAAGCTGCACGGTCATCAATTGTATCTATTCTTCCGAGAACAGTTACTATCTTCATATATATATACAATAACTTTATTACAACACTATCCTAACTGCGACCAAGGAACATTGTGCTTGTGCTTAGGCACTTGCACGGGTGGTTAACACGGTGAAACTGGGAATAGTTCTTTTTCTTATATTTTTTATTGGCCATTGAGTATATACCTTACAGATATCGACGTAAATAAATCAGTATGACATAAAACTGCTGTAAGTGTTTAGTTTACGTCAGCTAGTTCATATATTTCTTTTCAATTCTGTTAAAAAAGCTATTTATACAATGAAAAGCTTGTAGTTGCCAATAATGTAGACACAGATGTTGGTAACTGGTATTTGTTAGTCACATTATTCCTTAGTGACTCTGACGTGACGATACACCGGTTGCTGCATCCAAAAAATATGTGTCTTGTGTCTACTACTTTGCCGCAGTCACAGAGTGGAGATGTGCTATGCTTATGTGGTGTAGAAGCTACACAAAACGGCAGTGGTTGAACTTCAACCGCGATGCAGTTGCAGATTTACGAGTACATGTGAATCCATAGTATCGAGGCCTAGCAGATAGCCCTGATGTTGAAATTTCCCGTCAGATTAAAACTGTGTGCCGGACCGAGTCTCGAACTCGGGACCTTTGCCTTTCGTGGGTAAGTGCTCTACCATCTGAGCACCCCAAGCACGACTGACGCCCCGTCCTCACAGCTTTACTTCCGCCAGTGGTGCTTGGGTAGCTCAGATGGTAAAGCACTTGCCCGCGAAAGGCAAACGTTCCGAGTTGGAGTCTCGGTCCGGCATATAGTTTTAATCTGTCAGGAAGTTTCGTATCAGTGTACACTCCCGTGCAGAGTGAAAATCTCATTCAGCCCTGGTGTTATTTGCGCGTAGTATTTTCCTTCGTTTGTCGGAGAAGACTGTAATTTTTGACAGACCCATCCCGAATTCTCTATCTGTAAGTCAGTTATACATCCTCTGTTGGAACATGTGTATATTCTCTACACCTGAAATCACTGTTTCTTTAGCAAAAAAGTCAGCGATCTCGTTTCCCACTAAGTTGTGCGCTTTAATGTAATACATGGAGTTAAAATGGCTCTGAGCACTATGGGACTTAACATCCATGGTCATCAGTCCCCTAGAACTTAGAACTACTTAAACCTAACTAACCTAAGGACATCACACAACACCCAGTCATCACGAGGCAGAGAAAGTCCCTGACCCCGCCGGGAATCGAACCCGGGAACCCGGGCGCGGGAAGCGAGAACGCTACCGCACGACCACGAGCTGCGGACAATGAGTCACTGAGGCTATTCCTTTCCAGTTAGTTTATGTATACTATAATCTCGTGGGGCATTGGGTGGTTTTTATCCCGTCATTGATAATATTTAAGAAGAATGAGCATAGATTTAGAATTCGAGAAAACTACAATATTTTCCTCGGGTACTGTATGAATGTAATTAAGGGATTCCAAGATCGTTATACGTTCTGTTCTCATTATTGTAATTGCCTTCTGCAGCTTTTGCATAAATCCTGCTTTTGCATGAGATTCTCAAAGGTGCAGTTTGAGCCCTACTGGATCCTACTTACCTGTAGGTATTTGGCTCGGAGTTCATGTAAGGCTTGTTTCTAAATGGTAGATGTAATTGGCAGATCAAAATCTTACGTCAGATTCAACGACAGCACGGAAATAATTTTGAACAAACATGAGTGGTCGTCGTTGAGAGATGGCTAAACGAATGTCCACTGCTTCCTCTACAGATGTATATTCCCTTTCTATTAGAGGAAGATTGTTAATACAATCAATAATTCATCGTGTAATCGGTTACAGAAAGTTTCTAGATGCAGGATAGCTAGGTGATCCTGAAAACTGAGTCCTCTTCAATAAGAATTTTATGATTAAAAAGTTCCACCACAGGTGTAGGAGTGGTTCTTTGCTTTCCACAAGTAAAGCATTTGTTGGCGTTGACTTTATGGCAACAAGATATCTTCTATCCGCTTCGAAATGTGCCTTATTAATTTTATCCAGTAAGGTTTCCGTCGCCGATTCTTAGTATGTACGAGGATTGTAACTTTAATAGTGGCAGATATTTATCTACAATTTATACAAAATAGAAACAAGTTATAAAGTTTTACTCCCATTCAAAGTAGTCACCAGTTTTATGGATAACCCATTGCCAGCGATGCGGAAGTGGTAGGACACCCTTAGCAGCGGCAGTTTTATGCATAGTTCGAGCGGAGCGGTCTATTGCCGGAGAGTTCTGAAGCGAATACCATTAAGTGCTTCCTCCAATTCAGCAATCAAGTTGAAGTGACAAAGGCGTAAGTCCGGGGAGCGTGGTGGATTGTACAGCACTTCCCAGCCCCATCGTTCGGACAAATCAGTGACTACTTGCGAGCATTGTCCTGGAAACCGAGGATAGATCCTGCAGAAAGTGTCGTCTCTTCTTTCTCTAATCTGTTCATAGTCTGTGTTCTGAAAATGAACAGCACAGAGGAAGAAGTGGTGACACTTTCTGCAGGGCCCGGCCCTCATTTTGCCGGACAATGCTGGGGTGCATTGGCGCAAGTTGTAACTGATTTGTTCCATGTTCAAAAAGTTCAAATTTGTTTGAATTCCTAAGGGACCAAACTGCTGAGGTCATCGGTCCCTAGACTTACACACTACTTAAACTAACTTATGCTAGGAACAACACACACACTCATGCCCGAGGGAGGACTCGAACCTCCGGCGGGAGGGGCCGCACAATCCCTGACACAGCGCCTCAAACCGCACAGCCACTCCTCGGCTGGTTAGTGGCGTACAACCCGCAACACTCCCCTGGCTATAGCCCTAGTGATTTCAACTTAATTCCTAATTAGAAAGAAGCACTTCCATGACATTTGCTTCAGAACTGTTACAGAGACTCGTCGTGCAATAGATAGCTTCACTAAGACTATCGAGACAGCTGGCGCTGCTACGAGTTCCGCATTAAAATTCTGATGACTACTTTGAAGGAGAACGAAACTTTCAAACGTGTGTCTATTTTGTAAAAGTTGTAAATTAATGGTTGCCACAGTTAAAGCTACAATCATCGAAATTTCATAGCTCAAGTTTGACTGCACTACGCCACAATACACGTTCATGCACAAATTTTAGTCTTCGCCGCCATGGTACATCTGCCACTGTTCTTGACATGTTAATGTTACTCTCACAAATTTCCTCCTACTTACACTCCTGGAAATGGAAAAAAGAACACATTGACACCGGTGTGTCAGACCCACCATACTTGCTCCGGACTCTGCGAGAGGGCTGTACAAGCAATGATCACACGCACGGCACAGCGGACACACCAGGAACCGCGGTGTTGGCCGTCGAATGGCGCTAGCTGCGCAGCATTTGTGCACCGCCGCCGTCAGTGTCAGCCAGTTTGCCGTGGCATACGGAGCTCCATCGCAGTCTGTAACACTGGTAGCATGCCGCGACAGCGTGGACGTGAACCGTATGTGCAGTTGACGGACTTTGAGCGAGGGCGTATAGTGGGCATGCGGGAGGCCGGGTGGACGTACCGCCGAATTGCTCAACACGTGGGGCGTGAGGTCTCCACAGTACATCGATGTTGTCGCCAGTGGTCGGCGGAAGGTGCACGTGCCCGCCGACCTGGGACCGGACCGCAGCGACGCACGGATGCACGCCAAGACCGTAGGATCCTACGCAGTGCCGTAGGGGACCGCACCGCCACTTCCCAGCAAATTAGGGACACTGTTGCTCCTGGGGTATCGGCGAGGACCATTCGCAACCGTCTCCATGAAGCTGGGCTACGGTCCCGCACACCGTTAGGCCGTCTTCCGCTCACGCCCCAACATCGTGCAGCCCGCCTCCAGTGGTGTCGCGACAGGCGTGAATGGAGGGACGAATGGAGGCGTGTCGTCTTCAGCGATGAGAGTCGCTTCTGCCTTGGTGCCAATGATGGTCGTATGCGTGTTTGGCGCCGTGCAGGTGAGCGCCACAATCAGGACTGCATACGACCGAGGCACACAGGGCCAACACCCGGCATCATGGTGTGGGGAGCGATCTCCTACACTGGCCGTACACCACTGGTGATCGTCGAGGGGACACTGAATAGGGAACTTGCTGTTCCAACAGGACAATGCACGTCCGCATGTATCCCGTGCCACCCAACGTGCTCTAGAAGGTGTAAGTCAACTACCCTGGCCAGCAAGATCTCCGGATCTGTCCCCCATTGAGCATGTTTGGGACTGGATGAAGCGTCGTCTCACGCGGTCTGCACGTCCAGCACGAACGCTGGTCCAATTGAGGCGCCAGGTGGAAATGGCATGGCAAGCCGTTCCACAGGACTACATCCAGCATCTCTACGATCGTCTCCATGGGAGAATAGCAGCCTGCATTGCTGCGAAAGGTGGATATACACTGTACTAGTGCCGACATTGTGCATGCTCTGTTGCCTGTGTCTATGTGCCTGTGGTTCTGTCAGTGTGATCATGTGATGTATCTGACCCCAGGAATGTGTCAATAAAGTTTCCCCTTCCTGGGATAATGAATTCACGGTGTTCTTATTTCAATTTCCAGGAGTGTATTTTATCTGTGCTGTTCCTCATAGTTCACAGTCCTCATATATAGGCCAAGGTATTTAACCAACGGGCTCGCTGAGAGAACATATGCTCCTAGAGTTACAATGGTATCTCTTGCTTCCGGTATCTGGGGTAAAACCACACTTCATCTGGGATATGGTTAGACAATTTTCCTCCAGCTGGTAGCTGAGAACAGTTATCGCTCCACTCATTTAGTATTGTCGTTCTTCTAGCCTGCTGCTGGTTGTGCATATACTGATAATCCAATACATTATACCCATTGCCCACCGCGAAGTTGAACGTCTCCTGGTGGTGTTGTGGGCGCGTAACGCAGTAAGGGAACAATGTAAGAGGAAGAGGGACGAATGGGCAGGCATTATAGCGAAAATACAGGCCCCAAATGCGAGAATCCACTGATGTAAGCGATTGTGAAAAAAGGGCACATCGTTATGGCCTGCAGCTAGAAACGAGAAGCTCTGAAACTGCGAAGCTGGTCGCCCGTTGACGTACTACTGTCGTGAGCACCTATGGAGAGTGGTTGAAGGATGGTGAAATACCGAGTAGGCCGTATGGTACTGGACGACCACGTCTCATCACAAAACATAGAGGTCGGAGAATCCCCCACTGTGTAATCCAGGATAGGCAGCGATCTGTGGCAGTTATGACGACAGAGTACAATGCTGGTGCAGGTAGAAGGGTTTCGGAGCACACCGGTCAGAGGCCATTACTGAACATGAATCTCCACATCAAACGACCCATATGTGTTCCTGCGTTGACCCGGCATTGTCAGTTATGGCTACAGTGGGCACAGTATCACTGGGTTTTCACCGTGGACCTATAGAAACGTGTATTCCCGGCGGGGTCAGGGCTGCCTCGTGATGGCTGGGTGTTGTGTGCTGTCCTTAGGTTAGTTAGGTTTAAGTATTTCTAAGTTCTAGGGGACTGATGACCATAGCTGTTAAGTCCCATAGTGCTCAGAGCCATTTGAACCATTTGTACTATAGAAACGTGTCACCTGTCGAATGAATCGCATTTCTTGTTAGATCAGGTCGATGTTTGGGTCCTTACACGCCATCATCCAGGCGAATGTATGGACGAAACATGCACTGTGCCACAAATGCAGGTTGGTGAGGGCAGAATTATGCTATGGCGTGCGTTGAGTTGGGATTTCATGGGATCTGTGGTGGTAATGGAAGGCATCGTGACAGCAGTGAACTACGTGACCGTTATTGCGGACCACCTACTTCGCTTCATGCTTGCAGTCTCCCCCTGCGGCGCTGACATCTTCCAGCACGATGACTTTCCGTGTTGCAAGATCAGAATCGTTCTACGGTGGTTTGAGGGGTATTGCAGTGAACTCACATTGATGTCTTGGCCAGCAAATGTTCCTGATATGCACCCACTGAAACACACAGCGGGCGCCAGCTGCGTGCCTCTAAACCACCATCCCGTAATTTGCGATAACAACGGTGAAGTCACTGATGACAGCACCACTAAAGCAGAGTTATTAAACACAATTTTCCGAAACTCCTTCACCATAGAAGACAAAGTAAATATTCCTGAATTCCAATCAAGAACAACTGCCAAGATGAGAAATATAGAAAGAAATATCCTCGGTGTCGCAAACCAGCTTAAATCACGTAATAAAAGCAAGGCTTTCGGTCCAGATTGTATACCAGTCAGGTTCCTCTCCGAGTATGCTGATACAATAGCTCCATATTTAGCAATTATATACAACCGCTCGCTCACAGATAAATCCGTACCTAAAGACTGGAAAATTGCTCAAGTTACACCAATACCCAAAAAGGGAAGTAGGAATAATCCCTTGAATTACAGGCCCATACCACTAACGTCGATTTGCAGTAGGGTTGTGCAACATATACTGTATTCGAACATTATGAAGTACCTCGAAGAAAACGATTTATTGACACGTAGTCAGCACGTATTCAGAGAATATTGTTCCTGCGAAACACAAGTAGCCCTTTATTCTCATGAAGTAATGAGTGCTATCGACAGGGATTGTCAAGTTGATTCCATATTTTCAGATTTCCAGAAGGCCTTCGGCACAGTTCCTCACAAGCGTCTTCTAACCAAACTGCGTGCCTATGGAATATCGCCTCAGTTGTGGGACTCGATTCGTGATTTTCTGTCAGAAAGGTCACAGTTCGTAGTAATAGACGGAAAGTCATCGACTAAAACTGAAATAATACCCGGTGTTCCCCATGGAAGTGTTATAGGCCCTCTATTGTTCCTGCTCTATATTAAAGACGTAGGAGACAATCTCAGTAGCCGTCTTAGATTGTTTGCAGATGATGCTGTCATTTACCGTCTTGTAAAGTCATAAGATGACCAATATGAATTGCAAAATGACTTAGATATCTGTATGGTGCGAAAAGTGGCAATTAACCTTGAATAAAGAAAAGTGTGAAGTTATTCACATGAGTACTGAAAGAAATCCGCTAAATTTCGATTACGCGATAAGTCACACAAATCTGATGGCTGTAAATTCAACTAAATACTTAGGGATTACAACTACAAATACCCTAAATTGGAATGATCACATAGATAATGTTGTGGGTAGAGCCAACCAAAGATTGCGACTCATTGGCAGAACGTTTAGAAGGTGCAACAGGTCTACTAAAGAGAGTGCTTACACCACGCTTGTCCGCCCTATTCTGAAGTACTGCTGTGCGGTGTGGAATCCGCATCAGATGGGACTGACGGATGACATCGAAAAAGTACAAAGAAAGGCAACTCGTTTTCTATTATCTCGAAGTAAGGGAGATAGCGCCACAGATATGATACGTGAATTGGAGTGGCTATCATTAAAACAAAGGCGTTTTTCGTTGTGACGGGATCTTCTAATGAAATTTCAATCACAAGTTTTCTCCTTCGATTGCGAAATCATTCTGTTGGCACCCACCTACATAGGGAAAAATGATCATCACGATAAAATAAGAGAAATCAGGGCTCGCACAGAAAAATTTATGTACTCGTTTTTCCCGCGCGCCGTTCGAGAGTGGGACGGCAGAGAGACAGCTTGAAGGTAGTTCATTGAACCCTCTGCAAGGCACTTTATTGCAAACAGCAGAGTAATCACGTAGATGTAAATGTAGATGTAGAATCCCTAGACCTGTGCGTAGAGATCTGGTGCCATATACTTTTGGAATCCTGTCAAGGACGTGCAGAATCCATGCCAAGCAGAATATCTGTTGTACTGTGTTTTTAAAAGTGGAACAACAAACAGTTTAACAGGTGGTCATAATGTTTTGGTTCATCGGTGTATGTTGACGTTGCTGTCGAAAATGTTGTGCATGTCGCCGTTGTAGATAATTAACAGTACTGGTGATGGAAGTAATCCTTGCGAGATTCCCTTATTCGTCGTTTATGATCCCACTCTGTTAGTACCCACTTTCGTACAAAGTAGTCTGGCCTTAAGTAGAGAAATAAGGTTACCAATATAGAATGAGGGACACTGGGCCACTCCATAATCCTGACCTGTAAACAGTGATCAGCTGCATCACGGGCGTCCTCAGTAGGATTATAAACCTCTATTTTCTGTAATAAGTTGTGCTAATTGAGAGAGAACACATAGCTTGTTTAATTAACGTTGGTAGTGAGAGGGAATACATAACTTCTTTAAGGGGTACTGAGCAATATAGAAGGGGCAGGTGTTGAGATGGTAGGCGAAATATAGTTCAGAAATGTTGTAGGCTAATTGTTAAAGGCTAACGTGCTGTGAGTCGCAGAATATTTAACTATATGAATCTGCAGGGACGGACGCAGATGTGGGAGCCGTCGTATGCAAGTGGTGAAGTGCAATGGGCCTGTCTGGCTCGTACCAAACACCCCACACCATGTATCCTTGTTAAGGGAGGTTCCTGGGTCTTTTTAACGGCCGCTGGTGCTTTCGGGTAACAGAACAGCTCAGATAGTCAGGCGGAAGTTAGAGAGACAACTACTGTACGAATCACAAAGCTCAATTCTCGAAATTCAAACAATGTCCTGAAGGTAGACTCGTCACTGGTCAGAGTATCCCACCTTGTACAACTGTTAGACATGAGTAGAAACGAGACATAACTCGCCTATTTCGTGATGGATCTAGCTGGGAGGTAGACGTTATTCACTGGAACACTTGGCACTGTAAGAGGTAGTATAAGGTGAATCACACAGGGAGGAATGGATGTCTGTTAAAACTCCTACACGTAGAGCAGCATCAGCTCATAGGTTTAGAATAATTCAAAGAATATAAGTTGTATCACATTGAGTGTTCTTCAGTTTCAATTCGTCGACCACATAGGTCTTTGAAACAAAGTTCATTTAAAAGGTTTTAATTGTTTCTAGTTATTTATTATATCAGCTTACCTAATGTTCTTAGACTGGCGATTTCCAGACGAAGTCTGAGGGCGACCTATTACTGTTGCCATGTGATCGATCATGTCTGATTTTCCAGCTTACTTTGACGCGAACCACTACACACTGCAGAGGCCAAAGATAGTGGGTGTACGCAATCTAAAGATTAGTAAGCGAAGTGGCATACCTCGAGTCACGGTGAAGGCAAATCGCTGCGCTTTCACATGCATTTCACAGCCAATCATGTCAATAGATAACCTGCATAGTGTATCATAGGTTGCACTTCCTCTTTGGAAACACACCTGCCCAGTCTGTAACAACCTGTTACGGTCGTACCACCATTCCGTCATATGTTTTGTTATCCTTTCTAATACCTGTAAGTCTATATGAGGACAGATCATCGGTAAGTTCAAAACTGGAAGAACTCGCTCTGTCTTCAGTCCAGGGCCGTAATTCCTGTTGGGTCAAAAATTACTTAAAATATTGCTTAGGTAAGTTTTTCCATTTTCTGTCACATTATACAGCATGGGGTAACGGATGTTGCCAAGACCCAATGCTGTACTTATGCCAACTGACTGCAATTCGAACTAGTTCACTTTTTCTTATGAGCTCGTCCAAGTAATGTTGTACACCACTTTTGTTAACTACAAGTCCACAGAGTCAACTGTAAGACGTTGTACAAACAGTTCCATCATACTATTTGCGAAAGCTATAGTGCTGCAATGTCTGTGTCTCAACTCTTCTGACACGTTTAATTTTTTCTCACACAGCCAAATCGGGTGTCCTTGCATTTAAACATCTGCAAAATTCCTTCCAGTTATTTCTCTCTTTTCCTTTAAGAGTTTCCCGCCTTTACCTGCTACATATAGAAATTAATGTAACTTTCCAGTGTGGCTCGTCGTCTGTAAAATTTCAGTATATTCCTATGTGCCTCCACCGCATTTTTACATTCTTCGTGCCACCAGTGTGTCGGTTTCTCGGTTTATTCTCTAGAAATGACATCTTCGCTGCTTCTTCAATACTTCCTCATGACACTGATGCGCTTTCCTCTAACTTCGAAAGTGTTCTTACCGTTTTATATTGGCTTCACTCTGCCTTGCATAAGTTCCAGTGGTAGCTGAAATACATAATCAATCTATCAGGACTTTCTGGAATACCTCTATGGATGACCGGCACATGGTTCGAGCCTTCTGAATGCTCCACGTCCCCCATTGTGAAAGTTGTACCCACGGATGTAGACGAAAAACACAGCTCAGCTGCACTGCTCCGTTGGTTTCGACGTCTGATTATCGTTGAGTGTCACTAAGTTACTTTCATCAATGATCTCTGCCATTAATATCCCAAATACATTCTTTCGTCCTTAATCCCACGCAGGATGATGTAAACGGAAGTCTCCCAATATTAATTTCCGGCTAATACTGGAACTGACGATATTCTTCATCCTGAGACTGTTCCAGGTGCTACATTGATGGGCCGGCCGGAGTGGCCGGGCGGTTCTAGGCGCTACAGTCTGGAACCGCGCGACCGCTGTGGTCGCAGGTTCGAATCCTGCCTCGGGCGTGGATGTGTGTGATGTCCTTAGGTTAGTTAGGTTTAACTAGTTCTAAGTTCTAGGGGACTGATGACCACAGCAGTTAAGTCCCATAGTGCTCAGAACCATTTGAACCATTTTTGCTACACTGATGTCGTCATTCTGTTAAACTTCTGCTCCTCCGTCATTGCACACATATTTTCCGGAACTTCAGATACTGTGTCATGATGGCGTGAGCGGTACTGTGACTGATGCGCAACATCAGCGGAATGTCTTCCACAGTACGCCGTCTGTAGTTCTAGTGGTAGCATCCACCGCAGCAGTGACACAACGGGCAATGACAAGATGGACCTCTCCTGGAAGACTACCGTCTTTCAGTGGCATCCGACGATCTCGAGATCGTTTATTCCAGACAAACATACGCACACGTGACATACTGTGTTCACCATACACAGCAGACTTCCGGACATGCATTTTACTTCCTGATATTCCTTCTTCTCTCAAGAGAGCAAGTGCCAGAGCCGACAATGGAAGCACATGGATTCGGCCTCACTGAAAAAATACAATTCCGTGCACGCCAGCTCAGGAAAAGTAAGGATGATCTTTTTCTTCGACCACAAACGCCCACTAGTCATTGAATTACTGGATCACGGCGTCCAAACGGCCGAGAATGTTGACGGACGACATCATTCTCTTGCAAGATAGTGCTACCCACGTGCTGTGAAAGTTGTTTCGAGTTCGCTGCAGAAGTTTCACTGGGTAGCCCTTACACACCCTCCATAAAGTTCTGCCTATCCTAGGATACACTGTTATTCTGTTAAGAATTATTTGTGTGAAATGGGCGCTACATCCTTCATGTTGGTATCACATGGACTGCCTTATGTGGAGTGGGATGTCTACCAATAACTGCGACAGCGTATCTGCTAGAAACTGTAGATACTTGTGTTTATTTAGATTCCAGCCAGTAAAATTGGGACCAAAAGTGTGATTTTTGAAACGGCTCTACCACGCGTTGACAAGTCAAGGTCACTATTTATCCATTTCTTTCAGCCAGCGTGAATTTCTCACTGGACAGTAGTGCATATTGTGCAGACTGATTTGTTGAAGGTATGTAGACTAAGATATTTCCGTAAACAAAATTAAAATCTCTTCCCAATATCATAGCAAAAATCATATAGTTCCATCAAACGTTAGTCAGTGTCATAAATCGGCAGATATAAACATAAAAAAACTACTCGCCTACATCAGACAGTTAGTCACACTGTACGTTATAACTTAGCGAACGCTGCACCTCAGTATGTTTGCTGCTTGTGGGTATATTTTGTGGTTCAAATGGCTCTGAGCACTATGGGACTTAACATCTATGGTCATCAGTCCCCTAGAACTACTTAAACCGAATTAACCTAAGAACATCACACACATCCATGCCCGAGGCAGGATTCGAACCTGCGACCGTAGCAGTCGCGCGGCTCTGGACTGAGCGCCTAGAACGTATATTTTGTGTCACTGCACTATTTATGACAAACAGCTGGAGACATCGTCTGCCGTAAAACATCTAGGCGTAACTATACAGAGCTGCCTTAATTGTAATGACCACATAAAACAGATAGTAGTAACAGCAGATAACAGATTCAGACTCATTGGAAGAATCTTAAGGAAATGTAACTCATCCACGAAAGAAGTGGCTTTTAAGCCGCTTGTTCGCCCGATTCTTGAATATTTCATCTATCTGGAATCCCTATCAGGTAGGACTGATAGAGGAGATAGAGAAGGTCGAACGAAGAGCGGCGAGTTTCGTCACGGGATCGTTTAGCTGGCAAGAGAGGGTAACGGAGACGCTAAACAAACTCCACTGGCAGACATTACAAGAGAGGTGTCGTGCATCACGGAGAGATTTACTATTGAAATTTTGGGACAGCATATTTTGAGGAGTCGGACGACAAATTACTTTCCCCTACATAAATCATGCGTATTGACCACGAGGAGAAAATTTGAGAAATTAGAGCCAATACAGATGCTTACCGACAATCAATCTTCCCACACAATATTCGCGAGTGGAGCAGGATTGGACGGATCAGCTAGTGGTACCGAAAGTACCCTGGCCACACACCACTAGAAGGGTTGCGGAGTATGATGTAGGTGTAGATGTAGATGTAGACCTGTCATAGTTCCTTCCCTCTGTACATGCCTGTTGATAAATTGTGCGAAACGGTTATGCCTCAGTTAAGAAGCCGGAATTGCTTACAATTATTGTTTAAATGGTAACAAAATGAATGAGCGAATATTTACACCACAACAGACGGAAACATTACGTGTCATCAGAATACACGTAATATTGTAGCTCTGGTGACAGTAGATGCATATCGGAATTATCTAAACTCGTGAATACCCGCTGACAATAGTGTGAGCATCGTGATTTGCTGCTTCAACGCTTGCATTGTACAGATAATTTATAGCTTTTTCGTTATTTTGACCAAGTAAGTTGTTTCATCTAATAAAATTGCACATTTGATCATTGAAAAAGAGTAATTTTATAACAAAAATTGTCAAATGGCATACATCACAATTCAACCAGGAACTCGGAAACTGTTTAACAATTCATTTATGTATCATGGTCGAATTTACGTTAGGAAAACGAAATATATTTCACGTTTCGTCTCCTCGGTGACATGGGAGCAAATAACGAAGGTACAAAATTTTCCTCCAACTTTCTTCTTTTAAACACTAAATAACAATACCATATGTTGCGTTCTCTTTCTCATTGTTTCTTCGAGTGCCATCAGTTCAGATTTTTCTTGAAATTTGAGGATAATCCAATAAAATGTGTTGGTTGCCTAATGCCTACGTAGATAAGATTCTCGAATCTCCTCCTCTTCTACGCAGTGATCGCGTCTGAGTGAATGGAAACTACAGTACTCGTCTACGGGTGTTTTTCCAGTCCTGACGCAACAAAGCGGCTAACCGCAACTAATGTGTGCTTATTACGTGTGCGCTGTAACAGCCTCTTAATGACGTTTTCTACCCTTCTGCGTTCCTCACTTCCTTCACGTCTCCACATATCAGAGTCTCTATTTTGGTATAATGACAGCGAAGAAGAGTACCACTATGCCGTTTAATTTACAGGTATAGCCGGAGGACATATTAGCTAGTTTTGATGCGGTATCGCTATACACTGGTTCCGCTCAAAAGCTGAATCGGATTTTTCCTCCCGATGTTGCAGAACTGTTTAAATATTACCTCACAACCACGTGTTTCAAATGGAACGGTGAGTTCTATGAACAGACGGGTGGTGTTGCTATGGGGAGCCCCTTAAGCCCAGTAGTAGCAAACTTCTTTATGGAAAAATTCGAAGACCAGGTAATACAAACAGCGAACAAGAAACCAAATATTAGGTTCCGGTACGTGGACGATACATTTGTTTTTTGGCGGGATGGTAGGGAGGAACTGGATCGTTTTCACAAACATCTTAAGGGCGTCATTCCAAAGATTCAATTTACTGTGGACGTGGAGGCAGGCGGACCCACATACACAGACCATTACCTACGCCGTTATTCTAACCACTCCCCACAACGAAAGCGAGGCATTATAAAAACGTTGGCGGATAGATCAAGAAAATCTGCGACCCACAGCTGCTTGACGCAGAATTAAAACATCTCACAATGCATTGCTCAAGAATGGTTATTCGTTCAATGAGGTGAGAAGATCGTCGAGACCACCGCGTAGAAATCATAGCGATGCTCAAGTGCCGATGAAATTGAAAATTTTCCCGCCTTTCATTAAGGACGTTATTGACGGCATAGGAAAAATCTTGAAGAAGTGTAACATTGCGGAAATCTATAAACCTACAGGGAAGATACGATATCACCTAAATTTGACCAAGGGTGCTCGCTAACCGCTGGAAAAAGCAGGAATTTATAGGATTCCGTGTATTTTTGGGGAGGTGTACGTGGGTATTACAAAAAGAACGGTCAAAAAACGACTAGATGAGCACATGGACAATTGCAAAAGAGGGGAGACTGACAGATAAGCTGTTGAAGGACATGCTTGGCAGTCAGAAGATCACAATATTCATTTTAAGAGGACTCAAGTATTGGCAACCACAAGAGGATACCATGAAAGGCTATATCGAGAGACCATAGAGACTGTAAAACATTCCAGGAATTTCATGACATCTGGATTCCGTTGTTGAAGATATGTACCAGTCTTCCACCAATGGTGATAACAACAACGGATGACGACAGTCGACAACGGCCAATTGCTCCCGTGCATTCAAAACATGTGACGTCACGCCTCTGCACGGAAGCACGCGTAAGCGAAATTTTGCTGTATTCAGTGGCAAGCCAAGGTGTGAGTCGGACAGTCACAGAAGCCACGACCCCTCTTGAAAATTCCCTGCACAGATGAGGACGAAACGTTGGGTTTTAAGGTAAAAATCATTCTACCACGGCATAACAGCCCGGAACATTTTATTAATTATGACATTTCCGGCCGTGAAACTTTACGTTTTATAATTTACCTTTGATCACATACGGTTAAACTACATCTGTGGAAGGTTTTTAAGCAGTTGTAAACAAATTTGCGCCTTGAGGGACGTAATGTACGACGATATTCTGAATAAAGCGACGTATGCTATTCTAAAAACGTTCTTCCCTCTTTTTTTGGTAAGTTTTTCGCTGTTTCTCCGCTTTTTTCACACATTTCCGCACGCGATTGATGAAATACGAAGCCTAAAATCTAACTTTCTCATACAGGAAATTTTATTTCAACTCACCGAAGAGGAAATATAAATTATTTATTAGACCCACAGGATCCCAAACGCATCGCTTAATTTAATAAAACAAGGGCAAAATTTTGACTGAAGGCGTTTTTATCCAGACGTTCTTTGTATTGAGTACAGTAACGTTTACAGCTGCAAAATGTGGATAAAATTAACTGTTCAGGGAGACGAATACCAGCCTCAATGCATTCGTAGATAATCCACTGGTAAAACTGCATCCTTAGTTCAAAAATCGTTTGTCCCTGCTGCCTACAGTTTTTTCTGTTTTTTTTTTTTTTTAAGGATAGGAACGAAATCGTTACTTCATTAGTATTCTACATATTGCATTCATTGTATTCCAGGGATATGTTGCTGGGTGATTTCTTGATGAATCTTATTCCACACGATCAACGACATTCACCTATTGTATTGTGTGAACAATTCTTTGTCGCGAATCGTGGCCTTCACTCTGTGTACTGAACGACACAGTTTTCGCAAGTTTATAACCACTGCGGTAAGTATCTTCTACTAACGAAGACAACATCATGAAACATTTTTCTGGATATTACCTCGGACTTATGGACAATACATGCGATTACACCATTCAATAAATGCGTATCTGGAAGTTCCTGTAGCTATGAATACTCCATCTTCGACAACGAGTCATCAACTGTAAACTATAGTATACTCCATGATGGACACACCACAAACGATTGTGTGTTATTTTTAATGGTAACGCCACTAAGACTGATGTGTCAGGCAATTGTTGTATTGAAACTTAAGTTGTTTGCAATTAGTTTCGGCCCATTCATTGCGTACTCAAGACCTCAAACCGTCCGAAATATTCGCTTCCAACCATTATTTTCTGGAAGTACTGAGTTCAGAATTCTATACCATTTGTACAATTTGGATCTACGAGCAACGATCAAAAATGAATTAGTCTCATAAATATTTCCAATTCAGATACTAGTAACTCAAAAGGAACGTTTGACAGCTAATGTGTGCATATGGCTATCTAATGTTCAGTAATCATAATGGAGACTATCATCAATGGATTATCATACCCGTATAGGGTGCACAGTGGGTTCCACTGCATAATTAGGGGACAAGCGTAACTCAGAAACATCAGAGAAAGTAGTCAATATCATTACCACAAACACCAAGTTTCAAAACAGACCTTATAAAATATTAATTAAACTAAAATTAACAATGAGGTAAGTGGTAGTACTACGCAATCAAAGACAAATTTCCATTCGTTTTTAGAATGGATAATTACACGAACGCCACTACTATTATTTCTAGAGAACCAGTAAACAAATCTTGATATCATGGTATCTTCAGAGACAAAATAGCGAAGTTTACAAGATAACTAAAACAGGTAATGATATGTAAATATTTTATTCCTTGTGAATAATACAACATACAAGCATAAAGTGTAATGACAAAATCCAGGAAAATGTGTATTGTCCTTTAAACTTTCAACCCTGGAATAAAAATGAAACCGATATGGGCAATCAAGAAAAAACAAAATTCGTATAGAAGGTGAGAGAATTTATGCTATGAAACATGAGAGTTCCAGAAATAATAATATATACCCAGAAAACATTTACAATACTTTGTTTTTAAATTGATTATTGTATTTCATATAAGGAAAGCAGTCAAAAACGAAGAAGAAAATGTACAAAATTTAGTGAAATTACATTTACTCAAACCTTCTTTCCCACTTTGTCGATCATCGCTTCAAAGTATGCTTACAAAAGTTTGATGAAGCACGGACCGTGCCACGGTTGTAGTGGTTTACATGCCTCACAGATACAGAAGATAAAAAGTAATATGGAAACAACGAAACACAAGACATTTCCGTGCCTAATACAAGTCCTGCATTGTTTTCAAAGGAATCTCATACTATTCTTCCTGCAAACTAGAGGCAAATTTGGTAATGATGATGCAGGTGCATAGTGATCACGCACTCTTTTCTCCTAAGTAAACAAAAAAGGCTGAATAACATTGAGATCTGGTAACTGTGTTGGACAGGGAAGATGCGACAACTCATTCTTGTGCTCACAAAACAAGTCATGGACGAAGCGAGGTGTGTGAACAGAGGCCCTATCGTCTTGGAACAAAGAATCACCGATGTGAAACAAACATTGTACCATGGGATGGATTTGATCGGACAAAATGATCACATAATCATTGGCAGTAATGGGGCCTTGAAGAACAACCAAGACGCCCATCGAACATCACGATATAGCTGCCCAAATCATCACAAACTGTAAACGCTGGAGAATAAGTTGTCGACAACCATTATGTTCATAGGTGAAAGGCTGCAGTAACCTTCATCCTTCGAAGAAGGCTAGCATATCCCTTATCACATGTGTCCGAGTATTGGTCTACTGAACTCTGTCACGTGGTGTTACTTGGAGCAATGGTAGTTATTTGGGTTCTAAAGCGTCCCCTGTGTATAGGTTGGTATTCATGAACTGTTATTTGTTCCATCCTGTAGAAAGTGTGTCTATTTTTAATACTTAGTGCTATCGATTATGTGGATTCAGTTCAAGTCATACAAACTGTCATAAAAGAAAACTGAGAAATTAGGTTTTGTTCCATTACTAATTTTTTCCATAAATTGACTTATTTCGATGTTTGATAAGATACAGGTTATTCCGTTTTGTACACCAAACGACAGCAGACCTCATTAAATAGAACAGAACATTCTAATACACTCCTGGAAATTGAAATAAGAACACCGTGAATTCATTGTCCCAGGAAGGGGAAACTTTATTGACACATTCCTGGGGTCAGATACATCACATGATCACACTGACAGAACCACAGGCACATAGACACAGGCAACAGAGCATGCACAATGTCGGCACTAGTACAGTGTATATCCACCTTTCGCAGCAATGCAGGCTGCTATTCTCCCATGGAGACGATCGTAGAGATGCTGGATGTAGTCCTGTGGAACGGCTTGCCATGCCATTTCCACCTGGCGCCTCAATTGGACCAGCGTTCGTGCTGGACGTGCAGACCGCGTGAGACGACGCTTCATCCAGTCCCAAACATGCTCAATGGGGGACAGATCCGGAGATCTTGCTGGCCAGGGTAGTTGACTTACACCTTCTAGAGCACGTTGGGTGGCACGGGATACATGCGGACGTGCATTGTCCTGTTGGAACAGCAAGTTCCCTTGCCGGTCTAGGAATGGTAGAACGATGGGTTCGATGACGGTTTGGATGTACCGTGCACTATTCAGTGTCCCCTCGACGATCACCAGTGGTGTACGGCCAGTGTAGGAGATCGCTCACCACACCATGATGCCGGGTGTTGGCCCTGTGTGCCTCGGTCGTATGCAGTCCTGATTGTGGGGCTCACCTGCACGGCGCCAAACACGCATACGACCATCATTGGCACCAAGGCAGAAGCGACTCTCATCGCTGAAGACGACACGTCTCCATTCGTCCCTCCATTCACGCCTGTCGCGACACCACTGGAGGCGGGCTGCACGATGTTGGGGCGTGAGCGGAAGACGGCCTAACGGTGTGCGGGACCGTAGCCCAGCTTCATGGAGACGGTTGCGAATGGTCCTCGCCGATACCCCAGGAGCAACAGTGTCCCTAATTTGCTGGGAAGTGGCGGTGCGGTCCCCTACGGCACTGCGTAGGATCCTACGGTCTTGGCGTGCATCCTTGCGTCGCTGCGGTCCGGTCCCAGGTCGACGGGTACGTGCACCTTCCGCCGACCACTGGCGACAACATCGATGTACTGTGGAGACTTCACGCCCCACGTGTTGAGCAATTCGGCGGTACGTCCACCCGGCCTCCCGCATGCCCACTATACGCCCTCGCTCAAAGTCCGTCAACTGCACATATGGTTCACGTCCACGCTTTCGCGGCATGCTACCAGTGTTAAAGACTGCGATGGAGCTCCGTATGCCACGGCAAACTGGCTGACACTGACGGCGGCGGTGCACAAATGCTGCGCAGCTAGCGCCATTCGACGGCCAACACCGCGGTTCCTGGTGTGTCCGCTGTGCCGTGCGTGTGATCATTGCTTGTACAGCCCTCTCGCAGTGTCCGGAGCAAGTATGGTGGGTCTGACACACCGGTGTCAATGTGTTCTTTTTTCCATTTCCAGGAGTGTATATTTCTGTTATTGTCAGCCTACAGAGACTAGATCAGCCTTTTGTCATAAAATTAATAGACAGATCTCGAAGTATAAATTACAGAAATTTGTAATTGGTCTATTACCATTCATGGCTGTCTAGCAGTACAATGTATTTAGTCTGGGGGTCAAGATAAAAAAATCAATTATTTTTCGTCGTAACTTCTTTCGTACCTCAGATTAGTTTTTAACCGGAAAAAGTAATTATACCAGTACAGGCTATAAATGAGACGTTATCTAAATAGTAAGCCGTAGTAACTCTTAATATAATGTGTATGACTGTTCTATAAATGATCTATTTCAAATCGTAATCGACAGCTTTCATTTTTCCTAGAAGCCTTTTTTCCAGCAAACGTCTTCGCAAGTCTTCTTTAGAACATAATGCAATGTCGTCAACGAAAACCTAGGAAATACATTCTGCGCATACACAACTCATCAGATCTTTGACTCAACATCTTGAATTTTAACCAGTAATTCGTTTAAAACTTAACTCGCTCCTGAAGTAAAGCCTGGAGGGTTTTCTATGAAAATTTCTTTTTAGTTGAGGTAAAGAGACCAAAGCGAAAGAAAAAATGTCCCAGTAACCTCTAAAACTAATAACGCAGCGCCATTTCCAACTACAGTTACTGATGGAAACGTAAAGTTAAAAATTATAGGTAACAGGTGAAAATGTATTTCCCCGTAGCTTTCACTTAAAGGTTCATCAAAAGGCTCCTAACCAGAACTGGCAGAATTTCACCTGAAGCTCTGGCCGTAGAACAGAATGCATGAAGCAACTGATCCACTTATAATTTTTGAGAGACTTCTGCTAGAATAATGAATTTAATTTCATGCACTGGGACATATGTGTAAATGGGATAAAGATGAGGAGCAAATTTTTTCAATTAAGTGAATATATTTGTATAGATCTCATGAAACTACTGTTCTTTATCAGGTCTAATTTAGGGAAGCAAATTCTAAGTGTAGATTAAGCTCAGAATGAGACAAAATCCAAACTTTACGAGACAGTGAAACACACAAAATGAATGTCAGTATGCAAGCGCGTAACAAGAATCTCCCCAACTAGAAGCAACTGGCAGCAGGGCAGACGTCCCCGCGCATGCACAGACAGTCACACACTCACAAACTGTGGCGGCCAAACGTGTGTATGCATAAGAAATAAATGAGCAACAATAAGCTATGAATAAGAGCCATCAAGTAAGTCTTAACTACGGCAGATTATAGCATAATCGCGGACACAAGACAAGCGTACGTCAACGATGCTCTACAAGACTAAACAAGCAAATCTACCAGTCACACTCTAAAAATACCGTTAAAATTATAGACGTCCATCAGAAATGTTGTAATAGGTAAAAGATAACTGACTGTTGTTGTTTAAAGAAACACCGATAGAACAAATCCAGTTAACGAACTTCCAGCATGCTTGAGTAACTTCTGTTTTATTTTTAATACGATGACTAGTTTCAAACCGAGACCCATTTTCAAATAAACATAACAAAGTCAAAACTAGTCATCGAATGAAAAATAACATATTTGCAACGTGGACTGGTTTTTCATTCTATTGAAATCCAATTAAATTGCGTGTTTAGTTCCGCAAACACGTTAGTATACTTTTATTTCCGTCATTAAAAGTATTGAATCTGTACCATTTATTTGTCCTTCTTTTCCGACATGAGTATTATTAAGTTACTAGAATTAATGATTTTTACAAAAATACTTGTTAGCAACGATCACCACATGTCAGATTATTGTTAAAGATTCTCCCTTGTAACCTTGTGAGATCGAGACTGTGAACTAGTTAAAAAAAAAAAAAGGTCAGTGAAATCATCTACTGCAGTTGCCAGACAACCGTAATATATAAACACTCTTCAGGACAATAATGACTAATTGCATAAATGATCATGAAAGTAATAGCCTACACATACACGATGAATTTAGAGCCCTGGGGGCCTCTCTTCAGATGCTTAGTCACTCTGTATGCTTTTCGAATTTAGATGTAGTTTGACCAAGGAATTGAAGAGGAAGAATGCGCTCGAAATGATCGTGTATTGAAATAAAAATCACGATTTTGACTGAAGGCGGCTTGTTTTTTATTTTAAGAAAGTGAAACAGTCGCGGAAACTACACTGACAGCAATGGATGGAATTAAACCATGAAACTTCTTTACTCCTCAGTTACTTAGTCTTTCCAGGGATCACTCATAACAGTGCTGGATTTCTCAGCAGCTTTAGTACGACAGTGGAACATAAACATTGTACACTGCCTATTTCCAACAGGAACGAAAAAGATGACTGTTTAAAACATTTGGTATATTTTTAGAGAGTCATCAGTCGTACGTATCAGTTGTTCCTGGTAACTGTTTGAGTTGAGTAGCATATTGACAAAAGAATCTATGTAGCCCATGTCTATGTCGTCTATTGGCCACTATAAGTGAGCACCATGACTTCCTTTCAGTCGGAACAGAATTGTAACGGTAGACATTCACATAGACTTGCAGAGACACACTTGTTCCATAATAAACGTAATAGGATTGTTTACTTGCAACAAAACGAGCAATTTTCAGTTAGAACCATGACAACACATGAAGCGCAACCACACTCTTAGAGATGTAATCGCAATGTAACAGATTGAGAAAGTAAGTGGTATAGGTCAAACTTCGGCTCCAGACCTCTCTGCGTAAGCTGTAACTTGGTCCACATTTCACAGCTTCCAAAACTAAAATCGCGTTACAAAAGTTGTAGCAACATTAAAAATATAGATTGTGACGCTTCAACAGCTGACTGCTCAGAAATTCAATTACATCAGATAATCAGAGAGCCCTCAATTGATGGCAAAATTCATTAACTTAATGATATGCCCACGGTTCTTTCCGACAAACGCGCTGTTGTACGTACTCTCCGTGTAAGAAAAACTCCTCTCTTTGGCTGACATTGACTTACGTCAGATAGTGAATAACAAGGGTGCTGCTCACAGACGTTCCAAGGAAAAATCCGAAACCACAACACTGCAAAACAACACCAAACTCGGGCAGACTCGTTCCATTGAGTGTAGCGATGTGACATCCGTGATTATGTTGGAGAATGCCTGTAGCCTGTGTGTCGGAATGGAAAGATAAGAAACTGCTTTTCACTTCTCAGCTGATTAACGTAATAAATTTTTCTGAGCGTCACTCAACCGTAATGCTTCAAACAACTATCGCCCGCAAAACTTCCCAGGTTAAATAATTAATCCCAAAACTCCCAACCGAAAATACGTTACAATTGTACAAAACAAGAAAAAAAATGAGAATCTCTTCTGAAGCTACAGACAAAGATGTGATCATCATAACCATGATCAATAACGATACAGATAGCTTAGTACCTGTCTTAACACATTAAGGACCGGCTATTTTCGTTCCAACTTACCGCAGTGCTCGGGTATTGAACGCTGCCTGATTTGCATGCAGCCCACAAAACGTAACTGTCTTGCAGTTCCTCTACTCTTCTTTCGGTAAGGTAGTTCGACCATACAAAACGGAATTTTTTCTGCTGGCAGTTTCGTGTTTGCATATAACCATTAACAAAGTTACACATCATAAGCTTTGCATAGTTTTTATTTTAAACTTCCAGTGCCTTAACATAAAACGTAACTCCAAATGATGGAACAAAAATTTTTCATGCAGACAGAGAAGTACCACATTTATGATCTGTAATAGTGATGTAATTGTAAACTCGTACATTCAGAAATTTTCATCATAATCCACTATACTAGTGTGAAAAAATCGTCACACAAGTAAAACATACACCTATTTCCCAGCACATTTTTAACGTATGGTACCGAGTAAAGCGTATCTGTCTATAAGGCTGAACCGTGCAAAATTTGCAATAATACCTTGTTTCACTTTTCCGCTGGCAGCACAGACTCCACAGACTCTGATAAGAAATGTCTTCTTTTCATTGTCTGAAATGGGCACAGGTTCATGCTGC
The DNA here is from genome assembly GCF_021461395.2 of Schistocerca americana. Classification (NCBI taxonomy): domain Eukaryota; kingdom Metazoa; phylum Arthropoda; class Insecta; order Orthoptera; family Acrididae; genus Schistocerca; species Schistocerca americana. The sequence continues at coordinate 544,363,419 of NC_060130.1, forward strand.
TTCATGTCACCAGACAGCCTTCCAGGTGGGTCTTCGCGTGGTGTTCTTGACGTTCTACTAGAAGATGGGCTGGACATATCTCTTTTTGGGTCCGGAGAGCCTTCATTACATCGACGATGCTCCAGTATTTCACCGCTGAAGAGAGAAACAGCTTACATTTTATTTTTTCTCTCGATTCAGGGTATCGTAAATTCTAAACGAAGTGAGAAGTCCACAGTCTATTGGATAAAGGGAGACTTTATTTCTCCATTTAATCGATTTCATTAGAACAGGATAGCACTAAGGCACACGATAAACTCCTTTCATGTGAATATTGTTTTGATTTACACAAAGACTTAAATACATTCTCTCCTGTGTTTCCTGTTTTTCGTTCCCGTACTTGAGACAGAAGCGTCATATTTTGTTGATATCATTCTGATATACCGATTGTTTTTCCATCCGAGGAGAAGAAGGCCACCTGTTCTACAGCAAACAACATTACTGTTATTCACTCTTGATGCTTTGACTTTCAGAGTTTGTGGTGAATCTCATTTCATAGCAAAAGTACCACTGAGTTGTTTCATTTTCAGTAGTAACTCTGCAGTAGAGGTACTGTTATAATAATTATGTTTGTAGATGTGGTGCCACATACTGAGAAAAGGGCCAAGAACTGAAAGAACAGACAACTGCGGTTTCTTCCGTTCACCAGTGCAAGTCGTATTTCAAATATGGCCTGTGCCACTTGCGCACAACGTCCTGACAAGTTTCCCATACTTCACAAACTTTGCAGGGTTGTAAGTTCGAGCCCTCAGGCGTATTCTCCATGGAATCGCCCCTTCGTTCAAATAAAACTGTTTCATTAATGGTAAGGTGTACCGAATTTATAGAAGGAATAATCCAGCATAGGTTGAATTTTGAAGAGTCTCCCAGAGCTATTGACCAATTTCGCGTTGTCAGTAATGTGTCAGAGTGTCAAAATCTGTTTAAATCTATAGCAACTCATAGTCTGAAAATATTGGGGTAGCTAATCTTTCCACTTATATTTTCGTCTCTCGCATTAGAAGAATAGGTCAAGGAATTGCTTCAAAAAAATGGCTCTGAACAGTATGGGACTTATTATCTGAGGTCATCAGTCCCCTGGAACGTAGAACTGCTTAAACCTAACTAACCTAAGGAAATCACACACATCCATGCCCGAGGCAGGATTCGACCCTGCGACTGTAGCGGTCGCGCGGTTCCAGACTGAAGCGTCTAGAATTGCTTCATTTCTGTTTGTGGAACAGGAGAGTATTTTAGCGCTTTAGGCAAGATTTTATGTTTCACTGAGATCTGATCACGTTAGGTGCGCAACTCTGCAAAACAATTCAAACAAGTCGTAACCATCTAACATTCTCCGTGGTGTCTGTTTGTTCTAAGTCGTGTCTACCTACCACTTTCGCGCAACGACGCTCTGAGCGTGTTTTTTAGGGAATTGACTAGTTTGAACCTGGGACCTGTTGCTGGTAAGGAGACGCCAGACCACATATGACATGTAGAGTTCAGAAGAGTTCAGTGAAACTAGCGATGATATAACCAAATACTTAATGATTTCAGCGTCAGGTCCACTGCACTCCCTGTAAAAGAATCTTAATACCAACTAAATTTAGTGGAAGGGGTTCAAAGCTTTACTGTTTTTAGTTAGCTAGTAAAATAACGTCGGAAAAGCAGTTAAGTTTACCATTGGAAATTTTATTCTACTCACAAAACATTGTTTATAAATTGCACTATTGATAAAAGGAAATATTTTAATACAGGATGATAAAAACCAACTGCGTTCAACAAAAATGTGAACGAATATTCCCTGAGTGGGTTTCCAAGTTCTACAATCGATCGAAGAATGCCCATGCCATATCACATCTATAATCTAGGTTTAAATTAAGTTTCACAAAAGAGAAAACTTTCAAAATGGTCTACAGTGACCCTCCATTATCTTTAATTACTTATCTAACTTGTCGTAAATTACAGTGGCTGATGTGGCTTTTCAATAATTATATAACAGAAAAATCATCGCGTTTCAGATTTTAAGTTACGTAGCAAATGTGAATACCATGAGCTTTAATTGACGATCGACACTAGTATTACGCAAAAAGGGGGTGTAACAGATGACACTTCTGCAGTTCTGAGTGAAGCTTTATGAGCTGTTATGCGGCATCGCATGCGTTCATTACCTTGTCGTTGGTTAGGCAGTGTCAGGGGGCTGCGGGCAGCGCAGCTCCATACAGCTCGCCGTCTCGGAAGCAACTCTCTCCTAATTTCTCCTTACTACAATTTACCGAAGTTCGTTTAAAAAAAACTATCTGGCTTTGTTTTCATCTGACAAATCAGGTTCTCAATGTTAACCTTAAGCTCTGCCTACAAAAATTCTGTCTATCCAATGAGAAACATTATACTTTTCGTGGTGGGGCAATGTTTTTAACGTTTGCAACGTAACAGAGACGCGAAAAATTCTCACGCTAAAACTTGCAGCTGGTGTGGTCCTTTTAGTGTTATCGTAAGATCTATACTGTTCATCTGGAGGGCTCTATCTTTTAACATGGTCTGGGGGTGGTCCTGGCGGTTAGCTTGCGACGTGGGTGTCCGTCCCTTATCGTAGGGCCGTCTCGCTTAACACGGTTCTGCTCTCGGCTTCTGTTCTCGTTTCTCCCTTCGGAACTACGTCTGTCTCACAGTGGGAAGGTATGACATGCATTCAGGCATTCTTGTGTTAGTCTGTGGTATTCCATTTGCTCACTCGTTACTCGTATTACTTTGGTTAATTTAATGCCACTATTTATTCGTAGCTAGGTGACATACTGCTAGATTTGCTTATCATGTCAGGGTTTTCATGGAAGGTGTTGGATTTACCTGACACCTTACAACCAAACATCAGGCTTGTCACAGAGGGAACAGAGTTGGAAATGTAATGACCCCATGTTGGCCTTCAAACTGTTGCAAGTATGACTGAATATCAGTTTCGCACCAATCATAGTTATTATTATGAAAAAACGAAAAGAATTATTGCAGGAATCATGTGACAAAATTGCCACCGTACGCTTCTTTTCAGTTCTAAAACTGTCACCGTCACTGGAATCGTCCTCAGTACTGTACATTCGTCCCTTCACACAGCCATCCAGATCTTCTTTCTCACTAGGAACATGTGATACGCATCGGCAAAAACCTCTGAAAGTATTTGAATCGTTCATTTCCTTCCCCTTTTCTGTATAGGCCCACCTCTAAAAGCAGGAGGAACTTAAAGACGGTAATAGTAACTCTTTGAAATATCAACATATACTCACAATGCTAGATAAGCAAGAAGTACATTAAAACAATCAAGTTTTCTACGTTGCCTGTTGGTGCAAACACGGAACTTGACAAAATGTACACGCAGCGTGTAGTAAACACGAGTTATATAGCGATCCGTCCGCTACCGGTGGCGCGCGCGAAACACTAGGAAACTCGGGATCCGTCTCCAACGTGATTGTGTTAACAGACATATTTAATTTTCCTCTCGTAAATGAAACATATCCCACTCCACGAAAAAGAAGCATAGTTCGAACTAGGAACGAAAACTCATAAACAGCATCTTATCTGCTGTATCCAAAGGCGTGGAATACATTGTTCACGAGCAAATCATTGCATACTTACTCAAATTCAACTTATATGACAAAGCAGTCCGACTTTCGTAAACCCTATAACACATACGCTGCATTAAATAAGGTAACTGATTAACTGAAATATGCCACGGACAACCACGAGGTCACAGTATTGACACTACTAGACTTCAGCAAATTATTTCATACCTTCAACTTTGACATACTGCTCAGAAACATGAGACAGTTACAATTTCTCGGTAGCAGTCTGAAGTTCTTTGGAATCTTTTTGAAAAACAGAGATAAACGTGTCGTCTGTGCAAATGCAACGCCTTCTTGGAAGCATGTCATCTCAGGATTGCCACAGGGGTCACTCTTGAGACTACTATTCATTCCTTGTTTGCCAATGATATCTAGTCGGTTCTGTCCTCCTGTTAATATCATTTCTATGCGTATGGTCTCCAGCTTTACCCAAGTTCCAGACCTGAAAAATAATGTGATCGTCAATATGAATGATTATCTGTCTTCATTGGTAAGATGGGCGCTAAACCATAGATTTAATCTAAATTCCGGAAAGTCTCCCGTAATTTTCGTATCGTGCCATAAATTAATTATTTCTGAATTCCGAAAACAACTGCCTCCTATTCTTATCGGCTGTATTCCAACACCATATCGGACTACAGTAAAGAACTGGGGTATAGCTTTGTACGAACATCTCAACTGGTCAGAATATACTGTCGCCACACGCGGGAAGATTTCCGCTTGCCTGTATCCCCCCAAAAAGTTTCGGAATGTGTTTCCACAGTATTGTGAAATGCTAACTTGGGCAATCGCTCAACTACCGAAACTCCTCTACTACGATGTAATCCAGCAGGTCATGAGTAGTGAGAACCATGAATGCTGATGTGCGTTAGGTCTGCAACATTCGTCTATTTGATAGTGTCGTTGCTTCATACGCCCAATTACGATGGTTGCTATCATAACAATTACGTTACGTGAACTTCAGCGGCTCCCCAGTGCGCATTTCCCCAATACCTTGCGTCAGACATTATCTGCTATATTTTAATCGAAGCACAAGGTCTCACTTAGCAAGTATCCTAGATGTGCCATTTCATAGAACAAAACCATTCACCAACCCCTTCTCTTTTTTCTGAAACGACGTCATATTCGCCTTTGGCTGTGGAAGTTATTAATTTTACAACTGCAATATAGTGGTAGTTTTGTTTCAGAAAATTTCTGACTTTAAAATCCTCCGACATGTATGCATGTCATCGTCAGAAGTCATTCTTTTCGCTTTAACACTACGACAAAATCAAACGAGATCGAAACTTCTCTATCGCTCCCGTCCGCCTCTGAAACAGAGTGCCCTGCATTATATGCACAATTCAGTGCTGTATTTCACTTGAGAAGCTGAAGCACTTATTTCTATCAGTCTCGTAACGTTTCCTTAGAAATCAATCTACATAGCCAATTTTCCCCCTGTCAAATAGTAAACTAAATGCTCGCGCCCTCTCCCAGTCACGCTTCCTTCTCTTGCATTCACCAGTGACGTGGTTTTCTTCTCTCCTATCTTCATTGATTTCGTTTCAACATGTTCCTCTCTCTCTCTCTCTCTCTCTCTCTCTACTCCACCGTTCTCTCATGTATATTACTGCTAGTGATCATATCTTATACCTACACTACTGTAATTTGTCTCTATTGTGGTACTTCTTATGAACAATGATGTAAACCGTGTTTCTTTTCTGTACAATAGTGATTTCAAAATGTTATGTTTTATATTACATGGTCCAGTCACTTTAATGCGACCACCTGTCATAAGTCTGAATAACCACCTTTTGCAGCGTGGACGTGCAGGAAGAGAGTCAATGAAGTTCTGGAAGGTACCGACACGGATACAGAGCCATACCGACTCCAGTGCCGTCACCGTCTGGGCTAGGTTTCACACATGAGGATCCATGGCGTGAACAGCCCGTTCAAGGTGGTCCCATATAGTTTCTATTAGGTTTAAATCCGTGACGGGTGGTGGCCAGGGGAGTACGGTAAACTCATCTTGGTGCTCTTCGAACCACGCACGCACACCGCGAGCTGCGTCATACGTTGCATTGTCCTGCTGCTAGATGGCATCATTCCACGGGTAAGTAAACTGTATGTAGCGGTGGACATGGTCCCCAACAATATAGGCATACCCGTGTTGATCCATTGTTCCCTCGAAAACATTCCCCAGGCTGTAACGCTTCCTCCTACGACCTGGAACTTTCCGAAGGTTGTTGCAAAGCCGTACACGCCAACAGCCATCTGTCCAATGGAGCATAAAACATGATTCATCTGAAAAGGCCACCTCTCGCTACTCAGTGAACGTCCAGCTGCAGTACTGGCGTGCAAATTCCAGCCTTTGTTGCACTCAGCACGGGTGCAAGAACTATGCGGCTGCTGCGGAGGCCCATAAGCAGCAACGTTCGCTGAACGGTCGTTGAGGAGACACTGTTGGTGGCCCCCTGGTTCATCTCAGTGGGTAGTTGCTCAACAGTTACACGTCTATTCGCCCGTACATATCTCCCCAGCAGTCATCGCTCCTGTCATCTATGACTCGTGGCCCACCACAGTTGCCTTGGCGTTGCTTTTGGAAAGCACCATCTTGCCGTGTACGGTATTCCTTAACCACGGCAGCACGCGTATAGTTTACGAACTTGGCTGATTCATAAATGCTTCCACCCTTGGCTCGAAAGCAAATGATCATGCCCTTTTGGACCTCAGATAAATCGCTCCGTTTTCACATTATGAAGACTGCACTGCTTTCTGCGTCCCCGGTGCAATTTGTAACCTTCCACTGCTAGTGCTGCCATCTGCCGTCTGTGAGTGGATTCTGTACGTTGACGCCGAACATAGGTGGTGGTCACATTAATGTGACTGGACCCTGTAAAACTAATTTACGACATGCTTAACACGATTGGTGTTACGTCAAAAATATGGACTGCCTGGTTTGAGGTAAGAAAGATTCTTTGGCCCTAATATGAGCAGATTAAATAAATAAACAAATAAATAAATAAATTACGCATTGTAATAGCAGTGTCTACCAATACACCCTATTTTCATTCGTTGTGCAGTGTTATAAAACAGCCGTAAAATGACGTGGGACTATCACTATGCTATGTCTCTAATACCTTCAGCTTTTGAAAATGTCTTTCACTATAATACAGTCTCGTGGAATAACTCACGAAACCATATGGCATAGATCTTTCTCGATAAACGCGAACCCAGCCAGTACTTCCTCTTCATTACGATTAGTGAGAGGCCCCCGAAGCACAGCTGTACATGTATATTTACCTGACTGAAGGCTTTCATCAGGCGTGCTGCTGTTCTGTAAGGTAGATGATATCCCATACATTCCTTACGGAACTTCTTAGGCAATGGCCACAACCAGTCTTTATCTAAGGTCATTGTTTCTCTTTTGAGTAAACTGACCTATTAACTCACAAGAGAGACATCACCTCGTAGGATAAATCCTATTCTGTGGGGAGATTGTGTATGGACTAACATGCACTATAAGTGATAAGGAATGCCCCACATTTAGTATAATGATTCTGTAAAACATTAGCAATAGACCTCTGGCGGCGTGCGGAGTAGCCGCGCGGACTCAGGCGTCTTGTCACGGTCCGCGCGGCTCCCCCCGTCAGAGGTTCGACTCCTCCCTCGGGCATGGGTGTGTGTGTTGTCCTTAGTGTAAGTTAGTTTAAGATAGCATTTTGGTCCCATAAAAAAATAGGCCTCTTACCTAGGCCACCCAGTACGCAATGCGCGAAATATCCCTGTTGTTTGACAATTCCTAATACAGACTTCTATGACTTGTAGATCGGACTTAATAGATAAGGTTTTGGAAAAGAACTTAAGTTCGTGAATGAATCGTTGCATATAAATTAAGTTGGAAGACTGGATCAGTTTCAAATCGTCCGCTTCGTGGTACGCACACAGACTGAAAGGAGGGCGTGTTTGTCAGTCTCTATGATAATTATGGTTTAACATACCATATTCGTCTGACTACAACAACGGCTTCGAGAAACTCGCAACTCAGATGGTTGATTCTGGTCCTCCACGGACGCGCCGCACTCTCAAGCCTGAAGAGGACTGCCGTCGTCTCGTAGACGACAGTCCGACGAGAAATACTCGGAATATTGTCCATGTCACGCTATTCTGTTGAGGACAAAAGTTCATGTTCATAGTCTTCACAGTGTGTGTACCGTGAAGCGGGAGATTTGAAAAAATGGTTCAAATGGCTCTGAGCACTATGGGACTTAACTGCTGTGGTCATCAATCCCCTAGAACTTAGAACTACTTAAACCTAACTAACCTAAGGACATCACACACATCCATGCCCGAGGCAGGATTCGAACCTGCGACCGTAGCGGTCACGCGGTTCCAGACTGAAGCGCCTTTAACCGCACGGCCACACCGGCCGGCCGGGAGATTTGATTTGAAAGTGACGCGATCCTCAAACCTATTTTATATCCATATGATACATATCCGGGCATGGTTTCTCTATCAGAACTTTATGAATCCCTCAACAACCATTAGAAGCCTATAAAAGCAATTGTGAAACACTATGTATACAGCGTGCACCAAAACTACGCTGATGGTTGTAAAAACACCTAAGAATATTTCTGTCTGAAATGCACTTTTACAACAGTTACGTACAGGATAATACACAGCTGATTAAGATTACGGAACCGTTCATGATCTCTGACTTGATGAATTCAGTACAGGGTGAAGTCTTCACGTATAGCAATCAGAGCTTCTAATCATGACATGGAGTCTGAGATGGCTAGAAAATAATCCGGGCAATTAGTCTCCACACATTCTTTCTGCAAGTGAAAAAAATCATCAACAGTGATTTCTGGCGAACAAGTCGCGAACAAACGACATGTTCGAAGGTCAGGCACGGCTGTAATCATCCTTCAAAGAAGGCTAGCGCATCCCTCATCATACGCATAAGAGTATTGGTCTGTTGAAGTATGGCTCGTAGCGTTGCTCGGAAAAAAGGTAGTTATTCGGGATCTAAAGTCTCACTTGTGAAGTGATTACTATTCAGTTTTTCTTCAGTACATAATAGGGGCCATCAGCTGTCTCCAGTAGCATTCAAATCTTACTTGGCCTTTGCCCTCTATACTGCTTCAAAAATAAGGGCTTCCAGTCGATTGCCGTTAACATGCACGGTACCATCGCTGTGGCGGTGGCTGAACCGGTATTCGTCCAAACCTACATTTTTCTCTTCAGAATGGCAACGACGTAGTTCACGGGCCAATTAAAGTCCGAGACTTTCGAAGCTTCTGCGCAATAGATGGCGTTGCAACTGCCTGCGTACCACGAGTCCAGCTCGTCGTAGATGATTACGTCGTCGCTAACTGGTTGTGAGCTTGTCGCATACCCTCACACTTGGAGAATGTGTACCTTTTCTTCTGCCGGTAGGTATCTTAGAGCTACCGCACGTCTAGCGCGAGTTAAAGTATTGTCGTCGCGGGACAATGAGGTGGCTTAGGAATGCGAAGCGCGTGGTTGCGTCGGAGCAGCGTCCGCTAAATGATTTCATGTAGTACGGTCGATGTATATGAGATATGTGGAATGAGTTACAAGTATTTTCGTAACTGTATGGTCTCCGAAAATGACTTCAAATGAATTCGATTGTAAATAAAGTGTTCAATAGTCCTTTCCTTTCATTACTCTTACAGGAAAGTTTACTTTAACGAAAACCGGTGGTATAAGAGGGCGAGACGACATTAGAAATCTCAGGCAGCTCTCATCTGCTGTAGCTTAGGTAGGTTCTGTAGGTCAGTTTGAGGCTGTTTCCCAGCATGATAGATCACAAGTGTTTTATATCGAACTGGCTGCGCCCCTTGGTGGTATCCGCGGCCTAACTGGCATTTATACAGAAATCTAATTGCGGAAAATCTCTATCCACGCGTATGCACCAACAAAAAAGTTATCTCTTGGAGCTATTTAGGCGCGAGCCACTTGTGGCCCAGCAAACCGCACGACATATGGAAAAAAAAACCACCTGCTAAATTTTGAGGCGATGGGAGAAGATGACAGAATACGTGTCGCTCACAACTCACTCGTTTACTCTAGGAAGAAAAATGTGTCATAGAAGGGAGTAAATAATTCTACGACTGTTTGCGACATGCCTAGCACGGAAAAATCCGTGATTTTCTTGGTGTGTATGAAGAGCCAGAAATCATCTGTAATACGTTCACCGTCCCACGGGAGTGGTGATTTTTTTCGGAATATTTGTTAATTCAGGGCATTGGTTATCTCCATTCCAAAGTTCATCCAAATCTGTCCATCCACTACAGCGTGAGGGGCAAACACACATACGAACCGGACGAAAGAAGAAAGTCAGCAATTTCTAGTTCGGTGCAACGCAGATTTTTTAATATTTGTAAGTGCAACGTCATCTGCCCTCAAGTTTGTGCCTTTTACCAGCTGATACGTTCGCATATTGCAATCAAATCCAGCCCACACAAAACGCCTACCACGTTCTACATGTAAAGGCACGACGTGTCTCTGTCGTAGAGCGTTTAGATGATACCGTCGTTGTGAGTCTTCAAGCGTCTGAGGAACTGCAAGATGCGCCTGATGCTCAGCGGCTAAAACGCAACGCGTTTGCATAGAACCTTGGATTACAGAGCGTTGTATTAATTACGTTGAATTGTGTTATGGAAATTTGTGGTTAGTTCCTGTGGGACCAAACTGCTGAGGTCATCGGTCCCTCGGCTTACACACTACTTAATCCAACTCACTTACGCTAAGGACAACACACACACACACACACACACACACACACACACACACACACACACCCATGCACGAGGGAGGACTCGAACCTCCGACGGGGGGAGCCGCGCGAACCTTGGCAAGGCGTCTCAAAGAGCGCGGCTACCCCGGGCGGCAGTTGTATTATGTAGGACATATTTAACAATAAAAGCATTTTCACAAATACGACACAATTCAAAAGTCAAAGAGTAAATAGCTTCTTCTGAGAGTAATTGTTGTACCACATTTCGCAGTATATTCTTGACATCAACAAATTCTTGTACTACACACTTGTAAAAGTAGGCTATGTGTTAATTCAGGGTATACGCTAATTCCATTCCAGATTTCTTCCAAATCTGTCCAGCCGTTCAGCGGGAAGGAGTAACAAACATATTCACATACAGACATTCGTAACTAACATACAGGGTGAGTCAATAACTACTGCCACCTAGAATAACTCCGAAAGTATGATAGTAGCTGAAACGTTTGTGGGCCAAATGTTGCATGGGACAACGGGGGCCATATTATGACGTTGGTTTTTTGTTGCTAGGAGGGGTCGTGTCAGAGATATGAAGGTCAACTTTTTTTTTTTTTTTTTTTTAATGGGATGCTAGTGTTTGGTACTTTTCTTTTCTGACAACGGCTATCAAGACGAATCCAGTGATGTGTAAGAGTAAGGTCTTTGAAGGTCAACGAAGGTCAAAAATGGGGCATGAATGTCGATTTACGGAAGGTGTTGGAAGTGATGACCATAGGTATCAATCCAGCGCTACAATCTTCTTATCATGGATTGAGTGGTATTCCTCATTACTTCGGCACTTATCGAAGCACATGCTCTGACAATTCTCTCTCGTACATCGTGCAAATAGTAAATATTCGCCGAATGCGGCGTATCCATCCAAAGTGACATTGACATGTAAACACCATTCATTGGTTTCACAATACAACACTAATAGGAACGGTAAGACTAGTATCGTCGAATCAAGCGATTGTGAATGATGTATTCATTCGAAGAACAAGTCAATATGCTTCTCATTTACGGAGAATGCCAACGAAATTCAGTGAGAGCTAGAGACTTGTACGCTGAAAGATATCCTCATCGTGTAAGATAAATTGAGAACAACTGGATCGGTAAAGCATCGGAAACTTATATAGCAAAGGAACGTTATTAACGAGGAAACGGAAATTGGTACTCTTGGCACTGTGGTTCGCGATCCTTGTATTAGTTAGCGTCGTATCGGAAGGGAATCTGGCATGATCCGGAGTAGTGTTGTTCGTGCTCTGCATAGCCATAAATATCATCCTTATCATATCAGTCTCCACCAAGAATTAACTGGTACAGATTGTATACGTCGCATTGAATTCTGCCGATGGACTCAACTTCAGATTTAGAGGGATGACACATTTATTAATTTAATTTGGTTTACTGACGAGGCTACATTCACGAATCATGCAAATGTTAATTTGCATAACGTGCATTATTGGGCAACTGAAAGTCCATGTTGGCTGCGGCAAGTTGCACACGAAAACCCGTAGTATGGTGTGGGATTCTGGACAGAACTGTAGGCCACTATTTCATCGAAATAAATCTTAATGGCAGGAAGTACACCACATTCCTGCAAGAAACATTAGGTCTGCTATTGGAAGAAATATCTTTAGGAACAAGGAACAGAATGTGGTATCATCACGATGGGTGTCCGGCGCATTTTTCACTGATGGCTAGAAATGAGTTGCAGAGACAATTACCAAATCGTTGGATTCGACGGGGAGGAGATGTGTCGTGGCCGACTCGTTCGCCAGACTTGACGCCTCTAGATTTTTTCCTGTGGGGATTCAAAAAAGACATTGATTATAAAGACGTTCCAACTACACCTGAATACATGCGAGAGAGATTTGTCAGAGCATGTGCTTCGATAACTGCCGATGTGATAAGGAATACCACTTGGAACACCTTCTGTAAATGGACGTTCATGCCCCATTTTTGACCTTCGTTGACCTTCAAAGACCTTCCTATTACACATCATTGGATTGGCCTCGATAGCCGCTATCGGAAAATAAGTACCAAACTATAGCATCCCATTTAAAAAAACAAAGTTGACCTTCATATCTCTGACGCGACCCCACCCAGCAACAAAAAACCAACGTCATATTATGGCCCCGTTGTCCCATCAACATTTGTCCCACAAACTTTTCAGCTACTGTCATACTTTCGGAGTTATTCTAGGTGGCAATAGTTAGCGACTCACCCTGTATATGAGATATTTCATCACGATTTCCCCTACACAACTGTGGTACGATGTAAAGAGTTGTCATTTAGACTCTGTACAGTAGTAAGCAAGAAATCCAACCACGATCGTATTTTTTTTTTTTTTGCTTGCAACACTCCAGACAACCCAGTGCCGACCTAAATGTTAAGAAACTATATTAGTAGAAAGGGGCAAGAATCTCACATGGCCTACCCCAGTTGAAGTGGTCTAACACTGAAGACAAAGCTCCACTGTCTTTCTCGGCTTCGAGGACACGATGGCTGTCATCCCATACCGTGGTCCAACCATTCGTCCATTTTCAATAAGATCCACATATGTATGACAGCGTCTCACAAGGGGAAGGCCTCAGACACGGCCAACCGATTCGGCTCAAATTTGGCAGGTCGCTTGTGTACAACCTAGAACGAAGGAATCTAAGATATTTTGGGTCAACACCCCCGCGTTTTTGAGAAAATCACCCCTAAAGGTTATGACGAGCAATCGACTCAAAATTGGCGGGATCGATAGATAATTGTAAATAGAGCATTTTTCATCATCAGATATGGGGTCTGGAAACGCATACTTTTCCAGAAATCGAGGAAAGAAACTTTTACAACTGCCGCTTCTGTACCCACATGGTAAACGCTCGTTGCCGACAGCACCGACAGCGCAAGGGCCACGGTACGCCGGCACGGTAGTTCAGCGTGTTCGCTCAGAAAGCTTGGTTGGCCTCTGTAATTAAAAAACTGAGTGAAAGGATCATCAACGATCTCGAAGAAACCTAGCGGCTGTTCTTCTTTTCGTTTGTATTTTTTCATATTGATAGGGATAGGACGGTTAATAAGGTAAGTAAATCAATAAGGAATGATAATAATAAGGTATGCAAATAAATTTCTCAAACCTCTTGGGATAGTAAACAACTAAAATGTTACTCCAGGTCACTTTACAATGGCTCTTCCAGTCACTGTTACGTGTCCTCACTGTTCTTCGAACATCTAGATGGATGGTACTTGTCATATAAACATTCGAAACAAATATACTCACGGCACCAAGAACATCTAATGAATGCAGTCTTTCGACAGCCACACTGTTCCTTCCGAAGAGTCAGCGGAAAACAAACTTGGTTTACATTTTAAAATATGTCTTTTTCGGGAATTAATTTTGATGCGTACCGCGCATACGATATCATTGCCTGAAAAATCGGTGCTGAAAGTTGGTTATGGATTGGTGCTGAAAATAGCTATTGCATACGTGCGGTTGTGCAATTCCCGCTGGGTTTCCAGAAGCACACTGCAATTCTAAAGCCTGGAAATAAAGTTTTTACCCTGGCAATAGAAATAAACATCACACAGCTGGCACACAGATGTGCAGTTTGGCGGTATTACTTTTACTGTGCACGTCGGCTGACCCTCGCCATCTATAAACATTGTCATCTATTGTAGTATTAATTTGTCCACTCCATGAATCCAATACTACACAAACTTGTTATCAGAAACGTATGGTTTGAAAACATTCTCAAGAAATATTCTGTAAATCGCATTCGTCAGTTTCCCGGATTTGGAGCAGGTAATGTAAACATTTTTCAACGAGTCGGTTAAACGAATGACCTCTTCCATTACCCGAGGACCAAATGCAACATTCGTTTCCTGTAAACACAGGAAAACCTTAGGCAACACTTTTCCAGAGGCTGTGATGGCATATTGCGCTGTGTACGAATGTGTTAGTTTGTTTTTACTACCAACTGCGACAAGGGTTCGTTTTTCTCCCTAATCCGATAACGTGCGTAGAATGTTCACCCGATACTCGCACCCTGTTTGATTGGTGTTGATCACGTAATCACAATTAAAACCGGTCATAAGTTACGCCGCCGGCCGAAGTGGCCGTGCGGTTAAAGGCGCTGCAGTCTGGAACCGCAAGACCGCTACGGTCGCAGGTTCGAATCCTGCCTCGGGCATGGATGTTTGTGATGTCCTTAGGTTAGTTAGGTTTAACTAGTTCTAAGTTCTAGGGGACTAATGACTTCAGCAGTTGAGTCCCATAGTGCTCAGAGCCATTTGAACCATAAGTTACGCCGTTTGTGTGCTGAAAAGAGCCACCACTTTCTGTATATCTTCTATATTTTGTACCTCCTTATGAGAGACGTATTTAGTGACGTGCCGTTGACGAATTTTATACTCCGATTTGAAATTTCTTGCCCAAGATAATGATGCAGCAAACGTAAAATACTTGTTGGCCGTATATTGAAGCGCTGCACCTGCAGCCCACTCTTAAAGTATTCTCGTTGTTACATTCTCGTTGCGACAACGAGATTCGACAAATCGGTCGTATGTCCACTTTCTTATCGCCTGATATTTGTCGTATCTTGTCCCTCCTACAATTTCAAATCCTCCTTCCTTTTCAGGGCTGTTGTTGCTCCACTCTTTTGCAGTGTTTGTAAGTTCCAATTTGGATGATTCCTGGCTAGTGATATGCCTTCACTTTTACTTCAAAGGGTATAGCGCCGTAGTTCAATCGTTTAGTAACCGGTTCGTAATACTCACCGGGATCAGATAAAGTACATATTCCCAGTGACGTGGAGATTTCCGAAGTGTTATGGCCATTTTGCGATTCACTAGTCGGGATGTCTTCCACTGAATCACCTTCTGCTTCGTCTTCATGGTATAGTACTTCAGTATCAACAAAAGTCATTTCGTTCGTCAGCTCCAAAAATCGCTCGACGATATCCGCTCCTATCAATCTGGAACGCCGAGAACCAGAACTGCCTACTTCCGGTAGTGCATTGATAATGCATCTCTTTTGCAACACTTTTACAAACCAAAACACAGCGTCTGTAACTTCCCGCTTGCCATCGTCTGTGACAGGATCCCAACTATATATTACAGCGCTAGTCGAAGGGTGTATATTCTCCACTATTCAGATTATGACACAACAAACAATAACTAGTTACTACGGGATAAACAGGGGGGCTAATTACTACGAACTACATACAGTAGTCGTCATAAGTTACTTACGGAAGAACACTGAATTCATTCACAAAACGTATTTCATTCGGCGCATTAACGATGAAAAAATCACTACATGTATTCGCGAGGTTCACGGCAGCCTAATGACGGAAAACTACTCTTTCTATTGACTTGTATAAGACTCGTGCTGGACACCTTCACTTTTCCAGGTTCGCAACTATGATATGACGAAGAGGCAACCGTGACAACTTAACTCTCATCGCGTGCATTCTGTCCCGTGACTCACTGTAAACAAGCGTCGCGCGGTTGTCTATCTGTCCCTCATGAGGAATTCGCAGCACTCTTACTCGGAGTTGTTTTCATGTGACAAGGCTTAAAAGATTAATACTTTACTAACTCACAGCGTTTGGGAAATTAGCTTGCCTACCTTATTATTATCATTCCTTATTGATTTACTTACTTTATTAACCCTCCTATCCGTATCAGTTGAGATATGAAAAAATGCAAAGTAAAAGAATAACATCCGCTAGGTTTCTTCGAGATTCGAACCTGGGTTTTTTAATTCCCTGCCAGTTACTTTGACCATTGCGCTATCGGCACTGTCTGCGACGAGCGTTTACCATGTGGGTGCAGAAGCGGCTGTTGTAACAGTTCCTTTCCTTGATTTCTGGAAAAGTATGCGTTTTCGGACCCCGTACCTGATGATTAAAAATGCTCTATTTACAATTATCTATCGATCCCTACAATTTTGAGTCGATTGCTCGTCATAACCTTTAGGGGTGATTTTCTCAAAAACGCGGGGGTGTTGAAACAAAATATCTTAGAGTCCTTCGTTTTAGGTTGTACACAAGCGACCTGCCAAATTTGAGCAGAATCGGTTGGCCGTGTCTGAGGCATTCCCCTTGTCAGTCCCAGGAGACTGTTCATTCTGCCCCGTTCGAGCTCACATGAAAAATCTACGCCCTTTGGCGGCGTGATGGACAATGCCACTAAATTTCCAGTTTCCACTTGATTTTATCGTCCTCGGGTAACAGGTCTCCATGTTTGACGACATCTTTGAAATCAATATCACTTACTGCAGATGCAACATTTTACGCACACTCCGATACTTGATTCATTCGGGTTGTTTGTGGAGATATTAATCACCTGCAAACTTTTAACAATGATAGTGGGCTTTTATACAAAATATTTTATGTCAGAAAGAAAGTATTAGACTCTGAACTATATCTCTAGGGATCTTAGCTCTAGACCTAAAAGATCACCATATTTGGCGTCGGTGAACTTATTACTAGGAACCAACGAAGATCTTTGTGTATTCCGAATGTGTGTAGTTAGTAGTAGATCTTGAACATCACACTTGTGTAGGATTAGAAATTATTAACAAAATGCGAGGAATGTTTGGCCACATTCGAGAGTCTCTTCAAGAGCAATTCAGATTTCTTTTTAATTTTTGGACACTGAAAAGGGAAACTTCGAACTGTTACCACTCTAACAAAGTATGAGTAATAAGTATTACTTTAAATGTAACAGAAACGTTGTGTTTTTCAGTTTCTTTCTCTGCTTTGACTTCGGAATCTCTCGAGGGGCAAAAGTAAATAAATAAATACACACACATGAGTTTCTGATCCCTGTTAACTTCTTGTAAAAGAAGCTTTCTTTTTGCCTTGATAAAAATGTGCTAATAATACATAAAAAAACTTGCGTCAACACTCTGCAAAGGGTGAGAAGTCTACTTTTAGTGACTTCGCAACTGGATGTTTGAGATGCTTGGTGGACAGAAACAGGTAACGTACAAATGACGAGAGTCGTTGTATCCTCACATGCTGCCGTCATTAGTATCTATCGGCAGTGAACTAAAGATATTGAAACCATGGCTAGACATAATGGCCAGCCGGGGTGGACGAGTGGTTCTAGGCCCTACAGTCTGGAACCGCGCGACCGCTACGGTCGCAGGTTCGAATCTTGCCTCGGGCGTGGATGTGTGTGATGTCCTTAGGTTAGTTAGGTTTAAGTAGTTCTACGTTCTAAGGGACTGATGACCTCAGAAGTTAAGTCCCATAGTGCTGAGAGCCATCTTATCTAGACATAATGTTTTCGACGTTCTTCCCGCATCCAAGCACGCGGACGCTATAGGTATGTGTGAAGAAGCACAGGCGTAAACATGTAGCTTGACTGAAAGGTGAGTGCAGTGCTAAGGGAGATACAGGTGTTCTGAAGCACAATGTTGATTGTATGTTATCCTAAAATGGATCTTCGGAACAATGAATCCCTAACAGATCCATATTAATTCGAAAAAGCAGTCCACCATTATTAAAGTGAACACAGGGGCAACCTGGAACACAGTTGCCAGATCAGACTCAAAAGGAAAGTATGGCTTCAATGTCACACCGACAGTGAGGTCTATATCTACATCTACATCTATAGTCCACAACCCGCTATACAGTGCATGACAGAGAGTACTTCTTACGAATGTTATTAATTTCTGTATTATTTCACTCGCGTACTGAGCGAAGGAAAAATGACTATCGATATGCTTCTGCACACGCCCTAAGCACCCTTATCTTAATCTCATGATCGCTACCAGATATATAGATTAAGGGTAATAGATGAAAAACTTCTAAAGTAGGATATTTTTAGTGAAAAGCAGAACACAAAAGAGACGATCTTTTAAAAATAGATTCAAGTATTACGATAATTATTAGCATTCTATCTTAAAAGAAAAACAAATACCTACCTGGTTGTAATCGAAAACATCTGTGACATCTGGAGTGGTATTATACTCACGTTTGTTACTGCCACCGAGTTCAGTCTGTTTTTTGCAGCATATGATTTTAAACTCCTCAGGGGACATGTCTTTAAAATCGAATTTCACTATTATGATCCCCTGAAGTGACTGTGGTGAGGGTCAATTTCTTTTTTTAGTCCACTGAGATGTTTTAAGAGGGAACCCTTTCAACATTCGGATTGTCGCTTGACACTGAAAAATAAAACTGGCTAGTTTTGAAAAGTTTTTAGAAAGATGCAGAACATGAATATCTTTTGCAGCTGAAGAATTTACACCATTTTTGTCTTAAGCTAAAGCTGAAGTAACGCTGTAAATAGTATAACTCCCCAAACCGCTAAGAATTATCAGTACTGATATTCTTGGACTGTAGGTATTCTATTAATGGGAAAACTTCGTCAAACTTAAGTGGGAGAGAGTGTTGTATCTAAAGGGTAGTGCACCTTGGAACACACCAA
This sequence comes from Schistocerca americana, assembly GCF_021461395.2. Lineage (NCBI taxonomy): Eukaryota > Metazoa > Arthropoda > Insecta > Orthoptera > Acrididae > Schistocerca > Schistocerca americana. Next base: position 544,382,256 of record NC_060130.1, read on the forward strand.
ATCTCTTGGTCGGTACTTCAATCTAGTAATTAGTCTTAGAATCACATGAAGGCGTGTGCGTTATAGACCACCACACAAAGTTTCCGATATTTTCTACAGTTTTATTTGTTGTCAGACTTGAGTTTGTGTTTTTCGCAGCATTTACAAATATTTCGCGCTCTAGATGTAAGTTTTGTATAATATATTAAAGCTATTTGATATATGTTGTTAATTCTTCAGGTACAGAATTTTATATTGAGCAAAATGTTATCTATTTTTAAAACTTCTATATAACACGTAGAGGTACCCGTGGTCTAGGGGTAGCGTCTTTGATTCATAATCAAAACGTCTCCGGTCCCGGGTTCGATGCCCGCCACTGCCTAAATTTCGATAAATAATCAGCATTGGCGGCCGAAGACTTCCGGCTTAAGAAGTTAGCCTCATTCTGCCAACGGCCTTGTCAAAGAGGGCGGAGGAGCGGATAGAGGTTCAGGGCACTCTCTTGTCCTAGGGGTGGGAAATTGCCCCTAAAGGCGGAAGAATCAGCAATGATCAACGACATGAGGATGCAGAAGGCAATGGAAACCACTGCATTAAAGACACGTAACGTGTATCCACAGGACATGTGGCCTGTAATACAAGAAGTGTCATGATGATCTCTCCATTGGTAAAAGATTCCGGAATAGTCCCCCATTCGGATAACCGGGACGGGACTGCCAAGGGGGAAGTTACCATGAGAAAAAGATTGAATAATCAACGAAAGGATAACGTTCTAAGAGTCGGGGCGTGGAATGTCAGAAGCTTGAACGTGGTAGGGAAACTAGAAAATCTGAAAAGGGAAATGCAAAGGCTCAATCTAGATATAGTAGGGGTCAGTGAAGTGAAGTGGAAGGAAGACTAGGATTTCTGGTCAGATGAGTATCGGGTAATATCAACAGCAGCAGAAAATGTTATAACAGGTGTAGGATTCGTTATGAATAGGAAGTTAGGGCAGAGGGTGTGTTACTGTGAACAGTTCAGTGACCGGGTTGTTCTAATTAGTATCAACAGCAGACCAACACCGACAACGATAGTTCAGGTATACATGCCGACGTCGCAAGCTGAAGATGAACAGATAGAGAAAGTGTATGAGGATGCAGTATGTAAAGGGGGACGAAAATCTAATAGTCATGGGCGACTGGAATGCAGTTGTAGGGGAAGGAGTAGAAGAAAAGGTTACAGGAGAATATGGGCTTGGGACTAGGAATGAAAGAGGAGAAAGACTAATTGAGTTCTGTAACAAGTTTCAGCTAGTAATAGCGAATACCCTGTTCAAGAATCACAAGAGGAGGAGGTATACTTGGAAATGGCCGGGAGATACGGGAAGATTTCAATTAGATTACATCATGGTCAGACAGAGATTCCGAAATCAGATACTGAATTGTAAGGCGTACCCAGGAGCAGATATAGACTCAGATCACAATATAGTAGTGATGAAGAGTAGGCTGAAGTTCAAGACATTAGTCAGAAAGAATCAATACGCAAAGAAGTGAGATACGGAAGTACTGAGGAATGACGAGATACGTTTGAAGTTCTCTAACGCTATAGATACAGCAATAAGGAATAGAGCAGAAGGCAGTACAGTTGAAGAGGAATGGTCATCTCTAAAAAGGGCCATCACAGAAGTTGGGAAGGAAAACATAAGTACAAAGAAGGTAGTTGCGAAGAAACCATGGGTAACAGAAGAAATACTTCAGTTGATTGATGAAAGGAGGAAGTACAAACATGTTCCGGGAAAATCAGGAATACAGAAATACAAGTCGCTGAGGAATGAAATAAATAGGAAGTGCAGGGAAGCTAAGACGAAATGACTGCAGGAAAAATGTGAAGACATCGAAAAAGATATGATTGTCGGAAGGACAGACTCAGCATACAGGAAAGTCAAAACAACCTTTGGTGACATTAAAAGCAACGGTGGTAACATTAAGAGTGCAACGGGAATTCCACTGTTAAATGCAGGGGAGAGAGCAGATAGGTGGAAAGAATACATTGAAAGCCTCTATGAGGGTGAAGATTTTTCTGATGTGATAGAAGAAACAGGAGTCGATTGAGAAGAGATAGGGGATCCAGTATTAGAATCGGAATTTAAAAGAGCTTTGGAGGACTTGCGGTCAAATAAGGCAGAAGGGATAGATAACTTTCCATCAGAATTTCTAAAATCATTGGGGGAAGTGGCAACAAAACGACTATTCACGTTGGTGTATAGAATATATGAGTCTGGCGATATACCATCTGACTTTCGGAAAAGCATCATCCACACAATTCCGAAGACGGCAAGAGCTGACAAGTACGAGAATTATCGGACAATCAACTTAACAGCTCATGCATCGAAGCTGCTTACAAGAATAATATACAGAAGAATGGAAAAGAAAATTGAGAATGCGCTAGGTGACGATCAGTTTGGATTTAGGAAAAGTAAAGGGACGAGAGAGGCAATTCTGACGTTACGGCTAATAATGGAAGCAAGGCTAAAGAAAAATCAAGACACTTTCATAGGATTTGTCGACCTGGAAAAAGCGTTCGACAATATAAAATGGTGAAAGCTGTTCGAGATTCTGAAAAAAGTAGGGGTAAGCTATAGGGAGAGACGGGTCATATACAATATGTACAACAACCAAGAGGGAGTAATAAGAGTGGACGATCAAGAACGAAGTGCTCGTATTAAGAAGGGTGTAAGACAAGGCTGTAGCCTTTCGCCCCTACTCTTCAATCTGTACATCGAGGAAGCAATGATGGAAATAAAAGAAAGGTTCAGGATTGGAATTAAAATACAAGGTGAAAGGATATCAATGATACGATTCGCTGATGACATTGCTATCCTGAGTGAAAGTGAAGAAGAATTAAATGATATGCTGAACGGAATGAACAGTCTAATGAGTACACAGTATGGTTTGAGAGTAAATCGGAGAAAGACGAAGGTAATGAGAAGTAGTAGATATGAGAACAGCGAGAAACTTAACATCAGGATTGATGGTCACGAAGTCAATGAAGTTAAGGAATTCTGCTACCTAGGCAGTAAAATAATCAATGACGGACGGAGCAAGAAGGAAATCAAAAGCAGGCTCGCTATGGCAAAAAAGTCATTTCTGGCCAAGAGAAGTCTACTAATATCAAATACCGGCCTTAATTTGAGGAAGAAAAAAAACAGCAGCTAATATAAAGAAAGTTGACAATAACATTTTTTCTTCTTACTCATAGCGCAATTCTATTCAAGCTGTCCACCAATGAACCACATCCTTTATGTTAATAATGTACCGCTTGGAAATCTTTTTTAACGCGTCAATGAGTCCTGCCAATAACACCATACGTGCTTAAAACTGAGTTTATATGTCATTATTAACATAATCAGAAGCATACGGTCGTCATTATTAACATAATCAGAAGTATACGGCCGTAAGCAGAGAGAAATTAAAAAATTAATAAAAATAAGTCAAAACAATTAAAATATTAAGTTCACTTAGAATAAAACGCTGGACACTTACCGAATTTTATAAATTCCTACTTGGAACAATTAAAATACGAAAACAAGACGACATGTACTCCTTTTGCTGAACAGTTGGTACCCTACATATAGCGTTCCCACAGTCTTCTTCGAATACAGGTTCTCTATATTAGGCAACAGGGTTTCGAAAGAACTACGTCGTATTTCTTCAAACGGTTCTCCTTTAAGTTCACAGAGTATTTCTGTCCCACTTTCGTGTGGGTGAAGGCGTTCGAGGAGAAGAACTCGTTCAGTCTTGATCAAAATGTAGAAGGGAATCAGCAACAGCTATGTAGTGATACATTTGGATATTCACATACGCTTGAAAGAAAAAAGAAACCAAAACATATGTGCATCTATACTTTGCCCTACAGCTCCGAAATTCTGTCGACAATGATTTATCTAAATTTTGAAAATACACGTTATTAATGAACGTTTAATACGTGTGAGATGACCACTAGTTGTAGAAATGTAAACGTCACTATTAGACAGAGAGATCAGCTAGATGACATAGTTACTGCATTGAAACAAATTAAATTAAAATGAGGGATGTAAAGTCAGTCAAAACGATAAAACATTTATGTAAAACACCTATGGAATCAGAGGCCGATATTCAACAAGTGATGAAGTAATGTGCGACGGTGTTCCGCGTACGAATCGAGCGCTGAGTCCGGCATTGCAAGGGAACCAATGCGGAGGAAGCACACTCCGGTCGCCTCTTTCACTGTAGCTAATTCCTCTGACTCTGATAAACGTCATATCGGTTTTCGCCGAAATGACAAGTCCGGAGTGGCGTTGGGACGAAGTCCAAAATATTTGTTGTGCCATTTAACACGTCACACTGGTGTGTCAGTTGGCTCTGCTCACATAGCTGTGCACGACAGCAAACTGACAATTTACTAAGGGACGGTAGTGTATCGTCCAATCCAGGTACCACTGCTTCATGCCGGTATTGCACGACTGCATGACGGGGAAGTTGATCGTGAAATGCTCTTTTTTTTCTACATGGCCTCATTTATCGGAAATTTAAACTCGCAGAATATTAGAGGTTGAAATATTGAAAGATCTACATCAGTTACATTTGTGCCTGTGCATCACGTGATAACAGAATTTGGTGTGCAACTGCTGCAACACGAATTACTGGAACGATCGTTCTCAAATAAACCATAACTCGTGATAGGTATGTGAACAATGTATTGTACCCTTTTTTCGGAGAATTAACACACAATGAAAATATCTAGTTATTTTACCCAGAGAAATGCAAGGGCACACACCGCCAATGTCTTTTATGTGACAGTATTATGACGTTTTTTTCATGATAGGACATATCCTTGTAATAATGTCGTAAATGCATTAGCGTAGAGCCGGCCGCGTGGGGGTGCGGTTCTAGGCGCTACAGTCTGGAACCGCGCGACCGCTACGGTCGCAGGTTCGAATCCTGCCTCGGGCATGGATGTGTGTGATGTCCTGAGGTTAGTTAGGTTTAAGTAGTTCTAAGTTCTAGGGGACTGATGACCTCAGAAGTTAAGTCCCATAGTGCTCAGAGCCATTTAAACCATATGAACCATTAGCGTAGATTTATGGTTTGTTGGTAGCTACAGTCGATTTTGACCAATCAGTGAAAAGCCAGAATGCGCGTGCTTTCTCGATGCAGTATTTGTGACGTATTTGCCAGTGTAACAGCCAGAACATAAAACAAACATTAAATAATGTTTCAACGCTCCACGCAGCTACTTTTTTCAGCTCAAATGCTGTTGCCGAGTGTTACCGCTCTAACGTGGTACTGGAGACAGTATTTTTGTACAGGGTGTAACAAAAAGATACTGCCATCTGATAAATGTTCAGTGACGTCAGTATCCTCCTTAATGAAAATCCCGTGTCTATATTAATTACATTATCAACGAAAATAACTTTGATATACTCCTTTAGGAATTGGGTATCATTATTTGGACATGTCAGCAGCTAGTTAAGTCATCAAAATTACAAGTGTCTTAAACAGACAGAATTCACAGATACAGTAGTTGCTAATTATTTATGGAAGATTTCGCTACGGTACTGATGACGTCACCTTTGTAACTACCTGTTTTTGGAGTTACATTGGCTACACGTGCTTGATATGCTCACATAGATTAGATGCTCTTATTCTTTCTTTAAACATTTAAATTCACTTCATCCCATAATATACGATGGAAGACGGAACTAATGGAAACATATGTTTATTGGGTGCACTGGTGTATAAAAAGAATGTGGGATATCTGGCACATAATTTTTATTGAAAGTCTACGCATACCAACCAATATCCCTATGAGAGGTAGTCATAAGGATTTTATTATTACCTCATGAAAAAAATTAAGTTTTGTTTGTGGGTATATTTCTGCAGTCTTGTTAAACACTGAAATCTCCATGAAAGAGTACCGCAGCTCGTCACTGGAGGAGCTAAAACAGAATGGCACAGCCCATTCGTAAAGTGGAGATGGCTGACCAGTTTTGTTTTGGGTCCTATAACTGCGTCCTGCGGTACTGTTTCACGAGGATCACAGTGTGCACCAGAAGTGCAGACATGTCTTGTAAACAAACTAAAACTTAATTGCAATAACGCAGAGTCTCGTTGCGGTAAGATTGAATAACAGGACCCCAGGCTTTCAGCCGCGTCCTGTGGTTAAAATGCAATGACGTTTCGACGAAGCACTCCTTCGCTATTGTCAAGTTCTGTGCCTGCCAGTGGACTGCTGGTGTTGCCTTATAAACATTAGCTGCTGGTTGTGACGTCCATCCCCGGACCTACGATATTTCCGAACCGGGGCAAAATTTTAAAAACATAGATTTTTCAAAAGTCACACATCTTTCTGAAGAGTTTCATATGTAAAACATACATGTTCGAGGAAATGTAAGATATGTTATTTGGTCTTAAGTGTGCCAAACGGCAGTGTCATGCATCTTCACACAGCATTCTTCTATCACACGTCACTGTATTTCACTATGTGGGATTCAAACGTGTATATTTTGTAATGGAAGCTATCAAACCTATATTCAGGACAGTGGAAAGTAAAATGTCCTGTGGTGCCTCCCCTCCTCCCAGTCGGCCGGTTTGCCATCCTACGATTATTTGTAATCGGGAGAATAAGAACTCTTCAACAAATTTTCACTGTTTATTGCCTGTTACCTAATAACTTTCCCTTTTGTGTGACACAAAGTTAAATATAGGAAACATAAAACCAGTGAACGCAAGGGGGCAAGCAAGACAGTACACATTGCATCCATCCTTAGATTCCAGCATTTTCTTTTCTCTAATCTTGCTACAGGTTTACACCACGTGTTTTCCTCTCTCCGAAAGGATCTATTACCTCATCAAAATTCGTCAAACGTTTTGTTACATTAAAAATCAAAATGTCGCTGTTTAATACTGAAAAAGCTGTTAATACGAATAGTATCCAAGACAGGTGTTGTTTCTCGATTTGATCACGTCTATTTTTTCACTGTCTGCTAGATAAAACGATGTATGCCTTTCTAATATTACAGCAATTGTAACACACGCCAAAGAAGCGAAACTGTTTCGGCGAAAATGATCATTTTTATAACACACCAGAATATAATTCACGAAGTACCAATATCAAATGCCTATTAGGCCTACTACAAGCAAAAAAATTTATGTTAGGAAATAGTTTCACATTTCATTCATACACTCCAGTTTCTCAGGCAAGAGATCGAAAATTAGTAGTACGAAATTTTTATATAAATTAGGAACCGTTATATTCTTCCATATTATTTGTGTGATATTCCCGTTTCTTCTCGTTCCTCGTTCTGACGAACAATCTTCTCATCACTAGTTCTGCAACTATTCCTGCCATTGCCAAAACTTATTCTACGGTTAACTTCACTAACGCTGACAGAATCACCAGTTCAGTTTATTCCCCAGTTAGGCGTTATTACGTTTTCGTGCAAAGCGTTTTCCGCACTATTCCTAGAATAGAACTTTAGCACCTGTTCATCGGGGACTGTACAACTGGCCCTTACTAATGTAGTGATCGGGCAAAAAATTTCTGTCAAAATGTCATTTTCTTTGACACACCGAGAAGATAATATGTAATCTTTCTTATCTGTTATTCCTGTTAGTCGTTTATTTCTACTCTGGTAGTCTGAATCTATGGATTTCGCTAATGATTATAACAACGCTGAATATTGGCACACCCAGTCAACCACATAAACAAACAGAGATTGGCATTAACCCCTTCCGGTCAGTTCGTATAGCCCCGTCTCCTTTTGTCTGCGGGGAAAGTTTATTTCTAGTTGCGAGGGAGATACCTCTGGCAGAGACATTATGTACACTGTGGACGTTTTAAAAAATCAGCTCATGATTCGTTCAGAAATCAACTTAGAATGTGTTTAAAAATGTTCAAAAAACAACAGGGATGCGTTTCAAAATCATATGAGTAATCGATAGACCAACGTGTGCTGGATGCTAGGCGCTTTGTGAAACAAGGTTTATTTCGTCAAGAACATGAATTTGGTGCCCCCCTAAAATTGCCGCCTGGGCAGATACCCCGGCTCGCTCCCTCCCCCCCCCCCCTCCCTCCCTCCCCCGCCCTCCCTTAGATCCGGGCCTGGCATCGTCATAAATGGACGAACGTTGACTCAGCATTCAATGCGCCTGCTTGAACTTCGCGAGCGTTGGACCCCAGGCCCCGCTGAGCTACAGGCCACCGTCTCTGTTAAGGGTGTTATCGGTGATTTCTATTTCGATAACTTCTTTCATTACACAGTCCCAGAAGGCCTTAGTGTGAGTCACGAAAAAGTTTCGTCAAATTTAATCAGGTGACCATTTCCTGGAGCATGCTCAGCTACAGCGGATTTTTCGTGGTAGCGTAGGCGATAAAATCTCTCGTGCTCCTTCCTGTCTTGTTCTACAGTGCGTACGGTTTGTCAGACGTAAGACTGGTAACACTCACAAGGTACCCTGTAGATCCCAGGTATTTGGAGACCCGTCGCATCTTTAACTGGTCTCAGTAATTGCTGGATCTTTGTCACGGGCGTGAAGATCGATTTGATTTTGTTCTTCTCAGTAAGTGGCTTATTTTATCCGACATGGAGTCACAGAACGTTAAAAATGCAAGTTCCATTTTACAATCCTCATAATCCTCATCGGTGTTCTTACTATGGGTCTTGCTTCAGATCAAGATCACTTCATTTATTTGGTGAAGGTTGTAACCGTTGTTCCTGAAGATACTGTGAAGGTGGTTCAGCACATGGGGCAGCTTATCGGCGACTGTTTGTAATAAATAGCGCTTCTGTACTGGATGATCGTGATTGATGGCATGCAAGTACAGATCGTTGTAAGTAGGTTTTCTGTAGCCTTTGTGACCAAAGCATCCACTTGGTTTGTGGCGGACGAGGAGGTCTAGGAATGGAAATGCGTTGTCTTTTTCTACTCCCATGGTGAACTGGAAGTTACTGTTAATGCTATGGTGGCGCTGTTTACAAATTTAAATGCTGAACTACCTACGCAGTGTCTTCAGGAACAATGACTACAACCTTCATCAAATAAATTAAGAGATCTAAGGCGAGACTCACACTAAGACCACCGACGAGGATGGGAAACGAAATTTGCTTTTTTACCATTCTGTGGCTCCGTCTAGGACGAAATAAGCGGCCTGCTGAAAATACACAAAATCAAATCGAACTTCAGACCTGTAACAAAGATCCGGCAATTAAAGAAACCAGTTAAAGGAGCGGCAGGTCTTCAAACAACTCACATGGGGTCTAAAAGATACCTTGTTAGCGTGGCCAGTCTTAGATCGGACAAACAGTGCGTTCTGTAGAACAAACAGGAAGGAGTATGAGGGGTTTTATCTTATACGCCACCACAAAAAATCCGCTTCAGCTGAACATTCTGTAGAAAATAGTCACCAGATTAAATTCTACGAAACCTCTGTCATTGCTCGCACTAAAGGCATCTGTGACTGTGTATTCAAAGAAGCCATTGAAATAAAGATCACCGATGTGGTATGCAGATAGAATAGTTAAGTCTCAGGATAATATTAAAACCATATGGTCATTCGTAAAGGAAGTGGCTGGTCTGCAGAGACAGGTTGAGGATATAGAATCAGTGCGTTGTGGGAATGTCCGTGTTACTGATAAGACGCATATATGTACAGTATTATAGATCACTGTCTGAATATAGCAGGTGAACTAAATAGAAACCTAGTCCCAAGAAGGAATCATACAGCGCTCTTAGAAAAAAAGCGTTCCGAGACTGTTACCTGAAATGCTCCTCCATGATACTGACAAGAGGGAGATTGAGTTAATAATTAAATCACTAAAGCCCAAGAACTCTCATGGGTATGACGGGGTATCTAGCAGAATACCGAAGTATTGTTCTATGTATGTTAGCCCAGTACTTAACCACATCTGTAACTTTTCCTTTAGGAGTGGTCGGTTTCCTGACCAATTAAAGTACTCGGTAGTGAAGCCACTTCATAAAAAGGGAGACAGGAATAATGTTGACAATTTTAGACGTATTTCTACGCCATCGGTGTTTGCTAAAGTTATCGAAAAGGTTGTATATACAATGTTTTTGGAGCATTTAAATTCACATAATTTGCTGTCAAATGTAGTTTGCTTTTAGAAATGGTTTAACAACTGAAAATACTATATTCTCTTTTCTCTGTGAGGTTTTGGACGGATTAAATAAAAGGCTGCGAATGCTAGGTGTTTTCTTTGATTTAACGAAGGCTTTTGAGTGTGCTGACCACAAAATATTACTGCAGAAGTTGGACCATTATCGAGTAAGGGGAGTAGCTTACAATTGGTTCGCCTATGCCTTTACGAACAGAAAGCAGAAGGTAATTCTCCTCAATGTTGAGAGTGGTAGTGATGTTCAGTCCCAATGGGGCACTGTTAAGTGGGGCGTTCCCCAAGGGTCGGTGCTGGGGCCACTGCTGTTTCTTATTTATATAAATGATATGCCTTCTAGTATTACAGGTGATTAAAAAATATTTCTGTTTGCTGACGACACTAGCTTGGTAGTGAAGGATCTTGTGTGTAATATTGAAATAGTATCAAATAATGTAGTTCATGATATAAGTTCGTGGCTTGTGGAAAATAATTTGATGCTAAATCACAGTAAGGCTCAGTTTTTACAGTTTCAAACTCACAATTCAACAAGAACCGATATTTTGATCAGACAGAATGGGCATATTATAAGCAAGACGGAACAGTTCAAGTTCCTAGGCGTGCAGATCGATAGTAAGCTGTTGTGGAAAGCCCATGTTCAGGATCTTGTTCAGAAACTAAATGCTGCTTTATTTACGATTAGAACAGTATCTGAAATTAGTGACAGTTCAACACAAAAAGTAGTCTACTTCGCATATTTTCATACGCTTATGTCGTATGGTATTTTTTGGGGTAATTCTTCTGATCCAAAAAGAGTATTTTTTGCTCAAAAACGGGCTGTTCGAGCAATATGTGGTGTAAGTTCGAGAACCTCTTGTCGACCCCTATTTAATAGTCTGGGAATTCTGACACTGCCCTCACAGTATATATTTTCTTTAATGTCGTTTGTTATTAGCAATATTAGCTTATTCCCAAGAGTTAGGAGCTTTCATTCAGTTAATACTGGGCAGAAATCAAATGTGCGTGTGGAATGCACTTCCTTGACTCTTGTGCAGAAAGGAGTGCAGTATTCTGCTGCATCCATTTTCAATAAGCTACCACAAGAACTCAAAAATCTTAGCAGTAGCCCAAACACTTTGAGGTCTAAACTGAAGAGTTTTCTCATGCCTCACTCCTATTCTGTCGAGGAGCTCCTGGAAGAGCTGAAAAATTAAGCAAATTCCAGTGTTACATTGTTGATTTTCTTTATTTAAACTTACGACTTGTTGCCTGAATATGTTTCTTATATTTCATTTTATCTGTTTCTACTATCGTGTCATAATTTCATGTATTGACTCGTTCCATGACCATGGAGACATCTCCTTAATTTGGCCCCACGATACAGTAAATAAATAAAAATAAATAACACTCTTTAACAGAGACGGCGGCCTGCAGCTCAACGGGCCATGGGATCCAGCGCTCGCGAAACTGAAGCCGAGCCAACGAATGCCCATATATGGCCATGCCGTGAGCACAAGCGACGTCACTGCGAGCAGCAAGTGGGCATAAGGGCGTACCAGCAGCCCACAGGCAGTCATAAAACTGGACGAGCAGCAAGTGGGCATAAGGGCGTACCAGCAGCCCACAGGCAGGCATAAAACTGGACGATAGCCAAGGAGTGCTTGGCCGAAAGCTCGTGTCATTGTAACTATTTGACGCTGCTGGAAGCATTACTTCATTTTCTCGAAGTGGTAGAACTTCATCACGACCTGTCGTACGATACGAGCTCCCAACCACCGTATTAATGCCATGTGGTCCGTAGAACGTTGATGTGAGGAGTGTGCTCCATCTCTGGGGACGACAGCTACGCAATGGAGACGGAAAATCTATAGCCTCTGTTGAAGCAGAAAGGCTGTTCTGATAAACACAGTCAATCTTCAAGTCTAGAGCACTGCAGGAGACCCATGACTAAGAATGTGCAATAGTTGTTTTTGTACCCTACACAAGAATACTGTCCTTGCAAAATGAGAGGATTTTATAAATACTTAATGTCAGTGGTCTGTTTCGCCTGTCTGCCGAGATTAAGGCCCTTCTCATCTCTGTTAAAGGAAAGGCAGACCATTGTACAAAATGTCACTGTGAGAAGTTGTATGCTGACCAGACTATTAGTACTGCCACACAATGCACAGCTGTCAAAATTCATGGTCGCCAAGCACTACATAACTGAGGGAAATGCCATGGAATATGAGAATACAGAGGTAGTTGCCGGCATGTTGCATTATTGATAATGTATCCTTAATGAGGCCACTGAAATCGGGTTGGCGGATAATCTCATTAATAGAGATAAAAGCTTTCATCTAAGCAAGAGTAATGTGTTTCGACCTGTATCACATTCCAACACTATTCACTCTGCCGGGAGAAAGGTTTTTCGGAAGTTATACTGACGAAATTTGGCTCACTCTTATTATCCTTTTTGCTGCACGTCTATAGTTTGAAACCAGTTCGGTGAGAGTCTTCAATACTTCTCATCTGTAGATAGTGGCTAGTTGGGTCACCGAAATATTAAATGACGTTAATTTCAGGGTCCGGCACCTACACCAACAAACATATCACAGTGAAAGATTAGAAGTAAGAAGGTCTCGATGATGTGGTACTTAGTGTTGGTATGATTTTAAAAACGAATCTGAGCAACAGAAAGAGATTTTTATCGGAATGTGTGGACAAGACTTAATCAGTAACAGTGGTACCAGGCTGGTGAGATTAAGAGAAGCTTTCTCGTTGTGTAGGTTATATGGTGCCTAGCAGAACAGTATCAGTAAATACTTGCAGAGCCACCTGACAAGGCAACTGAAGCCAATCACATAATGTTACGGCAGTCTTCCTCAATTAGAGTAAGTCATGTAAGCGTTTACTGGAGAGCCGATTCTGGGGCAGAGTATTTAACGCTTCAGGCCAACAGTTTCTGGTCTTAAGGAAAACGCAGAAAGTTTGAAACAAGAAGGAATCGCATTTACAGATTAACAGAGTAAGTCAAATGCAAAGCTGCTGTCTTTAAATTATGACTTAACACCCCTACCGTAGCAAAAGCTACGGTAATTTAAATTAATGAGTGTTTAGAGCCCTAACAACATGGATGGTTGAAACGATTCTTCCTATCAAGTCTTTGAGAAACGACAATGTGTTTACAATTTCCAATGGTTCAGCATGGGAAAAGATGTAGAACTTACATTCTGTCAAGAAAATAACGTCTCAAAATTGAACAAGTAAAGGAACCACGAAGAAAGATATATCTACATCTGCAGACATACTCCACAAGCCATCGTACGATGCGCTGCGGGAGGTACCGTCTACCACTAGTCATTTCCTCTCTTTTACACTCGCAAATACAGGGAGAGAAAAAGGACCGTGTGTATGCCTCCGAACGAGCCCTAATTTCTCTTACCCAACCTCGTAGTCCTTACGTGAAATGTTTGTTGATGGCAGTGAAACTGTTCTCCTGTCAGCTTCAAATGGCAGTTCTCTAAATATTTTGAGCAGTGTTCCTCTAAAAGAACGTCGCCTTCCCTCCAGGGATTCTCATTTGAGTTCCTGAAGCATCTCCGCAATACCTGCGTGTCGTTCGACCCTACCAGTAAAAGAAACTAACAGCCCATGTCTGAATTTCTACGATGTCTTCCTTTAATCTTACCTGGAGTGGATCCCAGAAACTCTAACAGTACTCAATAAAGTGTCGCACAAGTGCAGTATATGTGGTTTCCTTTACAGACGACCATACAGGTACTCTCCTTAAACTCTTCCAATGAACCGAAGTCGACCTTTCGTCTTATCTACTACAATCCTTACATACTTGTTCCGTTTCGTAGCGCTTTGCAGCGTTACGTCTAGATATTTAATGGACGTGAATCTGTCAAGCAGCACACTGCTAATGCTGTATTCGAACACTATGGGTTTGTTTTTCCTACGCATCTGCATTAACTTACATTTTTATTTATTTAAAGCAGGCTTCCATTAATCACACCAACTATAAATTTTGTCTAAGTCATCTTGCATCCTCCTACAGACAGTCAACAACGGCACCTTCCCATACACCACAGTATCATCACCAAACAGCCGCAGATTGCTGTTTTTCCTGTCCCTCAGGTAATTTATGTATATTATGAATAAGACCAGTCCCGATGATGAAGTTTTCTCGGATTATCAGTCGAGTCAAGGCGATGTTCTGTAGCAATGTTTCGACATATTTCCTATTCGTAGTCTTCAGGAGGAGTGTCAGGTTGATACCCATTGCAGGCTCATCTGTCTCGTCTGCTACGGCTGTACGGGTTGTGCGCCTCCGGAAGGTGCCTCTGGGGCACTCGTGACGATACTGGTGTCTCTGACGAACACTCGCCATCGAGAAAAACGTTCTGTTGCTTAAGAAGTCCTCCAGCCACTCACACTACTGGCCATTAAAATTGCTACGACAAGAAGAAATGCAGATGATAGACGGGTATTCATTGGACAAATATACTAGAACTGACATGTGATCACATTTTCACGCAATTTGGGTGCATAGATCCTGATAAATCAGTACCCAGAACAACCCCCTCTGGCCGTAATAACGGCCTTAGATACGCCTCGGTATTCAGTCAAACAGAGCTTGGATGGCGTGTACAGGTACAGCTGCCCATGCAGCTTCAACACGATACCACAGTACATCAAGAGTAGTAACGAGCCAGTTGCTCGGCCACCATTGACCAGACGTTTTCAATTGGTGAGAGATCTGGAGAATGTGGTGGCCAGGGCACCAGTCGAACATTTTCTGTATCCAGAAAGGGCCGTACAGGACCTGCAACATGCGGTCGTACATTACCTTGGTGAAATGTAGGGTTTCTCAGGGATCGAATGAAGGGAAGAGTCACGGGTCGTAACACGTCTGAAATGTAACGTCCACTGTTCAAAGTGCCGTCAATGCGAACAAGAGGTGACCGAGACGTGTAACCAATGGCACCCCATACAATCACGCCGGGTGATACGCTAGTATGGAGAAGACGAATACACGCTTCCAATGTGCGTTCACCGCGATATCACCAAACACGGGTACGACGATCATGATGCTGTAAACAGAACCTGGATTCATCCGAAAAAATGACGTTTTGCCATTCGTGCACCCAGGTTCATCGTTGAGTACACCATCGCAGGCGCTCCTGTCTGTGATGCAGCGTCAAGGGTAACCACGGCCATGGTCTCCGAGTTGATAGTCCATGCTGCTGCAAACGTCGTCGAACTGTTCGTGCAGATGGTTGTTGTCTTGCAAACGTCCCCATCTGTTGACTCAGGGATCGAGACGTGGCTGCACGATCCGTTACAGCCATGCGGATAAGATGCCTGTCATCTCGACTGCTAGTGATACGAGGCCGTTGGGATCCAGCACGGCGTTCCGTATTACCCTCCTGAACCCCCCGATTCCATATTCTGCTAACAGTCATTGGATGTCGACCAATGCGAGCAGCAATGTCGCGATACGATAAACCGCAATCGCGATAGGCTACAATCCGACCTTTATCAAAGTCGGAAACGTGATAGTACGCACTCCTCCTCCTTACACGAGGCATCACAACAATGTTTCACCAGGCAACGCCGGTCAACTGCTGTTTGTGTATGAGAAATCGGTTTGAAACTTCCCAAATGTCAGCACATTGTAGGTGTCGCCACCGGCGCCAACCTTGTGTGAATGTGTAAGTAGGCTGTTTATGTTTTCTCTATGTAAGTAGGCTGTTTATGTTTTCTTATTGGCAACGTTAAGTAGCGCTCAATATGAAAATCACTGGCTGTGCTGTGTGCAGTCTGTGGCTAGTTTGCATTGTTGTCTGCCATTGTAGTGTTGGGCAGCGGCAGCTGGATGTGAACAGCGCGTAGCGTTGCGCAGTTGGAGGTGAGCCGCCAGCAGTGGTGGATGTGGGGAGAGAGATGGCGGAGTTTTGAAATTTGTCATGAACTGCTATATTTATATATGATGATATCAAGGTAAATACATTGTTTGTTCTCTATTAATATCTTTCATTTGCTAACTATCCCTATCAGTAGTTAGTGCCTTCCATAGTTTGAATCTTCTATTTAGCTGGCAGTAGTGGCGCTCGCTGTATTGCAGTAGCTTGAGCAGCGAAGATTTTTGTGAGGTAAGTGATTTGTGAAAGGTATAGTTTAATGTTAGTCAGGGCCATTCTTTTGTAGGGAATTTTGAAAGTCAGATTGCGTTGCGCTAACAAAATATTGTGTGTCAGTTTAAGCACAGTCATGTATAATTGTTAAAAGGGGAAGTTTCATAAATGCTCTGAAAAGCTAATCATTTGCATATCACAGCATCTTCTTCCCGTCGGTTAAATTTCGCGTCCGTCTGTAGCACGTCATCCTAGTGGTGTAGCAATTTTAATTGCCAGTAGTGTATATAGGGACATATTCCACATACTCGTACCTTCGTCAACAGTTTGCAGTGGGGCACTATCTCAACTGCTTTTCGGAAATGTCGAAATATGCAGTCCGCCTGTTACCCTTCATCCATAGTTTGTAGCGTTGCTCTTGGGGGACGAAAAGAAAAAGAATTAATATTTTATTTTTTATTTTTTATTTTGAAAAATGTCGAAAAAGTGAATATTTTGGTGGGCCACTTGGCAACAGAATCAGGGATTGATTACACTATTATAATAACATACGTTGAGCATTAAATACCTGAATAAGAGCAGCATATTGATATATATATTTGAGATCGTTCGGAAGAAACATTATCATTTCTGTGCATTTTTATAGTCGCGATGTAGTCATACCCGGATCAACACTAAGGGACCAGAAAATTTATAGACTTTAAAAGAAATGCAACACTACACAAAAAAGTTGGTTCAGAAATAATAGGAAAACGATAATGTTCCTTCTGCCTCATGCTGCGTTCGGCCCATCAGCGTGATCATAATATCTGGTGATGAAGTAACACAAAATAATTATCATTCAGGTAAATAAGGAGATGGAATCATCAAGGTTAATTTACTAAAATAAGGACACTTATCTTTAACACACGTTTTTTTAATGCTACGTACCTTTTCATATTAAATTACAATAGTTGACCATTGTGGTTAAATGCTTTATACATAACAGTCAAAATGTCCTCTTGACGCTGTCTGTTCGATATCAGTTGCAAGAAACTACATGTTTTCTGATTGGAAAAAATAACAATTAGCATATTCACTCAATACTTTCACACAGAATATAAAATACGGTTGCGGAACGCAGCAAGTCCGCGTCCGCCTTTCATAGAATACAAACAGTAAAAGGTGAGGTGCCAAAAGCCTCATTTGTCTTGAAACAACAGAATTCTTTTTTCATACCATTAATCGATACATGTACATACAGATTTACAGGCACCACGCACGAACGGCAAAGATAAAGAATAATAGATTCTGTCGCTGCTATGCGATGGTTCATTTCTTTTACTTTACAATTGTTCGATAACTTTAGGCCATCAGGCGTTTACTATTGAGCGTATATTAATGTTTGTGAGGCGAAAATTACTAATATTACAAGTTCACATCGTACCATGTGAGAAAAGGGCAAGTTGAGTTTCGCACGAGCGTTGCCTTCTAAAATCGTGCTGATTCGTGGACAGAAGCTTTTCCATCTCAAGAAAATTTATTAAAGGCTGACTTAGAATATGTTAAAGAATTCTGCAGCAAACCGATGTTAAGAATATTAGTCCGATAAGTTGGCTGGCCCGTTCTTTTGCACTTCTTATACACAGGAGTCGCTTGCGCTTTCTCTCAGTCGCTTGAGACTTCGAATTGCGTGAGAGTTTCACGATAAATGTAAGCTAACTAACGGGCCCAGAGTTATCTGTGTAAATATGTTGTAGAATCATGAATCACGTTTCATGCCCAAGAATTATGACTGTTTTTGCGAACGAAAATATCGTCTATTAAAATCAACATGGATTCCGCAGACAGAGATCTTGTGAAATTCAGCTTGCTATGTTCCTCCATGAGATCCATAGCGCTGAAGACAACAGCGCTAAGGTTGATACCACGTACCTTGACTTCAGGAAGGGATCTGACACACTACCGCACTGCTGGTTACGGAAAAAAATACGAGCTTATCGAGTGTCAGACCAGGTTTGGGACTGGTTTGAGATTTTCTTTCAAATAGAACTCAACACGTCGCTCTTAACGGAAAAAATCAACACAAGTAGGCTCTAAGTATTTTCCGAATTACCCCAAGGAAATGTGATAGGAGCGTTATTATTTACAGTGCATATAAATGATCTAGCAGAAAGCATCGGAAGCTCTTTAAGGCCGTTTTCAGATGATACGTAACAACGAATGCTTCAAATGGCTCTGAGCGCTGTGGGGCTTAACATCTGAGGTCATCAGTCCCCTAAAACTTAGAACTACTTAAACCTAACCAACCTAAGGACATCACACACATCCATGCCCGAGGCAGGATTCGAACCTGCGCCCGTAGCAGTCACGCGGTTCCGGACTGAAGGGCCTAGAACCGCTCGGCCACCACGGCCGAATGGTGTTGCGGCCTGGCAGTTATCCCCGAACGTAGATAAGTGTAACACATTGCGCATACATAGGAAAAGAAATCCACTACTATACAAAAACACTATTGCTGAGAAACTGCTGGACACAGTATCTATCGTAAGATATCTACGAGTAGTTATCTACAGCGAACTTAAGTGTAATGACTACATAAAACAAATAATAGGAAAATCAGGTGCCAGACTGAGATTCATAGGAAGAGTCTCAAGGG
The DNA here is from genome assembly GCF_021461395.2 of Schistocerca americana. Classification (NCBI taxonomy): domain Eukaryota; kingdom Metazoa; phylum Arthropoda; class Insecta; order Orthoptera; family Acrididae; genus Schistocerca; species Schistocerca americana. The sequence goes on from NC_060130.1 coordinate 544,401,121, forward strand.
AATGTAACTCATCCGCGAAGGAAGCGCCATACATGGCGTTTGTTCGAACCGTTTTTGAGTACTGTTCATCTGTCAGTGACCCCTACAATATATGACCGATAGAGGAGTCAGAAAATATCCAACGAAGAGCATCGCTTTTCGCCATGAGATCGTTTAGTCCGCACGAGAGCATTATAGCGGTGCACAATAAACTCCATTGGCAGACGTTAGAGGAAATGCGTTGTGCATCATATAGAGGTTTACTATTGAAATTTCGAGAGAGCACTTTCCGGAAAGAGTCGGACAACATATGACTCCCTTCCACATACATCTCGTGCAATGACAACGACGAAAAAATTAGAGAAATAAGAGCTAACAGAGAGGATTACTGACAATCAATCTTCCCACGCGCCATTCGCGAATGAAACAGGATTGGTGGCAACAAGTTAGTGGTCCCAGAAGTACCCTTCGCCATACACCGTTGCGTGGCTTGCGGAGCGTTGTACAGATGGAGATGAATACGATACGAAGTAAAATGCAAGATATTTCTGCAAAAATGCCCCCACCGTACAGCAGGAAGAAGTGAATGCAAGGAAAACGAAAAATTCCTGTCGATTAACTTAACCGAGTTAATAAATACGTAGGTATTTTCAGATATGTTTTAAGAGAACAGATATGTATACAAGTGATAAAGAGACAGCAGTTCTTCCTCAGATGATAACATGAAACACATAACACTGTCACAGATGGTGGCAATATGAAGAAGCATGAAAAACTGGAAATCTCGTACCTCTGGAGGAATTTCAGTTGATTTAGACGAGCGCAGATCCCAGCCGATAAAAGAAATACTAAAAATAATTTTTAATTGCTGTCTAGAATTATGGTATGAAATTTCTTGATGGTAAAGACAAGAAATTATGCGCAACATAATAGATTCTATGACTGATACTGAATAGAAAGACAAAGGAAAGTGTATTTAATTGAAATCTGGTAGATTTTGTAACACAGATCTTTATTGTATGTTTACACTTATCTGTTTGATGCTATGATTGGTTTCGGTTACACTGAACAATCTTCAAATCTGTAAAGACGATAAAATTTAAATAACTATAATATAACCTAAGATACTCAACGCTACTATTGCACAGCATTTAACTTCAAATGTACAGGAACCAAAGTATGTCGGATACAAGAGTAACTTGTCAGTATCCATAAGCAATATGCAAGCTACGTTGTGAAGCAATTCAGTAGTGTGATAGCAGTCGTGTTGTTAATACAAGCAAGCAATGCAAGTACCAGTAGGTGTCGGTAGGTGTTTCCAACTGAACATGTGTATTAAATCTCGGGTATTTGCCACGTATAATTTAAAAATACTTCCAGAGCTAATTAATAATTTTTTCTTAAGAATAAACCACATTGCACATTTTCCAATCTTATATTGTGTGAATGTACTAGTACGACACACACATTATATGGTTTTAATGCATTAAATACTTTAAGAAAACTCTAAAACCGGACGGGTGTGAGTAAGACTCGTGCTGTGAGGATTCCGTACAACCTTAATTATGTATATAGATAATAATAACAATTTCTTGTGGCTCAGTGTCCTGGTTCCAGTCTCTAAATTGGACGCCACTTCGGTGACTTATGTGTCTATAACCTCCCCCATCTACCGAAGCGGGAAAAGAGGACCTACGATTTTAACGTAGAAGCCGAACCACGAGTTGTTTATGGCAACTCCCCATATCGTTGACAGGTGAAGTCATCCGCGATCCGACCAAGATTCTATCCCGTGACTTTTCAGCTTCCAGATACACGCTTTATCGCTAGACCACCAAGCCCATCGTGTGTATAGATTGTACATCTATACGTTTTGCTGGCTGGGTTTGCGAGTATCAAAATATATGACAGAAGTAGACGTATCATTTGATTACATTGACTGAGAAGCTTAAATTGTTTACACCGCCAAGAGATCGTAGCCTTTAGTATTTGACATCAGTTTCAGCTTAATACCTCAACCCGTTCCTGAGAAACGGACAGACACTAACAACAAAGTGGTCCTATAAGGGTCCCGTTTTTACAGGCTGAGGTATGGAACACTAAAAATGTGTCCATGATTTAAAAATGTGGTTGATCAGGGGCAAATAAGTCGCAAAACATATAATTAGAACACCAGACGTTATGCAAACTAATGGTGTGGCCGTAGACCTGTCACTGTTACGGCGCGCTCTCGCTTCTTCAATGTTGTGCCACCAGCAGAACAGGACAGTCGTCCTAGGAGCGCCGTGAACGAGAACCACCTCAGCGACCCTAGCACAGCAGCCATGTTCCCGCTGTTCCATCGCACACGATCACTCCTAATCGCCTTTGACATCCACAAGCAACAACGACCACCGTAATAAGTTTCCATAACACTGAAATAAGCATTATGATTAAATTCGATTTTTTGTTGTGAATGCATTAACAAAACACACAAATTCAAAGAAATATTAAATTTTAGTCTATGACACTGCCAGTACCCAGGATACCATATCGAATTTCATTTTAATCTATTTTATCGATTGAAGGTGACGGGGATAGACATCTTAGGACACGGTTAGTCGAGAAGTAGACACGTTATTTTATTATTACTCTTAATGTTTTGTTTACGTTTTATATTTGTCACTTTTATATATTCTTGTACAATTATTCTGACGATGAATGCTTGACCTTCGGAACACGTAAATTCTAAAGTTTTTTTACACTGTAAATTGGTGGTCGAACCGACATTTTAACATTCATTCTGTTCCAAGTAAATACAAAAACCGAACCGATGTACGTTCAGGGTGCCATAAGCTTGGTACGTTCAGGACCCTCGATTAAGGTGACTTCTCAAGAAATGTATAATATCATTGAAGAAGCATAAAGCATAAACTTTCGTGATACTGTTGATGTGGTAGGCATCACATATGAATAACGTATGCATTGTGTTGTGGATAAAGTTCAGTACCTTGGGATATAAACTCATAATCGAATATCGAAGCATAGTCGGTAGCAGTACTTGGCAACAAACTTCCTGATCCTAACCAAAATTAACATCGAATGAATTCCTCTTTTTATTATACATAAGACACATATTTATGACAGGATAAAATTGTTGATTAGTTGTTGATTTCATAGATACCATTCAAACCTTCTGAAATTGTATTTTTGCGTTTCTCTAAGAAATACGTATTTAGAATGTTGAAACAAGTTTAATTCATCACTTTATATCTTGCTACCATGAGTCGATGATCTATAAAAACTAAAGACCATAATAGGTTCTATGACTTAATTCCAAAAGTGTATGACGTATTAACAAAGAAAACTGACGTGCGATATTAAAATTTAATTAAACACTTGTTTTGAAAATTAACAATTATTCAACAGATGTTGCAGCCTAAGGGTCATGTTTTACTCAAACAACAGTAACCCAAATGCATCAACTGAATATTACTGAAATGTAAATCATGCTATTTAATTCTTCATAACTTTCGAAATATTATTCACTCGGAAGATCTAAGACCAGTTTTGGAATTAGCGCGAAAATTTCTGTAAGATGATACAATCCACATACCAATTCTGAGTGTTTTTAGATTTAGTAAATATTTCGCTTATTTTATTTTGTATGCTGGCAGACAGTTTTGTGGAAACAGTCGTGAAATTAATCAGTGAATCAGTGCTGTCACATTACTATATATTCAAAAAAAATTAAATATGCAGCTGAAAATCTTTTAAATTAATATTAATGTAAATTAAAGAAACCATAGGTATCAGGCAGCTTCATTCCACTATTAAGTACATGTTTACACTTCGTTTTGTGACCTCACATCCTTTGAAATGGTGGGGAGAGAGACATCAAGCGCCACTTCAGAGTGAATTAAGTGTTGTGGTAGGTCATGCAGAAGTGTAGTACCTTTAATTTTTGTGAGGGCCATCCATATGCAATTTTCCAACGTTCGATGACAGCTGTTGTTGTAAGAGTCGTGACTTGTTCACGAAATAAATATTGTGCTATGAAGACATACTTTAATATGTCAATAGTTACATGGCATATTGTTACAGAAACCTAACAGACAAGTGAACTTTGGACCAGAAACCTGCAGTCGAGTGGAGCCCTAAAAGTTCATCACACTACATAATTCATGAAATGCACGTACGATCTGTGGCATGACAGAATGGGAGCTCAGACTTCACTTTTATCAAATGCATTGGTAACACCACAATCTGAACAAGTTAAGTGCATGATTCCTCTTTCACTTTTAGACTCTATACATAAAACACTCGATTAAAGCAATTCAAATTGGAAGCGCAATACGAAAGACTTCTCGCACTTTTGGGCAACACTGCAGTCAAAGCAGAGAATTGGCTAAAGCGGAACTCCACTGAGAGCAATGAAAACAGATTTTTGTAAAGGAAAAGTTATGTCAACAGTTTTTAGGTCTCACATAGACGATTGATATTTTGAAAGTCTAAAGCCATAAATGATTGTGTAATGCACAAAAGTCTGCTCTTGCACTGCGGCTATGTGCTTTTCGCATATCAGGACTAGCGATTCCTAGAGTACACAAGCAGGTCGTTAAATTGGTGCCAACCACGAAAAATAAATTCGTCTTTTAACTAAGTATTGTGCGGTTTTGAAACCAATGTCCTATTTTGAGAGAGTAAAAGTTTCGCTGAAGTACATGCACTAAACTAAAGGAAGATTATGCAGAGAAAAATTTTTCAAATAAAAGTTATTTCCTATGTTTTTACAAAATTTATTTCCAAAGGTGAGAGCGTGATTCAAACAACCAAATATTTCACAAACCCTTTCTTTTAACATCTATCGTTAACCTGATGCCAAGTTCTGTTGCTTAACAGAAGGATCGCCTTCTGCACTTATCCTCTGACCCACCTTTCTCAATTTTGTTAATACGGTGTGCACAATAACTTCTCGTAGACGAGTCTCGTTTCCATATTTTCGTGACCACAGAGCTACAGCAGTCTCCTTCCTAACTACATGTACCACACAACGGTGCAGGTGCGGAAGTTTGCTGAGGTAACTGAGAAGACACCATGACCGGGGGATATGCTGTGTCGGAATGTGAACCACTACTAGTTTTGGCATTCGAGAAAGCTAGACACGCAAGGCTCAGCGCGGGAAGCCTTTTCCCAAGCACTAAGCAGTAGGTGTCTCCCACGGACGCTGCGCTCTCTCGACAGGTGCGACGGGCGGGGCTCCCACCAGTCATTGACCCTAGATCACAAAGTTGTGAGGCTGCAGGAAGCCATTGTTGCCACCATGCGACTTCTCCTGGCGGTTTCCCGGTCACCGTATTATGTCATCTGTTAGCTTCATCACAGCGTCTTTAGTAATACCAGATTTTCTTTCATGGAACGAGGGCTAAGCCCCAGCCTCATACCTGGTCTGCGTAACATTTTCTACTTTCCTTACGTCCCTGTATACTCTTTACACTTTGTGTAAGTTATTATCACGTTTCCTATAGCTTATGATGTTTCCATTTAAGTATTGCGTGTTTGATTAGCATTCTGCTGTCTCATTTTTGTTTGCTTACTGGTTTGTTTCTGCACCCAGTACATTGCCTGTCTACCTTGTTCGATTCTTCTTCGCTCAAACTTACGTAGTAAGTCAGCATTATGCTTTTCATATCCACCTAACCCTTCCATTTTCATTAGTGGATTCCATATCGTCCTCAATGCTACAGTTCCATATTACATTAAGTTATAATGAAAAGTGCTGTTAGTAGTTACCTACCTTACCCTGATTAAAACATAATGTCTGTATATTTTCTCTCCCAGAAACAAGGAATCTATTTCAATTACATCACAAAATGGATTTTCTTTTCTGACAGTTCGAGTTATTTAGCAGACAGAGAACTATTGGGAGTAACTTCAATACAGACACAATTGAGATAAAATATTCAAATTTATAGTCAACATTTCACTAAATTCGAAACTGTGCAATGTTTTATTTTCTCACTATAATGCAGCGCTTTAACATGTAGTAATGTTTACAATATGTCACAGGATTCAATTTAATTTCTATAGACCCCAGGTTTACGCCATAAACGTGAATTTTAGCCAACTTCCTCAACTTCAATAATATTATCTCTCATAAAAAATTCTGCCACTATAGTTTTTTAGGATTTATTGTAGTAAATAATGCACACTAGTAACTCGTCTGCAAGTCCTAGGCTTTTTTGTTTATTTATCAATTCATTTTCGTTGGAAATAAGTATAATCACAAACACAATGTCAGAGGACCATTAAAGGTCAGTAACAAGGAATTTCAAACGAAAAATCTGTTCTACTTACTTCAGAAATTTTATTACAATGTCTTTTACGTTTTTTGTGTTTTGTTCTCATTGTACATTGCAATACAGTGGTGATGTACTGACATAGGCAATTCATTAGAGGGCCCAACATTCCCCTTTTCAGTGATAGTGAAGAGTATGAAGCTGTGTATTTGACTTTTGCGTCACAGAAGACAATGAACTGCATATATATCTCTTTGTTAATGTGTATAAAGAAGCAAGGAGAAATAAAAGAAATGTGTTCATAGTGTGTTACAAGACGATTGTTACAATCGGTTCATAGACTCCATGGGGGTCTAGTAAAACAAAAAACAGTGTTGTATTATCATACGAAATCACACAATGGTATAGAGAAAAAGTGGAATCCACAGTCACAGTTTATTTTACTAAGATAGTACAATATCTCATTAAGTCTAAGTGACGTTACTATGGCTTCTCGACAGGGTGCATTTAAGTTACAAAATGTAAGTGAAAATATCTCTGTGAATACTACGTAACATGGATATCTGTTTTCTATTAGTAAACGTGTTTAGCCTTACATTGGCATCACTACTGAAGTCAGGTTAAGAGGCTGCATTGATATTTTATCATAAACCTTCCAGCTGGGACTTAATATAATCTTTATAAGATGACCAACAGCATACAATGTAAATTTATGGAGATTATGGAGGTAAAAATAGCTTTCTTCTTTAGTTTGTATTTCAGCTACAGGCAGTCTTGGAAAACTGAGAAGAAAATTTTCAACAAAACATCCAACCAGACTATAGGAGGTTAGAATTAGTTTGTCGGGATTGCAAAACATAACAGTTGCATAATAGAAGATTATGGGAATCTTAAAAAGATGGATATTATTCTTTCCATATACCATAAAACCATAGCATTATAGAAGCTGTTAGTGGTTTTTTATATATATATATATATACAGGGTGAGTCACCTAACGTTACCGCTGGATATATTTCGTAAACCACATCAAATACTGACGAACCGATTCCACAGACCGAACGTGAGGAGAGGGGCTAGTGTAATTGTTAAATACAAACCATACAAAAATGCACGGCCGGCCGAAGTGGCCGTGCGGTTAAAGGCGCTGCAGTCTGGAACCGCAAGACCGCTACGGTCGCAGGTTCGAATCCTGCCTCGGGCATGGATGTTTGTGATATTCTTAAGTTAGTTAGATTTAACTAGTTCTAAGTTATAGGGGACTAATGATCTCACCAGTTGAGTCCCATCGTGCTCAGAGGCATTTGAACCAAAAATGCACGGAAGTATGTTTTTTAACACAAACCTACGTTTTTTTAAATGGAACCACGTTAGTCTTGTTAGCACATCTGAACATATAAACAAATACGTAATCAGTGCCGTTTGTTGCATTGTAAAGTGTTAATTACATCCGGAGATATTGTAACCTAAAGTTGACGCTTGAAACTTCCGACGTTCAATTACGTGTTGTAATAAACACGGGCCACGGTCGGCGAGCAGTTTACCGAGGAAGCGGGTTTCACAAACCACGGGGCAGTGAATCTACGGAACATGCATTACTGGTCCGTGGACAATCCTCGCTGGCTCAGACAGGTAGAGCGACAGCGACCGTGGACTGTAAATGTATGGTGCGGAATCATTGGCGACCACCTCATTGGTCCTCACTTCATTGCAGGGGCCCAAACAGCTGCAACATACATCGCTTTTCTACAGAATTACCTGCCAACGTTGCTCGAAAATGTCCCACTGGAAACGCGTCGACGTGTGTGGTATCAGCATGATGGTGCACCTGCACATTCCGCAATTAACACTAGGCTGACCCTTGACAGAATGTTCGACGGGCGTTTCATAGGACGTGGAGGACACATAAATTGGCCAGCCCGTTCTCCTGATCTTACACCTCTGGACTTCTTTCTGTGGGGTACGTTAAAGGAGAATGTGTACCTTGATGTGCCCACAACCCCAGAGGATATGAAACAATGTATTGTGGCAGCCTGCGGCGACATTACACCAGATGTACTGCGGCGTGTACGACATTCATTACGCCAGAGATTGCAATTGTGTGCAGCAAATGATGGCCACCACATTGAACATCTATTGGCCTGACATGTCGGGACACACTCTATTCCACTCCGTAATTGAAAACGGAAACCACGTGTGTACGTGTACCTCACCCCTCATGGTAATGTACATGTGCGTCAGTGAAAAAGACCAATAAAAAGGTGTTAGCATGTGGACGTAATGTGCTGTTCCAGTCTCTTCTGTACCTAAGGTCCATCACCGTTCCCTTTGGATCCCTACGTAATTCGGTGCTCTTCGATACACACGATCGAACAGCGGAGGAGTGGTACTGAAGCGTCAACTTTAGGTTACAATATCTCCGGATGTAATTAACATTTTACAATGCAACAAACGGCACTGATTACGTATTTGTTTATATGTTCAGATGTGCTAACGAAACTAACGGGGTTCCATTTAAAAAAACGTAGGTTTGTGTTAAAAAACATACTTCCGTGCATTTTTTTATGGTTTGTATTAACGAATTACACTAGCCCCTCTCCTCACGTTCGGTCTGTGGAATCGATTCGTCAGTATTTGATGTGGTTTACGAAATATATCCAGCGGTAATGTTAGGTGACTCACCCTGTATATATAGGGTTGTAACTTAAATAGTGGCAACTATTTATTTACAGCTCGTACAAAATAGATACGTGTTTCAAAGTTTTACTGACCTTCAAAGTAGTCACCAGTATTGTGTATAACCCGTTGCCAGCGATGTGGAAGTCGTAGGATACCCTTAGCAGTGCCAGTCGTGTTGACAGTTCGAGCGGCGCGCTCTATTACCCGACGAATTTGTAGCAGTTCTGAAGCAAATGCCTTGAAGTGTTTCCTTCAGTTTAGAAATCGAGTTGAACTCACGAGGAGCTTAAGTCATGGAAGTGCAGTAGGTGGTATAGCACTTAGCAGCCCCATCAGTCAAACAAATCAGTAACACCTTGCACTGCATGTGATTGAGTATTGTCCTGCAAAATGATGGTCAGGTCCTGCAGAAAGTGTCATCACTTCTCTCTCTACGCTGTTCATTTTTTGAACACAACCTACGACCAGCTTAGAGACAGATGTGATGACACTTTCTGCAGGAAACTGATTTGCTTGACTGATGGGGGTGCTAAGTGCTATACCACCTACTGCACTCCCATGACTTACGCCCTCGTAAGTAGAAATCGATTTCTAAACTGAAGGAAACACTTCACGGCATTCGCTTGAGAACTGCTACACATTCCTCGGGCAATAGACCGCGCTGATCGAACTGTCAACACAACTGGCGCTGGTACGAGTATCCTACGACTTCTACATCGCTGGCAACGCGTTATACACAATGCTGGTGACTACTTTGAAGGTAAGTAAAACTTTGAAACACGAATCTATTTTGTACGAGCTGTAAATAAATAGTGTTTGTAAGAAACAGGAGTTGCAGTTCTTTAAGTTATTTTTCAAGGTCATCCAACAACCCACTTTTCACTTTTTAGCAATAAGCAGGAAGTCCATATTTAGTGATTCAACAACCAACTGCCACTACTGTTGGGATAGGATAGGAGTAATTAAAACGTCTGTATTAAAAAAAAAAAAAAACACCCACCCAACCACACACACACACACACACACACACACACACACACACACTTCGGACTGCCGCTGTGTGTGTCAAAGTGTACTGCATCATCTTTTCCTACATGTCAGTGCTGCTGTGATGCACTCCTTACGGCCTCGATTATATGTGTAATGGTAGGTGAGCCAAGCTGCGGCCTCCGGGCTATCGTTGTGATACTGTCATTGTCCCACTCACAGTGTGTGGACAGGCAGGTGGTATAAACACTCACTCGCATACCCGGAACAAAGGGCCTTTGTTCTGGTCCACCACACAGACCGCTAAAGCACACAGCCAGATCCACCTGTTTTAAAACAAGCACACTAAGAATTTTGCGTAACTTGTCTATTCATCACTGGGGATATTTCCAAAAAATAGATGTCGTTAACATTCTATCAACCTGTCATTTTTCAGTAGAAAGACCTGTATACTAATCACTTTTGCGTCGGCTGTACTATGTGCTAAAACCTGTCATTCTCTGACGGCAGACCGCTCACTGGCGGTCGCGCGCCTCGTTTTGTGAGCTGCGCATTCCCAGACGTACCTAAGGACGACATATACACTGTCTCTCAACACAGTACGGTCTGTAACACTCGACGTCCAATGATAGACAACCTAGTGGTAAACTAGCGCTATTACCTCATTTCTTTAATGCACGGAACTTTTTTCGGCTTTAATAGGATTTTATATCTCCTCTAAATGTTTCCCAGTACTCCCATCGCTGTAATATAATCCTTCTCGTGTACTGGAATGGTAATTTTTTTTTACCGTGACACGTTTTTCTGCAGAGACCGACTTGGACATCTAACCCATTTCCACTTGAATCTAGGAATCAACGTTCCGACTGTTCTCATTCCACTGCTCTACAACGTCACCAGTCAGAATTATCGTAAAAAGGAGACATTTTAGGATTTTGACGTGGTAGAAAATAAGAAAATACCAAACAACGTATAATTCCAATTATGGCAAGTGTCGCAATAATAATAATAGGAGTTTCAAGCCTGCTGCATACAAAAAACATAAAGATAAAGGCAAATTCGAATTACTTCACGTGCATAATGCTTTCCTACGTATAAATTCAATTGTCATAGCGACCAGAGATATGGTGATGGTCATTCGATTGAACAGTTCAAAATTACTTTATTTCAATATTCGCTTAATCGAAATATGTGCACTGAAACTCAAAGAATAGCCAGTACACCAGCATAGCAAAGCGTAACACACGTGCAATCCATAGATGTTGACTATTTGTTGTGCAACACAGATGCCATCCACTACCAGATTAATAGATCTCCAGCGCTATGATGAAATAAGTCTTGCTGCTGCACTTTAGTTATGCAATTGCTTAGTTTCCTCTCGCTATTACCCACTGTCCTTCTCATGTAGGAAAAATTTTATTTTTACTGTGTCATCGTGTTTTGCAGAGAAAAGTGAAACAATTGCACTTGACTCTAAGATCTAACGTTCCACTATTTTGAAACATCACCATCCAAAAGACAAATGTATATCTTAGTAAGTAGGGATTTTGGAGGAGTGGCGAGTAAGAAACCAAATATCTGGCTACAAAAACTTTATTAATTTTTGCATATAGCTTTACACACAGAAAACAATCTTTATATTGTCTTTCTTTAGTGTTTATAACATTTAGCTTTTACAACTTACAGTTTAAGTGCACACATGAATCATCTAATTCTACCTACAAACAGTAATTTCGCCAATACAAGCCAGATATATTACCAAATTCTAATGTCCGCCACCGTAGCTGAGTGGATAGCGCGCCGCCTTTTCCTCCTGGGGGGCCCAGGATCGATTCCCGGCTGGCATGGAGATTTTCCCCGCTCAGGGACTGGGTGTTTGTGTCGTCTTTATCATTATCATTATTAATCATCGACACACAAGTCTCCGAAGTGTCGTTTCACCTCAAAAGACTTGCATTAGGCGATCAGGTCGACCCACCGGGAGGCCCCCGCCACACGTCATTTCATTTACCAAATTGTAATATACAGGTAATATTTTTCCTATAAAATATATTTTTATGGCTTGAAGAATTAGCTCTGCTCCTTCTTGCAGTTCTTCTAGCTGAGTGTGCATGGGAATTTTAATTTTGCCTCTTATTTCCTGGAGTACGCTACTGTTAAAGCAATCCACGTCTTACTAGGTATATGTTGGGAGCTATTGTGTCCAACATTCATGTGAAATTTCCCTATAAAACATTAAGTTCCCAACTTTAGGGAACGAATGCTCATTAAATGTAGTTATTCCATTAGTTTTTTTAAACCTGTAAATGACCCTTCCGTAGGAACATGCGATGTCCTAGATTGAGAAAAATATGTTTCTCCAGCTTTAATATAACACTTATGTACATCTACATCTACATGTCCAGCACTTATATCGTGTTTGTTGGAGTCTGCATTAGCAACCTTCACATAAGCTACAGGCAAATACCTAAAACTAAAGACAGATAGAACATAGTTAATAATCTTTGCCCAACATGATTGTCTGAGTGTTTTACTTGCACCTCACAAAACTTTTGATTGTTCTTATTACCCCAATAGATAAATTTTGGAATACTATTAAACACAACTCAGTAACTATTCTGTAAATTGTCCAGTAATTTACTCCATATAGAAATGATTGGCAAAAAGTCCAGCAGTGCACCTTGTAGATACAGCTTTTGGTGTTTAATACAAATAGACAGTCACTATGGGACCGAATACTCCATCCATTCTGTAGTTACAAATAATTGATTCAAGTCTGGCAACATGATATGACCACCATTCTTTAGCATTTACATTTTACAGTAAATACAGGCATCTTGTATCGCCCACTCATATTCTGATTTTATCCATATACCCTGTTTAAAGTAACATGTAATCCATGCAACAGACTATTTCTGTTCGACTAGCAATTTGTGGTTGTCTCCTTATGACAAAGTTTTTCACATTAATTGCGCCGACATAATTTTTTTTAAATAGGGATCTGTCTAAGTCAATCTGATACATTGTTTTTTCTTTGTAATCTCTGTGGAATAGCAGTATGTGCAGTGTCCGGTGCTGCACATGCTGAAACAATTTGACTACCCATTTTTAAGCAGATCGTAATTTAATGAGGGGTTTATAAACAGAATTTTCTTATAGTCCCCAAAGTAGTAAACACCCTCGAATACTCCATTTCCTGCACATACACCAACATGTGATCAGTATATGCAGTAAATACAAGTATCTTGAATTCCCCCTTTTGTATGCAGATTTTTTTCCATATTCCGTGTGTAAATATGTATGCAAATTAAAAATTATTTTGTACAAGGATAATTGTATTCTTAGTGAATAACCTACCAGGTGTGAGTGGCTTTCTCTACCACCCAACTATAAAACACGTTCCCCTCCTAGCCTGAGTATCTGCAAAGTATACTTCCTCCTCTTCTTCCAAATGTCTACCATGTAGCACGACATGAACTATCGTGGGGCGAGTTATAAGTTGTAGCTCAACATCAATAGACACGTCATTTGTATCACATGGAAGGCGCCCTGATACTGTGTCACAAACTTCTTAATTCATCCTTTCAGTGCATACAGGTTGGTCGTTATAACCCACTGACCTACGTGATACTTAGGTAACACTGGTTTATTATTAAGTGTGCTGTACTGTCCTTCCAAAGCTTTGATGTTTATGTTTTTCACCTGTCTCAAGTAGTTTTTAACCTTTTAGAGAAATTTCTCACTACCGAAATATCACTATACAATAAACATTTACGCATCTATATCAGCGAGCGTCAAACAGATTAACTTGTGTTGCTCCTTTTAAACCACCAGCGTTAGAGAGCAAGTCAAAGTGCGAAAGCTGAGCCCTAACAAAGCAGCCGGAGGCGCGAAGCATGCGGCATGAAGACCAAGCACATGCCAGGCCGACTGCAAACATTCAGTTGGCATAGTAATCATGACATCACTACTAGAAACTGAAGAGGGGATACAAACTGTCATAAGCATGCTGCCAAGCTCTTCTATAGTACGAGATGCAGCAGTGGTAGTACCACCTCTCCATGTTTCTGTTACGTTAGTTGTCCTGTATGCTGAGAATTATGGATGAAACCCAGCCTTGTACAAGTACTGACGTAACGCTTTCGAGTGAGGATATGATTATTTCCTTTCACGTGCTTTTGTTTTCAAGGAGATGTGAAACTGGAAGACATTAAATTTTGAAGAACGGATGTCCAACACCAGCGTTACATTCAGAAAGATAAATTACAAACACGTGTATTCCAAAGTTATTGGTATGAGCAGCGCAAGTGGTTATGTGCTAGGCCTACAATAGGAAAATTGTTCTGCTAGATACCTTGGCTATTAAGCACAAGAAAACCTGTATGGTCTGCTGAGAGTTTCGACGATCTGAACAATCTGCTCAGAGCTTTGGCACGGTATGCTTCTTGTAAAGATTTACATAGTTTTAGTTCAGGTGGTTCAAATGGCTCTGAGCATTATGGGACTTTACATCTGAGGTCATCAGTCCCCTAGACTTAGAACTACTTAAACCTAACTAAATGCCCGGGGCAGGATTCGAACCTGCGACCGTAGCAGCAGCGCTGTTCCGGACTGAAGCGCCTAGAACCGCTCGGCCACAGCGGCCAGCAGTTTTAGTTCACATAACTATTCAAACAAATGTTTAGTATTTCGGAGCGACTTAAGGAACATCACAAACTGACGAAAACCAGAAACAGTGAAGTGAAAGCTAACAGAAACATTATGAATATTCTAATCAACTTCACAGATACAATATTGTTAAGGCTATTGTGGTCACTTGTTGAACTGCCTGTTGGCTTCTGCCTCTGATTCTTCGGCCGACGCTCGTCTGATAATTTTTCTGACGTTTCGCCAGCACGAGTGGCTGTCATTGTCAAAGTTTCACCCTCCATTGCTGGTGGTAGACTGGAACCGAGCTCGCTGCCGTAAACTATATATGTACCTGACGCACCAACGTCCAAGGGCTACTCCGTGGCCATTTCCGGTGCTATTCTCTTGCTACCTGCGACGGTCTTCGCTGCAGCACTGGAAGCCACGACCGTTTACCTTGAGGCTTTCTTCTTTCTTGTGAAGCTGTTCTCGTGTTTATGTATTTCTATAGTTTCTCTGAAAAATCTTGATTAATACGCTCGAAAACGCGAGCAAGACGAATACGCGAGCAGCAACACCTCAGACGCGAAATACAACACCTGGAAAGTATTATGGGGAGCAATGGGTACTCCACAAGTTATATTAGAAGTATAACAGAGCCAAACACTCGGCGAGGCGACAAATAAGAAAAAGAAATGTCGGGTATGGCCTTTCTGCCATACATTCCCAAAGTGACGGACAGAATCGGCCGTATATTGCGCAGACACGGATTATAGATTATTCACAAACCGACAAAGAAGATCAGTGTTTCAGTTCGGAAAAGGAGAAAAGGGACCCACTTGCAATGTCGGGAACACACCGCATACCATGCACATGTAGAAAAGTTTATGATGGAATGACTGGACGTTCGATCAACACCAGGATCTCAGAACATAAGCGATATTGCAAGTTCGGCAGTTGGAGAAATCGGCTGTGGCAGAGCACGCGCTGTGAGACGGAGCACGTAGTGAAATTCGCCGACGCGGAAGTTCTGGCTATAGAGAAGAACTATGACACCCGCTTGTTCAGAGAAGCTATAGAAATACATAAACACGAGAATAGTTTCAACAAGAAAGGAGGAAGCCTCAAGGTAAACGGATCCTGGCTTCCCGTGCTGCAGTGAACGACCGTCATAAGTAGCAAGAGAACCGCGCCGGAAATGACCGCGGAGAAACCCTTGGACGTTGGCGCGCCAAGTGCATATAGTTTACAGCCGCGAGCTCGGTTCCAGTCCACCGCCAGCAATGGAGGTTGAAACTTCGACAATGCCAGCTACTCGTGCTGGTGAAACGTCAGAAAAATCAGACGATCGTCGGCCGAAGAACCCGAGACAGAAGCCAACAGGCAGTTTGTCGACGTCAGAAATTTTTGTGCAAGAAGGAGCTAGCTTTCAGAGACCATGTTGGGACGTAAGGTTCCCTCAAGCCCGGAAATTTCAGAGCCATTTTTAAACTTGTGATAAGCTGAAAGAAGTATTTGGGAGCACATTGGACGAAAATGGGCTATTTTCGGGGACTTTCAAAAGCTGCACCGAACGAACTGGTTGAATGCATAGATGAGTAGATTTGTGAGTATATACAGTCAGATTTAGATAGAACCTCATTTTACGCCTACATTGTGGATGGAGCAACAGACGTTTCAGACAAGTCACAATGCTTCATTGTTGTGAGCCTAGGGGCTCCATCGACGACGTTCAAGAAGATATTTTGGTTTTTATTGTGTCTCACTGCTTAGAGGCACAAAACACATGGGTGTTTTCAGCTCGTTACTAAATGCAAATAAGTAGGAGGCCGAGTTGATAGGAGCTCAAGGAGTCCAGGTTGCAATAATATGCAGTACGGCACACTGTTAGAGAGAAGAATTATTATTCAAGAAACACATAGTACAATGAAATTACTTTTCTTCAGTAGTTTGTAGGACTGCAGCAGCGGCTATGAACTGACAATCTCGTAACATGAAATACCATGAACTAATACAACATACTCTCAGGGACTAAGCCTGAAGGGCCCTCCTCAGAGAATCAATGCAAACATTACAGAACTGGTTGAGAGCCGATTATGAAAGTGCGTCTGCCTAGGTTGATATATAGCTAAGAAGTGAATGACGCACACTCCAGTTCTGTCGAGCTGCACAGCCCACTAGAGTGCGCTGTGCTCGGCGGACGACGGGCTGCCAACCTTGTGTTGGCGCGGCGTTGTGGTAGTATCTGTGACAATGATACTACAGTTTTCATAATGTTAGGAATCTAGAACTACTGCTGCTTTATTCACTGTGCTGAGTAGCATGTTCCAGAATTATAATATTAATAACAAACTGATGGCCCAAACCAACGATCGCGCTTCCGTTCTGGCAGCAGAATTAAATGGCCTGCAAGCTGAGGTCCGTAAAATTGTGCCTCCCCCAAGCTCATTTTACTCACTACTTTGCACATCTTTTAAATTTAGCTTTGTAGCAGAGGTGCTCTCGCATAAAGCCGTGAAGAATATTTTTCTCCGCGCTTTGGGGCATTTCGGCTTTCATCCAGCAGGCCTTCAACGCACAGCAGTTCTCGGCTGTATCGTTGATAAACGCTTTCCTTTCTGCAGTCAAACGAGATGGAATTGTAATGCTAGAATAACACGTGCCATTCACGGAAGCCGTCCGGGGCTAATCGACGTTTTAAATGAAATAATTGACAGTCCGGACTCTAGTGCAACAACTACAAGAGGGGCTTGTGGTTTCAAATACTCCCTCCTAGTCTTTGACTGTGTTTTCTTTTTCTCTGTTTTTGAAAGACTGAACTACTTGTTAACTATCTTCAGAAAAAACCAATGATGCGTAGTTTTCCAACAGTGCTGTCTCAGTATGCATAGTTTACATCAAAAACTTAAGAAATGAAAACAAGTAGATCGAATTTTTAATTGCCACGAAACTCTCCAGTAATTCCAAACTGAAGCTTCCATAAATAGAGCTGAAATGATGGAAGAATACATTGGCAATCCATTCATCTCAACATACAAACAGGTGTACTTTGAGGTATATAATAATATCGTAACACGATTGGAAAGACGATTTTCACATTGTGATAAACTGTTCTTCCTTATATTAGGCGATACCACTCAGTGTGCCAGTTATGGTCGGCATCTCCCTGTAGCATCGTTGATTACTACAAACGTATGGTACGTTCATTAGTTGCCCGCAGTTGCGTGTAGAATTGGAGACTGTATTTTCTCCCTAGCATAAAGTAACATTTCACTCAGTCAATTTGGGAGACATTATCAAAAGAATGATTGAGAATGAAATGGACAAAATTATTCAAGAAGTTTTCAAATTGTTTAGTCTAATTGCTACCATTCCTGCAACAAGTGCTTCATCTGAAAGAGTTTCTCTTGCCTTAAAGGCGTAAAAACGTATTTGAGGAACAGTATGGCCCAGGATCGCTTATCAGTTCTTGCTTGTACCTCAATTGAAAAACCAGTACTGTGAATACTTGAAAGCAGACATACATGACATGATGATGCAGTTGGAAGATTAGGAAAGGAGATGGATCGTCGAGTTAGCTTTGTCTGACAAGTAACAATGCTCAAACGCCCAACCTACCAATTCGTTTGCAAATAAAAGTGTCATTATTATTATTATTATTATTATTATTATTAGTCGTAGTAATAGTTTTTCCGGTCACGAAAACTGGCAACAGCCGAGAGAGCGATGTGCTGACCTCACGCTCCTCCATAGCCATATCCGTTGATTTCCATGGGCGGACACGGCGGTTGGTCACTACCACTGGGTCATCCGAGACCTGTTCGGACGCAGTTTAGTAGCAGTAATAGTAATAGTAGTGGAAGTCGTCATTGTCATCTTAGTAGCAGTAATTTTAATAGTATTGGTGGTGGTGGTTTTCGTCGTCGTCTTTAGGAACGCTGGGTATGTGTAGTTTAAGGTGCAAGGAAAGGGGATTTTCCAATATGTTTTCTGGTCTCCCCATAATTTAGGCCCATGATCTGCCACCAGTAATTTTGTACTACTCTGCATTCCATTGCCTAGCAACCAGCATGTCCTGTTGAAATCGAATCATGGGCCTGCTTCAGTTTGAGAATACTGTCTTTAAACCATATTCAGGTGCTACCTCTAATTGATGTTATCTACTACATAGGTCACTAGCTGTAAAATATTGTCACTGGCCCATACGATCTAATGTTTCTCTTACCAGAGTTATTTGATAAGTTTGGTATATTTCCATGAAAGAATAGAACATTTTTGTTGTGCATTCATTGTTGGTAAGCGTGGTTAGTCCAAGGATTGAGTAAACAATTTCAACAATGTACAGTGTACAGTTCACTGTTGACAGCTACCTGAATTGGTTTGCCGACTGCCACTGAAAATAGAGAAAACCGAGTTTGATGCTGTTATGAAACATTTTCATTTGAAGGGTTGGACTGCCACACAAAGCAAAACAGGACTGGATGAAGTTCACACAGATTTTTCACCGTCATTGAAGATCATTTACTTGCGGGTAAATGAATTGAAACGTGGCTGTACAAGCACCAAATAGAAAGCGTGCTCCAGCCATACAGCTGAGGTCACCACAAAGGCCACCACTGATAAAATCCATGATGTGGTAATGCAAAACCACTGAATAGAAATTCGTTGACATCTCAATTGAGCCAGTACACAATATCCTGCATGGAGAATCAGCTACGAAGAGCCTGTGTGCGAGGTGGATGCTCAAAGTGAGCTAAAAATGCAATTGGCACAACATCTCAACACAATACTGGACAAGACTGGAATAGAAGGGAGAACCGATAGAGGTACTCAAGGTACCCTCCGCCACACACCGTCAGGTGGCTTGCGGAGTATGGATGTAGATGTAGATGTAGAATACCTGACGATGTTTAATTGCAAGACTTTTTGCGCTGATTTCTGAATGTTGATGAAACCTGGATCGATTTTTACACAACAGAGTCGTAGCAGCAGTCAAAACAACGGACAAAAAATGGCTCTGAGCACTATGGGACTCAACATCTGAGGTCATCAGTCTAACCTAAGGACATCACACACATCCATGCCCGAGGCAGGATTCGAACCTGCGGCCGTAGAGGTCGCGCGGATCTATACTGAAGCGCCTAAAACAACGGACAAGGGCTGGTGGAAGTGCACTAAAGAAGGCAAAGACAATTTTACCCTCTGGTAAGCTGATGGCTACTCTTTTTTGGGATTCACAAGGAATACTTCTGATAGATTATCTGGAAAGAGGCAGAACTATAGCTGGACCCTATTATGCTCCATTGTTGTATCGTTTGAAACTTGCATTGACTGAAAAAAGACCAAGTTTGACCCACAAGGCTCAAAAATGGCTCTGAGCACTATGGGACTCAACTTCTGAGGTCATTAGTCCCCTAGAACTTAGAACTAGTTAAACCTAACTAGCCTAAGGACATCACAAACATCCATGCCCGAGACAGGATTCGAACCTGCGACCGTAGCGGTCTTGCGGTTCCAGACTGCAGCGCCTTTAACCGCACGGCCACTTCGGCCGGCGACCCACAAGGAAGTGCTCTTTTACCAGGATAATGCACCATCCCACATATCAGTGATAACAATGGAGAATGTGCATGAACTGGGATTTGAATCTGTTCCTCATCCACTGTATTCACCAGATGTAGCCCCAAGTGACTTCTTCCTGTTCCCTAACTCGAAACTTTGGTTTGCTGAGAAGAAATTTTCATCAAATGAGGAAGCGATAGTTGCAGTCAACGAGTGTTTTGCAGAGTTTGAGAGAACCTGTTTTTCTGATGGGATGAAAAAGTTGGAGGATCGTTGACCAAGTGCAAATCTCAAAGGAGACTAGACGAGAAGTAGGGTGAGTTGTTTACGAGTCAAACTTTTTTCTTGCTTTTGTAACAGACTTATCAAACCACTCTCGTATACTTGGCGTCAGATAGTCATCTGACACTGTTTTCTGATTTAAGTAGAGGTAATCACAACAGGACAGATATGCTTTATTGTCATTTCGTAATTCTTTCGATACGATGACAACAGATGACAGATGCTCTCTAGAGGCTATTACTTGCTTCTATGAGCCCTGTTGAAGCTGTTGGCCTATAAAAGCTTCCACAGCAGGCTGTAGGGCTACAGGAACATGATATGGTTTCTTATAAATAGATGTTTCTATTCTAGTTGGAATATGATACTGAGCTAGAGGTGTGGCAGGCAGTTGGCCAAGAGGAGCAAACAAAGCAGTGTACTCTTCTAAAAGTCTTTCCATATCCTCCTTGTCTTGTCCCTCTTGATGTGTTACTTTATTTTTCAGTGCGCTCAAGCTGACACATTGTCCCAATGTTGAGTACTCTTCCCCCAATAACTACCTTCCAAACCTTCGCTGAAAGACACTGAATGACTGTGTATGCCATAAAATTTTGTGGCTCATCACATATATCCTACCGTCCCTTGCTAATTTTAGCTTTGTTACATCCAACAGTTATTCGTTACTCCAAGTTCTAAACATAGCAGCTGGGTCCAAATAATTGAAAAATACAGAGGATGAGCCCTCAGATGCTCTGATTCTGCTTGTATCAGAGCAATTTGACTTATTAACTACTGAGTAGCGTCGTGATCCGAAACTTGCTTCTCCATATTGTCTATTTACTACCAACACAAATACCAGTATACCCACAGAACGAAAGGAAGAAGAAATCATGGAAAAACAATCATACAGGTTCAAACAAAACTTTGAATATGACTTCCCTACTGCAGAAGAGCCATGGTTTTGGCTACTATCTTCTGACTGTCTATCTGCATCTTCATATTCAGCAATTGTTTTGGTACTAATTATAGCAGGATGGCTGTGATGGCTTAAGATGGGCAAGGATTCTCTGCTGAGAAAGAATGTTGTGCAGCTGAAGAAGGACTGATGATCGTTACAAGACTTCTTTATTGAGGCTTATCTACAATGATTAGTGATTGGTGTGGAGAATATCAAGGTGTCTCGCCAGTGGTGTCGGCCACCAGCCACTGACTGCACACTCTGCTGCTGCTGCATTGCCAGGTCGTGATGGTGGGACTATCGGCTGTGGCTGTGAGGTCGACTGGTTGCGTCCTGCTCCAGGGCTCTGAGCGTAGTGGTCTTCTGTTGGCGCACCAGCGAGGGCAGAGGTGACTGGAACCTCTCGTCGTACTTGGAGATGGCAGCCAAATGCTTGGGCTGTAGGCAGTAGCTCATGTTCCGGCTGAGGCAGAAGCGTCTGCATCATCAGCATGGCACAGAGGAGCACTGTCTCGATATCACATTATTGTACAACTGTTCAATGATGCATGTCCTTAAATATTGCTATTCCATGCTGGTGTCATAATAACAACAGCATTAGTGGGTCATGCAAAAAGTTCTGGGCCAGGTCTGACGATTTAGCTGTCGCAATTGGGCTGCAATATCTCAATTTGGATTAGTTGTCGCAGTTGTGCTGCAATATGACCCTGCAGTATGTATAGCCTGTCAACACAGAGTCGGTTGTGAAGCTACAGAATACGCAGTCCACTGTCCAGTACTGACCAACTTTGGTGTCATCTGGAGTCCATATTGGTGTTCCTTTATTGGTTC
The DNA here is from genome assembly GCF_021461395.2 of Schistocerca americana. Lineage (NCBI taxonomy): Eukaryota > Metazoa > Arthropoda > Insecta > Orthoptera > Acrididae > Schistocerca > Schistocerca americana. The sequence continues at coordinate 544,423,283 of NC_060130.1, forward strand.
TAATTCTCATTTAACTTCTGCTCTTTACAGCTCCTAAAAATTCCATAACCTCAGAGTATCCTAGTTCTCAAAGCCCATCCTTATATACACTAAAACACACGGATTGTTGTGAATGTGGGGATTACATTACAGTATTCGTTAGCACATCATAGACAGGTGTGTTTGCTTTAACTACAGCACAATGCTTACTGATTCTTAGAAAAAATAGCGTCATCAACACCTAACAATGGTGACTCCCATTTATATCCCAACGTTGATAGCCGGCCAGGGCGGTGCGGTTCTAGGCGCTACAGTCTGGAACCGCGAAACCGCTATGGTCGCAGGTTCGAATCCTGCCTCGGGCATGGATGTGTGTGATGTCCTTAGGTTAGTTAGGTTTAAGTAGTTCTAAGTTCTAGGGGACTGATGACCTCAGCAGTTGAGTCCCATAGTGCTCAGAGCCATTTGAACCCAACGTTGATAAAACAGAATACTATACAGCTGTGGCTATCAAACCTTCATCCACACGCTTAAGTTCCAGGATGGAAATAAAGTTCAAGGAACTGACGCCATCCAATTGCCCAATTGCGCTGTTTGCTCGTGTGTGTGTGTGTGTGTGTGTGTGTGTGTGTGTGTGTGTGTGTGTGTGTGTGTGAGTGTAGGTTTGTTATAGGGGTGGGGGGAGTGGCCACACCCTACTTTGGATGCTACTACCCCTGGCTTAAAATGGTGGTGGAGCCACCTCTGAACACTATCCTGGATATAACTAGTGTGGATCCACATCTGAACCGTACCTGGACATGGCACTTGTGAATCCACCTCACAAACTATTCCATATGCAACACAGGTAGCTCCATACCCGAACTGTTGCCAGACATGAAGCTGGTGGACCCGCCTCTGAACACTATTCTGCTTGTAATGCATGTGGATCTACCTCTGGATCCAATGCTGGTGGGACCAAGTCCGAATGCGCCCCCCCCCCTTCCCAACAAATTGACAAATCATCTCATATATCATATATACGTACACGTAATAGCGCTATTGGCCAAGTGTTTACAGTTGGATTTTCAGTTCCTCAAACATTGTTTCCAGCGTTGATCTTTAAAAAATGTTCAAATGTGTGTGGATTCCTAAGGGATCAAACTGCTGAGGTCATCGGTCCCTAGACCTACACACTAATTAAACTAACTTATGCTAAGAATAGCACACACACCAATGACCGAGGGAGGACTAGAACCTCCGGCAGGAGCGGCTGCGCAGTCCGTGACCTGGCGCCTCAAACCCCGCGGCCACTCAGCGCAGCGTTGATCTTTAGTCTACATACGAAGTTTCTACCATGGTAGCTGGACAGCGTTCTGTGTTCACAACATAGGAGAAAGTATAAATGACTGTCACCATAATTAGATGGTCATGGAGCTAGATTTTTAAGAATCAATAAGCATATAGCGGTATTTAAGATAGCTAGTTAGCACACCTACCTACGATGCACAAACATTGTAACACAATCTAGCATTCTGTGCATATGGGAGTTTTGACAACATCGAGAAGCTACGTAGTGTAGAATCGAGCGGGTCGTCTGCGTGTGTTTGGAAACCGCGCCGTCGTACATTTCGTGTGCCAGCCATCAGAGGCGCTACAATAGCGCTGCCAAACAGTTCGCGCGCCATCCAGCAGAGGTGCTGTGTTTTGTGTATGTGTGTTTTGCTTTTGTATCTTCCATGCTAATAGTTTTAGTTCGTGCATAGTTATGAGATAACGCTGATGTTTTTGTTCCCTGCATGTTAAGTCATTTTCAGCTGTAAGTTCGGAACGAGCGAACAAACCATGTATTCTTTGCCTTCGTCTGTGGATGTGATCAATAAAGCTAACGTTAATATTGTTCAAAGGCGTTTTTGTGTAGTGTGGTTCCGTCGATGAAGTGCACGCGGGTTCTAACTGTCGAACGACAGTCTGCCCAGCTTGTGCCGACAAATTGGTGACCCAGACGTGATATACCTGCGTAGTACCATTTTTTCAAAATTCTATCGATTTTATGTCAGTTCTACCCATGCGATCATGATATAACCTCTCGTTCCGTGTTCTAAAATTGCTTGTAAATGTTGTACAGCTGCCAACGCATAGCGCAAATGCGCTCTTTCTCTGATCGGGAGGCATAGTAAAGCACTGGATTGCATCCAGTCGCCTCAATCCCACATATTCCACATTTGCAAAGCGTTTACTCTGTTTTCTGTATACCTGTGTATGTGCACTGGAGGAACCAGGCGTCGCGTCCTGGCGCTGCCTGGCTATTCCATCTGCTGCCTTCACCATCTTCACGTCAGAGCGCTCTTGGTGTATTCTTGAAATCGTCACATCCCATGCAGATCTCAGCTGGAAAGCACTATCCTGGCTCACAATATCATCGTGGAACCGTATCTCCACTGCCCCTTTGATGATCGAGTTCTAGACCCTATTCGCTAGGCACAGCAAATTGGTCTGTTAAAAATTAAACATATGACCTTCGTTAAGGCATTGCTCTGCGACTGCAGATTTGTCCGTTTGGCCGAGGGTATGACTCCTCACATGTTCTGAGCCTCGCTACGAAATACTCCACCGTGTCTGGCAGATGTATTGCTTGCCACACTCACAACTGGTGCTATAGACTCGAGTTGTCTGTAGTGATAACTTGTCTTTCATTGAGCGTAATTTCGATTTTAGGCAATGAACGGAAAATAGTTCTGATGTTATTTTTCTCCACAATCCTAGCTCTCTAGCCCATGTGGGGCCAACATACAGAAGAAAGGCCAAACGCTTTCAGTCTTGTTCCAGGTCGTCTCCTTTTTTCTTCTTGTTTGGCTGAAGAGCCCGTCTTGTCTGTGTCTCCGAGTAGCCGTTTCTGCGAAAGATTTCCCAGAGATGCTGCAAGTCGGTGAGTAGACTCCTGTTGTCGCATATATCTCGTGCTGTGCACACCAGGATGGAAAGCACAGATTTCTGTTGTGCTGGGTGGTAGCAGCTACTGGTGTTTAGGTACAGCCCTATGTGCGTCTATTTTCTGTAGATAGAATGTCCAAGCGTACCATCATTTTACTTCTTTATCAGGATATCGAGGAAAGGCAGCCATCCGTTTTTTTCTACATCCGTGGTGAACCTTATATTGTCGTGTACGTTGTTAAGGTAGTTAAGAAATTTTAGAGGTTTTCTGCGACATGTGGCCACACTGCGAATGTGTCTTTCACATATCGGTAGAATGCCTTTGGTTTAAGGAACTTATTTTCAATAACCTTTTCTTCTAAGTGGTAGGTAGGTCATCACAGAGCAGACCATTTGTAGTCCTGGTAGAGATTTCGGTATTGGTGGGCCACCAGAGGTGCAGACCCAGTGCAGTCCTTGTAGAAATAATGGTATTGGTGAGTCATCAAAGGTGTAGACCCACTGTAGTCCTTGTAGAGATGGCTAGCAGCCATCTGCTGTGACTGTGCAGGTGCACAATCACCACTGAAGGGTCTTGCGGAGAATATAGCAAGTCCATGAACCACCACTTGTGCACTCACAAAAAATTTTTTTTAAATGTCCTTAGAACCAGCAATGCTGTTATCCAGTCCCTTGCTGAGTTATTAACACATGTGCAAACACTAGCAGTCCTCTTTTTTTTCACATATTGTGCATATACTACGACCAACAGAAATGTGTGCAGTGAAATGAATGCTTACAAGTTACTTAATTTGATAAACTGGTGTCAATTACAATTTTATAACATGAGAATACAATTACAGAGATACAGAAAACATCATTAAAAACATTATAATATAGATAACATTTGTAGTGATACAGGCTTTACAAAATAATAGAAATAAACATATAGATCAGTGTTACAGGAATTATGACATAAGTAAATATATAAAAGACCAGAATAACTTTTGAAACATCAACTTCACACATGAGCAACAAAACACAACAGATAATTAATGTCTAAACATCTTTACAAAGTAAATAACATAGTATTAGAAAAATTCTACAACATAACTCTCATCAGCTAAACACATAAAGACAGGAAGAACACAAATACCCAAGGGTACACAAACACATAGTGGGATAATACAAGGAGAGGACAGGGTTTGTTTTACTGCAGTATTTTGCAAACAAAACTTTCTTTACTTCTCGGAGATCTCCCTTTGTTCTTCATTATTTCCAAAAAGTCCTATCTATACCTGCTTTCTGTACTTTTTTCGTATAACTTCTCAAGGCATTTCTTCCAATTCATCGCAACTCCGCAACTCATTCTCTTATATAGTCTACCCCATCTTAAGCTAACTTAAATCTACTAAGCTCAGACGCTTAAACTAAGGGACGAGGCAATGCAGCAGCACAAAACAATTAACACAAAAAGCAATGACAAAAAAATGCAAATTGGCAAAGCAAGCAGCAATATATATATATATATAAATTATCAAAGCAAATGCAACATTACGACTAATATGAGCCAATGTGCAGCAACAAGAAAAATAAATCAGTAGTAAAACTGGCTTAACAGAGTAATACAAAGTGGAATTCAGTAGCACTATGCCTCGCAAACAGCAGCAGCAAATGCATTAACTTATATCTAAACATGACAAACCCACATGCAGAAAAAATAGTAAACTAAAGAAAACAATGCAGATAAGGGAAATGTATATTCACATCTTAATGTCTATGTAATTAAAGTGGTGCACCACAAAAACTTATTCTATGAAATAAATTACCAAGTACTTGAAAAGAAAATTATGTATGCAGTTCCTGTGAAGGAAAATGTCTTTTTTGTGCTCCCTCATTTTTGTTTGGAAGTATATCAGAAAATTGTTATTTACTGGATCTGTAGACAGAAAATATTTATATTAGTACATCTATAAAATTTTATTTTAACCAATGCTGCAGTGCAGCTAGAAACTAGATATTAAACAAAATTGGCAAAGAAAGGCGTGAAACGTCATTAACTAGCCATATGGCATTTCATAATGCAGTAAACAATCTTTCAACTAGCAAGACAATAGATGTGAAATGTTTCTCATCATTTCATTTGAGTAAATATCATAAAAGTAAGAACTCTACAGTGTAATCATGTTTTCAAGTTTGAGCATGTCATATTTGCGATGCTTTCTACAAAGGAATGTCAATAGCGAGGTTAATGGCCTCTTTTTTCTCCACCTGTGCCTCTGAAAGGCACACACTAATGGCTTTTTTCCAGGCGACTGTCGCACAGATGGGTGTTTACAGTGCATTACGTCAAGGTGACCTACCTTCCTTACCGAAATATTTACGACAGCAGTTTCCACTACAGTGACAGTTTGATACAAATAAAATTTCATACGTCGAAATATTTGCGTTACAAACCTGTAGAAACAAAATCCTATAAATATAACAGTGTCCAAAAAATTTTCGGCGGTATTGTGATACATTCATGCATGTACACACATTTCATAACTCTTAAAGTACGATTCTTGGTTTCCAACATCCTTTTTCACATATCAGAGTCCCTAACCACTATTCATTACTCCTTACCTTATTACACATATACATATTCGTCGACACGTCAATCTTGCGGCGACACTTCAATATTTCATCGTAATAAATACATAGCATAATCAAATTCCTCATATATCATCAGCTTATTGATCATAAACATACCTCAACAGCATAATACACATTGTCATCGTAATAATATCATAAAAACTCAGCCAAATCTCAAAAACGTCGTAGCTTTCTGCAATAATTTCAAAACCTAAAAAAAAATCTCTGCTCATTTCAATAGTGTCATCTACCTCAAACGTACTTTAAAAATCATGATCTCATACCAAATACATTATTCAAAGCTCTCATAGTATCACAATGGTTCTGAAAAAATATGAAGAGTTCACAAAGTAGAGACAAAATACAATTTCATAAGTGTGAAGTTATCCAACTTTGTAATTGTGATAACACCTGTCACTGATGTAGTAAAAAAAATGTTTGTTTCTCTGTTAAATAATCAGATAGCTGTGTAATTCTGTGTTAGAGAAATATGGTACCGATGTGTAAAGTTGTATAAGCAAATACCATATTAGCTAGGGCTCCTTGTGCTTGCCAAACACATAGTACACAATGTAGGTGTGTACCCCCTGAGGATTAATGTAATTATACCCTCAGGTGTTACAGATTACAGCAATGGAATGAAACGTGTCACGGAAAACCTTTGTATCATTGTAATTCAAAAATCTTTAAAAATAAATGTTTTAAGTACAAAATTAATTACTCAAATACGTGTCCTTTAGCGCTAAATGAGCGTCTTGCTATAAGATAACTCTGTGGAAGTGTCGTAGTTATCGTCCTCCGAAAGCTAAGTTCTGCAGAAGTCAACGTACTTACCTCATGATAAACAAAAGTGAAATTCTATGCATATAGATATAGTAGTTATTACGTACATTACCGTGATCAAGAAAGCCCTATAATGTAACGTATTGTTGTGCTACGAGAAAGGCTGCCTAAATTGTAGCTATACCACAAAAGTTACTACTAAAACATGTTTTACTTTCCAGAATAGTACAGAAAAACTGTGCAGGTATAAAACAGATACACCGCAAAAGCAGCAATGTAAATTGTGTCACATATTAGTAGCGTCGTGCTATAACTGTGTAGCTATCAAAGAAACCAAATGCTAAGTCATCTTTAATTCCACCGATTGTACTTCAAATAAAGAGTATCTTTTCAAGTACCAAAATGTTGCATTAAAATCTCATTAGCAGTATATGTTCTATGTATGTAAGCCTGATAGTCGTTACATAATCGTGCAACTAACAGGCAAGAATGTACATATAACAACACTGTGTCGTCTGTACACTATAACAATGCATTCGTAATTTCTGTTTAAATAAATTCTCTTGGTTCTTGACTGGATATTTAACTTCAAACATTGTTGCATGGTAACAGTTTCTTAAGTCTGACAAAGCATACTAGAAATGTGAAGTGAAAACTTTTATGGCAAAGACAAAGTTAAAAAGCAGATTATCTTTCAATAAACGGTTTAAATGTGAAATGTGGTGTAAACCTTTACTCCTCCTAGTACGCAGAGTTTCAACTTCAACGCAATTATCATGTGGTATACGTCGGATTCTGTAAGGTCCATTGTAAACTAGAAAGAATTTGTGACTCTAGTGTTTCTTCTTATGTGACAATGAATGAGCTTTAATGAGAACTTTCTGACCAATGTATAATTTCTTTGCATTTGCTTTACCGTGTAATTTTCTCCTTTTGTCTGCAGCAGATTTTATATTTTTAACAGCCAAATCAATTATGTCTTTGTGTTGTAGTTTACGTGTATTCGGGAAAGGTAAAAGCTCTCTCATTCTGTTCGGTGGTTCTTCATTCTTCAGTACAAGAGTAAGTGGCAAAGCAGTGGAGTCATGAGGCATTTCATTCAGCACGTTTTGAAATAAGTGTAAATATCTGTCCCAATGCTGATGCTTTCTGTGACAATAAAGTCTGCAAAGCTTATTGATTTCTTTCATAATCCGTTCAGACAGGTTACAATGTGGTGAGTACAATGAAATAAAAACAGGTATGATTTTATGGTTCCGAAGTATGCGTGACCAAACAGCAGATCTGAATTGCGGTTTGTTATCTGAAATGACTTTACTAACGTGCCCAACTACACATAAGAAATTTTTAACAAAGGCAAATTCCTTTAATTTAGAAGGAATGATAGGAAACAACGGAGCATGATGTGAGATAGTAGTTGGTTTCGCCTTTTGACAAAGTTTGCAAATAGACAAGACTCTTCGAATTCTCTTTTCCATATTGTTAAAATAACAAGTCGTTCGAAGAATATGATAACATTTTCGTGGACCAAAATGTGCATAGCTGAAATGAATGTACCAAATGAGCTTATTAACAAAATCATCTGGAATGCAAAGTACCCATAGCTTGTCATCAACAGCGCAGCGTTTGAAGAGTATGTTGTTTCTAACCAGATAATAATGCCGAATCTGAGTGTGTGTTTTTTCATGCCATTTACTTTTCATGTCTTTCCAAATAGGATCTTTATCTTGTTCATGAGCAATGTCCTTTAAAGTTGTGGTGATTAATTTTTCAAAGGCGACTTTCTGAATGTAAAGAATACTGAAATCTGAAATATTTCTGGAGGTTGCCTTCTGAGTTACTTTTCTCAAGCCCAGCCGGTGCGCGTGACAGTGCGTCCGCAACAATGTTGTCCTTGCCGGGAATGTAGACTATTGTGAAGTGGAATTCTTGCAGAAACAATGCCCAACATTTTAACCTGTCATGATTTAATTTTGAAGACATAAGAAATTGTAATGCAGGATGATCACTGTATACTTTTGCGTGCTTACCAGAAAGAAAGAAACGGAATTTGTCAAATGCCCAAACGATAGCTAAAGCTTCTAATTCAGTAACGGAATAATTTTTTTAAGATTTTGTTAGCACTCGGCTAGCAAAAGCAAAGGTTTTCTGAACAGTAGTATCATTTTCTATGGCTTCTTGAAATAAATGGGCACCAAGACCGACTTTAGAGGAATCCGTGCTAAGGCAGAAATCTTGTGACAGATCTGGATGAGATAGTATTGGCGCGTTAAGTAACGCTTCTTTCAAAGAATTGAATTCCAACTGTGCTTGTTCGTCCCAGTTCCAAATAGTATTTTTTCCAGTGAGAGAACAAAGTTTTGGTGTAACTAGAATTTGCATACTCAGAAAACGTCGGTAAAAATTTACGAGACCTAGAAAACTGCGGACTTGTTTTTTTGTGGATGGAACTGGAATGGCTCTGATTGCTTCTAACTTTTCAGGATCCGGTTGAATGCCTTCAGAAGAAATAATATGTCCCAAAAACTTCACCTTTGTCCTACCGAATTCAGACTTTTCCAAGTTAACTGTAATTCCAGATTCTGCAAAAATATGTAACACGCTGTTGAGGATGCGATTGTGTTGTTCCCACGAGGCTTCTGCTATCAGAATATCGTCCACATATAAGGTGATGTGACGTTTTAAGAACTCAGGTAACATGGAATTTAGCCCACGAATGAATGCTACCAAAGAAATATTCAAACCAAAAGAGAGTTTCCGAAACTGATAACAAACGCCGAAACAAAGGAAAGCTGTGTATTTTCTACATTCTGGATGAAGTTCGATCTGATAAAAGCTGGATCTGAGATCAATAGAAGACATCACTTTTACACCATTAAAATTTTGAAGAAGTTCTTCCAACGTTTGCGGCCTGTCTGTTTCAGGAATAATGATAGTATTGATTTGTCTCGAATCTAAGACAAGCCTGATCGATCCCTTTTTCTTCTCAAAAACATGTAATGGATTGTTGTATGAGCTTACTGCAGGCTCAATAATGCCCTCGTCAAGCATAGATTGTATTTCTGTTCTAACACGGTCCCTATAATGTGCCAGAATTATGTATGGTCTAACACAAAATTTAGTATGCTCACGAACACGAAATTGGTACTGATATCCCTTGATTGTTCCTGTTTTGTGAGTAAAAGCTGTGGAGTATGCCTGTAAAATCTCAAAACGGTCTTGCCTATCAGTGTCATTACAATTCTCAATTGTTTGAATTTTATTCTGAATTAACTCATTAGTATCAAATGCACCGTCGATATCATCCCTGTCAGTACTTTCTGAGTGATTGTTAGTGTCAAGTTCCGTCGAAAATTCCGAACTGTTGTCTAACAGGAGGTAAAGCCGATTAATTTCTTCGTCATGGTTTGAGAGCCAATCTTCAAATTTCAAAGCTATTGGCTTACCTTCTTTCTCTAAACTTATTTCAGCATCGTGAAAGTTTAAGATTGCTTTGTATTCATTAAAAAAGTCTACTCTCAGTATAATTTCCGTCGACAACAATGGAACAATAAGAAAGTTCATAGAGAAGCCGTGGCTTTTACAAAAGAATTCTAAGTTGGTTTGTTGGCGTACATCTACACTTTTTCCAAAGATTGCACTTTGTAATTTAATCTTACGTAACGGACGTGGGGGGCAATCTTTCGATTTGTTGCATTTGCTAAAGGCTGTTTCACTAATTACTGAAATGGGACTGCCAGAGTCAAGTACTGCCGTAAATTTTACGTCATTTACTGTAATGTGAATCACAGGATGTGCAATGTCGTTATGTTTTACATCATGTTCCTGGAGTAAGATATCCCTAATGTCTTCCATCTTTATGTAATTACTAGCTGCGGCAGCTGCGTCGTCAGTTTCATAAGTACGTTTTGTGGCTGCCAGCGGCATGAGTCATTGCCTATTGTCTTTTTGATGGCGCGCGTCGTTATTGGGATTTGGAGACCTATCTTCTACAAATTCACCTTGTCGAGAGGGTCCTGCCCTGTTTGAATCCCTCCAGTTCTGGTGCAATTCAGGTCTGTCGTTACGATCATATCGTCTGTCGTCATGTCGGTAGATTCCATAGTTTCTTTCTTGCCGGTCACGTGGTGAAGAATTTCTCCCTGAATCGTAACTGCGCGCTGGACCGTTGCGTCTAAAGTTGTTCTGTGTCCCTTGATAATAATTATTTTGGTTCCCATATTGTCTGTTTCTCTTATTGTCTCTGTGATAGCCACTACCACGGAGAGGTGATCTTTCCCTGTAATTATTACTACTCTGCCAACTGTTGTCATATGGGTGGTGTCTGTTTTGGTCACGATTTGCGTTGTGAGAATAGCCTTGTCGTGTAAAGTTATTATTTCTTTCATCGTGGAATTGCGACGGATGTGACCTGTAATTGTTTTGTTCCTGTTTTTGCGTTCCGTGATAGTCAGTGTCAATTTCTAATTCTCGTAAGAGTCCCTGAAAAGCTTCAATGTCGTCTTTGCAACGTCCTGCCAAAATAATATGTCGTAAATGTTCAGGTAATTTGATTAAGCAAATGTTCTGAGGGGCTGTATGGGTTTGACAGGTACTGATTCTTGCGCAACATGTCTTCAAAATATTTCACAAGACTGGAAAATTCAGATTGTTCGAAATGTTTCATCATTATGATGCTATGTTTTACTCGGTCTTGTGTAGCTTGAGACCAATATGCTGAGAGGAAGGCATGATAAAATTCTCCTTCACTGTGGCAATCGTGAATGACCGATCGCATTTTTACAGCTGGTTCATTCTCTCAATAGCCACACATATATTCTAATCTGTGCTCTAATGACCAGTTGGGAGGAAAACAATGATAGAATTGATGAAGGCACGCTTGTGAATGAATGTGTTTGCCGGAATTCTTAAATGTTTTGAATTTACGTGTAGTAATAAACAGCTTGTAGTCAAAATCATCCTGTCGGCGAGTCGCATATCGGTCATTGTTACTTCGTTTCGACGGTTCCATCTCAAAATTCGGTGTGCCTTGCCAATTTCTTTCATGATTTACGAAGTACCCCGTGTTATTATTTTGTGGCTGTCCCGTATTTCTATGTCCCTCTTCCCGTATTGGAGCGCGATTGTCCTCTGAAATACGTAATTCTTGTATTACCTGTGTCAGCTGATCTTGTACTTCCCGGATTTCTCTTTGGTGTTGCGTATTGATTTGATTCTGATTTTGTTTGAATTTTCTAATTTGTTCGCACACTTCTGTGTCATTAAAGACTACCGGTTTTGTGTCATTCAGATTATCATGTACCTTCGTAGATAAATTATTTAGCTGATCCGAAAGTTCAACTATTTTCTCTGATAATGAACTAATTTCCTCCATGTGTCTTTCTGAATTAATTTTCAGAGTATCTACTGTGTCCTTTAAGTTTTCCTGAGTTTTTGCAAGCTGCGTAACCGAATCGGTAGATGCAACTGAGTCAATTTTAGCTTGCAAGGTCGCATGATTTTCATGAACAATAGTTTGCAGTTCTTTTATGGCTGCTTCGTGATTCTGTAATGCATTTTCACGCCGCGAAAAAATAGGTTGAAAATGCTCACAAATTTGTGTTTTTACGTCATTACAGACTTTTTGACATTTCGATTCGATTTTAAGTAACTCAGCAGTTCAACCTTCACGTGTTTGTTCAAGCGTTTGTTCCAATGAGTCTAACTTTTGAAGCTGTTGCTGTGTTTGTCTCTGATTTTGTTCCATCGTGTCTAACTTTTGAAGATTTTGTTCCATTGTGTCTAACTTTTCAAGATTTTGTTACATTGCGTCTTACTTTTGAAGTTTTTGTCCCATTTGTTGTATTAATTGTAACAACAATGCACTCGTGTCTGAAACATGTTCCTCAGTGCTTTTCGGCAGCGGATTTGCACCGACAATATTCACATTTTGACAAGCAGAAAATGTGTCTTGACTTATTTGAGAAAATGGTGAGGAACCAAAACCTGAATCTACAGTATTTGCGAGATTGTGTCCTGTCATTTCGGATTCCTGAGCCGAGCTGTTGCCAACCGATCGATCGATAATGCTTCCCTGTTCACTAATTGTTTCACTGTGTACGCCATTATTTGCCGCCCGCTCCATTTCCCTATGCACAATTACCAAATTACTACTTCGAATGTCTGTTAATTCATTACACAGTGGTGCCGATAAGCTACGCTCGTCGTCACTATTATTTCTCAGTTTACTTTGGAGCCTAGTGTTACGTTTTTCACACGCCATTATTGTCACAATATTTCACACGATAACACAGAAAAGCACAATTTGAAGAGCAAAAATAAGAAAACACATTAACATAGCACTGAAAATAATATCTAGTTAATCGCAAGCGCAGCTGAGAAATACTTGCTGCTAATCTACATGCATGCCATAACTGTTTTACTGTACAACAATGAAAGACTGCAACTACAAAGGAGATTCCCTCTACAATTACGCGCTAGCAATAAACAAAAGCTACACTAATTACACAAACTACAAAAAAAAATCAGAAGATTCGAGTGAGGTATCCTCGGCTAAGGGTCGCCATATGAAACGTCTCCTTTGAACAATTATACATGACTGTGCTTAAACGGACACACAATGTTTTTTAGCGCAACGCAATCTGACTTTCAATAATCCCTACAAGAGAATGGCCCTGACTAAATTAACCTATACGTTTCACAAATCACTTACCTCACAAAAATCTTCGTTATTCAAACTACTGCAATACAGCGAGCGCCAATTCTGCTAGCTAAATAAAAGATTCAAACTACTGAAGGCACTAACTACTGATAGGCATAGTTAGCAAATGAAAGATTTTGGTAAAGAACAAACAATGTATTTACCTTAATAGTGTTCAAAAGTCATAATATATATAGCAGTTCATGACATCCCTTCTTACAAATGTACTGTTTCTGATGGACACACGTCCAGATCACCCGCTCTCAAAAATCCGCCATCTCACTTTCCCACATCCACCACTGCTGGCGGCTCACCTCCAACTGCGCAACGCTACACGCTATTCACATCCAACTGCCCAACACTACAGTGGCAGACAACAATGCAAACTAGCCACAGACTGTACACAGCACAGCCAGTGATTTTCATACAGAGCACTACGTGGCGTTACCAATAAAAAAACCTAAACAGCCTACTTACAGTATGAACAGTGATCCACGAGAGGCTTCAGTAGCTATGCTATGTGTTTACCTATCCTATACGTCTGTGAATTTATCGTATCCACTATTGGACGTAGTGGAACTCCCTTATTATGTATCTCTGGGGGGGCCGTGCAGCCCTGGTAGTATTGTTGCTATTGTGTACAGCCTTCTATCCCAGAGTTGTTTAGGAGTGACATGTTCTCCCTTGTCACCGTTGGTGTAGGGTCCTTTTTTACTTGCTTGTAGGCTTGGTCTTGCAACAGCATCTCAATCTTCTCCATACATACTGTACATAGTAGTATTATCAGATTGCCATTATCAGCTGCTATAATGGCTGTATCTTCATCTTTTCGGAGGAGGTCATGTGTAGCTCTGCGTTATGTTACAGAGATTTTAGTTTCAGCATTTTTTGCTTTGTCAAGGACCCTGCTGGCCTCTCTCCTCTTCTCTTCGGCGGTATCAGAGGGAAGTCCTAGAATCGCTTTCTCGAAGCTGCTGATGACTTCCCGTTTGATTAGTGATCGGGATTCGGTGCAAAATTTAGTCCTTTTGACAGCATGGACGTTGTCACCTTCTCTGGTTCCTTTCCAGCAAACTGATGATGGTCTTCGAGCTCATAGTGTCAGAGTTCTGCGTGTGAGCCCCTGCAAGTCAGTGGGGCTTCTTACATTGCTTCAAGGCAGCTATGTGCTTGTAGAGATTACCAAATGCAAAGATGTTTCCATCTATCCAGTCCCACGTGCAGGGCGAGAGACCAGATGCCAGTAGCAGGTGAATGGCGAGTAGAGTAAAGTCGATTTTGTCCTCGTCATGTTGATGGGATGTCAGAAGTGAGCAAACCGTGGCATCAGGTCCTTATCCCGACATCTTTGAGTAGACCAAGGTGCTGTGCTGGGCGAACGGGTTCTGGGATTCGATCATCAAGGAGATAGTGTAAATATTGCTCCATGATGATCTTGTCAGCCTACTGGCAGATTACCGTTTATTAGAAGACTTTGTCTTCTACTTCCTCTTCTTCTTGTTGTTCATATGTTGTAGGATCTACAGTTCCTCTTGGCTGGGTTTCCTTCTTCCCAACCGGTATCCCTCCTTTATTCACTGGACCGAAAATCCCATGTCATGTAGCCAGACCTCTGGGGCGAATATAGGGTGGGCGTTGATGAGTTTGAGTTCCTTCTTCTAAATTGCGTCGAACACAATTCCTTGTGACTCAGCGAAATCGTGCTGCATGTGGGGGAGGGGAAGTTCAGAATCATTAGGAGGGGTAAATGGCTAGGTACCATCAAGGTGAAGGTAGTTTCCTTTACAAAGCGACTCTGTAATCTTCTTTAGCACCACCTACATGCTGTGCACGACAGGGAGTGGTAAGCAGGCGTCTGGTTTCTCCGCAGATGCAGCCTCCTGCTGGTGGACTGCCACTGTAGGTGTCACTTCAGTTTCCTGTGTTTGTTATGTGACCTTCTCTTCACGAAGGTGAACAAGCGTCTCTGTCTTCGAGGGCACCTACTCGGCCTCCTCCATTTCTGCCTGGGCCGTGGTTGGTGGGGGGTGGGGGACGTCCATTTGTTTGGTGGCGTCCACCATGGTGGGGGAAGACGCTTCTTTTTTTGCCACGCTCAGCTCTTTCTTTAACAGCTGCAGCTGTCGGCGGATGTCTTCGACTCTTCCGCCTCCATAGCAGCTCTGAGGTCAGCCCCTGTGTCGTCGGAAGCCGCACGCAATTTTGGCGTGCATGTTTTCATCTTCTCCGCAGTTGCGCGGCCTGCTTCCACAACTTGGAAGTGGGAGGGGCGTGGCGGCCGCTGCTTCTAGTTCCGCGCCACATGGTGCCACCTCTTCATGTCTGGCGTCATCACACTTCGTTGTTCGCCCCTTCTTCCCTTGGCAGGTGCGTGAATTGGCGGCGTGAGCACCACCTTAGTTCACGCATGTGGCAGCCACATCTCGTGGTTTGTCACATTCGCGTGTATCGTGCGCTTTCGCGCACTTCAAACACACGATTGAGCCCTGCAGAACTTGACGACGTGTCCCAATTTCTCGCAGGGGTAACACTACTCCTTCTTTGCCTTACTCTTCTTGCTTTTGTCACCGTTTCTGACCCGTTTGAGCAGGAACCACAGCGGCGCCTTTGCCTCCCTTTGCCATATGCAGGACCCAAAAAGAGCGCCGTTAGCCCCCCCCCCCCCCTTCCGCCCTTCCAAACAGAGAGTGAGGCGACAATACTGGGATGGGATAAGCTAGCATGGGCGGCGGCATAGAGACGAGCTATGCGACACCCGAACTCTCCAGTGCGCCTCGGGTCCCCTCCCCCACCATGAGTGCATGAGTGAGGCCGCAGGGCTTGCACAGGATAGGCTAGCACGGATGGAAATAAATTGGCGAGCGAGACGAGTGACGCTACGCCCGAACCCTCCTGTGCGCCTTGCCTCACCATCTCCTTCCGCGACACCCCTTCCGGAGACCTGCGATTGGCGTAGGCGTTGCAGAGAAGCCTGTGATCCTTCGGCTATAAAGTCACACATTGGACATGCACCATACACTTCGACTGAAGATGACGGGCAGGAAATTTATCGAAACCTTGCCGCAGAACGACGTCTTCAGTCGCCTGATAACCGAAGGGAACCTCATCATCGAGATACGCCGAGGAAGTCTTCGTTCCCATAATAGAGCGGTCTTATCAGACTTTCCTGGGGCACTCCTGACAGCACCCTTTTCTCTAATGAACACTTGCTGTCGAGGACAACGTACTGAATTTTATTTAATTTAAAAAATTACAACCAATTCGAAACTTAGTGAATGTAAGTGAAACATACAGAACTAAATGTGCGATACGAAAACTTGTTCACCTCTACAAACAACGGAAAGCTAAACGTAATGTCCGAAAAGAATTTCAGCACACTTTTTCACTCATGTGTCTGTGATGAGGTAACTATGAATAAAAAGAAGAGCATCAACATTGTCTGGGTGTAAAAGTGGCCGTCTGGCGTCGAGAATGAAACCGGATGAACTACAATTTCTTCCAGAAGCAAAGGTAGACGGGTGTATACACAATATATTTCTGCCGATCTTCTGAAGAGTCGGAAAAATTTCACATTCGTTTTTCCGTAGGAAGTCACATTTTCTTCCCTTTTGCAGTTTTGATTTAAATATCTCTCCAATTCATCTATTGGAGTAAGACTATCATCGACACGGCCCGCAGAGCAAACTTCTTTACTTCCGCTGGTAGTGGAGTTTTTCTGCAATTTGGTGAAAGAATTGTGTCTTCGTAGCTCGTAGATGCTCCCTTTACCATATTTTTTTATCTCATTGGAAAAATACGAAGGCTTTTTAATATATCGTTTTGCAAATCTGAACTAATGTCAGTCCTGCTCTGAATATGAATGTTTATTGGAAATAAAACCACATGTTTTAGTGCTGAAGGAATTTGAACTATTTCATTCAATTCCAGAGTTCTACCAAGGTCGCTCACTAATTGGATTGGGCGATCTGGTAAATCATCCTCATATATTCGGCTACTTTTTAGGCTAGGGAATATCGAATTTGAGCCTATGTGGCCTATACTCTATTATGTGACCGACCTTAACTTCGACTAATAGTCTGCAGTTCGCTTTGTTAATAGCCACTGGGGAACGATTGACGAAGCAGTAAATAGATTCTGCGTCTTACCTCGTGTCTTCAGACATCATTTTTAAATAACGAAATGGTGGCCAGAGAAACGTTGCT
Source organism: Schistocerca americana (assembly GCF_021461395.2). NCBI lineage: Eukaryota > Metazoa > Arthropoda > Insecta > Orthoptera > Acrididae > Schistocerca > Schistocerca americana. Next base: position 544,440,473 of record NC_060130.1, read on the forward strand.
ACCTCTTGGCACCTCTGGACGATTAACCTTTCCTCCAAGTACAATTTGAGGCGTTTGCGTAAAAGTTCTGTTTCAGAGGCCTCTCTGTACTCAAGTGCCTGACCCAAATGCGATAATGCTATCATCTTCGATGACACCAGGAGGTGCAGTGTAGGTGATTTACCGGTTTCTAATTCCTGTGACGATTCCTTGTAGGTCTGCAAAATCCCTGTTGTAAATTAAACAACGGTGTATAAGAATTACAGTAATAGAATAGCATACATTCATCGGGAAGAGAAATTAATTCCTTCATCAGCGTGTTATCAATTCCTGCAGTTCGAACTATTTCTTCCGTTTCAGAAGGCGTTTCGCAAAAAGCCATATAATTGCCTTCATACGACTCCAACATTGTCAACCGCATGTTCCAGCTAGGAAAGTTGGACTGTTAGTGATCTATCAAGAGCTCTGAGCAGGTTACTTCTCTATGCGTTAGGGGCAAGTTATTTCGCTGCGCTCAAAAGACCACGAACTTGTAGACAATTGACGCATATATACTCCACATTAAAAGCATTTCGCAGCGCTGTATTTAGCATATCGCAGGAACAATTCAGTCGTGAATAATCAAGCAGTGCAGCGATGATGTTGGCACCTTGATCAGTAGTAAAATACATGTTTTTCAAAGCTGTGTCGCGGGTGGCAATAAACATGAATTATCTCAACAATTCTCTTAGAATGTTGTCGTCCATTTTTTGTTCATCTGAAAACTGAATTGTAAACAAAACAACACCTGAGAGTCCAGTTAACAAAACAAGAGACAGTACATGTGAGATAATGGTTTCTTCTTGAGCTACATGTTTACATGCATATAGTTGCTGAGATTTCACCTTTTTTTATATAAGCAGTTACCTCAGGCATAACTATACAGCACTTTCTGCAATGCTCGGAGAGACCGTTGTGAAATAAGGTATAATAAATAGCCTTTACGGGTACTTTTCCGTAAGTCGTTCCAGTGTCGAAGAATGTCTGAACAAGGTCCAAAACACCTTCATCTCCAATAGTTCGGTACGAGCTTAGGTCTCACACACACATAGCCAAGTATTTATCGACAATTATCTCCTCTGTAGGTTTAGGAAGGCTTTCGTCCTCCATACAACACCCTTGTTTATTAGACAAACACACATAGCAAAAAATATGCGAAGCACTCATTGACCGTTTAGAATGAACTTCAGTGCCTTCCAAATTGTACTTTTTAATATTTGTTTCAGGTTATGTGGTTCTGTATTCACAGTTGAGTAATTTTTCTTCTACTTCACTTTTTCATGACATGCTGCTCTTCCTTTGCACACTAAGTTTAACTGTCGCGCTAATTTTCGTTGTTAAGAAAATACGGAGAAGTCGCACCACTCTAAGCACGGCTACGCTTGCCGTAGCTGGCAACGGCTCGGCAGACAACCTGCAGGACGCAGCACACCAGTGCTTGTGCACTGCACTGCTCGGCCCGAGACTCGGAAGCCCAGTGCGGCCACAGCCGGGCCTCAGAGCACAACTCTACTCTTCACTGCCAAGGTCAGCGCTCAGATCAGCCCTGTTTGTAGCAACAAGGTCTAAACTATTTCCACTGCGTGGGGGCTGTCGATCTAGTTACTCAAGACAATTTTCGTAAAATATATTCAAATGGAATTCACAAGACTGCCTGTCCGTACTACTTGCATTGAATCCATAGACGTCCCAGGCTATTTACTTCAGGCGGCCGCTGTGGCCGAGCCATTCTAGGCGCTTCAGTCCGGAACCGCGCTGCTGCTACGGTCACAGGTTCGAATCCTGCCTCTGGCATGGATGTGTGTGATGTCCTTAGGTTAGTTAGGGTTAAGTAGTTCTACGTTCTAGGGGACTCATGACCTCAGAAGTTAAGTCCCATAGTGCTCAGAGCCATTTGAACCATTTTTGCAAATTGTGAGAGATGGATGTCATTGGTGCCCACATGAGCCACAGCTTGCAGATGACTGTCCCCTGCACGTTCGATAGCCACAAGCAGGGTCTCCTTCACAACCAAGATGTGGTCCACCCAGGAGACATATCGAACACACATTGGTTCCTTTCTGGCCCTGGACGTTATATCCCTAACGGGCTCCGTAATAAACTAACATTGGAGCTCCCGATAACTAGCAAACCCCTCCTCCAATATGCCCGCTCTGATTCTTCTGAAAGAGAGACAACATGCCTACTCACAGGATGAATGGATGATACTACACGGATAGCTTGCACACTGACGCTCCGCCTCGAGCAACACGATCGCCTTACCACCCAACACTCGCCCCGCGGTGAGGGCGGATCCACCACATCCGGTACAGTGCAAAATGGTTCAGCAGCAGAGCTCGTGGACGAAACAAGTGACACGTGAGGTTTCCTATGCGCGCCGCCGCTGCACCCTGAGGCAACATCCTGAAGATGTCTGACTGTGGCCAAATGCATCTTCAGCTGTTCACGGACTGACGTCAGTTCCTCCTGCGTCCGCATACAGTATGAACACGTCTTATCCATCCTAGTATTAGTAACTCTGAGATTAACTACAAAAGCACTTACAGAAAGGTAAATACATAACTTGCTACCTTCCTGACGACTTACCGAGCTGTATAGCTGGCCGATCAAACGAAATGTCAGCTGTGCTACAGACTGCTCGAATCAGCACTTTACGGTTACTAAACACGAGAGTGCATCTCTTAAATACAAAAATATGCACAGAATTTAAGAATTAAACTAAGAAGTAATACATAAAAGGCTAAATACGTAACTTGCGGCTCTGCTGGTTTATCATAGGCGGCAGCTGCCAACTTTGATTCCTAGAGTCAGGCGCAAGTTGACTGTCCAAGTTCGTTCCTGCGAAACAGGGCGTAACGATAGAAAATACCATTTCTCCTACTTGAGATCCACCATCTGACAGCGGTACAAATACTGGGGAGCATTTCTAGGAGGTATAAAATCCTATTACAGCCGAAGAAGAGATGTGTTTGCATCCGAGCTTTAAAAAAAGAAAATAAGGAGGGAGTCCTAATTGTAGCATCAAACCTTGAACGTCAAGTACTATACAGTGTACTGTGTTTAAACTAACTGTAGACATCGTCTTTAGTACACACGAGAATGTTACAGCATACACAGCGTATTGTGCGACACCAACGCTCGATCTGCCAACAGAGAATGACAGGTTTTAGTAAACAGGGTGGTCCATTGATCGTCACCGGGCCAAATATCTCACGAAATAAGCGTCAAGCGAAAAAACTACAAAGAACGAAACTCGTCTAGCTTGAAGGGGGAAACCAGATGGCGCTATGGTTGGCCTGCTAGATGGTGCTGCCATAGGTCAAACGGATATCAACTGCGTATTGTTAAATGAACCCCCATTTTTATTACATATTCGTGTAGTATGTAAAGAAATATGAATGTTTTAGTTGGACCACTTTTTTCGCTTTGTGATAGATGGCGCTGTAATAGTCACAAACGTATAAGTACGTGGTATCACGTAACATTCCGCCAGTGCGGGCGGTATTTGCTTCGTGATACATTAACCGTGTTAACATGGACCGTTTATCAATTGCGGAAAAGGTCGATATCGTGTTGGTGTATGGCTGTTGTGATCAAAATGCCCAACGGGCGTGTGCTATGTATGCTGCTCGGTATCCTGGACGACATCATCCAAGTGTCCGGACCGTTCGCCGGATAGTTACGTTATTTAAGGAAACAGGAAGTGTTCAGCCACATGTGAAACGTCAACCACGACCTGCAACAAATGATGATGCCCAAGTAGGTGTTTTAGCTGCTGTCGCGGCAAATCCGCACATCAGGAGCAGACAAATTGCGCGAGAATCGGGAATCTCAAAAACGTCGGTGTTGAGAATGCTACATCAACACCGATTGCACCCGTACCATATTTCTATGCGCCAGGAATTGCATGGCGACGGCTTTGAACGTCGTGTACAGTTCTGTCACTGGGCACAAGAGAAATTACGGGACGATGACAGATTTTTTGCACGCGTTCTATTTAGCGACGAAGCGTCATTCACCAACAGCGGTAACGTAAACCGGCATAATATGCACTATTGGGCAACGGAAAATCCACGATGGCTGCGACAAGTGGAACATCAGTGACCTTGGCGGGTTAATGTATGGTGCGGCATTATGGGAGGAAGGATAATTGGCCCCCATTTTATCTATGGCATTCCAAATGGTGCAATGTATGCTGATTTCCTACGTAATGTTCTACCGATGTTACTACAAGATGTTTCACTGCATGACAGAATGGCGATGTACTTCCAGCGTGATGGATGTCCGGCACACAGCTCGCGTGCTGTTGAAGCGGTATTGAATAGCATATTTCATGACAGGTGGATTGGTCGTCAAAGCACCATACCATGGCCAGAACGTTCACCGGATGTGACGTCCCCGGATTTCTTTCTGTGGGAAAAGTTGAAGGATATTTGCTATCGTGATCCACCGACAACGCCTGACAACATGCGTCAGCGCATTGTCAATGCATGTGCGAACATTACGGAAGGCGAACTACTCGCTGTTGAGAGGAATGTCGTCACACGTAGTGCCAAATGCATTGAGGTTGACGGACATCATTTAGACCATTTATTGCATTAATGTGGTATTTACAGGTAATCATGCTGTAACAGAATGCGTTCTCAGAAATGATAAGTTCACAAATGTACATGTATCACATTGGAACAACCGAAATAAAATGTTCAAACGTACCTACGTTCTGTATTTTAATTTAAAAAACCTACCTGTTACCAACTGTTCGTCTAAATTTGTGAGCTATCACAAAGCAGGAAAAGTGGTCCACCTAAAACATTCATATTTCTTTACGTACTACACGAATATGTAATAAAAAACGGGTGTTCCTATTTTAAAAACGCAGTTGATATCCGATTGACCTATGGCAGCGCCATCTAGCGGGCCAATCATAGCGGCATCTGGTTTCCCACTTCAAGCTAGACAAGTTTGGTTCTTTGTAGTGTTTTCGTTTGACGCTTATTTCGTGAGATATTTGGCCCAGTCACGATCAATGGACCACCCTGTACAGAACATCCGACGTAAAAATGGTTACCGTGCAGGTCTTGCTATAGAAAAATATTGCAGGATGGTGGAATGTCAATAACGTCTTGTTTCTGGAAATATCTCCAGCGCCTAAGAGGCAAGTTATAAAATGTTTGTACTCGTAGGGTGCGTGTTTTAAGACGGGTGGCTATGGTTTGTCTCTGTAGCAGCCTGTATGTTGCACCAGGCCCTTTGTTCAGGGCATGTGAGGTGAGGGTTTATACAGCCATCTACTCACGGGTCAGAAGCACAGCGCTGGTCCAGTGCCGGCCCCTTGGCTCACCTGCGACCCTTAGATGCGTAGCGGAGGCCGTAAGGAGCGCATCATGGCAGCACTGGCGTGTGGTGCGAGGTGGCGGTACTCGCAGAGATCTCAGCAGTGGTGGCAGTTGCTAAAACATTAAATATAGTAATCCATAGTTCTGATAATCTTGTACGGTTCGAGCACAACACCCTTACATTGGTTAAAAACAGTTCTTGCTTCATCGCTGAAATATGGGTTGTTGGATGACCCTGAAAAGTAGGTGAAGCTGGGTAGTCGAAAGCATAACAACCTCCATTTCTTACTTACCAGAAAAACCAACAATTATTTTAAAAACTCGAATCCTCATGTTCAAAACGGCTTCAACCGTCTGATTACAAATGAGCTGAAATGTTAGATATTCGATGTTCGGCATGTAAGCGAGAAAAATTTTGTAAAACGTCTGAAATTACACTTCAAGTTTGTTGTGAGTCGACAAGGGTTGTCATTATGAAACTCTGGATGAATATAATCCAGGTAATTTTCGCTAAATTTTAAACAAAAATAAGTTTCTTTCGCATCTCTATTTTATGACGTCATACTTCATGAGCTATGTGTCGTACAGTAACATACTTCTGCAGGTACATTCAGTTATTATTTAGTACTGTCTGCAAAGTGTGTGGCGAATGGAGTCGGTGGTAAAGAAGTAATTAAAACGTCCTGCCTGATGTTGAAGTTTTACTGTGTGCCATTTTAAGGAAAGCTAGTTTTTCATGCATCTTATTGTGTATGACGTTATAACCCCTGAACCATGTGTAATACAATGATATAATTTTGTAAGTACGTTCAGTGGTATATGTGGATACTATCTGCAAACTTTGTTGCGAATAGAGTCGGTAGTAAAGATATAATAAACTAAAGCATCTTGTCTGATACTGAATTTTTACTAGATGAACGGTAGTAAGTGATAAACTCCTCCCTTTCAGAATTTCGTGCAAAGTTTCATCGAGAAAAAATTTCGTAACGGTTTGAAATTAAGTGTAAATTTGGTTGGAAGTCACTAAGTACTCTCATTCTCAGATACTGGATGAATAAAGCCTGAGAATTTGCACGACGCCATTTCCATTGTCTCAAGACAAGTACACGGTTTCTAACGCTAATATTTGTCTTACTGTGTTAAACATCTAACATAAGATTATACTTCCTAATGACCACATTATGAGAGAATTTTAAATTTTTAAATTCGGTCAATAATCATACGGAGTATTGAAAATCTCATTTTTGTTGTTCCTGGAAGCTGTTTGATAGGCAACCTGCCACTGGCACATGCTTGCGAGTTCTGGTAATATAGTAATATAAGCTCACTGAACAAAAAATTAGTCAGCCCTAGAGAAATCATTACAGGCATCATTTAATACTGTGTGATTGCGCCTCTGGACTTGATAACCGTCTGGATTCGGTCATGAAGTCAGTCCAAAAGGTTGTGTAGGTACGTCGCATCCAGGTTAAGCCATTCGCTGACGGTTTGATCGCATAGTTCCACCAAATTAACTTTGCAGTTTTCTTCTTGAAAAAGGGGGGGTATCAGTAACTTACTCAGCACGCCGATTTTGACTGAACGGCAACATCTGTTTAAAAATACATGCTGGTTCATGTTAGTGGTGACCTCAGTGAGCAGGCCCATCCCCAAAACATCATAGACACACCTCCGGCTTGCACCTGACCTTGTACACATTTAGGATGAAATGCTTCATTTGGCCTTCGGTGCACTCGACGATATGTGCCATTTGAATATGGGCAAAAACGTGATTTTTCAGATCACATAACTTTCCACCAGTCAGCTACTGTTAACGTTCGATGATTTCTAGCCCATTTAAGACGCGCAGCTTTATGTGCCTGTGTCAGCAATGGCCTCTTGCGTGGTGACAGACTCCAAATATTCAATGTGTGCAGTTCCCATCGCAATATACTCTCGCTAACAGGTTGGCATGAACCTTCATTCGCTGCCTGTAGTAATTTCTGTTGGAAGCGATTTTGATTCACAAGCCGTGAAATGCATCTTCGGTCCCTCTCAGGCAGGATTTTCTTCCTTCCACAGTTCTGATACCGTTTTTCATTGCCACTGCTTGTAGCCACGTTGAACAGTCCGCCGCGAAACACCAACAAATCCAGCAACTTCAAACAACGTATGATCATGGGTACGACCAAATTTGATTGCCCCTTTTTCCACTCATTCACATCATTACGTTTACCGTCTCCAATATAAATGTCTCACTGATCGCTGGTTCCTTATGCCCATGTAGAGACAGTGCGTGCGTGTCTGAGGGCGTGACCCGGTCGCTGCACCATCTGTAAAATCTTGATGCTTCATCTGTGAGCGCGCACTGAGATGACTAATTTTTTGTGTGGAGGTCTTAGATGTGAAAGCAAGACTGAGACGGCGTGGAGTTTCACAATTATTTATTGAACTTTCTTTGCAGTTTCTCTCTCGTTGTAGCTGCCCAGCCCTGCGGATCCCTCCACCTTACTGCTGCTGTGTAGATTCTCTGACAATGCGCGCAACGCGCGCCGCTGATCGCACTCGGGAACCTCAGCCCACTAGTGCTCCGCTGAAGCCAGGATGCCCTGTAGTTGAGATGAACTCGTCGCCGCTCGGCGCCCCAGTACGGGTACGTCCACGGATCCGCGTCGCCATGAGGTCAGCTGCCGACGCCTGCTGCACCGGCAGCTGGGAAGCCGTCAGTCGTGATGTCCGCGAAGTCCCGTCATGGACAGACCACGCGCCGTGGGGCCAGCTGCCGACGCCTGCTGCACCAGCGGCTGGGAAGCCGTCAGTCGCGATGTCCGCGAGGTCCCATCATGGACGGACCACGCGCCATGGGGCCGGGCGTCAGTCCTCGACCGAACTCGGACCGACCTCTAGAGCTGAAGTTGACATCTGGCGGCGAACGGATGACTCCTGCGAGCTGGAACAGACTTCTGGAATAGTCACCTACGAAAACTGAACATTCGGACATGGACCACATCCGTCCTCAGATCCGCACTGCTTTCTAATGGCTTCTGTCTGTTGCTGCCTGCGCTCCACTATTTATATCTGGCAGGAGGACGTTTTTTACCAGCAGTGGTAGCTTTTTGTTATTACTCCCACAGTATATTGCAGCATAACTTAGCGTGGTGGCCTCACTTCCCCTTGCTCAGCACTCTCCAGGCTTCACTCGGTGCTCGGTCTGTGTGCGTCCTTGCATCAGTCTGTTGGTAGACTGCTGCTGTAAGCAATGCCATCTGTGCGTGCCTCTGTTTTGCCATTCTCCACTGCGTGAAGCAATGAATACTACATGTGGCCGCAACACATTGCTTTCATGCCACTATACTTGGGATTTTCAAACACTACCACTATATTCAATTCAACACTAGAGGAGATTTCAACAACCACACGTTTACCATATTTAGATTGAACATTACAGAGAATAAAATCACTTTAATAGGTGACATATATCATTGTAACTGTCCGACGATGGTGGCAGTGAGTAACGAAAGTCTGGGAAGAAGAGTTCTTGTATGTCCTTTTGCTGTGATGTACCACCAGTGCGTTGTAGCTGTGGTGCAGACGCAAAGTCGGACGGTAAGGCAGGTGGGTGCTGCTGCTATGCTGTGGCAGCATGTCCTGTTCCTATAAATCTAGCTGGTCGACTACATCATCAGGGGTCGGTTGCACTGTAGCAGAAATAATAATAAATGGAAACACACACATAATAATAATAAAAAGTTACATTCTAATGTGACAGTCTTCTTCTTCTTCAAATGGTTCAAATGGCTCTGAGCACTATGGGACTTAACTTCTGAGGTCATCAGTCCCCTAGAACTTAGAACTACTTAACCCTAACTAACCTAAGGACATCACACACATCCATGCCCGAGGCAGGATTCAAACCTGCGACCGTAGCGGTCGCGCGGTTCCCGACTGAAGCGCCTAGAACCGCTCGGCCACACCGGCCGGCTTCTTCTTCTTCTTCTTATTGTGCTTGGGGGCTGGGTTTGATCTCTGATGACGTTTCATGATATTGATCGACAGATGTACTGGATGATTATAATCAAGCCGTCGCTGCTTGAGGCAGGTTAGACGTTGTGCTAACTCATATCTTATCGATCCCCATGTTGGGTGCCAAATGTGTGGCAACACACGTAATATCTATCGCACGTTGGACGCTAAACTGTGGTGAATGGAAAATACTAGCAGGACACCAGCCTTCATAATAGTTGTTAACCTCACTGAACATATGCAAAATATTGGAATGACCGAGAGGTGAACGTAGTAAAAGCAAAACAGTTTATTAAAACAACAACAAAAAACAAGAAACATCATTAAACATAGAGTCTGGGGGTGCTTGGATTGCACAGCTGCGGCACAAATGGGTTTTTTGATGAGCTGTCTTATCAGTTAGCTCTCAATGAAGTCTTGAATCGGCTGTCGGCAGTGCAGAGTTGGGTGTCGGCTGTCGTCGATCTGTGACGGCGTGTGTTTTTGGCTATTATCTTCTCATTCATATCTACGATGGGACGAATAATTGACAGCTGTCGCCGGTTCCACACAGTCGCTGCGTTTTACATTCAGGTAGTTGTGTTATGTGGGTCAGCTCTCTGAAGTTGTGTATGCGCCCAGATTACAGAGGTGCCACCCAAGGAATCTTACTGTAACCGGGCAGGGATCGTGAGAGCGATTCATTAGCAGCACAGTGAAAACTCCAATCACTATTGGAATCAGACTGCGATAGTAATTTGAGGGGAGAGATGGAATACTGAATTCAGAATAGGAAACAAACTTGAAGACTCATGATAATAGGCATAAGATTGGATTTAAATCCAGCAGAGGGAGTGAGAACAACATGGTTTGGACTAAACTCATCACGGAATAGGATCAGTACCAAGGGCAAGCGCAAACCAAGTAGTGATTACGACGTCTTGAGATGAAGTTCCAGCACGAACAGAGTCAGTTCGAGGATATTTTTCCATACAAGCGACATATAGTTTGGCGCCCGTCCCTCTTTACCAAATCAGACTTTAGCTGGATTTCCCTCTCCATCATTATTATAATTCGTTTGATGCGGACCGACACGAATTCCTCCTGTAACAACCTGTAACATCTCACAGTAACACTTGCACACAACGACCTTAATTATTTGTTAGATATGTTCCAAACTCTGTCGTGCCCTACAGTTTTTACCCTTTACATCTTCATCGACTACCACTGTAATAATTATTCCTTGATGTCTTCACCCATGTCCCATGCAGAGAACTTTCTTACTTTTTGTCTTATCACTCCACATAATTTTCAACATCCTTCCACGGCACCACAGGAATTTCTTCTTTGTATGTGCTAGTCTGCATTGTATGTTCTCCTTCCTTCACCCATTATTTGTTCCTTTGCCTCCAAGGTAGCAGAATTCGTTCACTTCGTCTACTTAGTGGTCTCCACTTATGCTGTTGCGAATCTCATTTTTGTTACATCTCATCACTTTCGTCTGCTTTGGATTACTCTGTATCCACGTTCTCTACCCTCTAGATTAAACATTTCTTTTAACAGGTCCTGCAATCTTTCTCATTTTAACTGTTGTTAGGAACGTCATAAGCGAATCTTATGGTTGATACCCGTTCACCCGGTAATTTAATACCATTCCTCAGCCTTTCTTTTACTTCCGTCATTTCTTCTTAGATGTGTAGACTGAATAGTTAGATGTATAAACTGAATTGTAGAGACGAATTACTACTTCCCTGTCTTATACCATTTAAATACGAGCACTTCGTTTTTGGTCGTCTACTTTCTCGAAATAATCACCACAAATTCTTACTCGTCACTCACCGTTCTCCTTCAAAAGAGTGCTCCTGATGTCATCACCGAATATTATCACTCTACTGAAAGAAAACCTCGGGAAATTCTGAGGAAAAAACTTTCCCAGGAACGTGCACATTTTTTTCCTTAGAATTTCAAACATATTGCACAATTTTACATTGTCTGACGCTACTTTCTATATAGTGTCATGATTTTTCCTGTGTCTTGCTTCCAGTTTGAAGCGCACGACAGTACTGCCTCTCTTGTATCTGTACCTTTCCTATAGCCAACTCGATATTCGTCTTACAAACTATCAATTTTCTTTTCCACTTTTCTGCCTGTTCAAAAATGGTTCAAATGGCTCTGAGCACTATGGGACTTAACATCTAAGGTCATCAGTCCCCTAGAACTTAGAACTACTTAAACCTAACTAACTTAAGGACATCACAAACATCCATGCCCGAGGCAGGATTCGAATCTGCGACCGTAGCGGTTGCGCGGTTCCAGACTGAAGCGCCTAGAACCACTCGGCAACTCTGGCCGGCTTCTGCCTGTCATTCTTGTCAGAAACTAGGACCCAGAGCTGCTAAGTGAACTCTACTGTAGTTCTCGGACTTGTTTGCCGTTTCTATCTTTGGAATTGTATGGAAATGGAAATGAAGTGCCATGCTTCTTGACAGAGCGTAGGCGAGCCATGCGGGAGACCCACACCGCCGTACTAGGCAAGGTCCTAATGGAGGTGGTATGCCGTTGCCTTCCTCCGTTGGAATTGTATGGACAATGTTTTTCCGAAAGTCTGATAGCATCTCTCTAGACACATAGACTTTACAAACTCACCAGAATAGTCATTTGGTTGTCATTTCCTCCGATTATTTTAGAAATTCCGTAGGAGTTGGTGATGTTTCGTGGTAACATCTTTACAGTTTTCATTTTTTATTTGTGCCTCTGGCACCCCTCTCAGATTGTCAGCCGGGTGCTGTGGCCGAGCGGTTCTAGGCCCTTCAGTCGGAAACCGCGTGACTGCTACGGTCGCAGGTTCGAATCCTGCCTCGGGCATGGATGTGTGTGATGTCCTTAGGTTAGTTAGGTTTAAGTAGTTATAAGTTCTAGGGGACTGATGACCTCAGATGTTAAGTCCCATAGTGCTCAGAGCCATTTGAACCATTTTTTCAGCTTTCCAGTTCAAGCCGCCCAAGCCTTAAACCGGCCCTGAATACCACGTTTCTCGAAAGAATCGCCACAAATTCTTACTCATCACTCATTGTTCACCTCGAGAAGAGTCATCCTAATGTTATCACTCTACTGGAAGCAAGTCTCTCAGCTCTCCAGCTCGCCGCTTTTAATGCAGATTTCCCCGCTCTTCCGTTTCCACAGCTCTGAAATTTTGTCGTCGCATCTTATCCTTGGCTGACGATACATCAGTGACAACCAACATGCGATCCATACCTTGGCAGTGCCCCTCCACTTCATTCCTCGTTTCAGGGGGCCAGCTTTTCGCTTTTTTCGACGGATTTTCACGTACATCCGTCCAGCAAGCGTCTCACGGCCTTGTACAGCAGGATGACAGCTTACGGCCTGTGGCTAACATGCTAACCCCATCTAGGAGTCTGCAGGTGACTTCAGGGTGATTGCACACCTGCACACCTGCACGTCTCATGAAGGCGCATGTTTACCGATAGAACGTGGTTTCCTAGCGTAGAAAGCCGGCTGGTGGCGGGTCCTCCCTGTTATCACAACTCTTAAATAGTTAGGTCAGGTCTCTACAGTGGGAAGCAGTGCTCTTGTCAGCTCATCCGCATCCTCCATCATTAGATTTCAAGGAAGGGTTTCCACAGGCCACCAAGAAGCACTTAGTGATTCCTTTTATGTGTAAAGCACGTTTATCCCAGTCACATGGCGTCTGTTAGACATCGGTATTCACTGCAATGTCTACAGTAACTTTATTATGTGGACGTGATTGGGTAACAAGGAAAAACAGTTATTTAAGAATTTCTACTTAAGTGTTATTATCCATACATCAATATTTTTATTTCAGTTCCGTAACTTTAGTTCATCCTGTCAAAATGCTTAAAAATATTTTTGTAGGGTATCCTCAGTCCAGATATCTAAGACCAAAGTTACCTGAAAATCATGTAAATTATCAAACAGGATTGCACAAGATTAATATAGTAAATGTTGTCTTTTACCAGATTTCAATTTATTTTTGACTATTGTTTTAAAATTTACAATAGAACTCACCTCAAATTTTTTCTTTTCAAAATAACATCAAACACAGAAGAATCATCAAGAATTCTATAAATTATTGCGATATATATAGTAAATTGTCGACTAGTTTAAAATTGTTCCCAATACATGTAATTGGCAGTATCATATAATAAATTTAAAAAAAGCTGTGAGACTATGAATGTGAAGACTGTGCATTTTTGGAAGCAGAGTTGATATGAAATGTTCTTGTAAATGACCTATAACCTTTAAACTAAAAGGAATTCTATCATTTGAATTTCTATATTATGAGTGATTTCTGCACTCTCATGTTACAGAATGTAATCCAGTAGCTCATGGCACTTTGTGTAGTAAGTTTTATTCATTGTTACATCTTGATGGTACTGCAGTACTGACACACCAAAACCATACCTAAAGTCTTGACCTGGAATTAGTGCATTTGATGTCTTAGAGCAAACAATGTAATGAAGAACAACTTAGAAGATAAACTAGGAAATTTACATGAGACTTTTTTAATTAATTATGACTGGATACCACAGCAAAACTAGTGTGGAATTCGAAAGAATAGAAGAGATGTATCGTCAGATCGGAACCTTTAGTCTGTCCACAGAGCGTCTGTTGAAAATATTTCAGATCAGTCAATACAGAGTTGCCATAGCAGGTAATGAACTGAGGTCAAGGTTCAGTATTGGAATCATTTTGCCTAGAAAGACCTCATTTAGTGAATTCTAATACTTAGTGGATAGTACATCATCTATTAATTGTGTGATTATTGCAGTGTATTCATCTTCCAATTTCTTAAATATCTTATATATTTTACACAGATTGTCTTTCAAATAATCACTTATAATTAATTTACGGGAATTTCATTGTCAATGGATTCATTAAATTTGATTATTATTCCCACATATTCATTAAAATGATTCTGGTATTAAGTAACTGATTTTGACATTATTTAGAATCATTACATGACTCCATGTATTTATTAAAGTTTAGGAAATGATAGCACTATTTGAGAGCTTCTGATGGTCCATATCAGAATCACTGTGAGTAATACTACAACCAATTTACTATTTTAGCCAGTGACTATGATTAAATTTAAAATCTTACTAAGAACTACATCATGGTGTCAAGTTAGTGTAGTGAACGAGATTTGTTCTTGTTTTGTCTAACATGAGTAATAATTTGTACTCATCTGATACTAAAGTAATTTACTTTGTAGTTAAACAGACAGATTACAATGTGTGCCGGATAATTTTTCAGACTGCTTGCTACATACTTTGATACTGTATATATTTTTTGTTTGTAGAGGATTTGAATAATATCCCAAATTTCATTTATTTTCCGTCAAAACTACCACTAAAGTAGACACTGTGGCATTACCCTCATTATTTGTTTTGTGTGAAATATTGTAGTCAGTATAAATTGTTGCTATTCAAATATTTCTTAACACTATAACACTTTTGGCCGTCTCTTTACCATAGTGACATCATTCCAATTAGGTTTTGTGTTTCAAGCTTGTGTCACAAATTAATATGGAGAAACAAGGAAGCACAAGAATATGTAGCCACCTATTTATGGGATAATATTAGGAACTTCAATTAGAAGTGAGTAAACAGCACATTTAACACTAAGAGATAAAATAAACCAAACAAAATAAGTTTTCTTGAAGCATATAAAAAAGTATGCATAACAGTATAAGGAATATGAGTTAAGTAATCATAGAAGAGAAACTACAACACTTACAGGCATTACTACTTGGAGGTATTGCTGTTATTATGATGATCAATTTTATAAACGACGTAGAAGAATTCAAGAGCAAAGAATTTTTAATGGAGTCTCTTATCTATCTTCCAAAACTATTTCATATACTGTTAAAAATCAGGCACTTTTATGTTCATAACATCAGATAGGCAACACCACTGAATAAAGAAGAAAACCTTTTAGTTATTGCCCCATTCAGAACAAAACATCTATGCATAAGGTTTGCTGATAGATACCATCAAAACACAGGAGAAATTTGTAGTATTTGTATTAATGAATATTTGCATTTCAGAGCCATTATTTATTGGAAGACCCTTTTGGCAGAAAGAGTGAAATAAACTTAAACAGGCTACAAGTTTTCACATAAAGTGACAGCTGAAAGCCAGTTTTGTTACAGCAATGATCAATAATTAAATGAGATAATTTTGTAGTGAATAGTGGTAGTAGTGTAGATTTGTGTCACACATATGAATATTTAATCTGATACAATGCAATTAAAAAATATTGTTTTATTTGAAAGTCCATAAACTTTGACAGGATTTTTTTGAGTTGTGAATTTAAAAAACTCTTATAATTAAAACTTACTGCCATAACGTTCTTTAAAATAAACAACTAATCGACTCTGTTCTCATATTCTTAATGAGAAAAGAAAATTCTCCAAAACACACACAGACACACTGTGTGTGTAGAAAGAGAGACAAACACACACTGATCAGCCAGAACATTATGACCACCGACCTACTATCAAAATAAACCCATCTAGACGATAGCAGCGTTACCTGGCAAAGAATGACTGCTTGTTAGACAGACACAGGGCGCATGGAGTACTAATGAACGTGCTGTCCATGTGTAGAATGGGGAAGACACGCAATCTACCTGAGTTTGACCAAGGGCATATTCTGATAGCCCGAAGTCTCTGCACGAGCATTTCAGAAACTGCACGACTTGTTGGGTGTTCGAGGAGTGCTGTGGTGAGTGTCTTCAACACGTGGCGAAACCAAGATGAAACTACTCCAGACGTCGTGAGGTTGGACGGCCACCTCTCATTACAGATGTCGGACATCATAGGCTGGGCAGACTGGTAAAACAATACAGGCGGCAAACTGTGGAGGAACTAACATTAGACTGTAATGCTGGGCAGAGTACAAGTGTGTCTGAACACATAGTGCACCGAACACTCCTAAGGATGGCCTACGCAGCCTATGTTAACACCACGAGACCGGCAGCTACGGCTGAAATTGGCACGTGACCATCGGCATTGGACGTTAACGCCGTCGCAGAGCGTTGCATTGTCTGATGAATATCGATACCTGACTTGTGTCTGCAGTTGTAATACCAACTGCCTCCGGCGACCAACCAAGGTCTAATTGCTTCCATGCTATGAGGCGTCGCTGACGTTATATTTACTTAAAAGTTGCACCGCAAAATTTTCGGAAATGGGAAGCGCTATTTACCTGCAGTTTTCATGAAATGTAATGATAGTCAAGGGCTCGTATTGTTAGCTAATCAACAGATCGTAATAACACTTAAAAAGTGTATTTTTTGTGGAAACATACAATGTTTTAAGTGTAACAATGCCTATTGATATTAGAAGACTAAAAGTAGGGTAAATTAGAATATCAGTGGAGTTTGTTGGAGAATTCTGCTGCGAATCCTTTACGAGATCTCGTATTTTGAGAAGTTCCAGAACCGACACTTGTACAGTCCCTATGGTAGTACACACTAAATAACAAGACAAGGGCATACACTAGATAAGTGAATTCTGACGCCGGCCGGAGTGGTCGTGCGGTTCTAGGCGCTGCAATCTGGAGCCGAGCGACCGCTACGGTCGCAGGTTCGAATCCTGCCTCGGGCATGGATGTGTGTGATGTCCTTAGGTTAGTTAGGTTTAATTAGTTCTAAGTTCAAGGCGACTGATGACCTCAGAAGTTAAGTCGCATAGTGCTCAGAGCCATTTGAACCATTTTTTTGAATTCTGACCATTAACGAGACAATTGACCATCACGGGTTGTGTTCAAAATTACCACCGGCAGGTGCAATATACGCTTCCAGACTGGTATGGAACGACTGCTGCACGTCTTTCAGCGTCTGTGGATGATGGTCTGTTAGGAGGCTGCAATACTTGTGCACGTTCAGTGTTCTGTCTATGAGAAACGGTCCTATGAGCAGATGGTTCATTATCCCACACCACAGGTTTACACTCAATGGACGGGACGTTCCTCCTGACGAAGCCAACGAGGATTGTCGACAGACAAACAGTGCCTGTTTCGGCAGTTTACATGGCCATGATTGGTAAATGTGGCTTCTTCATTAAACAATATTCGTTATACATTCGGAGTATCCTGTCATAATGCCCATGTACAGAGGTTAATACGATTCTCTGAGTTATCGGCCGTTTTAGCAAATGACGCGCGGGCTGTTGACCGCGTTTTACTTTTTATTCGCCAAAGCAATATGGCGAAGGCCATCTGAATTTTAGTTTTGGACCTCCGTTTCTGTATCGTGTCTTTTTTGGCTCTTTTTCAACGTGCCTGTTTTTGGCTGTCTTCTATTATGTCAGTCGGGATTGACGTATAGTCGTTTTTTGGCTCCTCTCTGTCTTTGAGTTCTACAGTTTTTACTTGGGCGCGTGTGACCCCGGTTGTTTTTGCCCCCTAAAACAAAACTAAAATAAAAATAAAACAAAACGATTCTCATAATTGTTTCCATGCAGCTCTTTATGCAGATAGATATTATAGGGATGGAACCTATGCTGATGGATGCGTTGGGCGTTTGTCTGACACATTCCACTTCCTCGTGCGATGCGCGGGAGCTAACGTGTAGACTAACTCAAAAAATGGTTCAAATGGCTCTGAGCACTATGGGACTTAACTTCTGAGGTCATCAGTCCCCTATAACTTAGAACTACTTAAACCTAACTAACCTAAGGACATCACACACATCCATGCCTGAGGCAGGATTCGAACCTGCGACCGTAGCGGTCGCGCGGTTCCAGACTGTTGCGCCTAGAACCGCTAGGCCACTCCGGCCGGCTGTAGACTAACTGCAATAGCAGCAAGAACATAAATTTTCCACTCTTCTATCGTCACTTGTTTGCTTCCGTTATGTTGTCTAGGTGAGCACTACCACTTTCACGTAACTGGTTGAAGATGTTGTCAAATAATTGCCGCGATGGTTGACGTCTATTGGGATACCTTGCCGCATACACCGTATAAGAATGAATTGCATTCTTCCTAAACGCTCCATACACCATGAGCATGTCAACTTTTTCTGCTTTAGTAAATTCCATCACCATCTCACTACCTACTGCTTAGACTGTCACACAGTAACAGTCTAGCAAGTCGCAGTGGACTCAGGGAACACACAAGCATACTGTAAGCAAAAATAACAACATCGTACCCTTGCAACGACGCAACTTGAAAGACACAAACAAGTATCGCCGTGAAAACTTGTCAAAATACGATATGCCGTAAACGACTTGCTCTGGAATCCTGCGATAAACACCACTGACATTATAATTACCCTACTTGTAGTTTTTTTAATGTCAATAGGCATTGTTCAATTTAAAAAAAGTGTATGTTTTCACACTTTCTAAGTATTGTTTCAACCTTTTTATTGACTAACAATATGAGCCCCTGACCACCAGTACATCCTGTGCATACCGCACATCAATGTTGCATTCGCGGTGCAAGGTTTAGGTGATTCGCTTTTTATAGGACACACACACACTGTAAACAACTACAGTTTTGGTTGTATGGTGGCGCTAGTTGCCTGAGACTGCATTCCCGTACGTAGTCCGAACATTTTATACGCGGGGAGAAACTCAAGTTTCACATGAATAACATTAATTATGAAGTGAGGCCGCTTTGATCTTTGGAGGAGGGCGGTGGCCTTGATACCTAAAGAAATCGTTGACTATTTCACATCAGAACTTGTTCTACAGCTCGGTGCTTTGCGGCCAGACCACATGTGTTCCAACGTGAGTAATGTCCAATTAATTGCAGAAACACAGTGATTTACGCCGAGTCTTCTGTAGTTACTACGTCAGATATTTAAACAAGAATTAGCTGAGGAAATAGCAAATAATGACTTTCAGAAAAATTATTAAGTAGTTCTCTGCAAATGGACTTTCACTAAATTTTGAGGAAACACAGTACATACATTTCTGTACACTAAATGTCATAAGACAGTTGATAAATATAGACTTTGAAAAGAAGTCTGTTGCTAAGACAGAACATTCAAAATTTCTTGGTGTGTGAACTGATGAGACATTGAATAGGAGCAAACATAATCTTCTGAAGTGTTTGAGTTCAGCTATTTATGCAATTAGGGTTTTGCTAATTTTAGCGATTAATATATCAGTAAATTAGTCTATTATGCCTATTTTCAGTCACTGCTTTCATATGACATATTTTAGGGTAATTCATAATTAATAGGAAAGTTATTCATTGCACAAAAGCGTGTAGTCAGAATAATAGCTGGAGCCCAACCAAGATCACCTTCCATACTGTTTTTTGAGGAATTAGTACCTTCACAAACATGTATTCACTTATGAAATTTGTTTTTAATAACCAACCCCAAATCAAAAATAATAGCAATGTGCATAGCTACAACACTATAGAAAGGATGATCTTCACTATTGTGGATTAAATGTCTTTTTTAAGGAAACTGGTGAATTATGATGCAACAAACGTCTTTGGTCATTTATCAAATAGCATTAAAAGTTTGACAGAAGCCAACCAGAATCTGAAAACAAATTAAAAGAATTTATGAACTACAACTTCTTCTACTCAATAGATGACCTTTTAGATCTGAAGCAGTAATTGCAAAAAAAGGAAAAAAATTGAATTATATCACTTAAAGAAATATTATGTCAAACTGACACGTTCGGTGTCATTACGAAATGTCGTATTTATGATCTATGGAACAATTATTAACATAATGTAGTATCATCAATACAATCTTTGCTTGAAATGAATCTTTCTTGATATCAGATAAATGAACAAGCGGTAAGTTTCCATCACATGGAGTATTTTCATAGACTCATCATGCTCAATGGAAACCTATCGACTGCCTATGTCTGTATCGCCAAAGAATTTTCCTTTTAAGCAACTGTTATGTTCGTAATCTTGTGGGAGCATCATATCTTTAGAGTCTTATGCAACACCAGTGGTATGAGAAACGCTGTCCTGTACTTTTGTTTCATGTTATTCGACCAACTGATAATATCAATGATGGCAACTGATTCTCAATAAACGATTATTATCCATATAGCAGCTTGCTGGTTAATCAAGATGTCATTATTGTAAGTGACCAACAAATCATATGCACTTTTGTTGCTCATTCCAGTTTTTTGTACGTTTCTACTGTTAAATTACGAACCTGCATTTGTTTAAAACGACCGAGACATGTCTTGACTAGTTTTGAGGTGCCCGGAGTAATTGGTGTTCACACTACTGTTGATGAAGAGAAGGGCACCGTTTCATACTATTGGTGTAAACGACAGAGAGCTTTTTATTCATATTGCACTATTATCAGTGGATATCAACGAAAATTATATTTTAAATGCTTTAAAACCTATTTTAGTTAGCTGAAAAGCGTTTCTTATTGCTCCTCCAGCTGGAAGCAGTGCCAGCTGCAACTGCAGGAGACAGGTCCAGACTTGAACTTATAGAGTGTGCCGTGGGTAGTGTCAAATAAGAAAATGCACCTTTCCCCTACACAATGTGATCGATATCTGTGCTACATTAATGCTCCTGTTTATCGGTTCCGTCAAGCAAAGAGTATTATGCTACTATCTTCAAAAAGATAGTGCGCAATGAATGTTCACATAACGTGTTGACCGGCTGCCATTTTCTTTTCAATACAGCGAACTTTATAGTTTATCGATTCCCAAAGAAATATGGATCTAATTCACCTTCGGAAAACGGAACAATACTTTTTAAAATTTTTTCAGCTTTTTCAGTACTAAGTGATGGAATAACTCTCAAATAAGAAAATACTAACAAAACGCTCAATCTAGTATCCACACATGACGTTTCACATTGATATGTTTGAATGCTTTCCAAAGACGAACTGAAAGTCACACTTACCTACGAATAATCATACCGATAAAGAGAACCTTAAAGTATTTTGGATACCTTCGCATACATTGATCTGAAATGCAAGGTGTTACACCATGAAAAACCAGGCCGATATTTAACAAACTTCACGGTGACGTTCGTCATAAAATGGATATTAAATGATTAAATTTTCATTCCATTTGGAGCTGTTCTCCATCACGAACGTCAGTATGAGCTGTGACCTCCACAGGCACGAATATACCCTCGTACTCATTGTGGCACAGATACAAACAGTTTCGACTGCCATCTTGATAAATTTATTGCCATGGTTGAAACACAGGCATTGTCAGTTAATGAAAATTTCTGGATAGAGGCTGTTATATAAACATACTTCTTCCCATTGTATCTCAGGACTGCTCTATCAGTGACAAATCTGGGGCTAGGGCAGGCCAGTTAAGGACCTGTACATTCTCCAAGGTGTTTGTGTTCTCAACTGCAACGTGGGGTCTTACATTATCCTACTGCAGTACACCATTTGGTTCACTGGGCATGTAGAGTATGACAACAAGATTTACCATTCTTTCCATATACTAGCGATCGTTCATCCTCGCCTCAACTATTACCAAATAATTTCTGTAGTCATACTCTATCCTATAGTTCCCCACCCTATGATTCCAGGAGTTGGAGAGGTATGGGTCTCGAGAATTGCTGAGTCCTATCACCTTTCACCAGGTCGCCTACGAACACGTTAACATCGCTCTGACCACCACAGACAGATTTCAGACTCATCGCTGAACGTCACAATACGCCACTCAACGACCCGTTGACTGTGGCTTTACAGCATGAAAGCTCTGTCTTTTGTGGTATGGCATTAGCGGTAAACAACGCTTGGCCACTCGTGATCTCAACCCAGCTTCGGATAATCTGTTCCAGACGGTCCGTTGATACAATCCACGAGTAACCCCTGCCCGATTTCAGCTGTTGTCATCTACCTGTTCGTCACATCCAGTCGAACAATCCTAAGAGCTCCTCATGGTTTAGTTCTTCCACTCTTCTTGCACACCGTGGTCCTGCTGCCATTGCGCCACCACGCATTCCGCATTCATTGCACTACAGCGTGCTGTCTGTGCGACATGCTAGTGAGATTCCCTCATGTCCCTCACACCAATTATTCGAATTTCTCAAAGTCAGAAAGTAGGCACTGAGCTACACGTCCTCTGAGCATGGCGTGTTGCAATCTCCGCTTGGAAGGTCCCAGTAACTTGAGACACACCCAATACTCGTCACATACTCACACCATTATTTATCTATAGGAACAACTTTTTTCTGTACTGTAAATAAGATCGCGTAAGGATGAAATTTTAATCGAAATTCATCATAGGCACGCAAATGCTGTAGTACCGTTGTAGTTGCATTCGGTCAGAGAGTTCATGGTGTAACTTTTTCCATTTCCGTCAGTGCATAACCGAGACGTCAGCGGTTTCACTGATAAAAAAAAAACGAAGACCTTAGTATTCTGCGTGATCATTTTTTTCATTCATGGCAATACTAGAAAACTCGATGGAATGTCAACTAACTTTACGGACAATTAAAATATTTCGTTCGAGCATATTATCAATTCTGCTGTCAATCACTTTGAGCCACATATATTCAATTTTACACCACTTTTCTGAATTCTTTTGAAATGCTGCGGATATAGACTGTGTCAACGTGGAAACTGTCTGCTAAGTCAATGTAGGTGTCTTTCGCGAAATTGAGGCATTACTGCACCCAACGAGCTGAAGAAACTTCTATTATGACACTTTACCGCTGAGTTACTATGAATATTGTGCAATTGTAAAAGCTGTCTACAACTTAAATTTATTAGCTGGGTACGCGGTGTTTGCCCGGATGTGTATTTATTCTAATCTTCTATTAATACACCTCCTCCATCCCACCTTCTGTCTCTGTCCGTCTCCTGCTCCCCGTCTCTCTGTTCGTCTGCTCCTCCTCTCTCTCTATCCATCTTCTGATCTTTCTTTTCTCTGTCCTTTTTCTTCTTCCCTCTGTCTGTTCTTCTCCTCCTACCATTTCTCTCGGTCTATCTCTTCCTCCCCTGTCTCTCTACATCTCCTCCTCTTTCCTTTCTCTGTCCATCTACTCCTCTCCCCTCTCTCTGTCTGTCTTCTCCATCCCCCTATCTGTAGCCATCTCCTCTTTTCCTCTCACTGTCTGTCCAGCTCCCATCACCCCTTCTCTGTACATTATCACGCTAACCGCAGTAGGAGGCTGTTGTTTCTTACATCCACAGTATTCCTTTCCAGGCAGTAACTAATACTTGTACTAAACGTGGTTGAAATCGTTCCAGTGTCTTAGGATAAACATTTTACCCGTGGCTTTGTCATTGTACATACATGTCAAATATATTTCACATATTACATTTAACATATTTCACACTTATTGGTACACATAGCTCACCTCTATTCCTAACGAATTTCGCTCTGCAGGTTCATTTGCACCCAGCTCACCGCTTATGATGTCGTACTCTTCAACTACGTGCTTTGCAATGATATAATTTTGCATGTACATCCAATGGTATAAGCGGCAACTGTCTGCGAAACATGTTGTGAATAGGGGTAACAGCAGTGAAATAATAAATTAAAAAGTCATGCATGATGCGGCAGTATTTCCCGCGTCTGTGTTTATCACGTCATATCTCTTGAACTATGTGTCGTGCAATAATATAATTTTTCTGGTACATTGAGTGGTATACGTGGATACTGTCTGCAAAATGTTTCCTGAATAAAGGTAGTAGTAAAGAAGTAATAAATTAAAATTTCATGCTACCTGCGGCAGTTTTATTGCGCGAGCAGCAAAAATGTAGTAAGCGATAAACTTTTTTCCTTTCATCATTTATTGTCGATCGTCAACGAGAAAGTGTTTCTTAAAGGTTTGATATTATATGTAAAGTTTTTTGCAACTCTTTCTCTCATTCTTAACTACTGGATGACTGAAGTATGGATATTCGCGCTCCATGGGCTACATTGCTTTTTCACCCCACCTCGAACCCTTTGACAGTTAAGTGGTTTTTACACCACCGACAGTAGGTGGTATGTGTACCCTAGTTAGGTTGAAATCGATTCAGTGATTTCGAAGGAGATGTGGAACATCCGTACGTAGCGAAAATAAAACTTATAGGAAATTATTTTATCACTTAGTATTCTCTGAAGTTTTAAGCAAGCTAGAAACTCCACATCACTTGTGTAAAAATTGAGGGCAGTTCATGTTTCATTTAATCAATACCTGGGATATGTAGATTGAGTTCACACCGAGTTTGTGTTCCAGCATCATCCAAGTTTGTTAATTAGCAATTGAATTAGAAAGAGGGAAGGTTAAGGTTTAACGTTCCGTCGAGGATAAGGTCATTAGAGGCAAAGCCATGATAGGATTTGGAAGAGCGGGGAAGAAAATCGGCCGTACCTTTTCAAGCAGCCCGACATTCTCCTCCAGCGATTTAGGGACACCTAAATCTGCATGGCCGGACGGGGACTGGAGTCGCTATCTTTCAGAATACGATATCTGTGTCTTCATCGCCGAGCCACCTCGCTCGGTATTGAATTAGATACATCTTCCTAGTGGTGCGCCCTTTCGTCTTTATGACGATAGCCACCCCTCATGGCAAGGACGCTACGAGATACTGAAAATATCAGCGATTGGTGGTCCCAAAGCGCGTACATCTTAGTCGACTCCAGCCTCTGTGTCTCCAACAGCAGTGAGGACAGATGAAATACTAATAATATTAGCACACTCATGTCCGCGGAATCTTAGTCAAATCTTCTGAAGGAACAAACTGCATGTGCAGTACTGCTGAAGTACAAACGAATGCACACCATCGGACAGTAGGTTTCCGTAGAGTTCGTCGGTATGAGAATATGGCAGACGTGTAAGGGGGTCAGTTTCATACCAGAGCCTTTTCCACATGCATGAACGCTACTGTGTTGAGCCACGCAGTAGAGCTCTTCATTAGTGCGTCTCGTCAGACCAGGGCACCTTTCCCCACGCTTCGAGATTCCAGTCGTTTTGTTCTCAGTCCACGACCTGCAGCATGCGGTGAGTATTGGTAGAATTGCGGCTGGCCTTGGTTCCTGTACCTCATAGCGAGGCGATAGCTTCGTATTGTGTGCTTACTTACCGCTTGTTGTGAAAATTTCAACTGACGAGTGATATGCTGAATTTTGGCCCATCAATCCGCTTTTACAATACATAGTAGTTGACGGCGATACCTGTCACCAACGATGGTTGATGACACCGGTGGCGGTTTCATCCGAATCGAGGTAATGACGGAAAACGCAGTGCTTACGCCGTTTCGGGGATGGACTGTTCCATATGTCGGACGCCCGTGATCTGTCTGCGCGTCTTCTCCACCTGACACAAGGCTGTTTAAGCTAACGCCCAGTACTAGTCGACAACATCCCAAGTTACGTTTCGCACCGCAGTATCACATTCATCGGGCCAACAGGTGCGCTCTATTTCCGACTTTGCAATTACCTCTGCATTTCTTGAATTAACTAGCCTATTTCTTCACTCAGTGAAGAAGCTAACAGATCATCAGCTTATTTTACACGCCCTTCATTACTGATACAGACTCCAAAGAACAGTATTGCTAATGAAAACAATGTGCTTCATTATCTGTCTTCTGGAATCATGTCGCAACTTAATGGTAAACTACCAATAAAACAGTCATACAATTTTTCGATACTACGAGCAAAGAACCGTTTAATTGTTTATACAAAAGGTATGTTACTGTCTTTTATATATCGAATTCGAGTAAAAGAAGGGACAAAATTCGCCACCCTGTGGCATTCTCCCATTCCTTTTACAACTACTGAGTACGCTGTAATGCATTTGATAATTCAGGATAATTTCATCATGGAATGATTTCCTTGCTTGCGTGTCTTATACTGGTCTATAATCACAATGCCTCGGATAAATAAACCAAGTGGGCAACAAGAAATAGCTATAACTTTGGTAGATTATACCTCTACAACATATAACGATACTATAATTTGATCAATCGCTGTCAGTGTTTTTTCTGTGACTGTAGTGCTTTCGTAAAATAAGAAACACCCATCTTGTAATAAATCGTGAATTTATTTCAGTGAACTAGGCATTTCGCACCCTGGGGACTTATCTTCATGGACTCTGACTGCCTACATCAATTTTGTTTCCAAATTTCGGTTAATTTTCGTTCTGGTAAGATTATATTGGTATATTACAAAGTGGCACATTGTGAATATAAGTTTAAAAAACCAAGACAAATCAAAAAATAACTTACTGATTCCAGTAGTGGATACACTGTTTTGAAGTACAGCATGAGAAGACGTCTTTATATACATACTCGTATATACACTTTCCATTCCCCAGTACATTTGTAAACACCGTCTGTTCATTCCATATGTTTTCAAAAGATTTTTCTTTGTGTAAAATTATTTCTAATTGTTCTTGCAGATCAGTTTTTGTAATGTGGTTTGTTGTGTGGAGTATAATTAGGCTGTTGAGAATGTCACTAGTCTGTGTCTGTTAATGTACGTGTGATTAGCTATTGTGGATTTTCCAAAGTGGTTAAGTCCAAAAGCATTAGAGTGTACTTTTTAACGTGTATGGAAAGTTCCTCCTGTTTTGCCTATGTAAACTTCAGGGTCACTGTTACATTGTAATTTATGTACTGCAATGTATTCTGATATCGGGGTGCTTATGTTTACTGTGTGAGGTAAGTGTTGCCAAGTTCGTTGTTTGCGGAGAAGGATAAAATGGCTCTAAGCACTATGGGACTTAAGGGGCTCCGGAACGCCCTATACTTGCAATGTGAAAATAATGCTTATAAATTACATCTTTCCTCACAAAGTATTTGAGGTAGGAAGTTGAACTTTTTACAGATTATTTATTGGAATATGGGCTACAACTTACCACAGGGATTTTACAAAATTTTAGTTTACTTATTAAAGATGATTTTTTTTCAATTGCAATGAAAATTCACAACTTTTTTTGCAGTTTTTTATTTATATATTCAAAAATATACAGTTTTTTGGAAAAAGGCTGCGTTAAATTATGCAGAAGGTACTGTGTAACATTTACTGAAAGTTTGAAACAAACATGTTTGGAAGATCCTTAGAACACATGTAATTAGTATGAGAAAATAAAAGTTTTGGGAATCGAGCGACAAAGATTGGATTAACTTTTTAGTGCATTCCAGGTCCATAGGATGGATTATCTTCATCCTCTGCAAACTCCTCCTCCAGCTTCCTCTTGTTCCTCCTCCTGTTTACTCTTGCTTGTATTTCTAGACTCTTTACAGCCCTGTCTGCAGCCCGAAGGCGTTCCTTGTCTAAAGCAAGCATCGCTCGTTGTTGTGTTCGTAGATTTTGCTACCATTTTCTTCAGTTGCAGTTACTGCAACACTGTTCCAAAAGGTGGTCATGTATGAACACTTATCACATTTCAGTTGTATTTCACTAGCAAGTCCTACGTGCTTTATTATGGAGAGTTCCAGACCAACTTCACTACAACGAATACATCTTACACAGTTTGAAAAAATTCCTTTGAGAACCGACATATCAAATATTTCATTCACATCCGATTCGCCCATAAAACATTCATAGTTTTCACTCATTGAACCAAGCTTCTTCTGTGAAGTATTTTCTTTCCCACTTTGACTGCTATGGGCAGGTGTACTTGAGAGGTTAGGTTCACTCACTTGGTTATCGTCTTTATTGTTTACAGTAATAACACATACCTTTGGCTTTCCAACATTTCTCCTTTTCTTAAAAGCCTTCAGAGGATTTCTAATAACTTTTCTTTTACTCATTATTATACTTCAACAAAACAGAGACTCAAGAAACAGAATTAATTACGAATATTTTCGAGATAACGACAGAGTAAATAAACATGAAACAATCGCCAATCACACCAGCGATATACAGGGTGTTACAAAAAGGGACGGCCAAACTTTCAGGAAACATTCCTCACACACAAATAAAGAAAAGATGTTATGTGGACATGTGTCCGGAAACGCTTAATTTCCATGTTAGAGCTCATTTTAGTTTCGTTCTTTCACCTACGCTCAATGGAGCACGTTATCATGATTTCATACGGGATACTCTACCTGTGCTGCTAGAACATGTGCCTTTATAAGTACGACACAACATGTGGTTCATGCATGATGGAGCTTCTGCACATTTCAGTCGAAGTGTTCGTACGCTTCTCAACGACAGATTCGGTGACCGGTGGATTGATAGAGGCGGACCAGTTCCATGGCCTCCACGCTCTCCGGACCTCAACCCTCTTGACTCTCATTTATGGGGGCATTTGAAAGCTCTTGTCTACGCAACCCCGGTACCAAATGTAGAGACTCTTCGTGCTCGTATTGTGGACGGCTGTGATACAATACGCTATTCTCCAGGGCTGCATCAGCGCATCAGGGATTCCATGCGACGGAGGGTGGATGCATGTATCCTCGCTAACGGAGGACATTTTGAACAAAGTGTTTGAAGTCACGCTGGTACGCTCTGTTGCTGTGTGTTTCCATTCCATGATTAATGTGATTTGAAGAGAAGTAACATAATGAGCTCTAACATGGAAAGTAAGCGTTTCCGGACACATGTCCACATAACGTATTTTCTTTCTTTGTGAGTGAGGAATGTTTCCTGAAAGTTTGGCCGTACCTTTTTGTAACACCCTGTATATTGAACCATCACAGGTTAGCCACAACACATACTTTATCTCACATCACTAAAATGTACCTGATGAACACGGACGTTAATAATAACACCATTTGACAGCAGTTTAACAGCGCCACAGTGGGTCACGCCCATGTAGAACACATTTCAAAAAAAATTTAAAAATAGTTGTAGTCTTCGGAATTGAATAAATTATATATCTATTCTGCAGATTCAGAAAACGCAAAAAAGTAAAAATTCAACTTTTCATGATTTTGAGCCTTTCCGGAGCCCCTTAACATCTGAGGTCATCAGTCCCCTAGACTTAGAACTATTTAAACCTAACTAACCTAAGGACATCACACACATCCATGCCCGAGGCAGGATTCGAACATGCGACCGTAGCAGCAGCGCGGTTCCGGACTGAAGCGCCTAGAACCGCTCGGCGGAGAAGTATACTTTATTGTTGGTATTTCTAAGCAAGTTAGAAATTTTGGGTGACGCTGTGCCTGGATAGGGAATGCTTGTGAAGCTATGTATCGTGTCAGTTGTTATTCCTGCAGTGCATCTATTACTGATGTTGGCCTGTTGCTGGATAGTTTGTCAACTGGTTTTCCCGATTATCCATTATTTATTATAGTTTCTTTAAAGGTATTAATTTCTTGTGTTAATGCTTTTAGATTTTCTTTGTGTCCATAATACATTCAACTTCTCAGAATGTTGTCTTCGCCGCTCTTGAGACTAAGTTGTTCGTCTGGTCTTCTTGGGTTATCCTGCTTGCCAATGGTCAAGTCGTGAATTTTCGTTCTAAAATGTTTTCTGTCTGGTAAAACAAGCTGTGTTATTCCTGCTTCTTCCGGGTCTTCTTTACAGCATGCATTCATTTTAATGTATCAATTTTTGATTTATTGCGAATTTCGTGGAATTTCACAACCTGTCTAGTCAAGGTTGTTGGTTCCATTCTTTTAACTTGTCTATAGAATCTTAGCCGATGTTTCTTCATATTCGGATATCTGCGTATATTTTTCAGTTTCCTTAAAATTTTCCTGATTACTTTTTATTCTCTCATTTGGGCTTCTTCAGTGTCTCTCTATCCTTTTAAAACGTGTACTTCAGCCCCATAACAACACTTTGGTTTGATGACAGCGTTGCAATGTCTTAGTCTGGTGTAACTCAACATCCATATTTTTGCTGTAAATGACTTTTGTAAGCATGAAGGCTGTTTCTATTTTGTGACAAGTAATTCACCGCAGTGCTGGTGGTGTTGATACAAAGAAGAGAAAACATTACTTCATATCCACAACAGTTGCCGAAGTTGACATTTCATCAGAAAGGAACCCAATGAATTTCGCAGAGCGAGAAAGAAGTGGCAGATGAAATATTAGTGTTTCTGCAATGAAAGTCAGTGGAATGTGTGGTGTCGTATATTCTCGACTGTGCGGACAATGTACATGAGGAATACAATGATGATGATACGTGCTTTACGAGTGAAAATGATACTGAAACACATGTCGAGCTATGTAGTTCTTCATCTCTGTTGGACAGGAAGCCACAAATGTCGTCTCCAGTGAACCATAGTAAGGGATAATCGTTGTCCAAGAAGTGGGTACCAAACATAACTACGCACACTGCAGACCATCCGCAGCATAGTAAAAAAACAACTATGAAAACGTCCGCAGCAATATGACCACGAAGTGCATTAGAAAAACTATACGGATATTCAAGGGAGGAGAAGGCCCACTTGTTGCAAAATCTGGTGTCTGCGCATTTCAAGGTTGTTGGATACTATTTACAGGAAGTGTATGATAGTGACCTACTACGTTGAAATTACGCGGGACGTAAATTACAGAGATTTCAAGGCAAACAGTGGATGGTTGCATAACTTCAAACAGTGCTACAGAACTGGAACACGTAAGACGAAATTTCAAACATAGCGTCAACCTGACGATGCACAGCACTGTATGGAATCGATACGAAAATTGTTAATCTGGATGGTAAATTGTCTGGAAAGTTATTTATTGTGATACTAGAGGTTGGAAGTGTTCTGCCCCTATGATTCTTCCTCCTGTGTAAATCATTGTGATAGCTGTGGCCCACCATTTTTTAAATCGATGCTCATAGTGCAAGTTAATGGTTTGTTTCGAACATTTCTCGAATGTCGACGATGTCCATTTTGTAAAGTGTAATACGTACATCCCACAGACGTTTGGTTTCTGCAACCTCTGGGACACTCGTTTTCTGTCGCCCTCCTGATGCACACGGTGGATCACTAGCAGCTAATATTTCTCCTGTCATAATTATTCATACAACGCTTTCAAATGAGCCTTACTAAAGATTGAACTTGCGACCTCGCACTCAAGGTGTTTCTTGTGAGATAGAATTTCCTATGGGAAAGGAAGAAGGAAAATCCCTACTTAAGACTAACATCTATTTTGCTTTCCTGTTTATGTAGTGAATGTGTCAATAAAGTTTACAAGTCATACGGAATTTTCTGAGTTTCCCATAAGTTTGGCATATTCGCTGTAATGTGTTCTAAGGTTTTAGGACCAGCCGATTTCAGGAGTTCTATAACAATTCCGTCTTCATAAAGTTCTTTGTTATTTTTTACCTTTTAATTTGTCTAGCAATTTCCCTTCGTTTAGTGTTTGTCGATCGGGACTGATTTTTAGATGAATTTCTGGCGGAAATCTTTCTGTGGGCTCAGGCCAGTTTCGAAGTTTTTTAAAATGTTTGCGAATTTCTCTACAGTTTTCTTTTTTGTTTGTGCCAACTGCCACTTTTCTTCTTGAATCAGAGATTTTGTGGTTGGTACACATTTGGCGTTGTTTTAAAAGTTTTGTAAAATGTTCTGGTGTTGCTTTTTTGTGTGTCTTCTTCAGTTTCACGGAGCTGACTGTTCTCATATTGTCCTTTTGTTTGTCTATTTAATTTTAAAGCTTATTTTCTAGTTACCAGTTTTTCCACCTTTGTAACAGAATTTGGTTTTTGGCGGTATTGATCTACTTTACAGTTATACTTTATTAATTCTTTAGTGGTACTCAAAATTTCTAAATTAGAGCTTAACTTTCGTCAGTTGTACCAATTCGAAAAATTCGAATTATTTCCCGCAATGATTACTTGACTAATTTTAGTAGGAATACATTTATATTATTCTTCATCCGAGTGTTAAGATAATTTTCTGATTTTTCTTCATTTCAATTTATGGTAATCTGTAATCTTACGCTTTACGTAGCAACCTCTCTGATTCGAATGTAGCACTGACGCTGTTCCGAAGATCTGCTCATGTATCTTTACTGCCGGTGACGACAACAATAGAGGTAATGAGATTGTTGTCAAGTAAAGTGGCTATGCTGTATTGTTTTCCAAAGTTTTAATCGTAGAAAAATATTTGTGCTCCGTGACGATATTTTGCTAGTTATTTAGTGTCGTCAATAAGCACAAGCCGTGCCACGCGATTGCAGAAAGTGTCTCGTGAGCAAAAAACACATCGTGGCGACTTGCCTCCGCACTCGTATCCGCTTACTGATTTAAACGTAATCTCGCAACAGAACGACAGCGTCAAGAAATCAAACCACTGGCACCTCGTTACCTGACGTAGGTTGTATCGAATCACAAGCTTCCGCCAGGACAGGGTCTCATTCCCAAGCGCGGCGCTGCAGCAAACAGAAATTCTAGCACAACTTTCCGTCCGCAGCATTTGCCTGTACGAGAAGACGTGAGAAGACGACCTGTGGGTTCGGAGTCGGGTGACACGCAACAGAACACAAGGACAGACGACTCCTAGCATGACGTCAGCATGAAGAGAACCACGATCAGCCTCTCAAATTCTGACATAAGCATTACCAACTGTTACACAGCCAGTCGTTATCCTCAAGTTCCGTTTGACGTCAGTCATTTGAATATGGGCTGACCTGCTCACAGTAACACCAGGAAGCTTTCAGTTGTTGAGTGAACAGGAAAGACGAAAGCCATTCAAAAGTGGCATACACTTTTGATTTCACTTAAAAATACGTTTAACACACAGAGTACGAAGGACAGCTCACGTATGAACTGAAGAGCTTCGGGCCCATTTTTTCTGATTGATTTGCATTTGCAAAGACATAACACAGTTTAATTTCACCAAATAACAGAACTTTGCGAAAACAAACACTGCTACACTCACACTACCACTGAGAATGAAAGGAAAATTAAGCAGAATACTCAATGAAAACTCGTGCATCCGTAAGGAAGTCAATTTGTGAAGGGTACGACAATTTTGTCGCCAGAAAAGTATTAAAATATTTATTAGAAAATCTTAGAAAGTCCTTGTCATGTCATTCAAGTTAGTTAACGGTTTGAAAGGAAAGAAAATCTGTTGCGAAACAGTCTTGTGATAAAACTAAAGAGAATAGACAGAAAGTCGAAATATTAAATTGTGCTTGTTGAAACTCTTTCTCTTGTCTTCGTTTGCTTCCTAATAAATATTGTGGAAAATGTGATTCTGCCTTTGTAAAACATAATTCTTGTTTTAATGCCCAAACATGTTTCTGAGATGTTTCTCCATCTTCAGTGGTTTTATTTAAAGTCTGCCAATTAACATATGATCATTTCAAAAGTTCTGCACACTGTAAGGAAGTATTTAAGAAAACAATTTATTTTACAAAATACCTTTACAGGCCTGCAATATAATCTCCATTCTTTATTATGACAGCTTCCCAACGTTTTGGCAACTTCAGTATCCCGGAGGGGGTACCTTCATTGTTGACTTGTATCATTACACGGTTCACCTTACTAGAATCTTCATCAATTGAATCAAAACGTTTTCCACGAAGTTTCGTTCTGTTTGCGATATAAATCGTTCTGGTGGCTCATACCAAGACTCTATGGGGGGTGGGAAAGTACATCCCATCCATATTCGTCAAGCGTTTCTCTCACTGGTATGGCAATATGCGGTCTTACATTAGCGTACAAAATGAGGACACCAGCTGCAAACATCTCAGGTCTTCTTTGACGAATTTTCGGGTGCAAAACATCTTACAGGAACAACTTGTAGTACGCGCCTGTTGCATATGTCCCCTGAGGCACTTTATTTGTAGCTGTGACTACATTCATGTCACAAGCAAAGACCATCATCAGTTTCTCCTTTGACTGTTGGCGGTGGAATTTTTTTCGGGCTCTGAGAGACACTTTTCCATTGCGACGACTGAGAATTCTGTTCTGGCTCAAAATCTAGTATCAGGTTTCAGCAAATGCAACAGTTTTTTCAGAAATTGTTATCGTTCACTTCGATAAAGTTGAAGCAATTTTCCTACGATTCTTTTGAGACCTGCTTTCCGCTCTTCACTCAGTCATGCGTAACCCATCTGGCAGCAACTTTTCTCGTCTTCAGCTTTTCAGTAACGATTTTGTAAACTGAAGTGACACACATCCAGTCCCCATACGCAATTTTCTCACCTATTTTTGTCGATCCTCTCTCAAAATATCATTGACCAAAACTTGAGAAGTGTAGTCAATTGCAGTTGATGGCCTGCTACTTCTTGGATTGTTCTCAGTGCTTACCCGAACTTCAAGGAAACGAGCAGACCAACGTGATACCGTGCTATGATCCATTTCACTATTCCCACACACCTCTCTCCAAGTGTCGTAAATTTTTGTTGTGTTCTTTCCACGTAGGGATTTTATTTGACATAGGAACGTGGTCACTACTTGATCACGCATACGCATGTACAGTGTGCAGGACTTTTTTTAAATGACCCTCGAATGAGGCATTTTTGCATCAAAATGCATAAAGTTTTTGAGTATACGGTATTTATCTTAATAAAAGTACTAACAGAAAAATATATACTTATATATTACATCAACATTACACATTGATAGTCATGCGCTTGTCAGACATTCACAATACACTTATTAATATGCTCCAGTAATCTGCAGTTTATCTGGGTTTTCCATGTTATGTTACGTAATTTGGTAAATTTGGCAATTGTAGTTGTACTGCGAATATAAAACAGCCGTAGGAACATCACTGTGTAATACTGAGGTACATATTTTTACTCTTAATGTTTTTCTGTTAATCTTTTATTAATTTAAATGCCATAACTCGAAAATTGTTGTGTATTATGATGCAACTTTCTTAATAATTTATTTGACAGAAAATAAATGAACCCACTGAAGATGGAGAAACTTCTCCGAAATATGTTTAATATTAAATAAGAAGAACTGCCTTTTCTCAAGGCAAAAACGCATTTTCCGTGTGATTTATTTAAGTCCGCATTTAAAAATGCATTCAAGAATTATGATATCGCCATATCAATGTCAGACCGCTGCCTACATTTGCATACGACAAATATTGAAATGAACATCCACAATACAGAAAAATCATTTACTGCAGCTCAAAGCGAGCCAAGCATCATGTCTGACAAAATCTGTATTAAATTTAACATTCCATACAGTGCAGAATTATCCCCTTTAGACAAACTCACTTTTATCGAGAACCTCTCGTTCAGCGAATATTCCCACATGCCTGAAAAAGAGCGCAGGGCAGAACTATTTATAAAAAAGTTTAGAGAACGGATACAAAGAATTAGAGATCATTATTGTTAACATCCACCTGTTTCAAGATGCTAGAGAATGGAGGAAAAGAAGCTTCTGTCAATGAATCAGCACTTCAGTAAAAACCTCTTGTGTGCAAAACAGTTCGTAGACACACTGCGTTTAAAATAATAGTGCTCAGCAACTACAGATTAATAAAACCCTGCCGGCCGAAGTGGCCGTGCGGTTAAAGGCGCTGCAGTCTGGAACCGCAAGACCGCTACGGTCGCAGGTTCGAATCCTGCCTCGAGCATGGATGTTTGTGATGTCCTTATGTTAGTTAGGTTTAACTAGTTCTAAGTT
Source organism: Schistocerca americana (assembly GCF_021461395.2). Taxonomy (NCBI): domain Eukaryota; kingdom Metazoa; phylum Arthropoda; class Insecta; order Orthoptera; family Acrididae; genus Schistocerca; species Schistocerca americana. The sequence continues at coordinate 544,476,233 of NC_060130.1, forward strand.
CTAGGGGACTAATGACCTCAGCAGTTGAGTCCCATAGTGCTCAGAGCCATTTTTTTAATAAAACCCTATAGCTTATTAACATGTAATAAATTTCGACAGTACCATAGATAACGGTTTGCTAAGGACATAAGTACTTCAAGATTGTAACGTAAAAGTTATAACATAATTTATAATTAATGGAAACGTACAAAAATTCTGTATCAACAGCTTATACGTTTTTTTCAGATGGCTTGGAAATGATCATAGTGTCGAAATGAGCTCATAGCCACAAGAACAGCTGATTAAAATACTATTATAGCAGCGTTATTGGTTAACATTATTTAATGTCTTTACAAGAAATTGACGACGCTGTAGGCCTACGCGAAATAGAAATACTACAATTGCTCTACTATTAAAGTAAGAAAACCCGCGTAATCTATACGAAAATGTGTCGGAGATGCTCGGAGAACGTAAAAGGGAATCTTTGGAAGGAGGACAAAATTGTTCTCACAGAAACCTAATGGATTTTCGAGAAAATCTCTGCGAAAATATTTTTGGCTACATCGCATATCTTCTTAAGGACCGTAAAAATATGATAAGAGAGTTTATGGTGGGTACGCACTCGTGGTCTAGGGTTAGCGTCTTTCATTAGTAATCAAAACGTCATCGGACTCAAAGAAACAAAGGACTAAAAAGACAGAGGCCTTTTGATCTTATTGTTGCAGCATTCGGTCCGAAGACTGGCTTGATGCAGATCTCCGTGCTAGACTATCCAGGGCAAGCCTTTTCTTCCCTTAGTAACTATTGCAACCTACATATTCTGAACCTTTTTATTTTATTCGTGCCTAGGTCTCCCTCTCGAATTTAACTCCGTCCCCCCCCCCCCTCCTCCCCACCACTCCCGTCCCCACACGCCCAGACACACACACACACACACACACACACACACACACTCACTCTCTCTCACACACACACACACACACACACAATTTCTCTCCAGTACTAATTAACTCCAGTACTATTAACTGCTTCTTTCTTTTAGTTATTTTGTTCCATAAATTTCATTTTTTCACTGCCTCTTCATTAGTTATTCTATCTATCCAGCTAATCTTCAGTATTCTTTTGTAGCAACACGTTTCGAAAGCTTCAATTCTCCTTTTGCATGAACTGCTTGTCGTCCATGTTTCACTCCCGTACAGGGCTACGCTCCAGGCAGATACCTTCAGAAAAAACCTCCTTACATTAAACGTTTAAAAAATCCTACTTTTCAGACGTGCTGTCCTTGCTAATACTAGTCTTCACTCTATGTTCTCTCAGTTTCAACAATTATCAGTTGTTTTGCTGCCCAAATAGCAAAATTCATCTATTACTTTTAGCGTCTCATTTCGTAATATAATTTCCTCTGCATCGCCTGATTTAACTCGTCTACATTCCATTACATTTCTTTTTGTTTTTTGTTGATGTTCACCTTATAATCTTTCCTGAAGACATCCATTCCGTTCAACTGATCTTCAAAGTCCTTTGTCATCTCTGACAGATTTGCAGGGCCCTCAGCTAGCCTCACAGTTTTCATTCCTTTCCCTGAATTTTAATTCCCTTCCCAAATTTGTGCATTGTTTCCTTCACAGTTTACGCAGTGTACAGATTGACTAATTTCAAAGATATGCTACAGCCCCGTCCTACTACCATCCCTTTCATGTTCTTCGACTCATAACAGCAGTCCGTCTTCTGTTCAAGTTGCAAAAAGTCTAATCTCTCGCTCTCTGTGTTTCATTCCTACTACTTTCAAAATTTCAGAAAATGTAGTTAGTTCCACGCTGCCAACAGCTTTCTCTAAACTTACAATTCTATAAACTTCGATTTGCTTTTCGTCAACCTATATTCTAAGATACTTCGTTGAGTCAATATTCTCTCATGTGTTCCTACATTTCTGTGGAATCAAAAGTAATATTTCCCGAGGTTAGCTTCTACGAGTACCAGTTTTTCCGCAATTCTCTACATAACATTCGTACCTGTCGGCGCCTTCTTCCTTTTGAACTGGAATTATAAAATTCTTCTTTAAGTCTGAGGGTATTTCGCCTGTTTGACGTGCCCTGTCAAATTCTCCTCGAAGTATCATACCTCCAATCTCTTCTCGTTTACTTCCTCTTACCTTTCTATTATATCGCCTTCAAGTTCACTTCTCTTGTATAGACCTTCTGTATATTCCTTTCATTTTTCAGCTGTCCCCTGTTTGCTCCATTCTGACTTGCCATAGATTTCCCGATATTCATGCAGCTGTTTCTCTAATCTCGAAAGGTCTCTTTAATTTTCCTATATTCGCTATCTATCGTTCCCCTAGTTATGCATGCTTCCACATCTTTGCCGGTGTCCTCTTGCCATTCCTGAATAGCCAGTTTACATTTCCTGTCAGTCTCATATTTTAGACGTCTTTATTCTCTTTAGCCAGTGTCGTTTGATAAATTTTTTTAATTTCCAGCTATTGTCAGTTAAATTCAAGATCTCCTTTGCTATCCAGGGATAAATACCAGGAATAAATACTTGACCTTGTCTTTTTACCTATTTTTTCCTCTGCTGCCTTCATTATCTCATCTTTCAAAGCTACTCATTCGCCTTCTACAGAACTTCTTTTTCCTGTTTCAGTCAAACGTTGCCTAATGCTCCGTCTGAAACTCTCAACAACCTCCGGTTCCTTCAATTTGTCCAGGTTTCATCGCCTTAATTTTCTACCTCTTTGCAGTTTCTTCAGTTTTAATCTGCAGTTATAAATATGGTTAGAGTGTACATTCGCCGCTGGAAATGTCTCAGAGTTTAAAATCCGGTTCGGAAATCTTTGCCTTATCATTGTATAATCGGTCTAAGACCTTCTAATGTCTTCAAATCTTTTCGAGGTATACGGTCTTCTTACATGATTCTTAAACTGAGTATGCGGCTTCTTGTTTCATTCCTTTACCCGGTTCATGTTCTTCAACTATTTTTCCTTCTATGTTTTTGATTTACCTATTGTTCCTCTTCTAGTGAACGACTTTTTCATCCGCTTTACTTATAACTCGTTACTCTTTACTATTGAAGATGATTGACCTTGTTACTCTCTGTTCAAATGCAAACGAATCACTACGTGACGCAGAAGAAGGAAATAATAAGTGATTGAAACGGTGGCATTTCTGAACTATGGTAGCACGCAGGTGAAATGCACTCACTGTCACACAGTCACGAAAGCCGCATAAAACGGAAGTAAGAATGGCCTGAACACAGCTATATTCGAACACGGGTTAAATGAAGTGACCATACACCGCTTCAGATGGTCAAATCCAAGAACCATTTGTCAATTTCATGAATTTCCCATTTATTACTATTTATAAAGCGAAAATGTATTCCTGATCGTATACTTATTAAGGAGAAAATTTAGCGACAATAGGTGAAGAAAGTCCGTAAACTGTACAATAAAGCCCAAAGCTAATTTTATTTACTTTACCAGGTCGTTCTAAATACTCCAAAAATTGTCTGTATGCCTAAAACTAATTCTACGTAGGTAATGTTACAAAATTTCGGCGTGCAACGATCTATATTAGTTATGAAACTGTAGCCTAATTCCTCAGCCCTAATCAAATAATGGCGTGTTAGAAAACACTCTCTTCGCAACACGGAACTTTGATCGTAGGTCAGTTCTGGCCTGGTTTATGAGTGTGACGGCGAGGAGAGAGGCGCATGAGCAGGAACAGTGAAAGGCCACTCGAGTTTCGGTCTCCGGTCTGGTCGTTCACCTTGGAGGAATGTTGCAATCAGAGTACAGCAGTGTCAGAGACAACTTTCTCATAGTAAGAGTGGCAGCTTGATCATCTGGAGAGCTCGTATTTGTTAAGCAGGTATCAAGTGCATTACGTTCACGAGCAACTGTTGGAGTGACTTAGCGATTCCGCATGAAATATGTACAATATAACTGCCTAAGAAGACAATATCGGGTTGGTCACTTTTATGTTTCCCAATTTTTTTAACTTTGTGTTCTGCCTTACGGCAAGTCCTGTCATGGGGGAAGCCTTGTCAGAGGGGTCCTCCGCATGAGAGTCTAGGGAAGTGATTCGAGTGGTGGCTTCCCGTTGCCTTCCCCTGATGATGATGAAATGTTAATGAGGTCAACACATCACCCAGTCCCTGAGCGGACAAAATCTCCGGCCCAGCCGGGAATCGAACCCGGGTCCCTTGGCGTGACAGACCGCCGCGCTGACCACTCAGCTATCGAAGCGGACTATATTTCCCAATAGTTCTTCGTAATTCTCATATAACTTATTTTGATTGCATTTGTTGATATTAATTTAAATAAAGGAAAATTAAGTTAAGGAAGCTTAAAATTAAATAAGCAAAATGTACGGCAATTATTTAGTAAAATATTCTGATGGGGAAACCATATACGATGAAGTAGAGCCGTGCAACACTGGTGGCTAATGAGCACTTAGACACCGAATTTTACATCTATTTTCTGCATATCACTACAAATTGGCGAAAGAGGGTACACTTTTATTGCACACTACATTGAAATTTCTTGCTTTTATAATTACGAATGAGATTTGGGAAGAACGATAGTTTGTACCCCTCTGTGACAGTTGCTATTAGAATAATTTTATATTCACGTTCTGCACAGGATCGATTTGTACAGCCTGCTTTATATTCATTAAATATCTCCTGAAAGTTGGTCCTTGCAAACTTCTAACCGGGAAACTCCCCATCGCAACCCCCCCCCCCCCCCCACCCCTCAGATTTAGTGGTAAGATGGCTCAGCGGGATAGCCGGTCAACGACTGAACACAGATCAAGCATGAAAACAGGAAGAAGGTGTACTGAACTGCACAAAAAGGTTAAAAATAAAAAAATAAACTCAAGACGTGCAACATCGTGCGCATTGGAATAGTGGCGACTTCGTGGTTCTGTGATCGTTGTGTGGGACTGCAAAGGGCGAGATCCGTGTTGAAATCATCCTCATGCCCTTTTTGTTTCACAAAATTATGAACTGTCTGTCCAGTCATTGACGTGTCTGTTTGCTGTGTTCAAATTTCTGTCTGTATAATGGTGTAGCGTCCGTTTTCAATAGTGAAGTGTAAGGAAGGGGCCTCCAGAAATTCGTACCTCCTATTTGTTCTACACAATTATCACATGTTATGACTCCTGCGTTCCGTTTTGAAAGTTTTGACTCCTGAATTTCTTTGTTGTAACATGGTTTACACCCGTTCATTTGTCGTTTTCGTTTCTGTGAGAGTTGTATGCGGCTTCTCGATATCACATTTACTTGGGACGGTAAGATAACTGATATCCTGTAACCAATGTGTAGTATGACAACTACCAAGACTACAGAAGGAGAACAAAGACGTCAGTGACCGTACGGGAAGTTCAAACACCTAGACCACGCAACCACGACGCTGTGATTCTTGTAATTCACGCGACGTTGCACATATTGAACTTGGACCGTTCATTGTTTCTATTTTTCCTATTTTTTCACAGTTCACTAAAACGTCTTCATGTTTTCATGATTGATCTGTGTTCAGTGTTTGACGGACTATACATTGGGCCATTTTACCACTAAATCTATGTGGGTGCGCGATGAGAAGTTTCCATTGCAAGTAAGTTTCCGTCTGAAACTAAGCTCGTTTCTTCGAGTATCCGTCACCGCGACTTATTAAAATTTCAGATGTGAGGAAGAAGCCTGTAACCATTGTGCTGTCCTTTATACGAGTAAACGTTCGTTGTCCTCTACTAGTTTCATACGTTTGAGAAGTATTCCAGTTCACCCCACACAAGTGTTAGTAAACAATTTCTTCCGCAGGCGTACTGCAGTTTCTGAATATGTTATCGACAAATGGAAGGCTTTGGTTTGTTCTGCTCAATATTGTGCACGGCTTGAAGATCGCTCATTGTGTCCAGTTTTCTCAGCCATGGCAACAGTAACTTATTCAAGAATTTGTGGCGCAAATGGCCGTCGACCTCTTGCAGGAGGAATTCCCAAATCGCTAGTTAGTATGAACTTCCGAATCGTGTTCTACAACTCCGATGCGGAAAGAAGACCTCTCCGTATTCCTCTAATGCGTCGATACTCGCGAAGAGTAGCAGCCCTGTTGCTGTTTTTTTGATAAAACAGATTTACCAGTAAAGCCCTGTTCATCTTATCCAGACCCATGTTGACTGTCACCAATTGTAATGCAGGCTGGCATTTGTGTTTCAACCCTACGTCGCCGTACCAGTACCGACGCCTAACGTTAAGTCCTGATACTAACGACGGAGAGGCTTCATCCCCGCCGCAACCGCAGTGGTCCACAACCCCACGACGACTACCGCAGTCCACTTCATCCCTCCGCCGCCCCACACTGAACCACTCTTTCAGGGTTATTGTGTAGTTCAGGCCCCAGGGGACCCCTTCCCCTCCCCCTCACCGCTCCTCATCCCCCCTTCCCCCTCCCCCCCCCCCCACCCCAAGGGAACCTCTCACACCAAACGAGAGTAACCCCTATGTTTGCGTAGTAGAGTAATGGTAGTGTACGCGTACGTGAAGAACGTGTTTGCGGAGCAATCGCCGACATAGTGTAGCTGAGTCGGAATAAGGGGAACCAGCTCGCATTCGCCGAGGCAGATGGAAAACCGCCTAAAAACCATGTACAGACTGGCCGGCTCACCGGACCTCGACAGAAGTCCTCCGCGCGGATTCGTGCCGGGAACCAGGCGCTCCTTCCCAATCCGGAAAGCCGTGCGTTAGGCCGCACGGCAAACCGGGCGGGCTGGCTGAGCGTTACTTCACTATTAATTGTACTGAAAAATTCTGGTCGCGCACCTGATTGGTCGTGACCATGGAACAAGTCTTAACAGCTGTGATGAAGAGTTATGAAGTGCTGACTCATGGTCGTGGCATAATGAATTGTGTTGCTTCTATCTTATGCCTCCAACACATCTGCGAACAATATAGATTTTCACTGGAGTACATTCTGGAATACCTTGACAACATTTATACAGGGTGTCCCAGAAATATTGCGACCAACTTCAGGGTGTTGCAGAGGGTGTCTACAGGAACAATGCGAGGATGGGAACACGTGTCCGGAAAAGTCATCTAACGACGCTACGAGTGTCGAAGTTATAGGCACCGTCCCCTGACACTAGGCCATCCATTCGGCAGCAAACGTGGCTTGGTATGCTGACGAACAGTAGGCGGAACGACTCGCAATGTTCTTTGCTATTTGGTAATCACACACTGACTGCTTCGATCGCCAGGGGAGAAGATAGAGATAGCTGCTGCATAGAAAGACCTTGTATGCTATGGATGAGGTACTCTGTTGCCTTGGTAAATGCCGTTTTCAGACACGAATTTCCATCCACAGCTTATTTTTCTCCTGAAATGCTCTAAAGTCTCCAATGTTTTTCGGTATGCAAGAGAAAAATAAACTGCAGACAGAGTCACGTGTCTGAAACCGTCATCCACCAAGGCAACAGATTATGGCATTCATAGGGTGCAAAGCCTGTCTATGCATTAGCTAGCTCCAGCTTCTCCACTGGAAATCGTGGCAGTCAGTCGCGATCACTGAACAACAAACAACATTGCGAGACGTTCCGTCTATGGTCAGCGTGCAAAGTCACGTTTGCTGAACAAGGTGTGGCCTAATTGCAGACGGTGGCGCCTATAACGTCGACGCTCTGTAGTGTCGTTGGATGACGTTTCCAGGCACGGGGTCCTATTCTCTATTTGTTCCTCAAGGCACCACCTACAGCCACTCGAAGTCTCTTGCAACATTTATGGGATGCCCTGTACGTGAGGCCTTCCTCTGTATTCAGAGATAATCTTGATACTGAGAAGCTAAGTGGATGGTCTCTGAAAGAGTGCCACTGTTTCAGATTAAGGATATATTTTCACTTATCGCAGGAACTATTGGTCGTGAGGAGATGAACTGTTATGTAGCTCGACGAGTTAGCATCAGCTGCATGAAGATAATCTTGGGAGAAAGTTTTAAGGATGCGAACCTGAAATGAAAGAATTATGTCATTACCCTACCCTCAGAGTAAGATTATAACAACCGCGTCCGTTCCAGTATGTGACAGTTATGTGAACTATGTGTAAAACATTTCCGATAATTCGTCTTCTACAAAGGAACTTCATTATAATGCAGATGTCTGAAATGGCAGCATAGGGCACTGTGGTAAAACGGACAATAGAAGATACCGATGTCATGATAATGAACACTGCTATATCAACGGCTTCTGACTTCGATAGTGTTCCGATGACAGGTGAAGATGTAGATATTCTGATTTTGCGACAACGTTAATTTCTACTCAAAAATACGAGTAACATCTAGTTCCAGAAGAGCAGGGAAACATGGCTATACTTCAACTCCCTTTGACAAGAGAAGAATAAAGCCTGCACCATCTTCAAAAAACACCCTTCCCTAGCTCACGTAGTTGGTAATTCCAAACAGCCAACACAAAATTTATGCAGTTGGGGAAAGGTTTCTCGTGACATTGTACGAGGGAGACTATGAAAGGAGATACACTGGTCAGTCTTCGCCTGCTGGCCACAAGTGAAATCTAAGGGATGTCAAAAGAGTTGCCTATGCCGCCAATGGTTAGGGATCAGGGTATGAGTGTCTCTGTACTGATACTTTTTTAAAGCGCTTAACAAAGGTGTGTAGTTGCCACCGAGGGTTCAAATGGCTCTGAGCACTATGGGACTTAACTTCTAAGGTCATCAGTCCCCTAGAACTTAGAACTACTTATACCTAACTAACCTAAGGACATCACACATATCCATGCCCGAGGCAGGATGCGAACCTGCCACCGTAGCGGTCGCGCGGTTCCAGACTGTAGCGCCTAGAACCGCTCGGCCACCCCGGCCAAACTGGAGGATCTAGAGGGACCCTTTGCCATTTTATTCACGCATGTATCAATATCACACACCTCCGTGCACACTTGCACATGATGGTGCGATGAAAAATAATGAACACATTTTGCTGCTTTGGATCATGTTCAGCTCCCGTAAGATGAGTTTGAACCGTCCCTAGTAGTTCCACTCTGCATACCAGAGAAAAAAATTGTGGTCATGAAACACTCCGAAGGAATGAGATTGCATTCAATGTGGTTGCAGCCCCGAGACGTCCTTAGAAAAGGGCGGAATCTTCTGAGAACTGGTGTGTCCAAAACGATTTCGTTGGCCACCTATAAGTGAACTGCGTAATTTCAATCCTCGGAGTCGCGGTTCTGACCCAACCACAGAGGTGTCAAGAGAAGGGTTGAGATGTGGGTAAGCTGGAGAACGGTGTGATACGTCCACAGTCATGTTCGAAGATGTTTCTGGGTGCACTACAGACCATCATACGGCGAGAGCTGGAAAAACGTACTGCACCCAGGAACGTTATCGAACATGATAGTTTTGGTGGTCCAGGTGTTATTGTGTGGGGAGGCATCATGTTTCATGGGTGTACTCACCACCAAGTCTTTGAACACGGTACTCTCATAAGCCAACGTTATTGTAACACGGTAGAAGTTCCACTTGTGTGTCTTTTTATCTATGCATTCGGCCCTGAATTCATTTTTATGGATGACAATGCGCGACCATATCGGACTGTGCAGATGAAGGAGCTCTTAGAGAGGATATTCAGCGAATGGATTGGTTTGCCAGTTCATCTGTCTTAAATCCCTTGGCGCCCGTGGGAGATGCGTATTACAGCACGTCCACATGCGCCATCCATCAGTCGTCAATTGCGCTGTGGGACGAATGGAATGTCCTACGCGAGAACTCCTTACCAACTTTGTGGCCAGCACTGCAGTAGTTTGCAGAGCAGGCATTGCCATCAGTGGTGGCCACACACTCTATTAAGAACCACGTCCCACCTTTTGTAATGTCTTGGGGACCATCATACATCGGAGTGATTTCAGTGTAGTTATTGTCTTCGATCTAAAGTGTCACTTCTGTTCGTGTTTCTTTGAGTTACCTTCTGTACTATGCAGTAGCAGAAGTTCTTTCTATTTATGGTCCAATTTTTATCGAGCTGTGTTACTTGACAGTGACACATCATCCGAAAGTCCTTTTCGTCCGTCTTGCACACTAGTGTATTGTGGGGAGACTCCCTGTATGAGAACTCTAAGCAAATTCACCCGTACCTCGACAGTCATACGCATCTTATGCAACATGCGCGTCTAAATGTAACCGCCGATCTCGTGCAGTGAGACCCCATTTTCTACAACGCGCTTTGAACGATGTGCTTTGAAACATTTGTGCCTGCAGTAGCATTGTCCTCTGTCGTCTTATCTGTCACATATCTAAATCTTCATCTACAAGATTTCTCTTCAGTTCACACTTAAGGGCCTGGCAGAGAGTTCTTTGGACCACCTTCAGACTATTCCTGTACCGTTCCACTCTCTAATAGCGCGTGGTAAAAATGAACACTTCAGTCTTTCTCTACAAGCTCTGTTTTCTCTTATTTTATTACGAAGATCATTTCTCCCTAAGTAAATTGGCAACTACGAAATATTTACACATTCAGATGAGAAAACTTGTGATTGACATTTCGTGTAAAGATCCCGTTGCAAAGGAAAACGCCTTTTGTTTACTGATGGCTACCCCTACTCACTTACCATATCCGTGACACTCTCTCCCCCATTTCATGTTAATACAAAACGAGCTCCCCTTCTTTCAACTTTTTCGATGTCCTTTGTCAATCGTATCCGGTAAAGGTCTCACACTGCAGAGCAGTAGTCTAGCAGAGGACGGGCAAGCGTGGTATAGGCAATCTCTTTAGCAGAGCTGTGACGTCTTTTACGTGTTCTGGTAATAAAACGCAGTCTTTAGTTCGCCTTCCCCGCAACATTATCTGTGTGACCGTTCCAGTTTAAGTTGATCGTAACTGTAATTCCTAGGTATTTAGTGCGTGACCTCACCCTTTCTCCTTAGTGAGAAACTATTGCCACTTTTCGCACCACACATATATCGTGTCTAAGTCATTTTTCAGCTGGTTTTGATCTTCTGAAGACTTTACTAGACGGTACAAGATAGCATCATCTGCAAACAATCTTCGCGTATTCTACTGTACAAGGAGGGCAAGCCTCCGAACCCCACGTTTTATAATGAGGCGTGATCGTGCAGCATCTCGTCGCCTACTCGTGTTGTCATCGCCCTTAAACTACTTTCCATAGATGCTCATGCCGGTAGCACGAGAACAGCCGACCAGTTTCACCGTTTCCGACTTGCTTGTTGCCAGTCGTCTGGTCGTAACAATCTGCCATTCGTCAAAGTCTTTTATGCCAGTGAATACCATATTTGCAGCCGTATCGTAGCGAGGCGAGATTTAATTGCCGTTTGTCTCTGATTCTGTTATATAATTTTTTTATTGCATTACAAGCAGACAACGATAACAGGTGGCATTCAATCTCTCGGTGGGTGGAGGTTATAATGTTTCCCTCATCAGCGTATGTCTCAGAAATGATTTTCTTTTCCGCCCCAGCAAACTGTGATCTACCCATTTTTCAGGTCTTACCCTACCAAAGGCCAACATACTAAGCAACATAACAGATTAACCGTCTGAAACTCGTAATCTACGTTGAATACTGGTCTAGACATAGTAATAAAATTAGCTTCGCCATTAGGCAAGCAGTTTTAATGTCAAATAATTATTATTTAGTAATGAGGTACACTTTTATGAATCGCATTTTGGGGGAACAATTTATATGCTGCAGATATCTGTTATGCTATGTTTGGAAGATAATTTAGATAAACAAAAACTGTTAATTGTAAATAATGCACTAGAACTCATTAAATATAAATCATACAGGCTAATTAAGATAATGTACTTCTAAGTAGTAATGGCAATCAATAGAAATCAGAGAATTAGGTGTACCAACTACAGCACTATAATAAATACACTGCTCAACAAAAGTTTGGAATACTATCTTAGTATACTAGAGATCTCATTGACCTAGGCATTTCATGCATTATCCAGTTAGGGTCCATATACTGGGCGGTGTTTACTACTGGCACCCTTTGTGGCCGTTTCCCATTTATGTAAACATTCCGCTGTCGCGGGCCCCACACAGCTAGCGGTCCAGAATTAACAACAGCTTCATTAAGTTTGTGTTCATCACTGCAGTAATATGCCACGTAGAGGCATAAACTCTTTGATGGAGTCAGGATAGTGCCTTTACTTGCAGCAGGTCATACACAGCAAGATGTTACCGATCGGTTACATGTCACTCAAAGTGGCGTGTCTGAGGTGAGGAGAAAGTACAGAGAGACAAAAAATATGAACAACAGACATCGCAGCGGTCGTCTTCGTATGACAACACCAATGCAGGATCGTTTCCTCCAACTGTCGGCTCGCAGGCGCTCAACATCAACCGCCAGAAATATTGGAAATGACTTCTCCCAGGCAACAGGGATTCGTATCTCAGACCAGACTGTGACTAGGAGACTGCATCAGGATTTTCTTCATTCCAGGAGACGAAAGAGAAGTTTTTCACTGAACCAGCGGAACCGACGCAATGGAAGGACCTGGACTCTTGCACATCAACATTGAACCATTGCAGAATGGAGTAATATCATGTGGGTGACGAGACCAGGATTGGTTTACGACCGGACACTAGACGTTTTAGGGTTTGGAGACGCGCTAGACGGCACCAGGAACGCCGATACGTTCAGGAGATCTATCCGTTCTCAGGTGGAAGTGTAATTTTCTGAGCGCGAATAATGATGGGACGTCGGACACCTCTAATTCGCATCTACGGCAAGTTTACTGGTCGCCGATACCTTCAAGAGGTCCTAAAAACGACAGTAAGGCACTACAGACGTGAAATCGGTGACAATGCAAGCCCTCACCTTACTCTAGCAGCGTCTCAGTATCTTCAAAGATGCAGCATCAGCCGAATGCATTGGCCAGCAAAATCCCCAGACATGAATGCAATTGAGGATGCATGGGACTTGTTGAAGGTGTCCATTGCACAGAGTCCGAATCCACCTGACCACCTGACAATCTTCAGGACTTCACTGAAGCCGCCATTGAGGAGTGGGTCCCATACCCCAAGGTAAACGTCATGTAGAGCATGCCTCGCAGAGGGGAAGAAATCCATGTGCGGGGAAGACATATTCACTACTACAGAAGACTGATAATCACCATCATGAGATAAAGATTTCTGCTGTTTTTGTTTTCAAGGTGTACTCTTAGGGGAGAGCCTGCTTCGCTTCATAATGATTTTTTGTGACTAACTAAAGTCGTTCTTGTTTTCAGATGGAGTTATGTTAATCTTGTTAATAGAGTATTGTACGAACCTCAATGGGTGTGTCATAAGAAGTCATTGTAGTAAACTCTATGATATTCCAAACTTTTGTTGAAATGCGAATTATAAACGCTTTAATTTCTATAAACGTTTATAGTAGTTACTTTTTACAAGTTTAATTAATATCTTACTCTAAAGTGTTCAAAGTAAATGAGTAAACCTATTATCATCATAAACCAAGGCCTAAACACAATAACGTACGCTTTATGTGAATTACAGCTTCAGGCTATATCAGCGTTGTGATAATACAGTGTGTTTCACACACTTGATACTGAAATTTCATTGCTCATTTAGCGTCTGTGTTTTAAAATTGTCCTTTTAAACTGAGTACACTTAGAGTAAACACTTAGGCGTTATCGGAAGAGATCGACTAATTCACACGAAGAAATAATTTATTAAATCAAGAAGTAAAAAAGTTAGATTCTGTTAAAATCATCAGTTAATCGTATCTGTATTAACTGATTATGGCTAGAATATTTTGTCAGTAAGTTATGAACAAACAATTTATCATTAGGACATAGTTTTTGAAGATAAAGTGCGTTATGAAAGTCTGTGCTCAAGCTAGCAATGATAATTTCTACCCTACAAGATGTATGTACAGCAGACGTTGCCACAACGAAATTGTGTCTGATGGAATGTAGAAGATTCCATGTACTCTCCTCCTACACTGAAGCACCGAATCGTGCGCATCCAAATACAGAGATATGTAAACAGGTAGAATACGGCATTGCGGTCGGTAACGCCTATATAAGACAACAATGTCTGGTGCAGTTGTTAGACCGTAAATGCTGCTACAATGGGAGGTTATCAAGATTTAAGTGAGTTTGAACGTGGTGTTATAGTCGGCGCACGAGCGATGGGACACAGTTTCTCCGAGGTAGCTATGAAATGGAGATTTTCCCGTACGATCATATCACGAGTGTACCGTGAATATCAGGAGTCCGATAAAACATCAAATCTCCGACATCGCTGCGGCCGGAAAAAGATCCTGCAAGAACGGGACCAACGATAAATGAAGAGAATCGTTCAACGTGACAGAAGTGCAACCCTTCCACAAATTGCTGCAGATTTCAATGTAAAAGTAAATGCGTGTGACTAGGGCCTCCACCGGCCGGAGTGGCCGAGTGGTTCTAGGCGCTACAGTCTGGAAATCCTGCTTCGGGCATGGATGTGTGTGCTGTCCTTAGGTTAGTTAGGTTTAAGTAGTTCTAAGTTCTAGGGGACTGATGACCTCAGAAGTTAAGTCCCATGGTGCTCAGAGCCATTTGAACCATTTTTGACTAGGGCCTCCCATCGGGTAGACCTTTCGCCAGGTGCAAGTTCAAATGGTTCAATTGTCTCTTAGCACTATGGGACTTAACATCTGAGGTCATCAGTCCCCTAGAACTTAGAACTACTTAAACCTAACTAACCTAAGGACATCACACACATCCATGCCCGAGACAGGATTCGAACCTGCGACCGTAGCGGTCGCGAGGTTCCAGACTGAAGCGCCTAGAACCGCTCGGCCACACCGGCCGGCCAGGTGCAAGTCTTTCGATTTGACGCCACTTCGGCAACTTGCGCGTCGATAGGGACGAAATGATGATGATGAGGACAACACAACACCCAGTCCCTGAGTGGAGAAAATCTCCGACCCAGCAGGGAATTTAAACCGGGCCCTTAGGATTGACGTTCTGTCGCGCTGACCACTCAGCTACCGGGGGCGGACGCAGATATCCATGCTGGGCCATCATCAAGTGTCAGGGTGCGAACAAAGCTTTGCGCCCCGCCTGGGCCAGCCAACACCGATATTAGAGTGTTGATGACTGGAAACATGTTGCCCGGTAGGATGAATCTCGTTTCAAATTATATCGAGCGGATGGACGTGTACGGTTTGGAGACAACCTCATGAATTCATGGACCCTGCTTGTCAGCAGCGGACTGTTCAAGCTTGTGGAGGTTCTGTAATTGTGTGGGGCGTCTGCAGTTGGAGTGATATGGGACCCCTAATACGTCTAGATACGACTCTGACAGCTTACACGTACGTAAACATCCTGTCTGATCACCTGCATCCATTCATGTCCATTGTGCATTCCGACGGACTTGGGCAATTCCAGCAGGACAGTGCGACACCCCACGCGTCCAGAATTGTTACAGAGTGGCTCCAGGAACACTCCGCTGGCCACCAAACTCCCCAGACATGAACATTATTGAGCACATCTGGGATGCCTTGCAACATGCTGTTAAAAAGAGATTTCCACACACTCGTAGGCCTACTCTTACGAATTTATGGACAGCCCTGCAGGATTCATAGTGTCAGTTCCCTCCAGCACTACTTCAGACATTAGTCGAGTCCATGCCACGTCGTGTTGCGGCACTTCTGCGTGCTCGCGGGAGCGTACACGATATTAGGCAAGTGTACCAGTTTCTTTGGCTCTTCAGTGTATAACGGGGATTGTTACCTTAATTTAGAATTTTTTTTTCACTCCATACTGGATTTAGCGACAGTGATAACACTCAATCAGTGGGTAAGGAAAAGATAACAATGTGAAAGTGGGAGCATATGATAAAAGAAACGCTGATCTGCAAGCCTGCAGTGATGAAGCACATACCGTTTAAAAACTGGCCTTTCAAGAATCAAAGAGCAAATGTTTTGCAGTGCCTTTCAAAACAAACTTAATTACTTAATTATAGTTTTAATTAAAACCTTTTACGTAACTAATTTTTCTGTGTGAGCATTGTATATTTGACAAATTTTACAATTTATTTATGCGCCAGTTGCAGAATATTCACGCTCTTAGGATTTAATAGTGCATGCACTTGTCTATCATGTTGTGTTGCGGTCATATGTGGACTTGTATGTCTTTCATTAGTTCTCAACACTTCCTTATATTGTGGATTTTGGGCTGTCATATGATTTCTCGTCAGCAGCCAATAGTCTTGTGGTTCGAGTTGCAGACCCTAGATCATGGGCCCCCGGTTCAGTTCGACGCCAAGTCGGGGATTTTATCCGCTGCAGACTGTGTGTGTGTGTGTGTGTGTGTGTGTGTGTGTGTGTGTGTGTGTGTTGTCCTCATCATTTCATCTTCATCAACATACCAGTCACCAATGTAGCGTAAATTAAAAGATTGCGCCAGGCGGCCGAACTCCACAGAAGGGGCCTCCCAATCAAAAATGCCGTACGCACATTTCATCTCTATGATTTCATTGCTTTATGAGATCAGTTTCCTTTCCGTCTGCATTAATATTTCCGTTATGAGCAACAAGTTTTTATTACTCTTCCTTGTTATAGCGAGCGTAACATGTTCACTTTGTAAAGTAGCTGTTCGTAATCTCCAATAGCTATTACACTGTTGTGTATTTTTTTAATCTAATTAATTCATAGTCATTGGGGAGTTACAAGATGCATTAGTGCCATTTAATTATCACTGTCCTCCCAAATGCGAAGCAATTACAAAGATATTTATTATACACAACGTATCAAATTTATCTGGATACTTCAAAGTAATGCGAAATTGAAGTTAGGTGTCACGAGAGGTGGACCTACCACTTAAAAAGGAGGTGGGAGTACTGTGTTGCCAGTAGAGAAGCAGGAGAAAGCGTTGAGCATCAGTGCTCAGTGACTTCGAATGTGGTCTAGTCATTGGATGTCACTTGAGTAATAAATCCACTTGGAATATTTCGACCCATATAAGGCTGCCCAAGACTAGTGTTGGTGGTGTGTGTGTGTGTGTGTGTGTGTGTGTGTGTGTATGTGTGTGTGTGTGTGTGTATGTGTGTCTGTAAAGTGAAAACGCGAAGGAATTCACTGGTAATCAGAGACAGAGCAAACCTTATATATTGATGGATACTGGCCGTCGAGCATTGCAGATGTTGATTGTACGAAATCGCAATAAATCGACGGAAGGCCTCACTCGTGATTTCCAAAGTTCTACCAGCAGCCAGCCACCAAAATTACTGCGTGTCGGGAGTTAAAAATAACGGGGTACAATGGTGGAGCTGCTTCTGGTGAGGCACACATTCCAGCAGTCAGTGCTGAGCGACACTCGAAGTGGTGTAAAGAGCGACGCCACTCGTCAGTGGATGATTGGAAACGAGTGATCTGGTGTGATGAACACACTATACGCTGTGACAATCCGATGGAAGGGTTTGGGTTTGGCGAATGCCTGTTGAACGTTACCAGTCATCACGCGTAGAGCCAACTGTAAAGTACAGAGAAGATATGTGGGTGTTTTCCGTGGTGATGGTGTGGTCCCCTTATTGCGCTTAAGAAACAGCTAAATGGGGAATGATATCAACCCATAATAAAGCATTGTGTACTGCGTGCTGTGGACGAACACTTTGGAGGCGATGGTTGTTTGTACCTGCTTGACAATGCACCCTGTCATAGGGCATCATCTGTGAGGCAATGGTACGTGGCCAATAACACTCTTGAAATGGACTTACCTGGCCAGAGACCCGACGTGAACCCAATGTAACACCTTGAGGATGAGTTAAAACGTCGACTTCGCTACAGATTCCAGCGTTCAACATCATTACGTTCCTTGGCTTCGGTCCTTGAGAGAGAATGACGTGCCATTCCACCACAGGCATCCAGACAGCTGATTTAAAGTGTCCCCAGCAGAGTTAGAGCCGTCATAAAGGCGAAGGACTGTCACAATATTTTCTAATGTCCTTCATACACATGCGCTTTTTATTAAAGCGAGACCTTTTCACGAAAATTCAACCACCAACTTTCTCCTCCGAATTCGAATATACTTGGTTGGCACACACCAACATACAAAGAAATGATCTTCGTAATAAAATTAGAGAAATCAGAGATCGCACGGAAAAATTTACTTGTTCATTTCTCCCGCGCAATGTTCAAGAGTGGAACGGTAGAGAAATAACTTGAAGGTGGTTCTATGAACCCTCTACCAGGTCCTGAATCGCAGATTGCAGAGTAGTCACGCAGATTGACATGTAATAGGTGTCCTGATACTTTTTTTATCAGATAGTGTACATTATCACAGTGAAAGATTTGTAATAGTGGTTTTACTGAAAAGTCGTAATACAAGTGATATCTTAGAGTATTAAGTACCGTCAAAGCAAGCTAGGTTAATATGCCTAGTTCACTGATATTCCATCATTCGGTTTTGACCATGTGGGTAGACAAAATTTTTATTACCAATATTGGACCCCGAAGAGAGAGGTCTGGCGTCACCAGACTACCCATCAATGTCAAGGGTTAAATATGAAGTCTCTGCACAGAGTCTCATAGAGTCAAGACACATGACAGTGCTGACGGTGACCTAGCTGTCGGGTGTGGACGTTAAACGCGACGGCCGCCTTGCTGATGTTCAAATGGAATGTAAGAAGGGGAAGACAATGGAAGAAGACGAAAAGGGTGAAAGCAGAGGAGAAAATCCGAAAAGATTTCTACTCAACGCAGATTGACGCTTTATCAGCCACAAGTGTGTTCTCATTCAAGTTTATCTGGTGAATACTGGACCGATCCCAGTTTATATGTTTCACTCACAAATTAAGCGATTTCTCAGCTTACGATTTTCGATCATAAGTTCGCAGTAGCTTATTTTGATTTACACCTCTTGAAAATAGAGTATGTGACAAGTACAAGATGTAGAATTCTCTAGTGACAGTGTAAAGTTCTTCAGGTGACATGATGTTGAGGAATCCAGTGTCCAGCTGTGTTACAAACTGTGCTGATACTTGAGTGCTGACCGATTCAGAATAATGATCTCCTTCAGGATTTCAACAGCCTCGAGGAGTTCATGAACGATATGCTTGAAACGAACATTATTTTTACACCAGTTTTCACAATACAGAGAAAATTCACAAAAACAACGCCACTTCTTAAACTTACAGTTAGATCAAATGAGACGAAGCTTAGCCACGGTATTAACACAAAACATACCATAAACAAAACATGAAATACAAAGTTGCATCAAATGGTTCAAATGGCTCTGAACACTATGGGACTTAACTTCTAAGGTCATCAGTCCCCTAGAACTTAGAACTACTTAAACCTAAAGACATCACACACATCCATGCCCGAGGCAGGATTCGAACCTGTGACCGTAGCGGCCCTGCGCTTCCAGACTGAAGCGCCTAGAACCGCACGGCCACTGCGGTCGGCTGCACACAGTTGGTTAGATGGCCTTGGGCAAGTACAGAAAGGGCAACAGCCTCAACGGGTGCGGGGCAAAGTCAGGACATGCGGGGACCAAGCAGCAATCGGTATTGTAATTGTAAACTGTCGAAGCTGCGTTGGTAAAGTACCGGAACTTCAAGCGCTGATAGAAAGCACCGAAGCTGAAATCGTTATACATACAGAAAGCTGGCTGAAGCCAGAGATAAATTCTGCCGAAATTTTTACAAAGGTACAGACGGTGTTTAGAAAGGATAGATTGCATGCAACCGGTGGTGGAGTGTTCGTCGCTGTTAGTAGTAGTTTATCCTGTAGTGAAGTAGAAGTGGATAGTTCCTGTGAATTATTATGGGTGGAGGTTACACCCAACAACCGAGCTAGGTTAATAATTGGCTCCTTTTACCGACCTCCCGACTCAGCAGCATTAGTGGCAGAACAACTGAGAGAAAATTTGGAATACATTTCACATAAATTTTCTCAGCATGTTATAGTCTTAGGTGGAGATTTCAATTTACCAAATATAGACTGGGACACTCAGATGTTTAGGACGGGTGGTAGGGACAGAGCATCGAGTGACATTATACTGAGTGCACATCCGAAAATTACCTCGAGCAATTAAACAGAGAACCGACTCGTGGAGATAACATCTTGGACCTACTGATTACAAACAGACCCGAACTTTTCGACTCTGTATGTGCAGAACAGGGAATCAGTGATCATAAGGCCGTTGCAGCATCCCTGAATATGGAAGTTAATAGGAATATAAAAAATGGGAGGAAGGTTTATCTGTTTAGCAAGAGTAGTAGAAGGCAGATTTCAGACTACCTAACAGATCAAAACGAAAATTTCTTTTCCGACACTGACAATGTTGAGTGTTTATGGAAAAAGTTCAAGGCAATCGTAAAATGTGTTTTAGACAGGTACGTGCCGAGTGAAACTGTGAGGGACGGGAAAAACCCACCGTGTTACAACAACAAAGTTAGGAAACTACTGCGAAAGCAAAGAGAGCTTCACTCCAAGTTTAAACGCAGCCAAAACCTCTCAGACAAACAGAAGCTAAACGATGTCAAAGTTAGCGTAAGGAGGGCTATGCGTGAAGCGTTCAGTGAATTCGAAAGTAAAATTCTATGCACCGACTTGACAGAAAATCCTCGGAAGTTCTGGTCTTACGTTAAATCAGTAAGTGGCTCGAAACAGCATATCCAGACACTCCGGGATGATGATGGCATTGAAACAGAGGATGACACGCCTAAAGCTGAAATACTAAACACCTTTTTCCAAAGCTGTTTCACAGAGGAAGACCGCACTGCAGTTCCTTCTCTAAATCCTCGCACAAACGAAAAAATGGCTGACATCGAAATAAGTGTCCAAGGAATAGAAAAGCAACTGGAATCACTCAACAGAGGAAAGTCCACTGGACCTGACGGGATACCAATTCGATTCTACACAGAGTACGCGAAAGAACTTGCCCCCCTTCTAACAGCCGTGTACCGCAAGTCTCTAGAGGAACGGAAGGTTCCAGATGATTGGAAAAGAGCACAGGTAGTCCCAGTCTTCAAGAAGGGTCGTCGAGCAGATGCGCAAAACTATAGACCTATATCTCCGACGTCGATCTGTTGTAGAATTTTAGAACATGTTTTTTGCTCGAGTATCATGTCGTTTTTGGAAACCCAGAATCTACTATGTAGGAATCAACATGGATTCCGGAAACAGCGATTGTGTGAGACCCAACTCGCTGTATTTGTTCATGAGACCCAGAAAATATTAGATACCGGCTCCCAGGTAGATGCTATTTTTCTTGACTTCAGGAAGGCGTTCGATACAGTTCCGCCTGTCGCCTGATAAACAAAGTAAGAGCCTACTGAATATCAGACCAGGTGTGTGGCTGGATTGAAGAGTTTTTAGCAAACAGAACACAGCATGTTGTTCTCAATGGAGAGACGTCTACAGACGTTAAAGTAACCTCTGGCGTGCCACAGGGGAGTGTTATGGGACCATCGCTTTTCACAATATATATAAATGACCTAGTAGATAGTGTCGGAAGTCCCATGCGGCTTTTCGCGGATGATGCTGTAGTATACAGAGAAGTTGCAGCATTAGAAAATTGTAGCGAAATGCAGGAAGATCTGCAGCGGATAGGCACTTGGTGCAGGGAGTGGCAACTGACCCTTAACGTAGACAAATGTAATGTATTGCGAATACATAGAAAGAAGGATCCTTTATTTTATGATTATATGATAGCGGAACAAACACTGGTAGCAGTTACTTCTGTAAAATATCTGGGAGTATGCGTGCGGAACGATTTGAAGTGGAATGATCATATAAAATTAATTGTTGGTAAGGCGGGTACCAGGTTGAGATTCATTGGGAGAGTCCTTAGAAAATGTATTCCATCAACAAAGGAGGTGGCTTACAAAACACTCGTTCGATCTATACTTGAGTATTGTTCATCAGTGTCGGATCCGTACCAGAGCGGGTTGACGGAGGAGATAGAGAAGATCCAAAGAAGAGCGGCGCGTTTCGTCACAGGGTTATTTGGTAACCGTGATAGCGTTACGGAGATGTTTAACAAACTCAAGTGGCAGACTCTGCAAGAGAGGTGCTCTGCATCGCGGTGTAGCTTGCTCGCCAGGTTTCGAGAGAGTGCGTTTCTGGATGAGGTATCGAATATAGTGCTTCCCCCTACTTATACCTCCCGAGGAGATCACGAATGTAAAATTAGAGAGATTAGAGCGCGCACGGAGGCTTTCAGACAGTCGTTCTTCCAGCGAACCGTACGCGACTGGAACAGGAAAGGGAGGTAATGACAGTGGCACGTAAAGTGCCCTCCGCCACACGTCGTTGGGTGGCTTGCGGAGTATAAATGTAGATGTAGATGTACTCGATTATTTCATGATTCTGGTAGATGCAGGAATACATTCGTGGTGTGGATACGATACTACTCCTTTAAATGCATAGCAACGTACAAAGGTGGACGAAAATCTGGGAACAGCGAAAACACAACACATTACCATGCGTAACGCAGTGTAGGAAAACCCGTTGGCGTTCAAAACAGCTTGCAGTCGTCTCGGGATCTGTAAATACACAACCTGTATGAATTTCGAGGTAATCTTATACGATTCTTTTTGCAAAATAGTGGCACATTCAGGTAACGATGATGCAGGTGAATAGCGTTCATGCACCCTTATCTCCAAAAGTAGACCACAAAGCCTCATAATATTGAGATCTGGTGACTATGGTGCCCACGGAAGATGCGACAGTTCATCCTCGCAGCTCACAATATTCCAGTCCTGGACAATGCGACCTGTATGGGCGGAGACCCCGTTGTCTTATAACACAGCATCACCATTTGGGAACAATCGTTGTACCATGTTCTGGACCTGACCAGCCGAAATGGTCACATGATCCTTGGTAGTAATGCGACTTTGCAGAGTAACCATGGATCCATGGAATACCACAATGTGCCTACCCGAATCATCACCGAACCCCCGCCATGTTTCACTTTTGGGACGTAAATTCGGCCAGAAGTTGACAACAGTGGGAAACAACACTCATCCGACCAAATGACTTTATTCTATTGCTCCATAATCCAGATTTTATGGCTTCGGTACCACGTTTCCCTGTTACGGGCATTTGCGTCGCTAGTGTCTGGTTTTGGAATTCCACTTCTCCCTGTAATTCCCTGGTTCTGGAGCTCCCTTCGTGTTGTTTTGGTGCAGACAGTGCTCGTGAGCGCGACATTTAGTTCTGCGGCGGCCTTTGCAGCTATCGTTCTCTTGTTTTTCGTCAAATTCCTCTTTAATGACCGTTCCTCACGATAACTCAACAAACACTTTTGTCCGCGATGTTACTTAGCGTATGTTTTCCCGCTTTTCCTGTATGCGGTGTAAATCTTCCGTACAGTGCCCCTTGAAACACGAAACATTTCGGCTACAGTGATTAAGGAAGCACCTACTATACGAGTCCCAACAATATGCTCACACTGGAATTCACTCAGCTCCGACATAATTCATTCATAACCACACAGAATACTGTTCTCATTACGACTGACACTTGCAACGTACTGAGGGCATGGCACGGCTGCCATTCGTGGTCAGATACAACAGCACTACCTGCAAATTTGCCTATCCTGTTCATTTATATTCAAGCATGCATTTCTCTAGCTGTTTCCATAGTTTTGTACAACTCCTGCATATCCGTTAGCGCCAAGCATCTGAGATCGTAAACCGCCCTTGACCGAATCCGGTGACTCTTAAATTACTGCCCAGAAATGTTTGCTATAGTCTCTACTTAACAGTAAGGTCACCTCTATCTGAATTTAGACAGGACATCGGCTGGAGTATAGCCTTCCCCAAGAGCAAGTAAATGTAGCCTCGACACCAATCCCTTTTCTCTCGCTCTCAGCTTATTAACTGCAGACATACGGTCAAAAACTTCTTCCTGTTCTGAGAACATATTAACATTTTCGATTACATCATTTGAAGATTCGTCCTTTTACCAACATAAGTGACGGTGGTAGATCCAGCATTCAGCCATATAGCAAGAAGCTAGATGTAATAAGACAAACAAAAGCATACGCACATAATATCAAAATCGTAATCCGCGTTAAATGAGTAAATAGTTTCTCGTATTCACATCAACTTTAATGATTGTGAAGATATGTTTCAAATTCCTCGTATTTAGTTCCATATCATTAAAAAAGGCGTAGGAATATATGTGTATGAAGGATAGTTTTGGCGTCGGATAAGCAACTCCACCCAGAACGAATTTTCACTCTGCAGAGAGTGTGCGCTGATGTGAAAGTTCCTGGCAAATTGAAACAATGTGCCTGGATCGAAACTCGAACCCGGGACCTTTACTTTTCGACGGAAAGTGCTGAACTAACTGAGCTACCATTTTTCTCTTCGTTTAAATTAATAAAATATTTATTTACGTTTTACGATACATACAACTTTTACAGCCACAAGTAATCCATTCAGCCACATGCTTCTTGTGTCATCAAGACCACAAAAGACAAACCGAAAGTTCCTTGATCAATCAATCATTTGAGCCCCATACAACGTGTCTGTTTGGGCACTAATTCACGAAATGTCGGTGCCATTAACTGTACATACATTTAAAAAATGTCTCATCCGTATGTTGTACACGAGATGGTAATAAAATATGGACTGGAGAACACTCAGTTCCTTTGGATAATGAACAGAAAAAAGCAAGGCCATTAGATTTTGTAAGTCTTCTTCTAGTGTCATACAAAATTTTAGAAAGTATTAAAAAATAGGTTTATCAGTCAGAATCAACGGAACAAATTGTGCTTCGTCTCAGTCACAAGAGGGCTCCTCTTGATCATGTGGTACTGTTGCAAAATTTCAGTACCCAACATTTACAATCACTATTATTGAAGTTGTCATAGTTAGTATAAAAAGTTTCCATGTGTTTCACATATTCACTCGAGTTCCACTTCTCTCGGCGCATAACGCAAAGTCAATGTAACATCATCCATATTGACATCTTGGGTTGTCGGGTGTTCTGCCGGATATCAGCGTCGTACTTGCATGATATTTCGGTTACGTAGCTCGTGACCTTCATCAGGTGCGACCTGAGACTGCTCCTCGAGTGGACCTGGTCCAGTATTTATGCCTATGGCCTTCCCCCTCCACCAACGGCTGCAGGCGCTTCCTCTGTGGTCCACGCCCATTCCCTGCGACCTGCTGGGGCGTTGCTGCTCCGTTTTCCGTCCGCTGCGGTTCTAGGTGTTCCCTCTGCGGTCCGCGCCCACCAAACCCGCTCCTGGGGGTTTCATCTACGGTCTGGGGTACCAAGCGTTCCCGCTGCGGTCCGCGCCCGCTCACCACGACCTGTTGGAGCCTTGCCGCTCCGTTTTACGTCCGCTGCGGCTCTGGATGTTCCCTCTGCGGTCCGCGCCCACCAGTCCCACTTCTGGGTGTTCCATCTTCGGTCTGGTGCGCCTGGCAGTCCGTCAGGGGCTCGTTTTCCATCTCCATGTCTCTGGTTCTTCTGTTTGTGTAGTGTTGCAGCTCGCCCCATTGCTCCTTTACCAATTCCAGAGCCGGATCCCAGGCTCTGCTTAGCTGGTACCCTGTGTCACGGTTCATAAGATCGTCAGCCATTTTAATTTCTATCGATTCTCTTATAACACTGTCCCAAAATCTGGGTGTTTGTGCTAGAATCTTGGTATCCTCATACTTCATGGCATGATCTAGTTCTAGACAGTGTTCAGCAATGGCTGACTTAGTCAACTGTCTTAATCTAGTGTGCCTCTGATGTTCTTTGCACCTGATCTCGTCGCCAACCCGCGACGAAGCGACGCCTCAACCGCATGCGGAGAGACATCAAAGCAGCGGCTGAGGTGCACAGAAACAGCGTGTTGTCGGCCTTCGTCGCCTCCGTCAACCCAGAG
The DNA here is from genome assembly GCF_021461395.2 of Schistocerca americana. NCBI lineage: Eukaryota > Metazoa > Arthropoda > Insecta > Orthoptera > Acrididae > Schistocerca > Schistocerca americana. The sequence continues at coordinate 544,502,049 of NC_060130.1, forward strand.
GACGGCAGCATCTGGCGCACGGTGAAGTCGTTCCTGCGCTGACGACAGCGCATACCACCAATACTGGTTGGGCAAGACGTCGTCTGCAGCCCAGACGGAAAAGCAGGTGTCCTGGCGGACCAATTCCAATCGTCACTCACCCTGGTGGACGACAATCTGGATGAAGACCACGTCCAGCGGGTAGCCGAGCAACTCCCAGTGTTCCTGGAGGCAAGGGACGACGGGGACATCATCGAAGCAATCTCCGAGGCGGAGGTGGCCGCACAGCTGAAGGCGCTCAGTACTAGGAAGGTCGGAGGCGCTGATGAGGTCACCAACCACCTGCTGAGGAACCTTCCAGCAGGGGCCCATCTGCTGCTGGCGGGTATCTTCAACCAGGTCCTTCGCTCGGGTGTCTACCCCTCTGTGTGGAAACATGCGGAGGTGGTGGCCATCCCCAAAGCGAACGTGACGCTGCCAATTACAGACCCATCAGTCTGCTACCGGCCCTCTCCAAAGTGTTCGAGCGCCTCTACGCCAGGCGCCTGCTTCGCCACGTGACAGCAGAAGGAGTGATACCAGATGAGCAGTTCGGCTTCCGGAGGGGTCACTCCACGGTCCATCAGCTGATGCGGCTGGTGGAAGAGGCCATGCGTGCCCTGAGACGCGGGAATACCATGGGGCGGTGTTCCTCAACATCTCCAGGGCATTCGACTCCATGTGGCATGACAGCCTCATGTACAAACTTTTTGTGCACGGGGTCCCGACGTCGCACGGGGTCCTACTCTGGTCGTATCTGGCCGACAGGACTTTCCACGTCCGCCTGGACGAGGGGACGTCGACGCACCGACCCATCCGTGCTGGAGTGCCGCAGGGGTCCGTTCTCGGCCCCCTGCTCTACTCCTTATTCACGGCCGACGCTCCGCGCGTGGCGCCGGTGAAGTTGGCATTCTACGCCGACGACACAGTGCTATTCGTGCGGAGTATGAAGGCAGTCGAGATGCGCCGCCTGCCCCAGCGTGGATGTGAGGCCCTTGGTGCGTGGTCGACAAAGTGGCGCCTGAAACAGAATGCGGCGAAGAGCCAGGCAGTGGTGTTCACCCGAAGACCACTGCCACCAGATCTTCCGCCAGTCACCGTCATGGAAAGCCCCGTCCCATGAAGCAGGACTGGCCGCTACCTGGGAGTCATTCTCGACCAGAAGCTGACGTGGAAAGCCCACATCGAGGACGTCAGGGGCAGAGCAATAGGGCGCCTACGCGTTCTGTACCCTCTGCTCAACCCGTCGTCTGCCTTGCCTCCCCACCACGGCATCATGCTGTACCTGGCGCTGGTTCGTCCAGTGCTGGAATATGCGGCCGTGGTGTGGGGCAACACAGCCGACACACACATCAACAAGCTGCAGAGGGTGCAGAACAGGGCGCTCAAGCTCGCTCTGCGCCTACCGAAGCTCTATTCGACTGCTCGGCTGCACCGCCAAACTGGCATCCCCTTCCTCCACGACCGATTTAAACAATCGGCGCGGGTCTTCTATGAGCGGACTGTACAGTCCGACAATAGTCTCATTAGGGACTTGGGCCATCCTACTCACCACAGGCCAACCACGTGTTGGCCTGACCTGTTACGAGATTAAGATCCCGTGGCAGACTGAGGACAACTCCACCCCAGCAAACACCTCAGGCCAATTTGCACCGTGAGGAAGCCACTCCACAGATACAGGATTATGCAGGAACAGCAGTATATGCTTAGCCTGCTCCCAACACGGGTCAGGGCAGACCCGTATGGATAAGTGACAGTGACAGTGACCCCCAGGAGCGGGTTTGGTGGGCGCGGACTGCAGAGGGAACACCTAGAACCGCAGCGGACGGAAAACGGAGCAGCAACGCCCCAGCAGGTCGCAGGGAATGGGCACGGGGCAACCGTGCCGGGGGCGGCGAAGCTGCCGCGGCCGGACCGACGCAGCAGCAGAAGAGAAGACGACGTCGGAAACGGCGTAGGGCGGAGAACAGCCCGGTGCAGCTGAGGGACGGCGCAGCAGCAGATCCACCTGCCAGGGGCGGGGACGACCGCTCGGAAACAGGCAGCCAGGACGCAGCTCGCCCTCCCGCGAAGAGATGTGACCTCGAACTCGGCAACGCCGTGAAGGAGGCCACAGCAGCCCTCAAAGCCGTCATGGCGGCGGAGAGGGCTGCCTTCGCAGCCGCCGTGGCTGCAGAGAAGGAAGAGGCCTTGAGGCAACTGCGAGCAGTCTTCGCCCAAGGCCTCAGTGCAGTCGTACCTGCGAACACTCCTGCGACCTCGCAGAAGGACGTTCGCGCGCCTTTCCCAGCGGTTGCCCCAGCAGCACCGCAGGTGAAAGGTGCAAAGAAGAAAACCGCCGCCCCAGCGGAGCCGGTGGCAGCGCCGACTGCTGCGGGACCGGGCCCCGCAAGGGACCGAGAAGCCAATAGGGCAGTCTTCATCGCGCAAGCGTCGCCGCGCTGCCGCGCCAAACTTTTGTGTTAAGGCCGGTTCCCACTAGAGCGCGGCAGCGCAGCGTGCGGCATCGGCAGCGGCAAGCGTTTTCCGCTTTGACGCGGCGGCTTGCGGAATTGGCGTTCCCACCTGACGCTAGCAGTAGCCAATGACGGACAGCCACTGAGGTACGGGGTGGGACCCACCGAAACGCCCGGTGTGTTTAAATAACTACATTTTACACCTACATGAAGGAAAGACGAAGTTGGGTGAAGACATACCAATTTTTTCATTTTCTGTACAATGTACTCTTTCACACATTTCATTATTCATGTTTTCTCATTTCAACATAAACAGATTTCAGGACTTCCGTTCATGATTGTTCACTATCTCCTAACACATTGAAACAATGTACGATAAAAGAGATTATTCAGATAGCTAAGCGAGACAAAAATTTAAAATGTGATACAGTAGCAGGTACACGAAAACAGTAAGAACACAAAGGCTTGGGGGAAGGGATGAAAGTGGAAGCCACCTGATAGAATTTCGCACAGAGCATAATGTAATCATCGCCAGCACCTTGCTTAAGAATCATGAAAGAATAATATATTTTTGGAATAAAGTTTTCGAAACCAGATTTTAAATTATAAGACAGTTCCTGATGCAGACGCAAACCTACAATAATTTATTGGTTATGAGCTGCGGTTTACAACTAAAGAGACAGTAAATGGTAGCAAATTAAGGAAATGGAACTTGAATAAGTTAAGACCCACAGTTTTTCGATAACCTTAAAGTTACCATAATGCAACGATTGACAGAAACAGAGGAAGGAATCCGCTAGAATACGAATGGATATCTTTGAGAAAAGAAGTGGTGAATGCAGCAGAGCATGTGAACGGGAAGAAGGTACAGTAGAAATCGTTAGATAAAACGTGATATATTAAATTTGACACGAGGGAAAAACATATAAATGTAGCAAATAAAGTAGGCCATCGGAAATAGAAATGTCTAAACATGAAGTTAACAGAAAGTCCAAAATTGCAATGCGATTTTGCTCTTGGAAAACATGGGGGAATGAAAATGAGAAAGAACAAAGAAAACTTTGCTCAAAGGAGAAGCAACTGTCAAGAACTCATTTGGCAAAGCCAGAACTAAGCATATGAGAGAAGGCTAGAAAGTGGAATAAATATGTAGAGAGGAGAGGGGGAGGGGTTGTACAAACTAAAATAAGCACAATGTTAGATTCCTGTGAGATGTCTGAACACACAAGGCAATACTGATCCTACCACTTAGCTAAGTAGACACACTGAAGAACTGCGAAACTGTGTTTAAAGCTTTTGCATGTTTAGAGAAAGGTTTTTACAATCTTAATTAAAACATTCTTTGAAACTCTGGAGATGTCGTCGATAAAACACAGGGCCACAAGATTATCTACAACTTGTGCAGAAACCAAACTGCATTTCTAAGACTTCAATGACTTGAAAGGGAAGCAGTGATTGAGAAGGCAGAAGTAGAGAGGATATAAAATCAAGACTGTGAATAGCAACAAAAGCGTTCTGAAAAAGAAAATTTGTTCACATCGAATATAAATTCTAATGACTGGGTACTATTTTACAAAGGTATTTGTGTAGAGTGCGGTATTTGTGTGGAGTGCAGCCTTGTATGTAAGTGAAACGTGGGCGATGAACAGTTCTGTCAAGAAGACAATGGACACTTTCAAAATGTGGTGATCAATAAGAATGCTGAAGATTAGATATGAGGAGGAAGAGGAAATTATGGCAGAACTTTGACTACAAGAGGGGTAAGATGACAGGACATCATATGAGGCGTCAAAGAGTGAGGACAAAGGGGTTGGGTGATAGTATTCTGATAATAATCATCTGTTGAAATGCTATTCTACTATTTCATCTATTAATGTAAGCAGTGAATTTACTCTTCCATGCACTCCTCCACAAAACATTTAAACCAAAACTGAAATTAGCTGAACACCAAATCTTTCAACCACTGTCTGACAACTACTGCATTCACTTTCAACTTTCTATAACTGTCACTGGCTAGCCACACACACATACAGATATAAGGAGAACAGAAATAAACAAACATTAGTTTTCAGCATATAATTCTTTAGGTTGGCAACATGTACATAAACAAACCAAACAGGAAGGGACATGAGGTGAACACACTGTAGTTACGACTTCAAATCAGTGTTTTCGGTAAAATGTCTACAGCTATTGACAGAAGAAAACAGAGCGAACACGAAAATGTGGTTCAAATGGCTCTGAGCACTATGCGACTTAACTTCTGAGGTCATCAGTCGCCTAGAACTTCGAACTAATTAAACCTAAGAACATCACACACATCCATGCCCGAGGCAGGATTCGAACCTGCGACCATAGCGGTCGCTCGGTTCCGGACTGTAGCGCCCAGAACCGCACGGCCACTCTGGCCGGCACGAATATGTGCTTACGTTCCATAATATATGTTTCAGTTCAACCTCCAGCATGTGACCAGGTGAGGGGAAACGCAGATGTCCGCCAAAAACTCGATTCACTGTAAGTAATCAGTTATTCACGTAAAAAAATATGTGAACAGTTTTATAATCTTCATGTATCACATATCAAAACAAAACTGAATCATTTTAGATTCCACCGAAGATGCCTTAAAGTAAAAGGCGAAAAGCATCTTGAACCAATAGAGTACACTGGATAAAAAAAAAACGTTTGTTACTTACCAAAGGAAATAATCAATAGCTGTAGATACTTAGCAAATTACATCTTATGACATACCAGCAAATTAGTTTCGGTTTAACTTCTCATTCCACATTCTATTAAGTGCCGTTTAAAAAAATTCATCTATCCCTTCTGAAAAACTGTGGTTACTTTCATATCTTGGTAGATAAACAGATTTTGGATATTTATCATGCGACGAAATACATGACTTTTTACAAGTTATCGTTTCGATTTCTTGAACCGTTTACGAAATTTGCGGTTGATACAACCACATGGTTTACGACGAGCAGGACGAAATATCGGTCGCGTCGCAAGCGACCCGCGTGCGGTCACCGCACAGCCCGTCCGCCGACATATCATTCAATATCTCAAGAACGGTGATAGCTATCGTTCTGCTCTCAGCTTTAAAAATAATTTCGATATGTTGACTAAATTTCATTCGCAATAATGTATTACCTAAAATGAACTGTACGCAAAGTCCACGCAATGCGTTTTTACCTCTGCACACTCATCAAAATTTCGTGTAAAGGTTTACGTAAATGCGATACAGCAAGTAACCACGACGAATAACGAAAAGAAATTCGGTCCTTTATTGAGAGAAGATATCAGGCTGTAACATGCCCAAGAATCAAATTTTTCTACCGAATAGTTTCCTTGGAATCGGATGATAAGTATTTCATAGCTGCCGCCGCGTCCGCGCCAGCGCTTCGGCGGAAGTTCGTGTGGCCCGGGGTGCCGTACCTGACGTCACGCTCAGTGCGTTCTGTGATTGGCGGCGCGCACCTGGAGCGCGGCACGCGGCAGCGGAAGCGGTTCGACATGGTCGAACCGCGACGCAGAGCCCGCCGCGCCTTGCCACTGACGCCGTTTCCATGGCAACCACGCCGCTGACGCGCGGTTTTGACGCGCTACTGCCCTTACTACCCGTGCTACTGTCGCAGAGTTTTTTTTTCCCTTGGCGCTGGCCTTGGCACTTTTTTTCCTCTGCTCTTACAACCACTACCCTTCGATCGTTTTCGACCACTTCTATCTCCTGATGGACCATGTTAATGAGTAGTCTTACCCAGACGCATGTATCCATGCGTCTGGGTAAGACGCATCACAGCCTGCATCCTGTGACGCCTGATTCAAAACTAACATGCTTACGGAGGTGACAGTAGAACGTTTGTGTTGGTCACCACGTTGGTGCAGGCGTGGAGGGGCCCCATCCTTAATTAAAACTCGAGGAGCAGTCTCAGGTCGCACCTGATGAAGGTCACGAGCTACGTGACCGAAATATCGTGCAAGTACGACGCTGATATCCGGCAGAACACCCGACAACCCAAGATGTCATTAGATCGCCGGGAAAGCCTGAAGAGTTACATCATCCATATTATTCTGCTCCAGATTACCAGTACTTTATATTGCACAGTCGAAGATAGGCTTCATCTGGGTGGTCCGTCCAGGATACAATGGTTTGCTTCGCAGCTGTTTATTGTACCTCATGGAATTCTTTGACTTACAACACAGAGATTAGCACAATTTCATCGTCCTTCTGTTCACTTTTATCCTTTTTTATATTCGAGACAGAAGTTTATATTTCTCAGCTTCTGCACAGCCTGCCTTGACTGTTTTGAACAAGGTATTGTTGCAGTTTTGTACCTTGTCAATGAAGATTTTGGCGAGTGTCGCAGATTAAAAGAGATTCTGTGAATGCATCCGCTGCCCACTGATTTTTCCAGCATGGTACTCCCATCAGTCCACGATTCCTCGTCGTATTTGGTTTCTGAATGCTCAGGATATCCAGTTTCACTGCGTTTTAGTTTTGCTCTGCTTTGATTAACGCATGCAGTCATCTCCATATTTAATTTCACAGCCATAAGTGCATTCTGATTTTCCTCATCATGTGCTTTGTCAATGACGCTGATAGCGTATTCGCCGATTGATTTACTTTCATTGTCTACTAAGGCGCTATCCATTCCGTTCCATTGCTCTTCGGCGGTATTTTCATTAACACTTTTTTCTGATCTCATAAACTACCCCGCACAGTGAGGTAACTAAAGTCGTGGGACGCCTGCTAATATCGTGCTGGACCTCCTTTTACTCGGCATCGCGCAGCAACTCGACGCATCATGGACTCAACAAGTCGCTGAAGTTCTCTGCAGATATATTGAGTCATGCTGCGTCTACAGCCGTCCGTAATTGCGAAAGTGTTGCCGGTGCAGGATTTTGTGCACAAACTGACCTCTCGATTATGTCTCATAAATATTCGATAGGCTTCATATTGGCCATCTGGGTGCTCAAATAATTCGCTCGAATTTTCCAGGATGTTGTTGAAATCAATCGTGAGCAATTGGGGCCCGTGAAATGGAGCACCGTCATCCATAAAAATTCCATGGTTAATACGTGCAAAAGATGATGATGAATTTAATTAATTCACTCATTGTCACTCGAAACTGAGGCTTGTGTGGCAGTTCCCCTTGACTCACTGAATTGCTAGTTACCTTTATTGATCATTTCTGCCTGTTTTTTACAAGTACCTTCCTGTTCTCTTCACTTTCCTCTCATAAACGTTTGCCGAACAGTCTAAGGCGCTGCATTCGTGGACTATGCGGCTGGTCCCGGAGGATGTTCGAGTCCTCCCTCGGGCATGGGTGTGTGTGTTTGTCCTTAGGATAATTTAGGTTAAGTAGTGTGTACGATTAGGGACTGATGACCTTAGCAGTTAAGTCCCATAAGATTTCACACACATTTCATATAAACGTTTTTAAGTATTTCTTCCGAATTTTTGTCGCTATTGTTGTGACTGTAACTGACTCAGTCATCAAATATTCTCAAGAAAGTTGATATGTGACTAGCACGTCGCAACCCTTTATTCTTATTTTATAACAATGGAATCTATGCTGTTTTGTCCTATGTTTTCCTGAATGTAGTCATATTGGTACATTATCAAAGTTTGACAGTCCTTTATTTGCTTGATGTTTGTTATTCTAGGATTTGATCCAGCGATAATAACACAGTAACTGAAAAAGGAATAGTTTGAGGTTTTAAAAGAAGATGAAAAATGTCACCTGAAATGTTTCGGGAAAAAAAAGAAAGTTTTAATCGATAGGGCGCCAATGAGCTTTAAATCCGATCTTGGTAAGGCCAGCGGCGATCTGAAACTGTTCAGTTTCAATAAATTATAGACGTACACCTCTTGCTCAGTCAAGGAACAAGCCAAGCTGTTTTTCGCTCCATAAGTCGGTATAAATTACTGATCCGCGGGAAAACACGTTCTCTGCAGTTTAAAGCATCCATTTAATCTAATTCTGGCTTGTCTCTCGATTTCTGTTTCTAATAAAATGGTTCAAATGGTTCTGAGCACTATGGGACTTAACTTCTCAGGTCATCAGTCCCCTAGAACTTAGAACTACTTAAACCTAAATAACCTAAGGACATCACACACGCCCATGCCCGAGGCAGGATTCGAACCTGCGACCGTAGCGGCCGCGCGGTTCCAGACTGTAGCGCCTAGAACCGCTAGCCCACCACGGTCGGCTGTTTCTAATACACACCACAAAATATAAATGACACATGTTAACAACGCATGGCATGGATTACGTTCCGCACACACTTATGAACGCATGGAAGTTCCCTCCGTTATCCATGATTTAGCTAACGTTACTTCCAATTACTAAGACAGAGCTGAAAACCTGTAAGCACGCAGGAAGATACCGTACAGAAATGGGACGAACGCGACATAAAAATAATAAACTTCGACGGAGGACTAGTAGTCTGATAGCCCAATGGGATCTCCCGACCCAGGAAGGCAGTACTAGCCTTGCGGACTGCGAGGTCGGGTAGCAGGTACAAACTGCGGCACCAAAACACAGCCTGCTGGCTGGTGAATTCCGCGTGACGCCAAAGGGCCGAGAACCAGATCCAGCGGGCTGCCTGCAAGAGTAATCGCCTGTATCTGCGCTTAGGCATTCCAAAATGGAGGAAACCAAGCTACAGTTCCTTCAGAGCTATCCCGTTGCTAAGAACGTGAGAAAATATTTTTCGTTTTATAGCAGACAATTTTGATACTCGTAGCGTTGATCTTGGTGGGGGGGGGGGGGGGGGGGGGGGAGCAAAAAGAAAAAAAATTGTTATTTTTATTTTATTTTTTTTAATGTCGAAAAAGTGACTATTTTGGTGGGCCACTTGGCAACAGAATCAGGGATTGATTACACTATTATAATAACATACGTTGAGCATTAAATACCTGAATAAGAGCAGCAGATTGATTTATTTGAGATCGTTCAGAAGAAACATAATCATTTCTGTGCATTTTTATAGTCGCAATGTAGTCATACCCGGAACAACACTAAGGGACTAGAACATTTATAGACATTAAAAGAAATGCAACACTACACAATTAAAAAAAAGAGTTGATTCAGAAATAATGGAAAACGCTAATTTCCTTCTGCCTCATGCTGCATTCGGCCCATCAGCATGATCTTAATTTCTGGTGATGAACTAACACAAAATAATTATCATTCAAGTAAATGAGGAGATGGAAATCATCAAGGTTAATTTACTAAAATAAGCACACTTACCTTTAACACACGTTTTTTTAATGCTACGTACCTTTTCATATCAAATTACAATAGATGACCATTGTGGTTAAATACTTGATACATAACAGTCAAAATGTCCTCTTGATGCTGTCTGTTCGTAATCAGTTACAAGAAAGTACATGTTTTCTGATTGAAAAAATAACAATTAGCACATTTACTGAATATTTTCACATTAAGCATAAAATACCAATGCGGAACGCAGCAAGTCCGCGTCTGCCTTTCATGGAATACAAACAGTAAAATGTGAGGCGCCCAATGCCTCATTTGTCTTGAAACAACAGAATTCTTCCTTATATCATTAATCGATACATGTACATAGAGATTTACAGGCACCGCGCAAAAACGGCAGAGATAAAGAATAATACACTCCTGGAAATGGAAAAAAGAACACATTGACACCGGTGTGTCAGACCCACCATACTTGCTCCGGACACTGCGAGAGGGCTGTACAAGCAATGATCACACGCACGGCACAGCGGACACACCAGGAACCGCGGTGTTGGCCGTCGAATGGCGCTAGCTGCGCAGCTTTTGTGCACTGCCGCCGTCAGTGTCAGCCAGTTTGCCGTGGCATACGGAGCTCCATCGCAGTCTTTAACACTGGTAGCATGCCGCGACAGCGTGGACGTGAACCGTATGTGCAGTTGACGGACTTTGAGCGAGGGCGTATAGTGGGCATGCGGGAGGCCGGTTGGTCGTACCGCCGAATTGCTCAACACGTGGGGCGTGAGGTCTCCACAGTACATCGATGTTGTCGCCAGTGGTCGGCGGAAGGTGCACGTGCCCGTCGACCTGGTACCGGACCGCAGCGACGAACGGATGCACGCCAAGACCGTAGGATCCTACGCAGTGCCGTAGGGGACCGCACCGCCACTTCCCAGCAAATTAGGGACACTGTTGCTCCTGGGGTATCGGCGAGGACCATTCGCAACCGTCTCCATGAAGCTGGGCTACGGTCCCGCTCACCGTTAGGCCGTCTTCCGCTCACGCCCCAACATCGTGCAGCCCGCCTCCAGTGGTGTCGCGACAGGCGTGAATGGAGGGACGAATGGAGACGTGTCGTCTTCAGCGATGAGAGTCGCTTCTGCCTTGGTGCCAATGATGGTCGTATGCGTGTTTGGCGCCGTGCAGGTGAGCGCCACAATCAGGACTGCATACGACCGAGGCACACAGGGCCAACACCTGGCATCATGGTGTTTGGAGCGATCTCCTACACTGGCCGTACACCACTGGTGATCGTCGAGGGGACACTGAATAGTGCACGGTACATCCAAACCGTCATCGAACCCATCGTTCTACCATTCCTAGACCGGCAAGGGAACTTGCTGTTCCAACAGGACAATGCACGTCCGCATGTATCCCGTGCCACCCAACGTGCTCTAGAAGGTGTACGTCAACTACCCTGGCCAGCAAGATCTCCGGATCTGTCCCCCATTGAGCATGTTTGGGACTGGATGAAGCGTCGTCTCACATGGTCTGCACGTCCAGCACGAACGCTGGTCCAACTAAGGCGCCAGGTGCAAATGGCATGGCAAGCCGTTCCACAGGACTACATCCAGCATCTCTACGATCGTCTCCATGGGAGAATAGCAGCCTGCATTGCTGCGAAAGGTGGATATACACTATACCAGTGCCGACATTGTGCATGCTCTGTTGCCTGTGTCTATGTGCCTGTGGTTCTGTCAGTGTGATCATGTGATGTATCTGACCCCAGGAATGTGTCAATAAAGTTTCCCCTTCCTGGGACAATGAATTCACGGTGTTCTTATTTCAATTTCCAGGAGTGTAGATTCTGTCGCTGCTATGCGATGGTTCATTTCTTTTACTTTACAGTTGTTCGATAACTTTAGGCCATCAGGCGTTTACTGTTGAGCGTATATTAATGTTTGTGGGGCGAAAATTACTAATATTACATACTCATCGTTTCATACCACTGTGGAACAAACGTTGTTATTTGAGCCTCGTGTAGCGAAAATTACTATAAACTCTGTTTTGGTTATTTGCTTGGGAAAAGGAAGGAAGATTAAGGTTTAACGTCCCGTCAACAACAACGTCATTAGACTTTTAGCACCAGAGGCGTGTTTAGGCCTAGGCAGACTAGGCAGCTGTTTAGGGCCTCAGATTTTAAGGGGCGGCGGAATTTAAGGAATGGCTTACAAGCTGTTGCTGTTTCTTTAATAACATTTCGCTCATAATTCTTCAAAAGACAATAAGAACTTTACTCACAGTGAAATGGATGTGATTAACATTAGCAACAACTAGCTCAGATTTCATGCACGGTCTGGTGACGTAACGGAAGAAGGAGAGGGTTTGTTTTAGTAATGATGTGTCGTGCGTCTTCATGTGGTATACGTTAGGACAGCAAATGCCTTTCCCCCAATTAAGCTTTGTGTTGGGAGGCGCTACTAACACTGTCAGTGTCGACACTCAACAATGCCCATTCAGACTTCAAGGTCAAGTAAAATGTCGCCACTTATTCTAACGGTCGGCCGCCTGGCTGACAATTCAGTTTAATTTGAAACTGTGAAGAATGCAGTCGTTCAGTGTTTCTTTTATGATTTATATTTTAGTGTTAATCAAAGTGAGTGACAGTCGGAGAAGATTAAGTGGTTCTCGGTATCACAAAATCGCGAATGATAAGGCAATGATGAGAGATAAAATTTAAGAATCAGTGCACAAGTAGAGGCGTTATTTAAAAATCAAACACAACAAGGTAGTTCTAGCTCGGGCTCAAGTCTACAAGTAACGTGGAGTATAATAATGTGGTGAACACTATTGAAAATAGCGCAGCGTATCGTCTGTCCGAGTCAGGCATTTTCGATATCAGAAACAATAATAATGGCGCAGAAACAACGATTTCAGTTGACCCAAGTAACGAATATAGAGCCAATGATAGTGATACAGTTTCTGACGGGCCTGCTTACTGGATAATAAATCAATTCCTTCACGATCACGTCGATAAACAAGGTCATGTGGCACAGAATATGGATTATGATTTCAGTATTTCAAGCAGGCGTTATACCGACCCTCTGAGTAACCTAAATAAACTTTCTTTTCAGACCCATGAAAAACAAGAAAGACCATTTTTAGTGTACTCTCAAAGGAAGGGTAGCGTAATTTGTGTCCCATGTTTATTGTCTGGGAACATCACAGTTTGTAAAAGCTAATAGGAGATTTAATGACGGGAATAACAGTCAGTCCCTATTAAATACCCAGAAAATGCAACTGAACATGGGAACTGTGTATTAACTTTAGAAGCTAGAGGACAAATCACGGGGAGAATAGATAAGAAACTAATATATCAGTTTGAGACTTTGGAGGGACCTGTTAATATGAGTTACCGCTGTGGTCAAAAACTTTTCCACACAAGGTCTATGTTTCAGGGGTCACAACTATGGGTTTGGGGTCAATATAGTGCGGAAATTTCGAGATGGCACTACAGCTAGTCGGAGAATTCTAACCTGTGCTAGCTAAATATATTACAGATTTTTATGGAAACAAAGGAAAAGGAAGTACAGCATATCTTTCTTTTCAAACGTTTGAAGAGTTTGTGTCAATTCTGGCAGAAAGGGTGGTAATGTATATTTTAGATGAAGTGACTCAAATAAAATATTTTTCCACCATATTGAACTCCACCGCTGTACTACACACACGGATAAGCTGTCTTTTGTTACAAGGTATTTATCCAACGGTGGATCTACTGTTGAAAGATTTATCTGTTTTGGCCTAAACTGAGGGCACAAATCACAAGAGTTAGATGATTCACTGATAAATTTATTAAGTGAAAATGATTTGGCCACTCACTAATGCAGGAGTCAATCATATGACAGTAAAATCGATATGGGTGGTACTTACTCTTGTCTCAGAGCTAGAATCTGTACTCTTGCTGTGTATATTAGGCGTGCAGCTCACTCCCTTAACTTATCGAATCAGCTTAACGGGTTTTACAAAGAATGTGAAGAAAGAGAGGAAGATATTTTTGCTTAGCAAGAGTGACAGGATACAAACTTCAGAATGTCTGAAAAGGCAGCATCAAATAACCGTTGATGACGACGAACATGTGGAGAACAAATGGGAAAAATTCAGAGGCATCGTGCAATATACCCTAGGCCTAGACCTAGGCCCAAGGTCTTAAGAGCTGGGAGAGAACCACCATGGTTTAATAGCCGTGTGAGAAAACTGCTACGTAAACAAGGGGAACTTCATCTCAGATTCAACAGAAGCAGAAACCTACCTGACAAACAAAAGCTGAAAGAAGCAAAAATGAGTGTAATGAGACCAATGAGAGAAGCATTCAATAATTTTGAATGTAAAACTTTGTCAGTCGATATGGGTAAAAGTCCTAAGAGGTTTTGGTCGTATGTAAAATCAGTATGTGGGTCAAAATCATCTATTCGTTCACTCAGTGATCATACTGGCACCAAAACGAAACATAGCAGATAAAAGACAGAAACACTGAATTCGGTCTTCCAAAATTGTTTCACCGCGGAAGATCGTAACAGGGTCCCTTCTTTCAATCGTCGTACGAACGTCGAAACGGCAGATATTTAGATAATCGTCCGCGGAATAGAAAAACAACTACAATGACCTATTTCGTTAACGTCAATCTGTTGTAGAATTATGGAATAGGTTTTATGATCAAGAATTATGAAGTTTTTGGAGAATGAGAATCTCCTCTACAAAAATCAACATGGACTTCGCAAACAGAGATCTTGCGAAATTCAGATCGCTCTGTTCCTCCATGAGATCTACAGCGCTGTAGAGAACGGCAATCAGGTTGATGCAGTGTCCTTGACTTCAGCAAAGGATCTGACACAGTCCCGCACTGCCGCTTAGGGAAAAAGAAATCGAGCTTATCCATTATCGGGCCAGATTTGTGACTGGATTCAAGATTTCCTTGCAGGTAGAACTCAACACGTCCCTCTTAACGGAACAAAATCGACAGATGTAAAGGTAATTTCCGGTGTACCCCAAGAAAGTGTGTTAGGACAGTTACTGTCTACAATAAATGATCTAGTAGAAATTCTCGGATGCTTTTCAAGGCAGTTCGTAGATCATGCGGTTGTCAATAACAAAGTATCAACACCAGAAGATAGTAACGCTTTGCAGAATGACCTTGAGTGAATTGATGAATGGTGCAGGCTCTAGCAACTGACACTGAACATAAATAAATGTAACATATTGCGCTTTCATAGGAAAAGAAATACACTACTGTCCAACTGCACTATTGTTGACAAACTGCTGGAAACAGCATCTGTCGTAAAATATCTAGGAATAATTATCTAGACAGACCTTAAGTGGAATGACAACAAAAAAACAAATAGTGGGGAAAGTAGATGACAGACTCAGATTCATAGGAAGAATCTTAAGGACATGTAACTCATCCATGAAGGAAGTGGCTTACAAGGGGCTTGTTCGACCGATACTTGAGTACTGTTTATCTCTCTGGAATCCCTACTAGGTAGGACTGATAGAAGAGATAGAGAAGAGCCAACGAAGAACGGCGCGTTTCGTGGCGGGATCGTTTAGCCGGCACAAGAGCGTTACATAGATACTCAACAAGCTCCATTGACAGACGTTACAAGAGAGGCGTTGTGCATCACGGAGAGATTCACTACTGAAATTTCGAGACAGCACTTTCCAGGAAGAGTCGGACAACGTATTACTTCCCCCCACATACGTGTAATGACCACAACGAGATAATTCGAGAGCCAGTACAGAGGCTTACGGACAATCATTCTTCTGGAGCACTATTCACGAGTGGCACAGGGTTGAAAGGCTCTGTTAGTGGTACAAAAATACTCTGGACCACACACAATTAGGTAGCTTGCGGAGTGTGACGTAGATGTAGCTGCAGAAGAATCATGTGCAAGAGTATGTTATCCTCAAGCAGATTCATTTTTCTGTTTGTCGCAACAAATTTACACTTTCATACCTGCTTCGATGAGTCGGTGTGATATTTTGCAGTCAAAATTAAATAGTTCACTCTCCGTAAAACGGTCTTCAGAGAAACGCTTGTCAGGGAGCTACGATGCCTGCTATAGTCTGAATGTTAGCTGATTAGAAATAATAACTGCTTTGAAAGTAATTCAAGATGAAGAAATCCACAAGACTCCACAATGATGAGAGGCGACTGGAATGCTGAGCAGTCTGCAGATCCTGGAAACTGCGATAATCACGACTTTTTGGTCAGCGATAGTGAAGAGGTGTAATGCTACAAATAAATTGTTGCAAAGTGTTGATGCCGATATTGGGACTAAAATAAAGTTGCACAATTCTTCACTTAAATACGCTCGAGAAAATCTTCCTGTTTACGGCGCGTATTATGAAAACGCTGGCCTCAAGAAGAGGAGGATGAACATGTACAAAACAGCAACAAATGGGGAAAACTAAAGAAAACTGGAAGCGGTAGAAACAGCCGAGCTTGATACTATTTTTGAAGAAAAGGAAGACTTTCAGGTAAGTATATTTCTCATTGTTTTAGACAGATTGATATCTGAATTGGAGAAAAGAAAACAATCGTTACGAGTTTTGTAGCAATTTTGAGTTCCTAAGTAATTTTCCTGGACGAGACAACAATGAACTATTTAAATGTGCTAGAAAACTGCAACAGCGTTACAAATATGACTGGAAGAATTTTTGAGTGATGAGGTTTTTCATTTTAAAACATACGTGGAGAGTAATTAAATAAAAACTTCCTATCAATGCACTTGGTATAGAGTGCTCAGAGAAAAACACTTCGAAGGATTGTTATGTCAACCGCTACAACCAATTGCTCGGCGGAGCGCTCTCTCACACTATTCAAAAGACTCGAGTATTATTTGCAGTCATGCATGTCGCAGGATCTAATGAACAGTCTTGCCGTCGTCTCGATGAATTCTGATACAACGCAGCAAGTAGACTATGAAGAAGTCATCTACAAATTTGCTAGAAACAAAGTACGTCGTAAACAGCTTTTCATAACTTGAGTGTGACGAATTCATTACGCATGCATTTAATGTTATTATCGTTATTTTTATTATTATTATTGGCAGTAGCAGTCGTAGTATTCAGTTAGTACAGATGTGAGTTACTTGGTGGTACATTTATATCGAAATGAGGTGGAAGTACTTTTCTCTGCCTAGGTTCGTCAAATACTTAAATTCCCTCCTCCTTAGCACAGACGCGGAGATGGTAAGTATGAGTAAACGTCTCAATGTGAGCCGTTCCACCGGCTCTATTGAGCTGCTTTCGGCCTCTCTATACTTCGCAGCACATCTGTTTGTCGGTGCGTCTATGCTTTCGATTCTGGAGAGAAAGATGAACAGTAGAGTGCTTCATTAGATAGCCACAGCGGCGCTTTAATATGCAGATAATGTATTTTCTAAACTAATATTGTACGACTCACACATATGAAGGTATATTTAGTATATATCTGTTCCTATAACACTATGTATTTCGTACCCATATTATGTTTTTGTGTCCAGTACTATATTTCTGTGTTTCTGTTCATCTTTCTTATCTCGTCTGCTAGAGAGAGTGTGTGAGTGTGTGTGTGTGTGATGCTCCCATATACTTTGGTCCACGGGCACGAGTTCTGTGAATAGTAGTGGCAGTTTAGTAAACTTTAGTTTACTGTTTAAATAGTGTTCTGCTGGGCCAAGGAGGAAATTAGGGGACACCGGCCAGTAGCTATTACATAATTTGTTGCAGGTTGCTGGAACGCATTTTCTCCGCCCATTTCCGCTACGACCTGTGGACCACTGTCAGGTAACGTGGAATGGCACTGTTCGCTGGATCTTTGGAAGGTGAGGGTGTCTGTTGTGGTCATCTTTAGTAATTTAAATTGGGTAGTTGGAATGCAAAAGGAGTTGGTTGACCCTGAGACGCTAATACGTTCCTTAGAAGTAAGCCATGGTAAATCATATTGGATTATCTATTTCAGTTATGGAAAGCGACTTTGCTCATTAATACTTCAGTTATTTAGTCTGATTCTTTGTCCTACCGCCACTTAGCGAAGGGAGAGTGGGTTGTCCAACCTACGTCTCGTTTCAGTTAGTGTGAGACTTTTACGCGTGAATGTATTGTGTGTTCTCCGTTTGTCGTATTAGAATTCTTTTTCCATGTTTCAGTTGTAAATTCATTGCACGAGTTTCGGGTTTCTTGTAGCCTGTGAATCGGTGAAAGTTACCGCGTGCTTCTCATGTAGCAGACTGAAGCCTGTAACTCGTGGGCTGCAAGTTAGTGCCAAGTACGACACTCGCCTGCAAGCTAGCGTTACCCTCTGGGAGGAATTTTGAAATGTTTGACCGTGTGTTTGCGTAATGAATACAGGTTGTCGAACATTAATTTCGTATCTTTGACATTCAATAGGAAACTGAAAGGCTTTTGGATTTGATTGTTTAGGGGAAGAGACCAAACAGCGAGGTCATCGGTCTCATTGGATTAGGGAAGAACAGGGAAGGAAGTCGGCCGTGCCCTTTCAAAGGAACCATCCCGGCATTTGCCTGGAGTGATTTAGGGAAGTCACGGAAAACCTAAATCAGGATGGCCGGATGCGGGATCGAACCGTCGTCCTCCCGAATGCGAGTCCAGTGTGCTAACCACTGCGCCACCTCGCTCGGTCTGAAAGGCTTTATTTTGGTGATAATGAAAGTAGAAAATGCATACAAATGAAATAACAAACGGTCGCCAGCCTAATTAGGCATCATAATTTGAAACATTATGTTTCAAGAAACATGAATATGAGTTACTAAATTGACTTTCATTAATACTGCTTTTAAATAGTGCAATGAATACACACGACTACCGGACGAACTGAGTAGTGGATAGCAGTAGTTACTATTTACACAAATCAGCGATCATAGGAAATTTAAAAGTTATTTCACTGATAGTGATAATAGTTACTGTTGAATCAATAGCTAACTCAGCTCTAATATGTTACTAAAAACCTCTCAAGACTAAAACTGGGGATGACAAGAGTCCTAGTTTAACTAGCATACAGACGCCACAAATGATATTAAATAACGTTACACAGACACTTTTTATACTCACACTTTCGTGTAAATGCTTCAGATTTCTTTAGCGAAAGCAGTATTTAGTTTATTTTTCTTATAATAGAAAAGAATATAGTCGGGACCCATAAACTGAAACTGTCTTTACAGGCAAACTCTGTGACTTTTTCAGAAACAAATTGCAATTTGCCGATATTGATTTCTAACCCCACTTGAAATAATTTAGATGTTCATACGTTAAGGCAAGTAATTCAAGTATTAAGTTCCATTAACTTCAGAAATTAGTTCATGGTAATAATCAAAGCAAAATTACTTTTCATATAGGTTCAGTTTGTGTGCTTTGTCAATTACCTGTGAAGCAGATACTTTTATGGTAACACTACACACTTTGGCACCGAACATTAGTACATTTAGTACAGAAGTAAACCATTAACTAATTAGAAACAGGATACTATGCTTCTGCACATTTAGTATGGGACCCTGCATTGGTTTCATGATCTGGACAATTTTAGGGTTCAAACACGTGCTTATATCACTGGAATTATTATTGAAAGAAACACTCACGGAAACATACTGGTCCATACTATGATACATATCTGAGTTCCTGAAGTTGGTGGAGCAGTGGCGCAATAGTGGTGGGAAGCACTCTTGATGTTGAATGCTCTTTATAAAGTCTTCTTGGCGACGTATTATCCTAGATTTAGAGGCATTCCACTATAACAAGCCGAAACCACATCCGAGGCAATTTCAATATAAATTGGCTTTCAAATGTCTCACTTGGCACCCTCGATGTTTACCGTACCGTTGCTAGCCACTGACTGCGTAACATGCTCACCCTGTAGCCGCCCAGTTCGACCGCCAAAACAACCTTTTAACGCGCACCAGGCCACTTCCGTAGGGGGGTTTCCTACACCTTTTATACTATACAATACAAATTACCTAAGCATGAACCAGCATTCAAAATACAATTTCTCTTTTATGAGGAGACATATATTATAAAATTCCATTATTTTTAAATAACCTTTAGTTGTTACACTACATATACGTATTACAAACTTCAACTTTCTCTCTGACAATTCAATGACCTTCATTAGTAGAGAACAACTACTTCATAGTTGCACATACACAGTGGCATAGTGTAGGGAAGCAGCCTACTCACGCTGTAGTAAATTCACATCAGTCTTTCCATTGTGTGCCAGCCAGTCCGCTGTAACTAGCTCTGACGTCATAAATGTTGCGCAATACATTAAAAATCAAGCAAATAACCTAAAACATTTCTAGCATGTCAGGAGTAATACTGAATTAATGTGTGTTGAATATCAGTTCGATAACTTTAGCCATTTTTGAAATTTGGATATTTTTCTGTAAAAATCATTGGCGCAACAGAAAAGAGCTAGAGACTTCAAAATTTATAATCAGATCCCTTTTTCATAAATATTTAATAAAAACAGTCTTCTGGATCTCACAATTTAAGATTTTAGTTGAAATGCAATATTTTCTGGTTTTTGTCTAAAAACTGAAGGAAGCAAGATAGGTTAAGTAGGCTAATAAATAAGGCTAGGATGTTTATATTTAAGTAGGTTGGAGATCCGCTATAACTATGAAGATGTGAAAAGTTTCATTTGAATACCTATAAAACTATAGCGATAGCATATCTCCAAAGGGCCAGTTCAGAGCTCGTCTACTGCGTGCAGTGTAATTAAATTAATTCTCTCGCCCAAAATATTTAACTTAGCCACGTCAAAATTTTATTATCAATACTTACCTGCGTGCTGAATGCACATTTAAATTAAGAGCTTCATCGGCCATCAGCAAGAGAAGCTATGATTTATTCGGTAACTTAATGTGGTGCATTACTAGCCCAGCGGCTAGTCGGGAGAGCCGATTTGATCAGGCGTTCCCTTAGCCGTCCGCACCGCGGCTTTATATATAAGAACGCTGCGCGAGGAAGTCAAGGCCTCAGTTCTCTCCAGACGCTGAATAGCACGCCATCTGTGTCGGGAGTCGCGTCGCGTCGGTATCGTTGCTACAAACAGCCTCGGATGCCGTATTAAGTTACTCGAGATACGCGTAACCATGAAATCATTTGCGAGTGAAGTGTTAATTCTGGGTTGACTTTAATTATCGATCTTCAGTTTGCGTATTGTCGTGTTTTCACGTGCCGTCGCGGGACAAACATTCTACTTTTATTTAGCGTGGCGTTTGATGAAACTTATCATCAAATTATGGCGAGCATTCATTTAAATATTCAATTTGGACAATTATAGTTGCATTAGCGCATTAGGCTCTGAACTGCTCTGTTAGTTATGTTGTATGGATTCTTTTGTTTTTCATCTGTGACTTTCAGAATATACTCAACTATTTTAGAAAATCGTTTTTGATTATAAATCCCGGACAATCTCCTAATTCCTCAGAGCTATAAGCTGTAACTGTAAGTGTATTCTCAGATGAAGTGGGCACTAGGAATTCTAATTACAGGCTTCACGTTTTACTAATCACTTTCTGGTTGCCAATATTGTAGTTAGAGAGCCAGTGTTGAGAACGGCGAAAGACAGCATAAATAACATTCTAAATAATAGGAACATTTAACAACATTAATTCTATCCGCCGCCCCACAATAGTACCATCTACTTATTATCAATACTGGTGTTACAAGCCTTCAGCTCTGCATATCTCATCATCGCTTCCTGTGACTTATTTTCATAACCTTCTGTGTATGTATAAATGTACTTTATTCGAATAACTTTCGTGAGTTCGGTGTTAATTGGTGTTGGTTGTCTAAATTAGACCATGTGCCTTTCCTCCACCTGGAGAACCTCCTGCCCAACGTTACTATTCATTCAAGCTTATTGTTCAACTTGAATTTCAAATCGTATCAAAATTTGCTTTCATCTTAAATATTTCCGTATTCTTCATACCTCCGAAATGGAGAATTTTTAAGCTAGTAACCGACCACGCCGTTGAACAATAAAGATAACGTTTTTCTGGCTGATCATGTTTTTAATTGGGGTTATAAATTTATCCTAATGTTCTCTTCTTTCTACGTGTGTATTGCTGGAATGAATGTGTGTGTGCGTGTAGGTGAGATGAATCCTTCCTTTCACCAAACCGAGGCTCTTCCCAAGTGTTAAGATACAGTTATTGGAACAGTTACTCTGTAATACAAAGAGTATCAAGCATTCCTTTCGTGATCACTATTGCTCTTTATTGAGGTTATTATGTGATCTTATTAGTGAATAAATGTTAAATGGTTTCTAAATTGTGTCCCTAACGTTGCCCAAATGCTAGTCGGAGATAACGTTCCAGTAATTCAGTGTACAAATGACCGCTGGGATTACTTCCAGTGTGACCATCGAGTTGTACATGTAGTGGAAACCGGTAGAGATCTTTCATGGGAAGGGAAAAAGAATGTATCATTTGCAGAAGTGCAGACTAATATCGTCAGTGGACTAACAAGGAGCAACGATGGCATACGGATGATCTCTGTAACACTCTAAAATATGGTTCAGTACGTATTCGTTCCCATTTTTTTTTCCTGTTATCAACTAGTCGACTGAATTTGCTGCTTTATGTGACTAACGCACGGATTTCCCATAGCAGTCAATATACAGGCTCAGTTATTAGTTAGGTTCGATTAATGAGACAGGGGCAGAGACGTGTAGGTGTTTTAGAAACAGCCGGTAGGCCTACTTACAGCATTTACTGCCTAGTCTCTTAAAGCTCGGGATGTGTAGATCCAAAGGTTATATTACGTTGATGGAAATATATACATGAATTTTCACACTAACCAGGGAGAGGACTATGTAACTGTCCGACTAAACTGGTCTGAAATAACAGCTTACTCGTTCACTATTTAGTAACACATGAGAGCTTTATTCGAACACTGTATTTTCACCAATATCATTTGTATTATGCGTAGTTACATATGAAGCGTTATATATTTTTGTATTGTGCGTAGTTACATATATAGCGTTAGGTCTTTCGTCGCGATATTCATACAGAAAAAAAATGGCTCTGAGCACTATGGGACTTAACATCCATGGTCATCAGTCCCCTAGAACTTAGAACTACTTAAACCTAAGTAACCTAAGGACATCACACAACACCCAGTAATCACGAGGCAGAGAAAATCCCTGACCCCGCCGCGAATCGAACCCGGGTACCCGAGCGCGGGAAGCGAGCGCGGGAAGCGAGAACGCTACCGCACGACCACGAGCTGCGGACGTATTCATACAGAGTTGTGTCAATATCCAGCTTTGCCCGTCTAAAATGATTTCAGTGTTTAAATGTTTAAACCAACAACGGACATCAGATGGCATCGGGGTGGTCTTTTAAAAAGGACTATGACGCTTGCTTTCCCCGTCGTTGTCCAACCGGAGCTTGCGCCGTTTCCGGTGACGCAATGCACAGATCTTACACTCTTAATATCCTTTCTCCAATACTCAGTTATTAGTCAGCACAGTTCGACTTTGATCGTTGGAAGAACTGAATGGCTCATTGCTACAGATAAGAAATTCAAACATTAACAAAGCAACCCGCATCTCGTGGTCGTGCGGTAGCGTTCTCGCTTCCCACGCCCGGGTTCCCGGGTTCGATTCCAGGCGGGGTCAGGGATTTTCTCTGCCTCGTGATGGCTGGGTGTTGTGTGATGTCCTTAGGTTAGTTAGGTTTAAGTAGTTCTAAGTTCTAGGGGACTGATGACCATAGATAACGTCCCATAGTGCTCAGAGCCATTTGAACCATTTTGAACCATTAACAAAGCAAAAGTAGTTTCGCAAGCAACTGAAAATTAACTAATCTGGTATGAGCAACTAAAAAGAAGAGTAGTATTATTTAATTTGTCTTTCATAATCAGAAGTCGAAATGGAAATTGCTAATACCAAATTTTAAGTCAAGAAAGGTAGACCCTAACCATTTGTTAGGTGAGAAGTGATAGGTATACGCTTCCCAGACATTTGTGTACAGTGCTGTTGCAGTTTCTACCTTGTAGTGAAGTGCGTGTAACTGTAAAAACACGTCTTTCCGCTCAGGAAAACGAAAACATTTTCTTCCCACGCCCGGGTTCCCGGGTTCGATTCCCGGCGGGGTCAGGGATTTTCTCTGCCTCGTGATGGCTGGGTGTTGTGTGCTGTCCTTAGGTTAGTTAGGTTTAAGTAGTTCTAAGTTCTAGGGGACTGATGACCATAGATGTTAAGTCCCATAGTGCTCAGAGCCATTTGAACCATTTGAAAACATTTTAGCAACATTTGCGGCAAATTATTCTGGTGCATGAGAGGCGACAACATCTTATCTCCTTAAAATAAAGTCGATTTGCTTCAAAGGTTAGATAAAGTATAGTATTATGGAAGTTTTCATTACCACTATCATAATATTCAGAGTGGAGTTGATGTGGATCCCCAAGTTCCCCCATTTTGCTCAAAAACTGGGCTAGTGCATTAACCTCTTATATGTCGCCCCGAATTTCGCCTACTGTGACCTCTCCCGCCCTCATCCTATTAACCTGATACCACTTTCTTTTATTGGTTTCATCTCTTCCATTACTGCTGTTATACAGACGATGGTAGCAGCTCCTAAGACATTCATCTTCCTCCACAACTTTATCGACCAGTTAATGTTTTGTGAATATTTCCTACGTATCGTTTTAAATCACCTGTTCTTCGAAAGTTGCAACACTATCTCCGTTTCAGATCACCAACTCAATAAGTATTCCAGTTTGCGAAACCAGCTGTCCCAAAACTTCTTCATGGGACTGGTTCTGTAATTTTCATACATTTAAGCAACAACAAATTCACTGCATAAACTACCTTGTTTTTGTTCGGAACAATATTCGTTCAAAAATAGTTACATAAATTATTGGAAAGTCATAGCTCCAGTCTGCAAGTTTTGTCCCCATCTTGACGTTTTCCACGATAGCATCGCTTGCACAGCTGATTTATCATAAATTCTTCATTTGTGTGGCCATAGTGTCCGTAGTTGCTTTATAA
The DNA here is from genome assembly GCF_021461395.2 of Schistocerca americana. Taxonomy (NCBI): domain Eukaryota; kingdom Metazoa; phylum Arthropoda; class Insecta; order Orthoptera; family Acrididae; genus Schistocerca; species Schistocerca americana. The sequence continues at coordinate 544,526,771 of NC_060130.1, forward strand.
TTCATGAGGGTATTTTTGATCTGTCATTGCAACTACAAAAATGCCTGATTTTTTCACCAGACGCGTTTCGCTTTATTGAGGTAAAGCATCATCATTGATGCTTACAGCAGCCGAAAAATCACCACCAATGATTATGCTTTACCTCAATAAAGCGAAACGCGTCTGGTGAAAAAAATCAGGCATTTTTGTAGTTGCAATGACGGATCAAAAAACCCTCATGATTTGTCATAATCTCTATTCCTTCAGGTGAAACAGTTTCGCAATTTTTTTAAAAAAATGGCAGGGTGCAATCCATCCTAACTTTTATGGGCATCAAATTTTTCTATCATATTTAATAATTCCATGTTTAGATCAAAGTTTAATATTTAATTTGGCCTGCCCTCTGTTTTCTGTTACATATATTTGGTTTTATTCTGCATTCCGGCATTAATTATTTCCCATCTGTTTAATGCTCGGTCCTTTTACTCACGAGAGCTGATCTGATCGTCTGTCCAGTCCTGACTTGACTTCTGACACTACAGTTGTCAAATACGACAACTGTGCTTCGATTCCCTCCTTTACTTCGATTTTCACAGCAGATACGTGTGATAAATTTAGTTTGGAAGATCTGTTCGACGCTTTCTTTTATACGCTAGCAAGCCTTGCTTCTTATACTCATGAGCCAATGCAGTTCATTGTTCTACTAGGTCGTTGTATTGTTGTAACGCTTGCCCTGTTTCCTGCAACTGTCGGAACAGTCTTGGAAACATGATGTGCGTCGGACGTCTCTCACGTGAGTACTTGGCCAGATAAAACCTGTCAGCTTCCTAATACTTCTCATGTTCTTGTCCCTGTACGAAAATAATGTCCACAAATTCCGTACCCAGGTGCAACGCCACTAGCTTGGGCTGACGTACAGCGCACATCAGTACCAATCATAGTATACGCATAAATTTTGGTCGGATTTGCCAAGCCTACGATGTAATCGTCTACGAACAAAACAAATCTTTTTCTACAGCAGGATTTCTATTCTGAAATCAGTACATTTTGCCGTCCCCTTATCTCTGAAAGAACGCATTATCATTATTATACCACCAAGTACATCGCAGTATTACTATCAAATCTGGTCTTTCACATAGCTCATTCTTGCGTTCAGCAGAGCCCAATTTTTAGTAGAACAGTATCCATACAACATTGCCACATCTGAAATGGCCTGTTAAAGTTTCCCACTCACCAAAACGACTGACAACTAAAATTCAGCTTTATCATAATTTCAAATTCCTCTACTGCTCTTCCCATCTAGAGACGTCTGTACACCATCAGACCGCCCACTACCTGAGATTTTTAAAAAAGTAGCTGTCCCTTTCGTAACAACTGATTTCTGCTTCACCAGTTTAGTTGCAATTAACGAGGAACCTTTTCTTTTAGTTAGTAACCAACTGGTAGGTACGTTGGAAAATGTGAATCAGCTTCATATGGCCAAAACCCAGTGACGTGGTCGCAAGGCGGTATCCTGTCACAAACTAGTCTTCCTGCTTCTATTGTCGCCGACGTTGCCCATAGTGAACCCCAGTGTGCCACAAGATGGTGATTTGATAGTGGTGGCGAGGAGTGGTCAGAGCCAGAACTGTCTCACGGGTGAGGTTATATGTGGCAAATGGTCAAGAGGCTAGCCCATACTTCTAACGAATAGTTTCGAGGCATTCCCACCGTCTGGTAAGCAGGCAGAGAGAATGGCTCTCGCCTCTCCTGCTCCAGCATTCACAGCGAAGTTCAGGAACGCCGCAACAAAGGGGAAAGGGGGGCTAATTCCGTATTGAACTCAGTGCAAAATGTAATAGGAACCCCGTCAGTGCCTGATGCTTGGCTAACTTTCACTAGTATTAATTGTTTCTTTTTTTAATATCAAGGACGTTTATTTCAATATTTTTCATTTGCGAGTATGTGCGATGGTGAAACTCTGGTTTCACCATCGCACATACTCGCAAATGAAAAATATTGAAATAAACGTCCTTGATATTAAAAAAAGAAACAATTAATACTAGTGAAAGTTAGCCAAGCATCAGGCACTGACGGGGTTCCTATTACATTTTGCACTGAGTTCAATACGGAATTAGCCCCCCTTTCCCCATCATATTTATTGCGAATCTCTTGCGCAATGTAATATAACAGGATAAGAGCATGGTCCATGGAAATGGGTGCAGTGAAGCCTTGATTAGAATTGCGTTGAAGGGAAAAAAAGGTGCAGGAAACCAGGAACAAGAGGAAGACGACTAGTGAAAACCTTTGTTCCTCCTATGGGGCCAATCTCAGCAAGTACTATGAGGCTACTTGGGAAATGTGAGATCAATGTCCTCTTCCTACCACTACCGACTCAAAAAATATTTTGGCTCTGCAAACGACGTATTAAAACTTTACGTACCAGGGATATATAGGCTCTCATGTGTATGTATCTTTGTGGAGATAAGGAATACCAACAGTCACACTTTTTATAAAATACATTAATTACGCGACCAGTTTCGACACAACCTTTTTGTCAGCTTCGGGCCACTGTAAGTAAGAAATCACGAGACATGAAATAATTTACTCATGGTGACTTTGACATATTAATGGAAGTTAAGAATGTCCAATTGCTCAGTACTAGATTACAGTGTACGTGGAAAACGTGGGACTACCTGTGTAGCATGATTGTTGACGACCGAGTACGTCCTGCCACTTACTCCTATTAACCAAACCAGGGAAGGTGTTTTCAGTTCCCACAATAATCATGTGTGGGGTGATGAAAACCCACATACTGCATTGCCTCCATGAGTTTCAGGAATGATACAGTGTGAACATGCTAGAAAGGGAAGTGTCCGTAGTCAATATGTATGGAGGAGCAATGCTGCAAATAACTTCGGGAGACACACGCATGTGCAGTAAACGCTCAAGTATCGTCAATTTACTTGTTTTGTCAATAAAACCGCCTTTTCCTGCTGCCACTTAATTTATTTTTCCCAGACGCGTTTCGCCTTTTTCTTGCTCTAAGGCTTCATCAGTGGGATCTATAACGACACAGTTCTGTTATTTTTAGATTATCAAACAGTTCACTACGCGATTTTTTATGTAAAAAAGTAATTACTTGCGATTTGCTTTGATCTGCGTTTCCTCTCATCTGGCCTGGATGTCGCACTATCACTTTAATATCGACATATAAGCGCAATTTTGAGTGCTGGCCTTTTCACACTGTTCACCCTGTTTCTCCTTCTTTTTTGTGGTGTACTATTACTCGTTTGCTACTCGATATAACTATTTCTTCGGACACTGTGCTTTTAACAATGTAAATATTGTAACTGAGAGTAAATATGTTGCAAACAAACAATGTATAAATGTCAGTAATCCTCTAGTGTCAACGACTACCACAGTTAACACAATAAACAGAGAATCTGTAGAAGTGGAGTGAGTATACAGGCGGAATGCCCACTTATGTTGTCGTTCATTTATGACTGAACACAGTTCATGCTGAATTTAACTTCTATGGAAACCATTTATTTGCAAAATATTGTAGAACATAAGAATGGAATGCGTACAGTGTGTAACTAAATTCCCTTTACACACTTTTGGGACTTGTAGTAGGGACCAAGACAGTTAAGTTTAACATAGAAAATCACGTTCAGAAATGTACGTATTCTTGCTACACACAATACCACAACATGCGTTCACATCTCTCGTATTTTCGGCTATCTCATGTCCACTACACTTTTGTTTACATGCCATTCAGTTGAGTTTGTGATCTGCCCAGAGAGGTTTGTACCTGCTGTTGTGATTGTGGCCCTTCTTAATACTGCAAAACTTTACCCACACAGATAGGTTTGTGCCTGCTGTTGTGCGTCTGGTCTTTGTTCTTATGGTACTACAGTACACAATGCAAGCTGAACATACATTTCATTTTTAGTGTCTTGCTGTTGACCATGGTGAACTACACATTTGCGGAATGTGCCCATATGATGTTAGTGTATGGCAGGCCTTGGAGACTAGTACATTCGTCACCAGCAGTGCCGACTATGGTGATCCATGGCAGCGCCAAACACCCAGTTTGAAGAGGTTATACTTCATGCGGTGGAAGAAGATGTGTTGACGAGTACCAGAAACATTGCAGGTAGACTGAATATGCATCACCAAACAGTCTGTCGCGTTCTGCGTGAGAAGGAGCTACACTCGTGATACCCCCAAAAGGTACATGCAATGCACCCACAAGATTTTGCATAACGAGCCCACTTCTGTAGGTGGTTCTTGCACCATTGTGTAGGGGAGCTTCACTTCCCACAGAAGATCATTTTCACGGTTGAAGCCAAATTCACCACGGAAGGTGTTTTCAGTTCCCACAATAATCATGTGTGGGGTGATGAAAACCCACATACTGCATGCCTCCATGAGTTTCAGGAATGATACAGTGTGAACATTTTGGCTGGATTCCTAGGTGGATGTGTGACTAGGGCATACCTTCTTCCATCACATCTCACAGGTGCTTCGTACTTGTGATTCCTTGATGGCATACTGCACGGGCTCTTGGAAGATGTGTCACTGTATATAGATCAAAACATGCAGTTCCAGCATGATGGCACACCTCCTAATTTTCCACATGTGGCTCAAGATCATCTGGACCAACGATTTGGGCAATAGTCGGTAGGTTTTGGTATCCCAATTGCGTGGCCTGCATGTTCTCCAAACTTGAACCCGCTAGGCTACAGAGTCATATGAAACCCTTGATTTATGAGGTCCCCCCCCCCCCCCCCCCGTTCCCGGAATCTGAGATAGACTTACTGACATGGGTTATGGCTGTGTCAGATACTGGAGGACCACAGATTTATGGTTGTGTGTATCAGAACATGCTGTGGAGGCATTATAACTGTGTTGAAATAGGTGTTCATCACATCAAGCTCTTGTTGTAAGATGACCCAGATGACAAGCAGGAGGATCCAGAGAGCAACACGTGTTGTGGTATTTTGTAGGTGGCAGGAAAACAGTACATTCCCAGAGATGATCTCCTACGCTAAATTACCTTCGTGGTCCGCACTAAAATTCCTCAAAGTCTGTAAAGGGGATTTAATTACACCCTGTACATGTGAATAAACAAACTACCACAAAAGTGATATTATTACCCACCATCTCCAGTCCTGCCATTTAAGTATTTTATAGCTCACTGGCAATAGCTGAATTTGTCCCAAGAAGAACCATTTTAAAAAATTACCAGACAAATTATTGCTACATACCAAGTGTCATTGGCTCTAGTGTCGCCCTCTCCGCTGGGCCATGCTCAGCAGTGAGGTCTTGTGCTCCCACATGTTGAGCAGTACTCTGACTAACCATACCACAGAGAAGCACTTTTGTCACTCCACTGTTGCTGCTAACACCCACCAGTGAGGAGGGCTGATGGGGAAGCTCTTTCCCAACCAGCCTGTGGGCTGACAGGTAACCACTGCCCCACCAGCCTGCTCATCCGACTACCTGGTCACCAATCCCCACTGCCGCCAGTGCCTCAGCTGGAGCAGCTGGTGTGTCAAATGCATACAGGAGGAGGAGTTGGCTAAAGCCACCTGGCTACACACATAATAATTGTGTGGTTTCCTTCCTTGGGCAGCAGTCAGTATTGAAACGTGAATCAAAAGTTAATAAAATATCTGTAAGCACTATAGCTGTGAGGGTAAAGTGCTTGATTCAGAAACAGAAAAATAATCCAATGAGTCTGCTAACCTATAGTGACTACAGTTAAAAAATACTTTTTAATGTCCATATTCTGCTGTTAATATTATATTCATTCATGCAGTTATGTAAGGACACTCGAATGGTAAGCTTGTTCAAACGCATAGCAAGACATCTCTCATGTGAGGAGATGCCACCTGACGTCAAATTAACATTATTTGACTTGACGTATGAGCTTGACATCACCAGCAGCAAATATGTCAGTGTGGGAATGATGTTGGATCGTGAGATCTATTTGGTGGTGGCCTTCAAAAGTCAAAAACATAGTGATACCAATTGCATGCTATCCACATATGAATTGATACGTCTATGCAAGACATCAATGTAAACTGCCTTGTTCTATGGAAATATCCACTCTACATGTGTGATACTGGATGATCATGTGATCACTGCAGGGTTTCCCATATACCATTAAACTGCATAAAAAGAAAAGAATGCGCCCATCTGAAAGATGACACTTTTAAAAATCTAATGTATAACAGTTACGCGATCCAGCACGCTCTAGAGCGTCGGTAAAGTTGGCAACCATTTGTGCATCGATTCCACAAGAAAACAGGGAGCAATCTGTTGGAGTCAGTGGGAAAAATCCCTCATTCACTATCAGAAACCATGGACTGCATCAGTACAGGTTAACAAGCATGAAGCAACCATGTCAGATTTATATACAAATCTACACTCATATTTGGGTATTTTCATATACCATACTACATTGAAGTGCTTACAAACAAAAACAGTAAGAGTCATTCGTACGTTCACTATAAAATCCGCTGTATAGTAACCTTAACTTCCCATGAACCATGGACCTTGCTGTTGGTGGGGAGGCTTGCGCGGCTCAACGATACAGATAGCCGTACCATAGGTGCAACCACAACAGAGGATAGTCTGCTGAGAGGCCAGACAAACGTGTGGTTCCTGAAGAGGGTCAGAAGCCTTTTCAATAGTTTCAGGGGCAACACTCTAGATGATTGACTGATCTGGCCTTGAAACATTAATCAAAAATGGTTCAAATGGCTCTGAGCACTATGGGACTTAACTTCTGAGGTCATCAGTCCCCTAGAACGTAGAACTGCTTAAACCGAACTAACCTAAGGACATCACACACATCCATGCCAGGATTCGAAACTGCGACTGTAGCGGTCTCGCGGTTCCAGACTGTAGCGCCTAGGCCGAAATATTAATCAAAATGGCCTTGCTATGCTGCCACTGCTAATGGCCGAAAGCAAGGGAAACTACAGTAGTAATTTTTCCCTAGGGCATGCAGCTTTATTGTATGGTCAAATGATGATGGCGTCCTCTTGGGAAAAATATTCCGGAGGTAAAATAGTCTCCCATTCGGATCTCCGGGCGGGAATTATTCAGGAGGAAGTCGTTATCAGAAGAAAGAAAACTGGCGTTCTACGGATCGGAGCGTGCAATGTCAGATCTCTTAATCGGGCGGGTAGTTTAGAAAATTTAAAAAGGGAAATGGATATTCTAAAGTTAGATGTAATAGGAATTAGTGAAGTTCGATGGCAGGAGGAACAGGTGAATACAGGGTTATAAATACAAATCAAATAGGGGTAATTCAAGGGCATGTATATTAATGAATAAAAAATAGGAGCGCGGATAAGCTACTATGAACTGCATAGTGAACTCATTATTGTAGCCAAGATAGACATGAAGACCACGCCTACCACAGTTGTACGCGTTTATATGCCAACTATATCCGCAGATGCTGAAGAGATTCAAGAAATGTATGATGTGATAAAACAAATTATTCAGATAGTTAAGGGAGACCAAAATTTAATAGTCATGGGGGACTGGAAGGAAGAGAAGGAAATATTGTAGGTGAGTAAGGACTGGGGGTATGGAATGAAAGAGGAAGCGGCCTGGTAGAATTTTGCACAGAGCATAACCCAATCATAGCTAACTCTTGGTTTCGGAAACATGAAAGAAGATTGCACACGTGAAAGAGGCCTGGATACACTGGAAGGTTTCAGATAGATTATATAAGAGTTAGACAGACATTTAGGAACCAGGTTTTAAATCGTAGGAAATTTCCAGGGGCAGATGTGGACTCTGATAACAATTTATTAGTCATGAACTGTAGATTAAAACTGAAGAAACTGCAAAAAGGTGGCAATTTAAGGAAAAGGGACATGGATAAAATGAAAGAACCAGGGGCTGTAGAGAGTTTCAGAGAGAGCATTAGTGAACGACTGACAAGAACAGGGGAAAGAAACAGAGTAGAAGAAGTATGGGTAGCTTAGGGACGAAATAGTGAAGGCAGCAGAGGATCAAGTAGGTAAAAAGACGAGAGCTAGTAAAAATCCTTGGGTAACACAAGAGACATTGAATTTAATTAATGAAAGGAGATAATGTAAAAATGCAGTAAATTAAGCAGGCGAAAAGGAATAGTAACGACTCATAAACGAGATCGACAGGAAGTGCAAAATGACTATGAAGGGATGGCTAGAGGATAAATGTTAGGATATAGAGGCATATATCACTAGGGGTAAGATAGGTACTGCCCACAGGAAAACTGGAGAGCCCTTTGGAGAAAGGAGAACCACCTGCACGAATATTAAAAGCTCAGATGGAAAACCCGTCCTAAGCGAAGAAGGGAAAGCAGAAGGTTGGAAGAAGTATATAGATGGTCTATACAAGGGCAATATACTTGAGGGCAATATTATGGAAATGGAAGAGGAAGTAGATGAAGATGAAATGCGAGGTACGATACTGTGTGAAGAATTTGACAGAGTATTGAAAGAGCTAAGTCGAAACAAGGCTCCAGGTGTAGAAAACATTCCATTAGAACTACTGATAGCTTGGGAGAGCCAGCCATGACAAAACTCTATCATCTGGTGAGCAAGATGTGTGAGACAGGCGAAGTACCCTCTGACTTCAAAAAGAATATAATAATCGCAATCCCAAAGAAAGCTAATGTTGACAGATGTGAAAATTGCCGAACTACCAGTTTAATAAGTCTCGGCTGCTAAGTACTAACATGAGTTATTTACAGACGAATAGTAAAACTGGTAGAAGCCGACGTCGGGGTAGATCAGTTGGATTCCGTAGAAATGTTGGACCACGCGAGGCAATACTAACCCCTACGACTTATCTTAGAAGGTATGTTAAGGAAAGGCAAACCTACGTAATTAACATTTGTAGACTTAGAGAAAGCTTCTGATAGTGTTGACTGGCATATAATCTTTCAAATTCTGAATGTGGCAGGTGTAAAATGCAGGGAGCGAAAGGCTATTTACAATTCGTACAGAAACCAAATGGCAGTTATAAGACTCGAGGGGCATGAAAGTGAATCAATGATTAGGAAGGGAGTGAGACAGGGTTGTAGCCATCCCTGACGTTATTTAATCTGTATATTGAGCAAGCAATAAAGGAAACAAAAGAGAAATTTAGAGTAGGAATGAAAATCTACGGAGAAGAAATAAAAACTTTGAGGTTTGCCGATGACGTAATTCTTTCAGAGAAAGCGAAGGACCTGGAAGAGCAGTTGAACGGAATAGACAGTGCCTTGAAAGGAGGATATAAGATGAACATCAAAAAAGCAAAACGAGGATAATGGAATTTAGTCGAATTAAATCAGGTAATGCTGAAGGAATTGGATTAGGAAATGAGACACTTAAAGTAGTAGATGAGTTTTGCTATTTGGTTGGCAAAATAACTGATGATGGTCGAAGTAAAGAGGATATACAATGTAGATTGGCGATGGCAAGGAAAGCGTTTCTGAAGAAGAGAAACTGGTTAACATCGAGTACAGATTAAAGGGTCAGGAAGTCGTTTCTGAAAGTATTTGTACGGAGTGTAGCCATGTATGGAAGTGAAACATGGACGATAAATAGTTTAGACAAGAAGAGCATAGATGCTGTCGAAATGTAGTGCTATAGAAGAATGCTGAAGATGGGTAGATCACGTAACTAACGAGCAGGAACAGAATCGGGGAGAAGGGGAATTTGTGGCACAACTTGACTAGAGGAAGGGATCGGTTGGTAGGACACGTTCTGAGGCGTCAAGGGATCACCAATTTAATACTAGAGAGAAGCTTGGAGGGAGACCAAGAGATTAATACACCAAGCAGATTTAGCAGGATGTAGACTGCAATAGTTACTTGGCGATGAAGAAAACTTGCACGGGATGGAGTAGCATGGAGAACTGCATCAAACCAGTCACTGGACTGAAGACCACAACAACAACATTAACCTAAACGCATATTCATCACAGTGGATGAGGGAACAAAATACCTGCGCCAGATGGGCCTTACAGTAACCATATTTTCTGCAATGATACTGGAAACAAGAAGAAGAATGGATTTCTGCTTCCCAATAATACGCATGCAATAATTATCAGACCACTGACTGTTGGGAAGAACAATGACGTTCTGTCATTGTTAACCCAGCCTGAGAGAGTCTGCTTTGAGCATGTTTATATATTTCCAAAAACATTATTTCAGCTCAAATACCAGTTATTATGGGACATTTTGCATGGCATTGATGGATTAACCTATCATATGTACAGCAAAAGCAGTGACATCCCACCTCCTGAGAAAGTGAGACATAATAGAATTTTCATATTTGATGACATTGCAGTGGAAAACCAGGATCAGATTTGGAACTATTTTTGTTTTTGGTCATAGTTTGAAAATATACACTGATCAGTCAGAACATTATGATCACCTACTATCAATATAAACCCTTCCAGCCGATAGCAGCATCACCTGGCGAGGGATGCCTCCTAGTCACACAGTGCATGTAGTATCAGTGAGTGTGCTGTCCATGTGTAGAATGAGGAAGGTGCACAATCTATCTGAATTTGACCAACGGCCAACTATGATGGCCCTGATGTTCAGCACGAGCATTTCAGAAATTGCATAACTTGTCGGGTGTTCAAGTAGTGCTGTGGTGAGTGTCTTCAACATGTGCAGACATGTGCAGACATCGTTTGATTGGGTGGCCACCGCTTATTACAGATGTCAGATGTTGTACGCTGAGCAGGCTGGTAAAACAAGACAAGCAGCGAAATGTGGGAGAAATAACATTAGACATTAAGGCCGGACAGAGTACAAGTGTCTCTGAACACACAATGCACCGAATACTCCTAACAATAGGCCTCCACAAACGATGACCCATGCATGTGCCAATGTTAACACCACAATATCAGGAACCACAACTGAAATGGGCACATGACCATCGGCACTAGATGTTGGCGCAGTTGCAGAGCATTGCATGGTCTGATGAATCCTGATACCTTCTGCATCATGCCGATTGGAGGGCGCGAATCCGTCATCTTCCAGGGAACAGCTCCTTGACACCTGTACTACTGGATGGAGACAAGTTGGTGGCGACGCCATCATGCTCCGGCTAACACTGATCCAGTGGAGCTTGTGTAAGGCACCATGACGGCCCAGGATTATTGTACACCGGTTGCAAGCCACGTACATCCCTTCATGTCGATCATGTTTCTCAACAGCAGTAGCATTTTTCACCAAGATAATGTGCTGTGACACAAAGCCAGGAGTGTGATGGAGTGGCTCAAGGAACACAGTGGCGATTTCCATTTGATGTGCTGGCCATCCAACTCGCCAGATCTGAACCTGTTCAAACACATCTGGGATATGATTAAATGTGGCGTCAGAGTACATCGCCCCCCCCCCCCCCCCGCCCCGGAATTTACGGGAATTAGGTGACTTGTGTGTGCAGATGTAATGCTAACTCTCTCCAATGACTTACCAAGGCCTCGTTGCTTCCGTGCCACGACGCATCGCTGCTGTAATCCAAGCCAAAGGTGGACATATCAGCTATTCAGTTAGTGGCCATAATATTGTAGCTGATCAGTGTACGTTTTCTATTTGACCCTAATCCTTTCAGTATAGTAATGTGTGCCCAGACCCGCAAAACTGTGGTGTGGTTGACATAGTTCCATCACAGACAATGAAGGGACGAAGGTGGAATCATGTACAAAAATATGGTGACTTAGCTTCAAATCTTGGTCATACAGACAGCAAACTCTACATCAAATGTCCTGGGATAGTATTGTGGTTGAATGTATTTTTCATGAATGCTTCAATCATAAATCTCCAAGAGAACAACTGCCGTCAATTCGATGACTCATAATGCATAGTGAGGAAGACAAAAGAAATGGTTTCACATGTGCTTCAGATAATAAACAAATCAGTAAATGATATTGCATCTTTTTGAAATTATTTATTCAACTCCTCCAACTTGGACAATTGTTTTCAGGTAAGTATACACCACACACAGCCTATGCAGTCTGCCAAGGATAGGAGATATAATTTTAGATATCTCCTCTATCCAACGCTGGATCTGGTGATGGTCAATCATGGCTTGTTGCCATGGATTTACCTGAGCCGCCGGCCGTAGGGCCGTGCGGTTCTAGGCGCTACAGTCTGGAACCGAGCGACCGCTACGGTCGCAGGTTCGAATCCTGCCTGGGGCATGGATGTGTGTGATGTCCTTCGGTTAGTTAAGTTTAATTAGTTCTAAGTTCTAAGCGATTGATGACCTCAGAAGTTGAGTCGCATAGTGCTCAGAGCCATTTGAACCATTTTGAACTTACCTGAGCCACCTTGTTTGTAGAAAAATCCCATTATTTAATATGCGAATTGATATACATACCTCATACAGGAAGCATTCACTGTTCTTCATGATCACCTTTCTGTATACTAATAGAGGCACACCCTCTGTGGAACGAGCTGTGGTTTTGGCTGTGGCTGCAGAGGGCCATGGAGAGGCTGGCTGTGCCAGTCGCCAAGTCGTGTGCATTTGATACTGTCTCTTGAACGGTAATGATAGCTTCACCAACCATTCCTGGCTACTGCAGGACGCATTCATTTGTACGTGATGAGATAACAAGCAGTAACAAATATGATGCTGATAGCATCTATGACATAGCGCCATTGATACTTACGCATATGCTGTCCTGGAAACTTTACATCCTGCTGTGTCACTGGACTGCAATAAATTTAATGTGATATCGGTAGAACACTGCTGCCACTGCTAGCAAGGCAGTAGAACATGAGATAGTGTCACTCTGGCAGAGGCACCACACATTCTTATTGCAGTTTTTGATCCCTGCTGCCAGTACTTATGGAACTCGGTAGGAAGGGGAAAAATAATTTATCTGCTGGTGGATTCACAAAAACAGCTGCACATGGTGTTCTTATCTCTTTTGACTCAGACTTTCCACCTCATAGGCAAGATCCAGTAGTCTATATATGCGACATGCTTTGCCAGGAGATATCACTTGTTTTACAGTCCGCACCGAGATTAGATTTACAAAGACGAAATGTAGCACTATGAGGACTACGATACTGCTGGCAGGTGTGCCCATTAAGCAGAAGGGGACGGGAGAAAATCCTCACTTTTACTGAATGATGCTGAATTATATATATATATATATATATATATATATATGTGTGTGTGTGTGTGTGTGTGTGTGTGTGTGTGTGTGTGTGTGTGTTTGTGTGTTTGTGTGGATAATAATAATAAGATGGTTATCCAATGTAATGCTTTCCTTTCTTCCAGAATTTTTCAGTGAGATTGCAGCCATGGGAATGAAGAAGATCTCACCACTCCACCACCAGCAATATATCAAGTTGAGTACAAGAAGAGGTATATACTGCATATGACCCATCTGCGTGTGTGTGTGTGTGTGTGTGTGTGTGTGTGTGTATTACTCTTACATGAAATGCGCAAGAAAAACTCACGTATTTTAGGTTAGATGCATAAATCTTCACATATGAATGTGCTCCTGTCATATGTATGTAACTGATATTTTTACAATAAAAATTGACACTTGCATGCATTACTTACGAGATATTCTTTTTTTTGTGTTTCAGCTGCTATCGATGCCACACCTACTTACATTGAGACTGATGCTTATGTCGAGCCAAAGGAATACTGGAAGCCATTAATCTGAATGATATCACACCTGCTCACATTGAACAAGAGAGAATATTAAAAGCCAATATTCTGATTAGTATTGATTATGATGAATGGCTGAAATACCTATGTGGCTACACCAATGTCAATGATTCTTCACATAAGTACTGGAAATTATTGTTATTATTACTGTTATTATTACTATTATTATTATTATTATTGATGTCTACATACGTCTCTTACACACACATGATAATTATCAATGTTGCCCCTTCCTTTGAAGGGGTGAAAGTATGTGGGGGTTGGCTTGTGACAACAGGTGTTGATGATGGAATCACCCAAAGATGGGTTAAGGGTATGCATCGCATGGCCTCAAAAACTTTAACTGTTGAAGATTACAAGGAATGTCTACTCGAGTGTGTTGGCAATATTCTGTCTCAACCTCCCCACCTGGTGTGCCAAGTAGTCTTTCAGCTGCAAGAGCATGAAGTACTTACTGCACTGTTGCTGAAAGTAGGTGTCTCCTGTTGTGATGACAAAAGGTTCATCTGTGGGGATGGGATCAGCACCCTGCTGCTCTGATGCTAATCACTTGGATGATAGCGAGAGAATTTATAGTGGAGACTGAGGCTAGACACCATAGATCTCGGTGTTTCAATTTTATATTGTTTTGTTCAGTAATTCAGGAGATACATGTGAATGCAGAGGATAGCTTAACTTTTCAGCTATAAGAGCATGTAGAATCCATTAACTGAATACGTGTCTGGGTAATCCCAAAACACTTTCCCTAAAAACTGGCAACTATGTCATCTAACCCCAGGTGGGATTGGTTCGTATATCCCTAGGGACAGGATGGAATAAGCTCACATGCATAAGGATACTTACAACAGTAATTTTCGGGAAAAACATTTTATTTTATCAAAACTGGAAGAAACTTTCTTTTCAAAGAATAGCCCTGAAGAAATAAGACTTCAACAAAACAAATCCTGCTTGAATGTATACACAGCACTATGAAATTACATGTGTGAACAAATAATGAATCCTTCAAAAAAAAAAATTCTTCTTATTATAGCTACCTACAGTTGTTCAAACAGAATTAGTTCAGTGTTCTATATCGACCAGAAGTGTGGTCGGTTTGTTCTGATAGATCCAATTTCGACACAGTTTTACTTCGGTTGTATCAAACTGTATCATTCTCATCTGAACAGCTCCAGTTATCCCCTTCTTATCATGATGGGCGCAAGAATCTCATTTTCGTCTCTTTCGACAATATTTCCAGGGTAGTGGTGGGCATGGTACTTCTCCAAAACAGTCATTTACATGGATTTAGTGTGATTAGGAGGGCCTTCAGTTTGTGGAGGACTCGTTGCTGGTCCTGTTCGATGTGTCCTGTTGGAATTCTTTTGAGGTTCTCCAGGATTAGTGGGAAATGTCATATGAGAACTCTCATCTTCATCTAGGTAGGAGGCTTAGGGTGAAATCACATCGCCGCGGAAAGGTTGTTTAGCCTCTGAACTATCATTAAGGAAGGCCAATTTGTTGTCATTTTCGGCATATCTAATATCTGACATACTGTCATCGGAATCGATAGAAGTAAATTCAGATCTACTTTTCTTGGGGAGTTATAATACCGATAACCACCTTTTCTTAGGCCAAGATTGGAATGATGTTGTGGTCCAGCTGTAGGGAAATAACGAATTTCTTCTGGCGTGATGTTTATTTACTTATTTTGTTCAGAAATTATTTCTCTTTTAATGAACAGCAAATTATGAAGAAAAAATTTACTCACCAATCAGAAAAACGATGAGACGGGAGCCCTCCCTTCGTGATGCTTCCAAGCAGACTGGAGTTAGGGTGGAGTGGGTCGATGGTGTACCTTCACACGCACTCCTCACTAGCGTGATGACACTGGTCTAATTCCAGGGTGGCAGTAAACAGAATGTATGTGCTAACTAGCCCCTTGTGCCAACTAACATGTCTTCCTTACTGTACATGCACGTGGGTTAGTAGCAATACCATTTTTCATAGGTTTGTGTACTCGAATGAATATACGGGGTGTTAGGAGTATAAGTGCAGAGCCTGTGGTCATTGGTACCTTAGTATGTGTATTAGATGTTTTTTCTCTGCGTCTAACAGTCTTATCGCAAACGCGTCCATAATTTACTATGTGATGTTTCTGCACAGTCGCAACTACACTATTCAGTGGAGTACACCTATCAGCATAGATTGTCCGTTTTGTGTCCACCACACTTTAACACCTGATCTGCTGCCCAGTGGAAAATAAGCATTAAGCACTTACTCTTGCCGCATGAGGTACTAACTAATCTAAAAACATGCTACTCCTAATAGCTATAACTATTAGCCGGCAAATTATGTAAATATTGACTAATGTTGTTCAGTACACTCTCCTCAGTCACCAATGAAAATATCGGCACATATACCCCTGACACCCCTCTATTCTGTACAATATGTACACGACAGTGTGATTGTGGTTCGTTTACTTCACATCCTGCTCGTCATACCAGTTAGTCTCGTTTCTTCTATTGTGTAAAATTCCGTAAATAACGAATAGGAAATGAAGTAAAATGTCTCTAATGTTTCTCTGTTTGGATATAAAAAATTTTTCTTAATAAACCAGAATTTAGTTATAGGCTTGTTAATATTTACGAAGAAGACCCTAATCCTCTAAGGCGTACGCATGACGAACTGGTGTTCTGCAGAAAGTGATTAAGTGCTTTGCAAAAAATTATCAATAATATGTCGATATTTTTTCGACATTTTGACGATACTAATTTGGCAGATATAGTTTTCATAACGGTCCACTGTTGGTGCCATAAAACTTCATGTGTGCATGATTACCAACAATATTAGAAATTTTTCCATTTATATTCTTTATGAAAAAAATTATGCTGTGCTAACCATGAACTTGGTATTTTCCTCTTATTAGTAATGGTCGGTAGAGGTTGGAAGTCGTCATTGTTGGAACAACTGCGAAACCATGAGATCTAACAGTGTGGTTACTTGCCTGCCTGCATGTTAAATAGATATTCAAAATGTCACCCCGCCTCTACTCATGGAATAACTGTGTGACAACAGCCTCTATATATCTCATTTCATAATCATTACTACAAATAAGCACCATATTTCAACAATAATGTCTCTGTAATGCAATTTCATGGAAAACAGCTGTTCTGTGTGGCGCGATTGTCTTTTCGGCACAGAATGAAAAAAACAGCAAATCGTTTCACTGCATCACTGTAATCGGTTTGGTTCTCTTTTATCTGTTTCCAGGATTCTGCGCAGCAAATGTACAGTTATCGCGACAGCACAAAATTGTTGAAAGTGCCTCTGATACGTACTTCATAAATCTGGCAAAAATACGCCAGTAAAATACTTCTTAAGCCTTCAGAAAACGGACGTCTAAATTGTGAGGCCCACTAATCTACGTGAATAAGACGTTAAGTAACAAGAAAGTACGTGTTATTTTATTGATTAAAATTAATCAAATCATTGCATTCGCATTGCTAAGTTGAGCTTCGTTGCCCCACTTGTGATCGGTATATGTAAAACGAGTGGGCTGATAAACTGATCCGAACTAAAGTAGAGTAATGTTGGAGTGGAAATAATAATTGCTCTTTCATATTTTATTACTCTTTTAGCCATGATGTTGGATGGACAGCAGATATGTGGGACCGATATATACATTTTTGCTTTCATTCGTATCTGCCTTCAGAAAACGCTTTCTGTTATTTGATCGAGTCCGTTACAATAATGTCGTGAAATGATAATTGTGTACAGGAAACTTTGCTTCGCTCAGTGTAATTAGTAGCCCATAAAATTAAAATATGGTACCCCACGACCTTATCTCTCTGAATAAATGCTACGAAATAATGAAAATTAACTATTGGTAGGTTCACCAATTCAGAGAAACTAAACAGAACACCTTCTATTTCCCCATATTAATTAATATCAGTTTGCTTATAACTGACTATAGAAGTATGGCTGCCAGTATAAAATCGAGAGTGTGTTAACCTGTAAATATAAACGTAGACTGTGCAGTATAAGTGAGCTATGCGAAAACTTCCGTGACTACTGTGATCCTAAATTCATTGAGTGTAACAGTGTCACTTAAGCGTCACAGAAAATGATGGCTCCTACACAGAATGTTCGCAAATTTTATCTTAGAACTATTCCATTGGTCCGTGTTTGCATACAAAAACAACAATACGGGAACTGTGAGTCCGCCTAAATGCAAAACACTTTTGTTATTTATTTATTCCGAAAACCAGTTTCAACGATAAATATCACCATCAACAGAGGGTTCTTTAAGTTTAACACATGCAGAAAATAGCATAGTTGTAAAACACTGTAAAACATTATTACATTTGTGTTGTTTGCTTTTTAAATATTGTTTTCTGCGAATACTTTCATAATACCGGACACCATAATGAATTACAGCGTAGGTTTAAGATTGTTGTCGTTGTTTGCGGCATATTTTCTGTGTTTTTTGTTGCGGATTTTCTCGGCATGCAGCATGTCATCTGCAACTGTATGAGCGGCTTACGTATGTCATCGTTATACAGTTAGGATTGCGGTAGTGTTGTGGACACAGTTTTGGTGTGTACTAGGTTGTTACTTAGTTTGTCGTGTACTCACATTTGTTGGACGGTTTGCAGCTACTTGTATACACAGAAAAACATAACTTTCGTACTTCATTCATCACCCGAAACATTATGCCATAGGGTTCCCGGGTTCGATTCCCGGTGGGGTCAGGGATTTTCTCTGCCTCGTGATGACTGGGTGTTGTGTGATGTCCTTAGGTTAGTTCGGTTTAAGTAGTTCTAAGTTCTAGGGGACTGATAACCGTAGATGTTAAGTCCCACAGTGCTCAGAGCCATTTGAACCATTTTGAACATTATGCCATCTTGCTGCTCGCGTATGTCGCGAGAAATGTATCGCATGTTGCAAGAAGGCTATGAACGCTGTAGTGGGAGTTCTGATGACTGGCTGGCCGGCCGGTGTGGCCGAGCGGTTATAGGCGCGTCAGTCTGGAACCGCGCGACTGCTACGGTCGCAGGTTCGAATCCTGCCTCGGGCATGGATGTGTGTGATGTCCTTAGGTTAGTTAGGTTTAAGTAGTTCTAAGTTCCAGGGGACTGATGACCTCAGATATAAAGTCCCGTAGTGCTCAGAGCCATTTGAACCATTTTTTGCTGATGACTTCTATTCCTTATTTACGTCTCTGTGTCTCATGGGGAGGTGGTTCTTGTGCGTGTGTGTGCTTTCTGTTCTGTGTGTTGTGTCAGTTCTCCCAGAGCGCTAAAGAATGTGTTGTTGCAACGTGTTGTGATCTCGTTTATTACATTTTCCCCTTCCGATATAGCCTTTTGTATGCAATAATATCCTTCTGTTGTTAGTTGTCGGTATTGACAGTGATCTACACATTCTGAAACACAGCAAACGCAAGCAAACTGTGATTCCTATAGAGGCAAGAAGAGAACGTTTGAGAAACTGATAAAAGAAACCAAATCTAATTACTACATCAACAAAATTACAGTTTATAATAATATCACAAAGACTACGTGGTCACACACAAAAGAAGAGGTGTTGACACGAACAACAGTGAGAACATAACTATAAAAAAGTAAGAAGGTAATCAAGAACCCTAAAGAAGTCAGTAATATTTTATATCAACCTTATGTTGAGGTAGTGGGCAAATCAATAAAGTAGAACTCTCCTAACACAAAATGCATACAAAGTACTCCTCATGAGACAAAAAGTTTGTCCCTTCTCTCAACAAATGAACCCGAATTAGTAAAAATTATACACCAATTAAAAAACGAAAAATACTGAGGGATTAGAAGGAATTTCTAGTAGACTAATTAAATTCTGCTTGCAGTGGGTGTTAAAGCTTCTGACTTTTCCCATAGACTTAATCATGGAAGAAGGAATATTCCCGACATTTTTAAAAAAAATAATTAAGTGATCACTATTTTTAAAGGAGGCAGCAGGAGGGTCCCGGAACTTACCAACCAATAACTAATAAACCTGTCTTACCTAAAATAACAGAATGTGTAATTAAAAACTCAATGGTAAATTTATAGTAAAATTAGTCACTTAAATTTGCATAGGCAAGTTATAGTAACAAAAAAGGTTACTGATTTAAAATATGTAATGGATGATGTGGTCAAAATGATAAACTATGTAAAATCTCTACCAAATTTTGCGTGGCAGAATGGGTAATGAACACGACGAACTTCTACTACATCCAGAAGTGGGATAGCTATCCAGAGGAAAAGCACTATTGACGCTTTACGGACATCATAATAGATTAGATTAGATTAGTTTTTCGTTCCATAGATCCGTGCTGAGGAGATCCTCGTGGATGTGGAATATGTCAACTTTTTTTTTAAAGCTGAAATTACAATACTAATAGTATGAATATATACAACACATCATTTGTTTCTATTAAAAAATTCGTCAATGGAGTAGAAGGAGTTGGCCACTAGTAAGTCTGTCAGGCTCCTTTCAAACTGATCTTTATTTGTAACTAATTTTTTTATGTTTGCTGGCAAATTATTGAAGATGAGTGTTCCTGAGTAGTGGACCCCTTTTTGAACTAAAGTAAGTGCTTTTAAGTCCTCGTGCAGATCATTTTTGTTCCTGGTAGTGTATGTATGAACTGAGCTGTTTGTTGGAAAAAGAGATATATTATTTAGGACAAATTTCATTAAGTAGTAAATATGCTGAGAGGCAGTAGATAGTATACCCAGTTCTTTGAAGAGGTTTCTACAGGACGTCCATGAATTTACTCCACAAAAAATATTACACGCTTTTGGACTCTGAAAACTTTTGTTTTACTTGAAGAGTTACCCCAAAATATTATACCACATGACATTATGGAATGAAAGTAGGCAAAGTATGCAAGCTTTTTCATTTTTATGTCGCCTATGTCTGCTAACGCTCGAATTGCAAATACAGATTTGTTAAGGCGTTTCTGCAGTTCTGTGGTGTGCTCCTCCCAACTGAATTTATTATCAAGTTTTAATCCCAGAAATTTAAGACTGTCAACCTTCTTTAATGCGTAAAATAATTCAGTACAACACTGTATTGAATTTTTGAGAAACCCTTAGGGTTGTTAACACCCATACATATGGTAGAAGTTTTTACAAAGTGCAGAGAAACTGACTTGTCATTGTAGAGGAGGAGTGCTACAGTTTTTAATACATGAGACAAAATCGCCCCTTTTGAGAGAAAACCAATATTTTGGATTTCTTCAGTTCATGCAAACATTTTAATTACTTTTCCACTTTTCATGAATGTGTGGATGAAAACAATTTTAAAATAGATGAAGTTTCTGAGCTACTTACAGACCACTTACATGACTTCGAACAAATTCTTCTGAAATATTTTCCAGCGATTAGTGAGCGTAACTCCTGGGTTTGAAATCAGTTTTCTGTAGCAGCCAAGCCAGCAGGCTTAAGTGTAAGAGATTATGAAATAACTAATGGACTTAAAGAGTGATTCAGATTTAAAGCAAACTCACAAAGATATGTCATTACAAAATTTCTGGGCGAATTTATTAGAAGAACATTTGATCTTATCAAAACAAGCTATTATTGTTTTACTTCCGTTTACAACTGGAGATTGGTGTGAACCAGGATTTTCTTATTATGCTTCAATGAATTCAGAGTTTAGAAACAGGCTTGACACTGCACCATATATTACAATTCAACTTTCCGTTTTTATACCTGATATCAAAAAGATTTGTTATTTAAGGACCCAAAATCACTCAAGACATTGAAAACTTTATTCTACTTTTTTGTTATGTGTTAAGAAAAAAATAAAACAATTCCTAAATACATTTGAAATTAATAATTAATTCTGTCTGTTTTTAAAATTTTACAGTAATTTCTATGTTATTTATTATGACTTAAAATTGAAGTAATCACCGAATAAAGCAATTTTTTTGAGTTTTTGAAATTTTATTAAGATTCTAAATAAACACAATAGACCCTTTCTTCGTGAAAGGGTACTGTTGTTTGGTGACCTCATCTCATACCAAGAGGAGTTAGGGAGGGTATGAGAGGATAGGGGGAAAGGTGTCCAGTGACCCCATACAAGAACAATGGGCTCCTTGTTCTCATACCTGCCACGCCTACTACTGTAAGCTGCTGCACTCCTGTTCAGGAAGATGTTTGTTCAAATCCCCATCTGGCTATCCGCTATTTGCTGTTTCCCTAAATCACTTAAAATGATTGATAGGAGGTTTTCTTTGAAACAGCATAGCCATCTGAGCTTGCACTCCGTCTATAATGATCTTTTCATCGACAGGTTGTTAAACCTTAATTTGGCTTCCTTCTTTTCCCATTGAACATACGTGTGCCACGATGGGAGAACATGTGGTCGAGCCTGAATTACCTTAACATCTCATTCATATGCTATCATCTCTTCTTTCCTTCTTCTTCTTATGCCTTTGTCTCGCAGTTTTCGCAGGGTCAGCGTGGTTACAACGGATTTGGCAAGGTTAATTTGAAGGGGTGGCCGGATGCCCTTCCTGCTGCCACCCCGGACCCCGTGGGACGGACTCAGTGTACCCCAGCTGTCTGCGTCTAGTGTAAACCATGAAATAGTGCAAATGTCTGCGAGTCATGTAACTCAGACGGAACGTGAGGACCTGGCCGGTATTCACCTAGTGGGATGTGGAAAACCGCCTAAAAACCATATCCAGGCTGGCCGACACGTCGGTCCTCGTCGTTAATCCGCCAGGTGGATTCGATCCAGGGCCGGCGAGCCGACCCGAGTCCAGGAAGCAGCGCATTAGCGCTCTCGGATATGCTATCGTCTCTATGCACTGCCTTATTGTTAGTGTTAGCTGTACACGAAACAAAAACTGTTCTCTAGAACAATCTGACTGTGAGTATGTGATCTTACGATTGTGATAAAGAAGTATACAACTTGTGCGAGATGCGAATGAACCTTCATTCATGCAACATCAGTGTTCCAGTATACTTATTTTCCATTTTCAACTAGTTTATTATACATAGCTATGGGCTAAATCACAATTCATTTCCGATGATTCCTTCATAGTGGAATGCATTTAGAAGAAACTCAAAAAAGGTAGAATGTGACAATGTATGTCTGCCTGGCCGAAATAGCATGACTTTTTATGTTATGCACTGACATCAGTACGTGAGTTCAAAAGATGTTTGAAATTAATTCAATCGAAAAATATGGTACCTGAAACGGTTTTTATTATTTTATAATATATCATTTTCAGTATAAGTCTGATCTTAAAAACTACCTGTTATACATTCATATTTTTTAGGTAGAAGCATGGTGTTTGAAATTAATTCAATCGAAAAATATGGTACCTGAAACGGTTTTTATTATTTCATAATATATCATTTTCAGTATAAGTCTGATCTTAAAAACTACCTGTTATACATTCATATTTTTTAGGTAGAAGCATGGAGATCTGTGCGTTATAATTTGAGGTGCATATCAGTGTTGCGAATTGGAAATCGGAGCCCTTGTGTGTTTCACATACCTGGAGGAGGCAACCTGTGTGCAAAGAACACGAAACACATGACAACGGACTTCAACGTTTATTCCATGCCACAGATGTGTGATACTGGAGCTAAATGCTTAAATTGTCAGGGAATTTTAAATGAGCTGTGTCAGTAACAACTCAGAAACTGATTTCAGTAACGGATAGATTCCTTGTAATCTTGTCGAAGCTGGCGAATGTGTCGCTGCAAATCAGGTTTATTTATGCAATAAATGCTGCAGGCATCTTACATTAATCTTGACTCATTTGTATTGCATAACTACACTGCGCAACAGAATAAAAGGATAACTTTTTCGAAACCCCGTAATTCCAACCCATTGCGAGGCTTTTGAAATTTCGTATAAAGGTGCGTACAGCCCTTCTCTGTAATAGTGCAAAGGATGACACCCTGTGATGCGATGGTTTCATTGAGGCTCTTTATGTCACACCCTGCGGCTTTTTCATACCGATTCTTAGAGTCGGTGTGTCTGGAATGTTTTCCTGTGTCACTCATAAGAAAAGCGTGTGACTTCAGCGATAAAGGTCGCGGTTCTAATCTCCATCGCAGAAGAGTCGAAAGAAGGGGTGAAATGTGTGTGAGAGGGGGTGTGACGACCTTTCGATCTTGTGATGCGTCCACGATGGCATTGGGCTGAATTTTAGTGAAATTTGGTAGCAGTGACGTCATTAACCCCCTTTATAACAATGGCGGATATATATGGGGGGCGCTTGGGACGCTCGTCCCCCTCCCCTTTGCGGAACCGCCTGCATTGCCACCCGCGCCACCCCCGCCAGTCAGCCCGCACGCTATTCGTCCGTTTCTTTCGTCAGTCGACTCAAATGAATCGAGTTATCGAGTTATGTAGCACACGCGTTATGCGTTTCTGTCTGGTACACAGATAGCTAACACATACCTACGAGGAAATTAGCGGCCCTTCTAGCGATCTCGATACGTTATTCTGTTTGGCATTTGTTCGAGAAATGTCGAGAATATTCTACTGTTTTCTTCTACAGAGAACCTTCGATACGTAGCGTTATAAATATGGACTATTCGTCGAATAGGAAGCTAGTTTACATTCAGAATTAGAAATATCAAGACCCAAGAATGAATAAGTAAAAAGTCTTAGTTCTAGCAAGTGCAAGTGTGAAGATTAGTCAACAGTGAGAGTGATCAGTTGATTTTGAAGTATTAATAATAGTAATTCATAGTAATTTCTCAGTAAAAAGATTGTTATGAGAAGCGTAACAATATGTTTACTAATAACGTAACAATAGTTTGCCATACCCAGCTCGTAATACGAGCTATGTATGGGAAACTATTGATGCGTATATCTCCGGTAATAGTGATTTTCGAGAAGATTCTTAAAAACGGATTGTCACTATATAGGCTCTCTACCGAATGCACTAGAAAGGAACGAAATCGACAATTAATGTTCCACACAGATAAATTGCCAGATGGCGTCATCATTGGAAACTCGCTCTTATATTAAACGCCGTAAGGTACATACTGACTTGTCGCTTTCTCAGTAGGTATTTGTTCACACTCCATAAAAGTCTGGAAGCGAACATTCTGGCAGCGAATGTTCTCGAAACAACCGAACCACATATATAAGGGAAGCAGAATAGCTGCCAGGTAGTCATTTTGAAAGCTACAATCATCGTGATAACTTGGAAGTGATAAAAAGTGAACAGCTGCGATTATTGGCTATTACCACGGACTTTGGTCAGTGTCGTGCTTAGTGGTATTAGAAATACGCGGAGTGTGACCGTGCTAAGTGTAGTAGTATTGCATTCTTCAGTGCAAATAAAGTGTTCATTCGAGAATAATTGGCATCTAATTTACCTACGACGTAACAATATAATAAAAGGGATCGTTATGTAATAAGAAAAAGAAAAGTAGAAACATCTGACGATTCCAGTCACCATTCAGCCGCAAAAACACCACCGAATGTTCACGCAGAGCCCAGCACTTCGTCGAAGCTTCCACAATAAAATTCATCGACTGATTCCTTTCAACCCACGGATATAGGCAATTATTTGGACATATTAGGGTCAGGAAATATTAGTGATGACATAAAACACAAGCTTCTCACAGCGCGAAGGAAAGCTGAAAAAGGTTATATCTTTCCTACTTCCGAGCACAACAATAGGGGACGGGTTGAACGCATACAAGTGCACGATAATCACTTTGAACAGTATCCATGGCTGGTGTTTTTGCATGTTAAAAAGGGATTTCTTTGCATTAACTGTTCAGTTTTTGTGAATAATAAAGTGGTTGAAGGAAAGAAATCCATTATCGGCAAGAAATTTGTGATTGAACCACTAATAAAGTTAGCCCTTGAGACCAACTCAGCCGTCCGCTGTGGTCGAGCGATTCTAGGCGCTTCAGTCTGGAACACGAGGCTGCTACGATCGCGGGTTCGAATCCTGCCTCAGGCATGGATGTGTGTGATGTCCGTAGATTAGTTAGGTTGAAGTAGTTCTAAGTCTAGGGGACTCATGACCTCAGGTGTTGCGTCCCATAGTGCTTAGAGCCATTTGAACCATTTAGACCCACTCTCAGCTCAAGTACTACGTTGAAGCGTCAACAGATGCAAATTATTTTTGGCCACACGAGACAACAGCGAACTTGAGGTCATAAATCAATTGTCAAGTCAGAGAACGGAAAGCATTAGGGAAAACAGAGACCGTCTTGTACCTACAATAAAAACAACCACATTTCATGGAAAGCAAAATATTTCTCTGCGTGGGCATATAGATGCTTAAAAAATGAATATGGTCGTGAAAGTATAGTGAGTAACGAGGGAAACCGTAGAGCTCTTCTAAGATTTAGAATGGATTATGGAGACTTGGGACTAAAGCATCACCTTGATACCACTAAAGCAAACGCCACTTACATAAATAAAACGACGTGTAACGTACTTATTTCATGCTGTGAAATAGTGATGTTATCGAAAATACTGGAGGAAATCAAAGATTCTCGTTATTACAACATAATCTTCGATGAGACTACGGACATAGATCACATCGTCCAACTGAGTTTAGCTCAAAATATGTTGATGGTGACAAAAAATTACACGAAAGATTTTTGGCCTTCGTTAACATCCATAAAGACAATGATTGTAGTGGAAACATTGACGATGAACCTCAAGAGAGTCAATATGAAATGCGTAGCTTTACTGGTGAAGTATTATGTACCACGATTCTAAGGAGAATGGAAAGTTTTTCTCTGTCAGTGGAAAACTGTGTGGATATAGGCTGTGATGGGTGCTCAGTTAATATGTCAGAACTGAAAGGAGCTGTGGCGACAATAAAAAAGAAAGCTATCAACGCCCAAGTAGTACCGCGTCGAAGTCATCAGCTCAACCTCCTTGTCTCTCGCAGTTGCAAAGTTACAAGTGTGAGAAACTCACTTGGTGCTACTGAAGAAGTAGTATCGACCTTTACAGCGTCTTGCAAGCGGTTCGCAACATTGAAGAGTCACCTAAAACACTCGCTGCAGTCACATTATCAAAAGAGATGGGCTGAGCATCATGATGCTGTTATTCAATTCGTGGCTGATCACGGAACAGCCTGCAAATTTCTGAAAGAAAAATAGTGTTAGAGGGATAGAACAACGGCTGCCAAAGCCAATATTCTTGTTCGAGCTCTCTCTAACTACTAGTTTATTATCACTCTGTTTACACTGAGTGACATGAGCATAACATATCCAGTCAGCAAAATCTTACAAGACCCTAGCCGGGACGTCGCAATGGCAAAAGCAAAATTACATTCGATGCTCAAGTTTTACGACAGCATGAGGGCTAACGCTGATTGCCACTTTGCTCGTATTGTTGAAGAGGCGAAGGCAGTTATGGAAGAGTTAGACGTGGAGATGAGTGTTCCTCGTCTTACAGACAGACAAAGACACAGGGAAAACTGCGATCATAATAATGATGCTACGACATATTGGAAAAGAGTTGTTTTTATTCCAACATTGGACCACGTTATGACTGACATAAGAGAACGTTTGCTGAAGAAAATATTTATCATTTGGGATTCAACATACTTTTGCCCTCGTAACTACAGAAACATGACGGTAATGATCTGGCACATAAACTGAATCAGTGCTTAACTGAACTACCGTTCTTTGAAGAAGAATAACTCTTTGTGACTAAAAAGAGACTAATGGGAGAGATTCTTCAGTACAAGCAAACGAGCATAAACGCCCTTAATGATAGCGATTCTGCAATGCAAGGATTGTCTGTTTGGCCTAGATCTGACTGTCCTACTTTGCACACGCTGTACAAAACATTATCTTGTCTACCTGCCTCTATTGCTACGATAGAAAGAAGTTTTTCAACATTGCGGCGTACAAGCACATGGCTGATGTCGACAATGAAGGAGGATCGACTTAATGGCTTAGCTCTGCTGAACACTCACCCTGACATTGATTGTCCTATTGACGATATAATTAACCAATTTTCCAGGGAGAATAAGCACATAGAATTCATCATTTAAGGAAGAGAACCACAATTGTAACTTTTTTATATCATAAGTTGGCATTGTCTTGTATATGTGTATAATCAGTTTAAATAAAACTTTCTTACATTTTGCATGGGACTTGATTACTTTTTATTACGGTAAAAGTAAAGGTAGCTCAAGATATCTTTAGCGCCCCCCTAAAGGTTTTTCTGTATCCGCCACTGCCGTACATGTCACATAAACATCTGAGCTGTGGGCTTTTATTCGCCTGTGTCGACATCTTGCTGCGTCGTCGAGCCCGAGGGTGACGTCGCAGGCACCACGCTTTTGGTCCGTTACAGAAGAGGGTTGCATTTATCACTTGCTGACAACCGTGGGATCAGTAAAGATGTAAAATTTCTTGAAAGGTAATGAGCAAGTAAAAATTCCTGGCTGTATCTCAGAACTATCTTGTTACTCAAAACTGAATATTCTTATTATTAAACGAAATCTTCTAAACACCATGAGCTGTACTTGAAATTATTTGCCAGATCGGATTTCGGGTGTGTGCCCTGTCGTCTGTGGCATTCTGATACAGAGGAAAAATAATGTACGTACATCAAGTTCTGCAGCAACTGTATATGTAATATCAAAAATGTAGGTCTACTTGCATTGTGTATCTCTATAGTAATGACATTAGTGTAAGTTAATACGAAACGATAAGAAAAAACGTCCTATCACATTGAACACAGGTTGTGATGCATGTTACTACTGTCAAATAGTAAGCAGTCACATTTCTTGATCACTCCTGACATATCTGTCATATAGAGTAAACATGGAACTGACAGGTGAAATAGTCTACGTTACCTGCATTTTCTTGTTTCTAAGATCATATTTATGCATTCATATATGTAAAACACAATCTTTGAGCAGTTGATACATGAGGGTAGAATATACAAAAGGCATAAAATTGCAAAACAATCCATCATATCACATCAACTTAGAATAGATGACATGCTGGAAATGGAGAGACTCCGAACTGAACTTATTTGGTTAAAACACTATTGAAATTTGTATATACATCTTGTTCCGTTAACTCTGTTCGTTATATGTTATCCGGTTGTTTCGTCTTATGCATGATTATTTGATTTTTTTCTAAGATATTTAATAATCTGCCTTTGTTGGCTTTTGAAGAATGGAGATGTTTTATCGTTGCCATTAGCAGAATGCTTGTATTCTCTTAAATGAGCACTAGAAGTAATATGTCCTCTAAATCTCGTTTTGCGGTTTCTCTCTGTTTCCCGAACAAAAAATTCATCACATTCACTACATGTTACTTTATATACACATGACATGATATATTTTTGGCTCTTGTCTGGATTGTATATACCACGTGATTCTACGTTGTTCTTTGCCCTGAAGCCAATTTGCAGCCTAGTTTTTTGAAAAACAAAAACGACTTATTTGGTCAGAAATGTGCCCTCAGTGCGATAATATTATAAACTTATCTTTACCTACTTGTTCGCTCTTTTGTAATGAGACTTCAGATCTATTCTTATTATGTACTCTCTGTTTTTTCTGCACAATTTCGTAACTAGTTTTGCCTCATAGCCACTGTTTTGATGCCCTCTTCCCTAGCGTTAACTTCCTTAACATCACAGGTAAAAGAGAGGGGGATACGACCCTTTCAACATATTCCGGAAACCCACTACTTCTGACTGCGCAATCCAGAGCAGTTCTTACCATCCATCATCCCATAAAGAGTCATATTTCCAATCAGCGATTGGTTAATCAAATGCCCTTTAGGCGAGGCGAATATTAATGCAGAATTACATACACTAGAGAAGGTAGCATTTACCAGTGGCTATGATCAAAATCTAATAGTAAAATTATACACAAAAAGCAGAAAAAAACACACTAAGAACAGAGATGAAATTACTTTACGAAAGAGCGAGCAAGTAGATAAAGATAAATTTATATTACCATACTTGGTTCACATTTCCGAAAAAATAAGTTGTATCGAAAAATGAGCCTGCAAACTGGCTTTATAACAGAGAACACTCTAAGATCACGTCCAATATACAATACAGATAAGAGTCAAAAACATAATATGTCAGGTGTACAGTAAATAACATATAGTGAATGTGATAAATTTTATGTAGGAAAAACAGGAACAATTTTCAAATGTAGATTTAGAGAAGATATTATTAGTGAAGCCAAATCCTCAGCAGTCTGTGCACATTTAAAAGAATACAAGCATTCTGCTAATGGCATTAACAAAAACATCACTCTTCTTCATAAAGCACATAAAGGCAGATTATTAAATATTCTATAAGAAATTGAAATAATCACCCATATGACGAAACAACCAGAAAATACGAGTACTCTTGATGAACGAGCAGAGTTACTGAATAACATGTAGATACAAAATTGCAACAGTGTTTTCATCAAATACGTTCGGTTTGTAGACTCCCTATATCCAGTGTGTGAAATTGTCTAATTTAACGTGATATATTAGATTATTTTCCAGTTTTATACTTTTGTTTATACCTCATATACCAACTGTCCAATAATTGTGTTTTGCTTATATGAATGCATGTCACAGATGGCAGAAATATGATCTTAGAAATAACAGAAGACAGATAATGTAGACTCTATGATCTGTCGTTCCATGTTTCCACTCTATGACTGTTACGTCTCATGTGATCAAGAATTGTTATTGCCTAAGATTTGATGGCAGTAATACACGACAACATGAATACTGTATGATAGGACGCATTTCATATCCTATCGTATTAGGTGACAAGCTTTTCATTGTTATAGAGGTGTATAATGTAAGTAGATTTATATTTCAGCTATTATATATATAGTTGCCATGTTGCAGAAATTGCTGTACATACATTTGCTTGTTCCTCTGTATCAAATGCCACTGATCATGGGTTACACATCTGAATACCAGTTTGGCAAACCAACATTTCAACTCCAGCTCATGGTGTTTAGAAGATGTTCTTTAATAAACACCTTAAAGCTGCGGAGCATCAAATATTCAAGGTTTCTAACTTTATTCGTGTTTCTCGGCGATGAAGACAAAATTCGTTAATAAAGTAAACAGACTAATGAATTTTTTGAACTATCATCACGTAGCTTCCCGGTATAATATTGTGCTTCTATTGCCAGTATTAAGACTTGTATGATTAAAATATTTGATTATGGGCGTCTCATATACACTTAGGCTTTATGAATGCAGAGGTAGCTAAGACCGTTTCTTCGATCGGCATCCAATACTAATTCACATGCAACTATTAATCCATGTCTTGCCAATGTTCCATAAAGGAAGACATGGTTTAACGTCAGCAGTAGGCCTTTGCGGCTTCTGGGCCACTTTTCGGACGTATACGTGTACCTTGATACCGTACCTGTGACATCACGCGTGAGTGTTGCATACATCCTGTGAAAAGTTAGGCATCAAAGGTAGTTCAAAAATACTAATAAGATACTTTCATAGATCGCCTTTGTCAGGAATTGTAGCGGTAGAGCGCTTCAGAGAGAAATTGCAGAATGTCGGTAGTAATGTTCCTGATCATGCCATAGTTGTAGAGAGTAACTTCAACTTGCGAGCTATAGATTGGGAGAGACATGACATCAAAACTGGTACCAAAGGCAGAGATTCGTGTGACAAAAATTACTTCGAGCAGATAATTAGAGAACCGACTCGAGAAGGTAACATCTTAGACTTCCTAGTAACAAACAGATCTGAACTTATCGAATCAGTTAACCTAGAGGAAGGTATCAGTGATCATAAGGCTGTGGTATCAACTCTGACTATGGTTTCTGCAAGAAATGTTAAGAATGGTTGGAGAACATTTTTGATTAACAAGAGTGACAGAATACAAACTACAGAGTACTGAAGTAGTCAGCATCAAATATTCAGTGCTGAGGGTAAAGATGTGCACACTTGGAAAATAAATTCAAAATCATCGTTCAGTACGCCTTTGCCAAATTTGTTCCGAACAAGACCTTAAGGGATGAGAAAGACACGCTGTGGTTTAATAGCTGTGTTAGAAAACTATTACGTAAGTAAAGAGAGCTTCATCACAGTTTCAAGATAAGTCAAAACTTAGCAGACAAACAAAAGCTGAATGAAGCCAAAATGAGCGTCAGGAAAGCATAAAAAGAGGCCTTCAATGACTTTGAAAGCACAGTTTTGTCAACCGATCTGAGTGAAAACCCAGAGAGGTTTTAGTCTTACATAAAATCAATAAGAGGTTCGAAATACTCTGCTCATTCACTCAGTGACCATACTGGCACCGAAACGGAAGACAAAAAAGAGAAGACCGAAATACTAATTCAGTCTTCTGAAATTGTTTCACCGCAGAAGATCGTGACACAGTCCCTCATTTCAATCATCGTACAGACGCCGAAATTCCAGATACTGAGATAACCGATCGCGGAACAGGAAAGCAACTACAATCACTTAATAGAGGGAAGGCATTAGGACCATGAGATATCCGTAAGATTCTACAAACACTGTACGAAAGAGCTGGCTCTCCTTCTTGCAGCAGATCGCTGGACCAACCTAGCATCCGAAAAAATCGCACGTCATTTCTATTTCCAAGAAGAATCAAAGGATGAATGCACACAATTATAGGCGTACTAACTGAGTACCCGGCGTTCCCCAGGTATGTATTTAATCCATTTCTATTACCGCATCTAGTCCATCTCCCTCTCTTTGCCCATCGTCACCGCCGCCCCCCCTCTCTCTATCCATCTCCTTCTCCTCCCTCTCTCTATTCACCTCCTCCTGCCCCACTATCTATCTCCTACGTTCCTTCTCTCTGTCCATCTGATACTACCTCCTCTCTCTGTCCATCTGCATCTTCCCCCCTCTGTCCAATCCTAATATACAAAAACAAACAAACGCCGTCTGCACTGGGCTTGAAGGCTCAACGGTACCAACCGGCCGCCGTGTCATCCACAGCCCGCAGGTGACACTGGATGCGGATACGGAGGAGTATATCGTCAGCACATCGCTCTCCCAGCCATTGTCAGTTTTCGTGATCAGTACATCTCCACTATCCCCCCTCCGCCCTCAATCCGAGTCCATCACCTCCTGCCCCTCTGTCTCCTCCTCATACCCTTTATCTCTTCCTTCTCCTGTCTATTTTCTCCTTGCTCTCTCTCTGTCTATCTTTTTCGACCCCTCGCCCTGTCCGTCCCCTCCTCCTGTCCCTCTCTGTCCACCTCCTCTTCCCTTTTTCAGCTTTCCCGCTCCTCCTTCTCTCAGTACAACTCCTCCTCGCCTCGTGGAGTGACCATGCGGTTTGAGGCGCCAGATTAGGGATTGCGTGGACCCTCCCGCCGGAGGTTCGAGTCCTCCCTAGGGCATGGGTGTTTGTGTTGTTCTTAGCTTAATTTAGTTTAAGTAATGTGTAAGTCTAGGGACCGATGACCTCAGGCAGTTTGGTCCTTAGGAATTCTCTCTCTCTCTCTCTCTCTCTCTCTCTCTCACACACACACACACACACACACACACACACACACACACACATTCCTCCTCCCTCTCTCTTTGTCATCTCCTCCTCTTTCCTTCCTCTGTCCATTTCCTCCTTCCCCTCTCTCTGTCCATCTCCTCCTCCGCCCTTTCTTTGCTATTTCCCCCTCCTCCTCCACCCTCATATCTTTGTGCAGATCCTCCTCCCCCCTCTCTGCCTGTCCGTCTCTTCCTTCCCCTCTTCTCTCTCCACTTAATCACCCTATCCAAACAGGAGGTGTCTGGTTCTTGCTCCCACAGCATTTCATTCCAGATAATAATGTGTGTACCATATTTGGACATTTGGTTGTAACCGACTGTGGGGTTTAGCTGGAGCTTTTTACCCATGGTTTTACCAGAGTACACACATGTCACATATATTTCACATATATTTAATATATTTTACACATGTCTGTACACATATTTCACCTGTAGCAAATTTCGTCCTGCAGTTTACATTTCAGGGAGAACGATATCTGTGATGTGTTGTCTTCTGAACAATGTTTCTCACAATTATGCTATTTTGCATGTATATTTATTGATATATTTTTATACAGTCAGCGAAATATGTTGCGAAGTATTTAGTAGTGAAGACGGTAATAAATTGAAACATCGTCGGTGATGAGGCAGCTTTTCATATATCTCCGAATTTATGATGTCATATTTCCTAAACTATGTGTCATACAGTGGTATAATTTTTTAGGTACATTCTGCGGCATATATGGATACTGTCTACGAAATTTGCTAGGAATGGAGTTAGCAGCAGAGAATAAATTTAAAAGTCATGAATGATGCTGCAAGTCTTCACCCATCTCAGTGTTTATGAAGCCACATCTCCGGAACTACGTGTCGCAAAATGATATAAATTTGCAGTTGCATCCATCGGTATATGTGAATACCATCTACAAAATAAGTTGTGAATACAGTGAGTAGTAAAGAAGTAATAAATTAAAACGTCATGAATGATGCGGCAGTTCTACTGAAAGGACAGCGAAAATGTAATAAGCGATAAAGTTTTTCCTTTCATAAGTTAGTGTGGGTTGTTCGCAAGAAAAAAATTCTGAAAGCTTTGATATTATGTGCAAAGTGCAATACTGGCCATTAAAATTGCTACACTAAGAAGAAATGCAGATGATAAACGGGTATTCATTGGACAAATATATTATACTAGAACTGACATGCGATTACATTTTCACGCAATTTGGGTGCATAGACCCTGAGAAATCAGTACCCAGAACAACCACCTCTGGCCCTAATAACGGCCTTGATACGCCTGAACATTGAGTCAGACAGAGCTTGGATGGCGTGTACGGGTACAGTTGCCCATGCAGCTTCAACACGATACGACAGTTCATCAAGAGTAGTGACTGGCGTATTGTGACGAGCCAGTTGCTCGGTCACCATTGACCAGACGTTTTCAGTTGGTGAGAGATCTGGAGAATGTGCTCGCCAGGCCAGGAGTCGAACATTTTCTGTATCCAGAAATGCCCGTAGAGGACCTGCAATATGCGGTCGTGCATTATCCTGCTCAAATGTAGGGTTTCGCAGGGATCGAATGAAGGGTAGAGCCACGGGTCGTAACACATCTGAAATGTAACGTCCACTGTTCAAAGTGCCGTCAATGCGAACAAGAGGTGACCGAGACGTGTAACCAATAGCACCCCATACCATCACGCCGGGTGATACGCCAGTATGGCCATGACGAATACACGCTTCCAATGTGCGTTCACCGCGATGTCGCCAAACACGGATGCGACCATCATGATACTGTAAACAGAACCTCAATTCATCTCAAAAAATGACGTTTTGCCATTCGTGCACCCAGGTTCGTCGTTGAGTACAACATCGCAGGCGCTCCTGTCTGTGATGCAGCGTCAGGTGTAACCGCACAATGGTCTCCTAGGTGATAGTCCATGCTGCTGCAAACGTCGTCGAACTGTTAGTGCAGATGGTTGTTGTCTTGCAAACGTCCCCATCTGTTGACTCAGGGATCGAGACGTGGCTGCACGATCCGTTACAGCCATGCGGATAAGATGCCTGTCATCTCGACTGCTAGTGATACGAGGCCGTTGGGATCCAGCACGGCGTTCCGTATTACCCTCCTGAACCCCCTGATTCCATATTCTGCTAACAGTCATTGGATGTCGACCAACGCGAGCAGCAATGTCGCGATACGATGAACCGCAATCGCGGTAGGCTACAATCCGACCTTTATCAAAGTCGGAAACGTGATGGTACGTATTTCTCCTCCTTACACGAGGCATCACAACAACGTTTCACCAGGCAACGCCGGTCAACTGCTGTTTGTGTATGAGAAATCGTATGGAAACGTTCCTCATGTCAGCACGTTGTAGGTGTCGCCACCGGCGCCAACCTTGTGTGAATGCTCTGAAAAGCTAAATATTTGCATATCACAGCATCTTCTTCCTGTCGGTTAAATTTCGCGTCTGTGGCACGTCATCTTCGTGGTGTAGCAGTTTTAATGGCCAGTAGAGTATGTTACAAGTGACTAAATGCTCTTATTCTCAAATACTGGAAGAAGGAAGTCTACGAATTCACGCGTCGTGAGCTACACTACTTTTTCACCCCCATCTCCGCCCCTTTCATACGTAGGTGCTTCTTACCCCCCACAGGCATTCTCTCTAAACAGTAAATGATATGTGTACCAAGATTTGTAAAAATCGGCCAGTGGTTTAGGAACTGAAGTGGAAGTTACATAATACACTCCTCAGCCAGAACATATGAACACCGACGTAATATCGATATCAATCCGTCCAGGCAATATCAGCATCACCTGGCGAGGAATAACTGTTAGTAAGGCACACGCACGGTGCACGTATCATCAGGAGCGTGCTGTCCGTGTGTGGAATGAGAAAGGCGTCCGCTCTATCTGAGTTTGACCGAGCGCAGATTGTGACAGCCCGGAGGCTCGTCACGAGCATTTCGAAAACTGAAAGACTTATCCGGTGTTCGAGAACTGCTGCAGTTTGTGTCTTCAATACGTGGCGAAACCAAGGTGAAACCACGTCCAGATGTCGTGGGATTGGGTGGCCACCCCTCATTACACAGTAGGCTGAGCAGACTGGTAAAACAGGACAGACGGCGAACTGTGGCGGAACTAAAATCAGACTCTAATGCTGGGTGGAGTATAAGTGTGTATGAACACACAGTGCACCGAACACTCCTAAAGATCGGCCTCCCCAGCCGACGACCCATGCGTGTGCCAATTTTATCACCAAGACATCGGCAACTGCGACTGAATTGGGCACGTGATCATCGCCACGGGGCGTTGGCGCAGTGGCAGATTTTTGCATGGTCCGATGAATGCCGATACCTTCTTTATCGTGCTGATGGGACGGCGCGAATCCGTCATCATCCAGGAGAATAGCTCCTTGATACCTGTACTGCAGGACGGAGACAAGCTGGTGGAGGCTCCATTATGCTATGGGGAACATTCACGAGGGCATCTATGGATCCAATTAAGTTCTTTCAAGGCATCATGACGACCAAGGAGTATCGTATACAGGTTGCAGGCCACGTACACCCCTTCATGACGATTATGTTTCCCGATGGCAGTGGAATTTTGCAGCAAGATAATGCACCATGTCACTGGGCCAGGAATTTGATGGAGTGGTTCGAGGAACACAGTGGCAAGTTCCAATTGAATTGCTGACCCCCCAGCTTGCCAGACCTGATCCCGATCGAACACATCGGGGATGTAATTGAATGTGGCGTCAGAGCTCATCGCCCCCCTCCCCAGAATGTACGGGAATTAAATGTCTTGTGTGTGCGGATGTGGCGCCAACTCTCTCCAACGACCTACCAAGGCCTCGTTGCTTCCATACCAAGACGCATCCCTGCTGTTATCCGTGCCAAATGTGGACATGCCGACTATTAGGCAGGTAGTCATAACATTCCAGCTGATCAGTGTTCACACATACGTACATCCCTTTTTATAATATATATGGATAACGTTGACGTTAGTCTGTTGTATAATTACGAAACAGATTTTATATTCAAAAATTATGTCGTTTTTGGAGAACGAAAATCTCCTCTATTAAGATCAACATGGATAATGCGAGCAGAGATCTTGCAACACTCGGCTCGCTCTGTTCCTCCAGGAGATTCATAGCACTGTAGACAATGGTGCTCAGGGTGGTGCTGTGTACCTTCACTTCAGAAAGGCATTTGACACCGTCCCGCACTGATGTTCAGTGAAAAAAAAAAAAAAAAAAAAAAAACGAGCTTACCTAGTATCGGACCAGATTTTGCTCAAGACTTCCTTGCAGAGAGAACGCAATGTGCCGCTCTTAACGCAGCGTAATCGAAGACTCAACTTCAGAATATTGATGGCTGGCGCACACTGTGGCAGTTGAGCCTGAACGTAAATAAATGTACCATGTTGCCCATACATAGGAAAAGAAATCTACTACTGTGCAATGACTCTATTGAAGACAAACTGCTGGAAACAGTATCAACTGTAAAACATCTAGGAGCAACTATCCAGAGCGACCTTAGGTGGAATGTAACTCATCCACGGAGGAAGTGGCGTACAAGACGTTTGTTCGATCGATTCTTGAGTATTGTTGCTTGTTTGGGATTCTTAACAGGTGGGACTGATAGACATAGAGAAGATACAACGAAGAGTGGCACGTTTCTTCACAGGATTGCTTAGTATGCGCGAGAGTATTACAGAGATACTCTATAGACTCCAATGTCAGACATTACAAGAGAAGCGTTGTGCATCACGTAGAGATTTGCTATGGAAATTTCGAGATAGCGCTTTCCAGGAAGAGTCGGACAACATATTACTTCCTCCCACATGCATCTCGCGAAATGACCACGACGATAAAATTCGAGAAAACAGAGCTAGACAGAGGCTTACAAATGATCATTCTACCCACGCGCCATACACGAGTGTAATAGGGAAGGGAGGATCCGTTAGAGATACCAGAAGTAAAAAAATGGTTCAGATGGCTCTGAGCACTGTGAGACTTAACATCTGAGGTCATCAGTCCCCTAGAACTTAGAACTACTTATACCTAACTAACCTAAGGACATCACACACATCCATGCCCGAGGCAGGATTCGAACCTGCGACCGTAGCAGCCGCGTGATTCCGGACTGAAGCGCCTAGAACCGCTCGAACACAGCGGCCGGCGACCTATGCTGAAGCACTCATATTAATACGTGGTGTAGTCTCCACGAATGGCAGTACAGGCGCTGACTCCGGCATCCAGTCGATTGCACAGATGGCGAATACTGTCCTGGGTTACGTTATTAAAGGGTGGACACAGATGGATCTCTGGTAGCTACACTTTCTGTTGTCGGACGACGGTGAAACCATTGTCAGTACATTTACTATTCTCCAGGTCACATATGCCGCCATCGGATCAAAATCTACGTTGTCACTCCATATGTACTAACTTTTTCCGGCGGTATATGCGTGTGTGTGCGTGTGTGTGTGTGTGTGTATGTGTGTGTGTGTGTGTGTGTGTGTGTGTGTGTGTGCGTGCGTGCGTGCGTGTGTGTTTTTCTGATGGAGCTTACCTATTTTTGATAAATAGCACAGACGTTTTAGTTATGGAAATACTGTAAATGAACAGCACCATTTTCTATATGTTTACAGATTCTTGATAAATAATGCCAACATTCAGCCAATTAGTATGTGTCCAGAGAACTGCCACTTGGACATGTTCAAACGTATCCGACGGCCTATATTTTGTGTAAAAAAAACTGTGTACCGAGAATATTAGGAAACCGGTAAAACATCAAACCTCCGACATCGCTGCGGGCGGACAAAGATCCTGCAAGAACGGGGCCAACGACAGAATGGTTCAACGTGACAGAAGTTCAAGCCTTCCTCAGATTGCTGCAGATTTCAATTCTGGGCCATCAACAAGTGTCAGCGTGCGAGCAATTCAACGAAACATCATTGATATGAGCTTTCGGAGCGGAAGGCCCACTCGTGTACTCTTGATGATTGCACGACGTAATTGAAACACTGGCCTGTCCTACCCTCGCAGCACGGAGGTGGGATCCCACGTGCCATCGGATATTCAAGGGCCATTGAGTAGCATATTGTACATTACGATTATGCACCCATTTCTATTCCTAGGATAACAGCGCCATCTGTGGCAAAACAAAGAAAATGCTTCAGACGAAACGTATGTAGATTTTGTCGCAGAATCGTAATGTGCAATAAAAAAACGGAGGTTCCTATTGAAGATTTCGAAGTTGCCCCCCCTCCACTCACGCACGGGGTGGGGTGAGGGTTCGAGAAAGGGTATGATTGGATGTCAACATCCGAGACAAACAAATTGGAATTATAACTTTTTTTGAACCTATGTCTAGCTTTCGAGATATTTTAATGTCTCCGGTTAAACAGAACACTCTGCATATGCTCGACGAAGTACTGAAGCTACGTTTGATATATTCTTGTTTTGCGTTTCCTTTTTAATTTTATCTTTTTTTTGTGAAAAAGCTGTTTTCTAGTGCTATGTGATAATCTGTATTTCTTTTATATATTTTTTTTCTACAACATCCCTCAGTTTCGCATTACATATAAATAATTTTCCAATAAAACCTGCATTAAACATCGACTGTTGCAATTTTGCTGTAAATGGTGTTTATTTTTAGGTAACAGGCAGGAATATAACCATGTAAAACAAAAATGTTGCGTAGGTTATGGGGCCCTTTGTATATCCGATCTTAGGTTTTAGACAGTTCACCACTTCCGGTTTGGGAATCTAGTAAGACATTGATCACATACGTAAACAAAATGATCGATATGAGGTAGAGCCCGATAGGTATGCGACACACCCAACATACAGGTAATTCGGGTACAATCCTAACTGACCAAGGCTACTAGGAAAACTACCATGGTCCACGATTACTTTTGACAGTGTACGGGAGCCTATGGTAATTTTACAACTCCATGAAAGAGTCAATAAACAAAGGGATACTGGGTTAATAGAACGTCATTTAAGATTACACACTATTTTCGACATAGCTTAAAAATAGAAAGTAAATCATAAATCTCACAGTTCCATACAAAAATATGTGAATAATGTCAATTAAGGATTTAGCAGTCATTATGAGTAATGTATCGCATTTAAGGTTCTCTAGTGTACTTCTCAGTACAGTGAAGATTTCATTTTGTCTGAATGAACAGAAACATTAGTAGCATATATATTGCATACAACCACACAACTTCGATTAGTGGGACAAATTTAAGATATCATCGCTTGTTTTGATTATATGGATATCATAGTGGCTTCACCTAATGTATCGCGATAGGCGATGATACTTTCAGTTGTCTGTAAAAGTTATGCGCAGACAACTTAGTATTATTGACATCCCACTAATTATATTGACGTGTATGGCCTCCTTACAGATGTATGAATAGCGTAAAATATGTAAAAACACATTTATTCTTTCTAATTGCCACTTTGGCATGGGAGGCGATATACCTTCTCTTCATTCCTTCACCAATCATTTCTGTTCCTCGCTTTCGTAATCAAAAATGCTTCAAATGGCTCTGAGCATTATGGGACTAAACTTCTGAGGTCATCAGTCCCCTAGAACTTAGAACTACTTAAACCTAACTAACCTAAGGACATAACACACACATCCATGCCCGAGGCAGGATTCGAACCTGCGACCGTAGCAGTCGCGCAGTTCCAGACTGTACCGCCTAGAACCGCTCCGCCACAACGGCCGGCCTTTCGTAATCGATTCTCCTTTCCCCAGCCCCATCACCTCTGTATCCCTATTGATTTCATCCTTCCATCTTGTCGGTTGCCTTCCTCGCCCCCTCCTGCCTTCCACGGATCCTGAGACTGCTACTCTTGGTAGTCTTTCCTCTTCCATCCTAATTAGGTGTCCAGCTGACATCAGTCGTCCTTTCTTCATCCTTCGGGTAATATCAGCTTGTGAGTACAGGTCTGCCAGTTCCAGGTTTTTCAATATCCTCCATTTCTGTGGCTGTATCCCTCTTGGGCCATGTACTCAGTTTTCTCCACGTTAATTTTAACCCTGCTTTCATTTCAATATTTATCTAAGAACTTCTCGTGAGCTGCAAGTCTTCTTTGCTAACACTCATTAGAACAACATCTTCCACATATGCAAACAGATTTTATTGTGGTATTACCCAGGTTTTTTCTAGCTTGATTTAATTTTTGGTGTTCCCCGTCTACACTTTCTAAAATTAAATCAAAAAGTATTGGCCATAACGCGTCTCCTTGTCTAAGACCAGTTCTGGCTTCAAAATGCTCTGACATTCGCTCTGCAATAGGTTGCCTCTAACCACATCTGTACTAGCTCTATTAACTTAAGTCGAAACTGAAACTATTTCAAGATATTGATGATTGTGCCCCCTATGTAGGCTGTCATAAGCTTTTTTAAAAAAAAATATGTAAAGAAACAATGTACATATCAATATTATGTTCCAACTTTTCTCGGTTCCCAGCGTATTTTATTTCCTCAGCACCCAATATATATATATACATATATATAGTGAGCGTTCTTGGATACGCCAACTGAGGAGGCGCCCGATGTAGGGCTAACAACCCCACACGGGATAAAAATATATACAGGAATTTAATAATCACTTCCTTAAGCGTGTGTGATGACTCTCCAGAAAATTGATCAAATGCTTAACAAAGAGAGCTTGCCAACCACCACAATAGCTTCTGTTCGAAAACCGACGATGGTCATTCAATTATAGCGATGTAGACGGTAGCATGCTTGAAACACTCATTCTCAGGTCTCATTAGATTAGCAACAGAGGAGCTAGGCATGCTATGCTGGTACGACTGACGGCCTTCTTGCAAATATAATCACTAACTAGTTTCGTAACATTACACTTTGAACTGTAATACGCTAGTGAACGCTTCCTTTGTGGTAGGCGTATGCGACGTCACATATTCGGTGTTGGAAGGGCTTTGAAGATCAAAAAATTGTCTGTTCTGTTTTGGCTGGAATGAGGATAGTGTGTATATTTGCCCTTGGTGGTCTTTTAATAAATCATTTTGACTAGTAGTGAGACTTTTACTTAGTGTAAGTAACGGATATCAGTTAATTATTCGATTTAAATCTAAAGTACATGATTGGGGATCGTTAAATCGTTATTTACGTTATGAAGTCCAATCCAATTTATCAGACTGCTCGGTAGATGAAGATTATCAAAAACACGATTCTGGGAGTCCTGTGAACATTAGGCTGAGAAATAGTGAATGGCACTACTTATCTCTAGACACAAAGTTTGCGAATTCGGTTGATCGCCGTGATGGGATGGAGCCTATGTACCCAGGCTTGTCAGTGGCATGGGAATGTTGCCAGGGACTTGCTACGTCGTCGAGATGCTTAAAGTTGGGCCACATCAGCCCGCCGATTACGTAGCCTGTGGATGTCCTAAACATGCTGCAAGCAAACAACGCATTTACATCACATTATTCATAGTGGAATTCTGTCGCTGTGAAAATCACCTAGCTGCATTCCGTCATCCACTTGGAACTGTTCTTCCTAAGCCTGGAGTCCTACGTGGTTAGACTGATGCTAAAAGACGATTTTTTCTGAGGTTGATATTTTTTTCACTATTAATTCGAGAAAACTGTGGAATAATTCGTTTGTATATTGAGAGTGAGAGTTTTCCTCGAAGGTAAACGGAAGTCACCGTTTTAAACGCTCTAATTTACGAAGTCTGACGGAAAGTAAAGAACCTTGCTTACGTTTGTTACGAAAATCAAAACAATTACACAACCCCTATCGTTTCTTAAAGTAAAAAAATAAAGTAAATAGTAATCACTCTCCTAAACCAGACGATGACTTCTTGGATGTATGCAATCACTTTGCATGATGACTTCCAGCAGGGTTTTTCTCCATTTCAATATTTTGACTCATATTCATTCCTTCCTTGTTTCTGCCTTACTTTTGAAAATAATAAAGGAGAGACTCGTCTTCATTGCATGAATACAGCAGAACAGGTACTGTAAGGCTGAGAAATACTCAGACATTAGAATTAATGGACCTGCAAACGATTAAACTTTAGTTTTTGATGCATAGGTAATGCGTATCAGATTGTCACAAAAACTACAAGAAATATGTAAATATATGCATTCTAGAACAAGCATCTAGCCATTAAAATCAAATACAAATTGACAGAAATCGTTACTATTTTAAAAATACATTTTTGCTGTTAGTGAATTCGGGAAGTAAACGGCTGAGAATCATTCTTGTAGAAAGCAATTGTAGTGTGCTTCCACTACACCAGATTTTATCGGCACTACAATATTGTTTCAGTGTTCGGAAACGCATTATCTGTTCCTCCTCTTTTCTTCGTTGTGGTCTTAGGTCTGAGGATCGGTTCGATGCAGCTCAACAGGCTAATCTTTCCTGTACAAGTCTCTTCATCTCCGCATGCCTACAGCAACCTATATCCACCGAACCTGCATACTGGTGTGAAGCCTTGGTTTCCCTCTATAGTTGATGCTACAAACACTTCGCTCCATTACCTGCAATCTATGACAAAATCTTGCTAGTAGACTTACTGCTCTCTAAAACAACAGACACTTATGCACACAATTCTTGTAAGAAGTCTCCTGCTACATCGCTGAAAACTAAATTACTTCAAATTAGGTACCACAGGGATGTTCATTTCCTTTCGGTTGGGTCTTTGTCCTTCTTCAACGCGGGATCGGCCGTGTTACTACGGATTTGGCAGTGTTAGTTGCAGAGGATGGCTGGATGACCTTCCTGTCACCACTCCGAACCCCACAGGATGGAATTAGTGTACCCCAGCTGTCTGCATCTTGTGAAAGCCATGAAATAGCGCGAACGTGTTTGAAATGCCTGCGAGTCGTGTAACTAAGGCGGAACGTGGGGACCAGTCCGGTATACACCTAGCAGGATGTGAAAAACCGCCTAAAAACCACATCCAGGCTGGCCGGCGTACCCCCCCATCGTCGTTAATCCGCCGGGCGGACTGCCGGCGCGCCTACCCGAGTCCAGGAAGCAGTGCATTATCATTCACTTACTAAAATAAATGAGAGGAAGGCGCCTTGCCTTTTTTATTTAAAGGCAATGTAAAGGCATTTTTATCTTCTTTTTACCTGTTTTGGAATAACACAGAAAGATGATTAATAACTTTCCGTAATTATGGTTACTTTTACGTAATTTTACTGTCAACAAAATGAAATATAAAATATGCAACAGAATATAAACTAATTTTCTGACTTCTGAAACTATTTACTTGTATAGTTTACAATAAACGTGACAATATAATGTCTAAGAGGAAAAAACTAATGAACTTTATCATTTATAAACAAAATTTGGTCAATTTTTCTTGGAGTGAGTCAATTTCATCTCTCAGTGCATATTTATCCTTTTCAAAACCTACACATACAGCGCCCAGACGTAGCTGGAATGTGTAATCATCTAGTAAGCAACTGGTGAATAGTTGGGTGTAGCAGTTATCTAGATTCTCATAAGTTTAAAGCACTTAAAAATATGTAGTATGCAGAATTTATTATTAGGATGCACATATTAGGTGGTACAAACTTAAAATGAGTACAAAAGTACATGCAGAGTTTTCTACAATCTATACAAGACTATACACAAAATATACGAACACACACACACTGTTATTACTGCAATAAATTACAGTGAGCGGCTGGTGAGAGCTAGTTCACCTGCGAGATGCTCTGTGCTGAGGCAGAAGCGTGTGTGAGTGGAGAGTGGAGAAGCAGATCTTGCAAAATAGTTCTTCGTAGCTTTCTCGCTCCCAAGTAAGCCGCAGCA
Source organism: Schistocerca americana (assembly GCF_021461395.2). Lineage (NCBI taxonomy): Eukaryota > Metazoa > Arthropoda > Insecta > Orthoptera > Acrididae > Schistocerca > Schistocerca americana. The sequence goes on from NC_060130.1 coordinate 544,571,712, forward strand.
CGTTCGTTGCAAGCTGTCTTTTTAAATTAAGAGTGCAAATGGAGGCGAGAAATTGTTTCCTGCATTAACGCAGTGTTCTACAGAATTCATCTTTCACTGCTTTCTATTCCTTTCACGGCTGACGAAAGCCCCTCACAACAGTAAGGTATGTAAACAGATTCATACGCATCATCTCCTGGGAATGACATTCACTTAAGCACTCCTATCACCATCGGCCTACCAATGATCTATTAGTATCTGCGTAAGAGGTACGAAAAACCTGGTAGTAACTCTTAAAGAGTTTCATTAATATAATGGACATAATATTGTTTAGTCAGATGGAAACCCAGTTCTAACCAAAGAAGGAAATGCAGAAAGGTGGAAGGAGTATATAGAGGGTCTATACAAGGGCTATGTACATGAGGATAGCTGACATCGAAATAAGTGTCCAAGGAATAGAAAAGCAACTGGAATCACTCAATAGAGGAAAGTCCACTGGACCTGACGGGATACCAATTTGATTCTACACAGAGTACGCGAAAGAACTTGCCCCCCTTCTAACAGCCGTGTACCGCAAGTCTCTAGAGGAACGGAGGGTTCCAAATGATTGGAAAAGAGCACAGGTAGTCCCAGTCTTCAAGAAGGGTCGTCGAGCAGATGCGCAAAACTATAGACCTATATCTCTGACGTCGATCTGTTGTAGAATTTTAGAACATGTTTTTTGCTCGAGTATCATGTCGTTTTTGGAAACCCAGAATCTACTGTGTAGGAATCAACATGGATTCCGGAAACAGCGATCGTGTGAGACCCAACTCGCTTTATTTGTTCATGAGACCCAGAAAATATTAGATACAGGCTCCCAGGTAGAGGTCGACCTCGGGGAAGATCAGTTTGGATTCCGTAGAAATATTGGAACACGTGAGGCAATACTGACCTTACGACTTATCTTGGAAGAAAGATTAAGGAAAGGCAAACCTACGTTTCTAGCATTTGTAGACTTAGAGAAAGCTTTCAACATTGTAGACTGGAATACTCTCTTTCAAATTCTAAAGGTGACAGGGGTAAAATACAGGGAGCGAAAGGCTATTTACAATTTGTACAGAAACCAGATGGCAGTTATAAGAGTCGCGGGGCATGAAAGGGAAGAAGTGGTTGGGAAGGGTGTGAGACAGGGTTGTAGCCTCTCCCCGATGTTATTCAATCTGTATGTTGAGCAAGCAGTAAAGAAAACAAAAGAAAAATTCGGAGAAGAAATAAAAACTTTGAGGTTCGCCGATGACATTGTAATTCTGTCAGAGACAGCAAAGGACTTGGAAAAGCAGTTAAACGAAATGGACAGTGTCTTGAAAGGAGGATATAAGATGAACATCAACAAAAGCAAAACGAGGATAATGGAATGTAGTCGAATTAAGTCGGGTGATGCTGAGGGAATTAGTTTAGGAAATGAGACACTTAAAGTAGTAAAGGAGTTTTGCTATTTGTGGAGCAAAATAACTGATGATGGTCGAAGTAGAGGAGATATAAAATGTAGACTGGTAATGGCAAGGAAAGCGTTTCTGAAGAGGAGAAATTTGTTAACATCGAGTATAGATTTGAGTGTCAGGAAGTCGTTTCTGAAAGTATTTGTATGGAGTGTAGCCATGCATGGAAGTGAAACATGGACGATAAATAGTTTGGACAAGAAGAGAATAGAAGCTTTCGAAATGTTGTGCTACAGAAGAATGCTGAAGGTTAGATGGGTAGATCACATAACTAATGAGGAGGTATTGAATAGAATTGGGGAGAAGAGGAGTCTGTGGCACAACTTGACAAAAAGAAGGGACCGGTTGCTAGGACATGTTCTGAGGCATCAAGGGATCACAAATTTAGCATTGGAGGGCAGCGTTGATGGTAAAAATCGTAGAAGGAGACCAATAGATGAATACACTAAACAGATGCAGGAGGATGTAGGTTGCAGTAAGTACTGGGAAATGAAGAAGCTTGCACAGGATAGGGTAGCGTGGAGAGCTGCATCAAACCAGTCTCAGGACTGAAAACCACAACAACAACAACAATACTGTTTTATCATTTTAATCATAGTGGTCGTTATACAATATGTTCCCTGAAAGGGTGGCTCAAGTTAACAGTCAATGTCCGTATACTTTTAAAGTGATTGTAACTTCCTGCAACTGGCTCACCTAATCCATTTATTTATTAATTTGCGGTATGCCAAAGTCAAGTGCAATCAAGTTACAAGAAATAAACCAGTGACAATAACATTCATCAAATCCGCCACAATATGGTGAATCAGTCTGTCATAAGAGAGGCATATTGCCAAATGATTTTGAACCGAGAGTTCAGTTCTGTCAGTGACTTATCCATCGCAGTTCTGCAGTGGTGAACATCCTACAGTTTGTTTTGTTCACAGATGAAGTCTGTTTGCATCGTTTTCTAATACGACAATATCAATGTTTTTAGTGATGGAAATCCACATACCATGAGCATCTTAGTTCACCAGCGATGGTTCCGAATAAACTTATGGGTTGAACGTGTACCAGCGACCTAATCTCGGAGGGGTTACATCGGCATATGACAGAGCTACCTACAATCTTGCGCACAGCCTAGGCCAGCAGGCGGCAGGGCGAGCGTTACCAGAGATCGCTGGCCCCATGGATCTATTTGCATCCATGAGCCACTCGATCACAAATAATTCATCTAGTGCACAGCATGGAAATTTTGGGCGACACGAAGCCGCTCCAAGCCATCTTACGTCGACCTCTGGGCCAAGCGCCTACTGAACCCAGAGTTCTCTAGTCAGAGTCTAAATCGGAACCATCACTACATATGATCCCATTCCACACCAGCCATTGCTGACTGAGGGAGCCGCTAGTGCCTGCCTTCACCATCACCAGGATTTGGATTCTGCATCATAGTTGACAAGGTACTCGGTATACGCCGTCAACCTCCACTACGTCATTTTGTTCTACTTCCGAATGGATATTAACTTTGACTGTTTGCTCATTTTGGCCTTCATCATAAGTTCAGATTTCAGTAAATTCAGTGCTAATCATGAACTTTGACAAACCATTGTAGTAATTAACTTTCCTCCAAAATAGATATATTTTGGTTTATGTACGTGTCAGTAAAACTGTTCTATATTGTTTACCTCGGCTGTGTGCTTAGTGAATCTCAACCAGCGAAAGACTTAGCAAAAGACGACAAGGAACTTTTCTGTGAACCGATATTTTCACGCTTCTTTTATGCCCCACGTAAACAGTGTCTCTGCATGTGTGATTCGTGAAGACCTTGATGGTGAATTTCTGCTCCACCATGTCTAACCCTTCGGATGTTAGTACCCAGCTGTTGCTGCTACTCCAGAACATGCAACATAACATGTACACGATGAAGGACAAGATGGCTACCATCACTACACCCGACCACGAACTCTCCAATTGAAAGTCCTGTATCGATTCGCTGGTGAAAGACTTCAGAGGGACGCCGCTGAGATTTCTGGAGTTTGACTGCGAGTCTGAGCCCTCGGTGAACTACGTGATCAGACAGGCGAAACATTTCCTGCACGTGGGATCACAGGTGACACCCAACAGCGTGCATTCTCCTTGGCTTGTACAAACGCCGAAATTTATCATTTACAGCAGCAATTCAGATCTGAAATGTAGCTTCATGCCGCCCTGCACAGTGGCTTAAAGACTTTTTTACTGCTATATTTTGACTTTCAAATGGACGTTACACAGCCTGCCGTAAGCCTGCCGTCCAGGAGCAGGGGAATGCATTCAGGCACAGTCTACATTCATCTTGAAGGATTGGCAGACTTCCGCCTTGTGTCCTGTCTTGCTGCAGGAACAGCATTTAGCTGGGCAATAATTACACTGTCGCTGTGGGTGAGTAATAAAACATTTGGTACAAGAGGGTAACTATTGCAGGCAATAAACAGTGGTGGACGGCTTGTTCTCTGGAGACAAATCAGAATGCTGTTAAGGCGGTGGCTGGGGTTGAGGCCTGCGAGTTGTGAGAGCGGCAAACACTTGATAAGGGCCGGGGAATGATGCTGATGACTGTAGAAACTGTTCAAAATACCTAATGTTGTGAAGATACGTCTCTAATATGGGATAATTGAGGTTTAGGAGTTCATTACGGAGCCCTTCGTCTGGTGAATGTACAAGCATCACGTCTTCGAAAAGGGAAGTGGCGTAAGATTTCTTACAATGGGCGTTAGTACACTGCAATCGACAGTCACGGGATAAATTCTACAGTTAGGTTATCTACTCTCTGTAAGACTCTCCATTAAGCTTGTTATTTTGGGAATCTTATCGCCGTTTTGGGCTCACTCACAGATCGCATCAGTGTCATTCAACCGCCTTCATAACACACATCTTAGTCGTAAACACTGAGGAGCCACAAACATCCTTGTTTTGGATCTTTTTTAATGCCTTGGGCTTGGAAGTACATGACACCACCAACAGCATTCAGCTATCAGGGGCTATTTCCTACTTAACAGACCTATGTTCCTAATCAAATTCACTGGTTTTGAGAATCATATAACCCTACCTCCAACAGCCACTCTCCGCTCCTTCAAAGCATGGAATATTCCATTTGCTCTCAGGAGTAAGCAATAGGTGGAACTACAGCGCCTCCAAGAGAAAAGCATTCTTACCGCAGTCACCGCCTGTCACTGAGCTACGCCCATTACTACTGTGTGTCACTTGTGGAGCACTTCAAATCTGCGGCAACTTTGAGGTCACAATCAACGCATTCAAAAATTGGACGACGTTATAGCGTCACTCTCAGGATGCAAGATTTTCGCCATGACTGATTTGCAACAAGATTACCTTCAGCTTACTCTGAACGAAGCGTCAGGGGGCATTCCGGTTATTAACACTCCCCATTTGGACTAGTCCACTATAACTGGCTCCCTTTTGTCATTGACAATGGTATGGCTATTTTTAACGGTACTTGGAATAGCTAAAGTGGGATGTACCCACCACAGCGAACTATCTGGAGGACATTCCAGTCACTGCTCTTCTTCAACAATCCAATAACAAATGTAACACGCACAGATTCCATTTTACTGTCCCTCAGGTGCTTATTCAAGCCATTCAGCAAGTTCCACATTCAAGGGACGTTAAGGAACAACAAACTGTTCTCCGCCAACTTAATTATTATCGCCAATTGAGACCACATGCCGCAGCCACGACCATAACAGGACCATTCCTGCACCTGGTACTCAAAAATGTGAAGTGAAATTGCACTCCTACCCGTGATGAAGTCTTCTGAGGTATCAAGCAATGTTTGATTATGGCGTGGATGCGGAGTTATCTGACGAAGTGGATGGTGTGGAATATCATCTTGAGTTTGTATGCAAAACTCTGACATAGGTGCAATGTAGCTACAGCTAATATGTGTACAGCCGACATTTCACGTTATTGACTGACCATAAACGTCTTTTACCGTTATTCAAGGCAGACGCCAACATTCCAACCAAATCGACACATCGCCTCCAAAGATGGGCTTTTATTTTTCTTCCTACTCATACATCAGGTATCGCTCGACGGCTCAACATTCCAGTGCCAACATTCTCTCGAAGTCTGGGATGCAACACGCAATTAATTTGGCAACAGACCTCTGTTGCCATATGGATACAGAAGCGGAAGAATTGGTAGCCACTCTAACCTTAGGCGCAAGAACCATTACCCACCACTCCTCAGAGGACCCACTTATCTGGGAAATAATCCGACTGATGCGCTATAGGTGACCAACAGATCTGTAACAGTTGGAACATCTGGGAGTTCAAGCAGTTGGCACAAGTGGCACGAGTTCCCCACCCTCAATGGAGTCTCTTGTTTCAAGGAGAAAATGGTAGCACCATTTAACTGACCCCATCCTTGGTAATTCATGGTTTATCGTGGTTAACATGGGATTCTCCTATGTTTCTCAGATGTCGTCAACATTCTCGACACAGGCCATGCAGGCTATGACACGTATCTTCGCCATAGAAGGACTCTCAGAAACAATGGTTATGGACAATGGGCCTCAATTCACATCTTCCAAATTTACCTCTTTTTGTTCTTACAATGGCATTACCCTAGTGCACACAGAACCTTTTCAATCCACATCCACTGGATTAGCAGAATGTTTCATTAGCACATTCATGTCATAATTAGCAAAGTTGATCAGCATCATGATTTATACGAAGCCCTCATTCTGTTTTTGGCATCTTATCACTCGACTTTTCATGACAGCGTCAGCCACGCCGAAAACCTCTATGGACGGCAGTATCAGCCCAAACGCACCGTCCTCCATCCTACAACTATTTCTCACCATCCACAGTCTCGACACCGTCATTATTCCATCAAAAATGACGTCAGGGAATTGGTCTTTCATCAAAAATAGCCTACAAAGTGCACCAGCAATTGTCATCCATTTGTTGGGACAGGTCACAGTGTCAGTAAAACGGCATGATGGCTCCATTTTTTACAAGCTTGTCAACCAGGTGCGCCCACAGAAAACAGCGATGTTTGGTTCAAATTGCTCTGAACACTATGGGACTTAACATCTGAGGTCATCAGTCCCCTAGAACTTAGAACTACTTACACCTAACTAACCTAAGAACATCACACACATCCATGCCCGAGGCAGGATTCCAACCTGCGACCGTAGCGGTCGCGCGGCTCCAGACTGAAGCGCCCAGAACCGCTCGGACACACCGGCCGGCAGTGTTTTTTCCCAGCAGTGTTTTGTCACGATCTTTTGTTCCAGAGTCAGACATTCTGCCTCCCACAACGTTGGACACCACAAGGTTCTCATCATCTGGCGAGGACAGCCCATCCCCATTCCGGACAACAACTCTGATGATCATCGACCTCAGCCCACTGGGGTCACCAGTTCCACAGGTGGTCAACGAAGAGGTGCCAGGTTTTTCAGACGTTGATATGTGCTACATGCTCTCATCCCTCGAGCGGGGTGGTGGGGGGGGGGGGGGGCGGATGCTGTGTACGGGGTATGAACCTAACAGACCGGTAGCCATTTTCACAGCAGTTGTGTATGAGCGGCCTAAGCTTCAAGGGGTTACATCAGTAGACGACGGAAGTGCAAACATGCTCGTTGAGCATGCCAGCTGGTGGCAGAGCGAGTGTTGCCAGAGGCTGATGGTCCTGCAGACTTGTTAGCCTCCACAGGCAACGTGATCGCAAATGGTTCCTCTAATAATCGTGGGCTGGGGATTTAGGGTGGCACGAAACCACTCTACGGCATCTTCCATTGAGCTATGGGCCAGGCACTGCACCCGCTGTTCTTTGATCAGAGTCTGGATTGGAACCTTCACTATCAACAACGCTATGCCACACCATCCACCGCCGACTGAGGGAACTACCAGTGTCTGTCTTCGCCAGCATCAGGACTTGGCCTCTACACTGGAGTCAACCAGGAACTTAATATTGGTTATCAACCTTCACTAGGACGTTTTATTCTTCTTATGAGTGAATATTAACTTTGACTGTTTTCTCAGTACAGCCTTCAGCCGAAGTTCGAATTTGTGTAAATTCAGTGCCAATCGCAAACTCCTCCAAAGGAGGAATATTTTGGTTTCCATACTTTTCAATAAAACTGTTCTACATTGTTTACCTAGGATGTATTCTTATTGCGCCTCAATCAGCATAAGCCTTGATAGTTTGTATAATTATTACTGCAAAGGTGTAGGACAACTTGTATAACTCATTCATTTGTGAATATGGTGATCGAAGCAACTTACGAAATGATATAGTTCTACAGTCTAGGAGTAATATACAGCAATGGACATAAATCATAGAGTTAATGAAAGACTATAACTAATTCATCATACACAGACTTGCTGAGACAAGTAATTTACCTTTAAAGCACAGAAACTTCGATCTTCCTTACATTTTTTTTAATTGACGATCTGTCATTGCTTCTCTGTAGTGCGCATAAACGTTCTTCTGTTACTAGTCAATGCACTACGTGAAACTTTTTTCCCGGGCATGAAATTACGAACGCTTTTCTGTAATGCGCGTAAACATTCTTCTGTTATTAGTCAATACGATATGTGAAACTTTTTTCTGGCCATGAAATCAGATGAATAATACCGCCTCTAAGTGTTTCGACAACATTCCTACTGGTCATTCTTTGGTGACAGTACTTGACCAGAAAATGAGTAAGAAATTTGTAGAAAACGTCACATCAAGATGATTCTGTTACTCGGAGGATAACATGAGAAGTGAAGTTGCCGAGAGAGCGTATGTTCTTCCTACGATTCAGTCATCTCGTATTGGTGTACACGTTCGCATAATAAATTCAATTTAGTGGATATGTGAGAACTATAAGGTTTCTTTAACAATTTGGTAGTTGTGTGATACTGCAGTAACAGTGAAGCCACTTTTCTATTCCAGGATGTAGCTCATCATCGGCATGACGCTTGGTTACTGCGTCACACTACAAGACCACCAGGAAAGATAATAAAGAAATATGACGATGGAAGCACGAGACGAGCAACTGGCTATTCCATCGGCGAAACACAACTCACTGAGCTACGGTTAATTGTCAAGCCGCAATCGCTAACAAGAATTTTTTTACTTTTCTGTTATAATACAAACGAGATTAGAATACATGTCTACGAACCGTGCAGTAACCCTACCTTCAGTGACGTCCATCTAGTGTAATCACTAAATTAATAATATTAGCTCCCTACAATCTACCCCCTGCACCCTACCGCATTCTATACACACTAATATATCCTATTCTTTTCAAAACGTCAGCTGCTTGTACCTTATTCGGTTTCATTAAATATGAGAAAATCATGAGATCAAATTTTGTCGTCCTCAGAAAGCACGTAATTTAGGAAGGCACTTGTCGGTGTAATCTGACGTTCCTAAGTGGTACTAATATACGTAACTCGATACAGGAAAACCTGTTAAATGTGGACCTCTCGTTAAGCCTTACATAACAAAGCAGCTTCCTCCTCCGTTGAAACACGGCAGAAATTATTGCCTGTAATCGCCTCCAATCGTTCGAATTCCTCAAGCCTTTTCATTTACATACTTGCCGGTCGCGGTGGTCTAGCGGTTCTAGGCGCGCAGTCCGGAACCGCGCGACTGCTACGGTCGCAGGTTCGAATCCTGCCTCGGGCATGGATGTGTGTGATGTCCTTAGGTTAGTTAGGTTTAAATAGTTCTAAGTTCTGGGGGACTGATGACCACAGATGTTAAGTCCCATAGTGCTCAGAACCATTTGAACCATTTACATACTTGTTGTTAGAAGTGATGTATTATGTGCTTCAGCAACGATTATCAGTTTCTTTATGTACTACAGTCCCGTGTTTGATATAGGATCTTTTCCCGGCCTTGTTTTCTTCGTCGCAATACTAAATTCACGTAAGTGTCCGTAAATGTTGCAATCAACGTAAGTCGCTGACGCTGTCATTTCAACAAATGAATATTCAATAAACAGGAAATTTTCCACGGTGAGAAAGGCGGTCACAGCCCGATGTAACTACGGTTGTCACTTTACTCTACATGTCGAGAGTATCTTGAGGAACAAATTGAGGATAGCAATTTATGTCCAGAAACGTCATCCAACGACGCTACAGGGCGTGAAAGGCATGGTACGGGATGACTCCGGCCTCTAGGCCATTCCGTTACTCTGTACGCCAACGAACAGCAAGCTGTATTTGTAGTAATGAATCTGACAGCATCCAGTTCGCTAATGGTGGCGAACACATCGAGCTATGTCATTAAACTGTGGAACGTACAGCCTTGCGCTTCCTGCTAAAAGGGTGGCCTAGCTGCTGGCGTTGACCCGCATAACTTCGACGCTGTGTAGCTCCGGTGGATGGCGTTTCCGGGTATAGATTCTTAGATTCTTATTCTCAATATTTACCTTTACACGCTCCGCATTCCTTTGAAGTTTGTCGGTTTTGTTTCATTACACCCTGAATTGCGTCCCCATAGGTAGTTTAGGTCTATAACACATTTTAAGGACTGTATCACACAAAAAACGCAAAATGGAACTTAGCCAGCCTTCTGAATGCCAAGAAACGAACCAGTTTTAGTGTTTTTGGGTTCGACACAGAGATGGGGTATACATATAGAGGAAAAGGATGGAAGTAGAAAGCTACTGTAGATCTGCTCTTGAAAACTGATCATACGTCTTGCAACTCGCTTGTGACATATGGTACAATATAGTGACTTTGTATAAAGATTTTTACATCAAGTTCTAAGACAGCATAGAGTCGAGAGTTAGTCCGAGATATTTTAGTGCAATAGTGGGTCGTGTAGGGTGCTGAAGTGAAAAAGGATGATTTTCATTTATAGGTCTCTGGCTCCTGCAATTAAGGTTCAAAATGGCTCTGAGCGCTATGGGACTTAACTTCTGAGGTCATCAGTCCCCTGCAATTAAGGACTGAGTGTAGAGTTCAACGGGACTTGCTGCCCTTCAATCGATAGCCATACGAATGGTGAGCTCCGACGTACATCTGAAACAACATGGAATGCCGTTCCGTATCTGTCATCAAAGCGCAGACTGACTCGACGCCTAGCCGGCTTAGAACAGAGCCGTTTTTGCTGAGACTGGTGTGTGTCAAATATATATTTTATAGTTTCTGAGTTCTTAGTAATACATATTGATATGTCTGGGAAGACGCCCGTTGGTGGAAATCTAGGATGGAAACCGTGCTGCTTGACAAGAAGTAGTAAGTTTTTGTGTTCCTGTTTACCGATGTGTTTGACTTTAAATGCTAACATTTTGTACTTAAAATTTGTAACGTGTGACCTGATTACATAAGCCGACCAGAGTGGCCGAGCGGTTCTAGGCGCTACAGTCTGGAACCGCGCGACCGCTACGGTCGCAGGTTCGAATCCTGCCTCGGGCATGAATGTGTGTGATGTCCTTAGGTTAGTTAGGTTAAAGTAGTTCTCAGTTCAAGGGGACTGATGACCTCAGCAGTTAAGTCCCATAGTGCTCAGAGCCATTTTTTTTATTAAATAAACATGTACGAAGTTTAAGTTATATTAACTTGACAAAATCGGCTTTATGTATCACCTAACGCAAAACAAAGGTCTCCAAAATCCTTTAAAATTTATTCTGTAATAATATTGTTGCGATGTATATTCTTTGTACTTTGTGATAATATTTCTCTTCTGCCATATGATCCTTGCACCTAATAGTTTCCAGAAACCATATTTGTTTACAACAGATGACAGTATACATGTGTTGTGTTACGACAGTGAAAGGAAACTGTGATCACTGGAGGTACTCTATTTTACTAATTTTATTTTTACCTTTAGGAATACGTTTAGTTTTTTGTCAAAATAAACCCAAAACCATGTTCGGAAATATTGTTTAGTTTCTCCACTAGACAGTGCCACAAGTTCCTCCAAAACAAAAAAAAATCGCAACACAACACACACACACACACACACACACACACACACACACACGTCATGATAACAAAACTAAATCCACCTGATGATGGAGGTTTAAACCTTTCAAACTCGTCGTGTAGATAAATAAACAGTGATTGGTAACAGTAAACTTGTTGTCCCATTTAGATGTGTGTGTGAACTCCTAAGGGACCAAACTGCGGAGGTCATCGGTCCCTAGACTTCCAACACACACACCCATGCTCGAGGGAGGACTCGAACCTCCGGCGGGAGGGCCCGTGCAATCCGTGACATGGCGCCTCAAACCGCGCGGCCACTCCGCGCGGCGTTTAGATGTGTTTGAGATGGCGGGTCTGAAGACCTTGCTAGTTTCCCATACCTCAGCATATTAGCGAGTATAAAGACTGAAGTTATTTAGGGTGTCAAAGACGATCAGAAGCAATTGGAAAGTTTTTTAGTTGTTGACAGCCGGTGGAATCGTAGACAGAAGAGTTATGAACTTTTTCAAATTAGGGTGCCAGTTTGATAACATGTGTGCTGGTTCCTTTTCTTAATTCTGAAGTATGTTGTATATGCACTGAAGCTAGGAGCAGGAAGTGTGGCACAGATGCCTTCGCCTTAATTGACTGTGAGAAATAGCAGATAATTAAAATGTGACTTGGTTTTCCTAAGTTGTTCAAGTAGATTGTGATTATTGTAGAAGATTTGATATTACGGAGCTAAGGAGTCACTTTGCAGCTCCTAGAATAGGTTATGGGGAGAATGGCGTTCAGTTTGCTGCAAGTTTTACTTAATACCTAACGTATGTTGGACGTAGCTATTTTATGGTATCTCTGGTTTTCTTCTGGTGTTATTTTCATGTACCTATGTCACAAGTCTGTAGGAAGTATCGATATAACCACAGGATACGCGGAAGAGCAGTGTAACCTCTGGAGAAATTGTGGTGTGATTAGGATAGATATGACTTCCTATAATCTCTATTTTGAGCAGAGTTCAGTGTTCTGATCTGTGGCCGATGCAAATAGCAAAACGCACGAAAAGCAGTGCTGTGAAAACGACCCCCTGGACCCAGACATTGCCACAGAAGGAGGTAACATCCGCCAGTGCTGGTACTGGGTTTAAATCAGGGGTCCCTGCCATGGCTCGTTAGGTCTCCGTTCAGTGTTGGCTGCTGATGTTTCAGTCGACGCATTGCTGCAGAATATAAGACAGGATTGTACGCCATGGACCTTGTGTCAGGTCAGTGACGTCGACTGGGCTATGTGGATGTTTAAGAGCATTGTGTGCTAACATCCTGGACCCACTTTGGTAGCACTCCGGGAATTTATGTTCTTGTGTTTAGTTAAATAACACAATTTGGGTCCCTATGTTCTTAAACTGGCCTCTGTGGTTTGAGTGCGTGGTAACTATGATGTGAGAGGCTGTATAGTGAAGAAACAAAAATGAAGAATCTAGGAAATGTCAACGCAGTATTGTAGAGTGTAGACTTCCGTCTAGTTTTGTGTCTACGCATTTCAAGTGGCACGGAAGTAATCACAGTTAAACTTGGAATATTGTTGGTTATTCGGGTGCACTTGTAGGCAACAAGCAGTTTAAAGCATGCAGGTATAACATCAAGTGTGGAATTTTTTTAGGATACCTATGTTGCGCAACGGAGATTACGTTGGCGTAAATGAATATTGGTACCACTCCTGAGTTATGGACGTTATGGACAGGTCAGATTTATAGAGTATCTCTAGTAAAAAGCAATAAACAGCTGTAAATATCGAAACACAGATTTCTAAAATTGATGGTACGCACATTTTTATCTAAATAGTGCTCATGAAACAGATGAAACAGTTTTCGTGGTCAGATATGTAAGCTAAGTCAATTATTTCGCCAGTAACCAAAGCTTCCATGAAAAAGATATTCAAATCAGTTTTCTCTGATTTACATTTTTACAGCAATGTTTGTCGAAATTGACGTCGAATATACTGCCTGACATAAGAAACGAAATTTGTTGGGCCTCGCCCACTCGTCTCGTACAGGGTGCCTAAGGGATATGCAGCATTCTCGGAATGCTATACAACAATTCAAGCAAATAACATTAGTAGTTTTATTTCAATAAAGAAAATTGCCAGTACTTAACTTTGGAGTTACATCGGTTTCGCATGTGACATGTAAACAGTAATACTCTTCGCTATAGACAAAGTCCAAGCACGCACTTGGTACGGAACACTACAATCTGTTCTGCTAGTACCGGTCTACAACCGTCCAGTCCATTTATGTCCATATGTGGAGCCGATCTGAGTGGACGAGGCTGGCAGGAGCGGCGCTTATGTTCACTTCTTTCTGATGTCACTCCTGGCGCAGCGGGGTCCTTGACAGCGGGCTATTTGCTGACGTTTCCTCATCACCATCTCTGTTCTTGCGTTCTTCTTCTTCGTTCCGGCAGTTGTGGCTACGCCAGAACATTCCTCCCCCCCCCCCCCCCCCACGCCAAAGCGAAAGACTGTCGTCGTGTAAGAAGGAGTGCGACCACGGCGGGGGATGAAGGAGTGTGGCCGCAACTTCGGGCCGGAAGCTGTGGCTGCACGGGACGTCAAGTTTCCGGTTGTACCCCGCCATCAGGCCTGCGATCTAGCGGAAACGTTCCCCGGAAACAACCTGAAGAGTACGTGTCCACCTCCTGATGCCATGAACCAGATGAAGAGGGTGGCGACTGCTGCGGTGTGGGCGGGTCCAGTTCCATCGGTAGGACGAGAGGAGGCGGAGGAGGCGAAGGTTCCGCCTCCAAGGGGGCAGTCCCGCGGTGTCGTGATGACACCCTCTGGCGGCTGCTGTGGCTGCGCTGTCTTCTGGACCCGTGAATCTGGGGAAAGAGAGACTGAAAGATCATCGTGTACATGCCAGAACCGAAGCTGTTTTCGATGGTGGCGCTGCAAGCCATCTGGACCTGAAATATGGTTCATGCAAGCGCCAAGTCGACGGACGATCTCGCCTCGCGCCCACCGTCTGTTGCCACTAAAAACCCTGTGAAACACAATACCATGCGACGCGAAGCGACACTTGCGGCCTTCCTTCGGCGCCAGATGCCGAGGAGAGTGGAGCAGGTGGAGCAGTGTGCGATGGCGGCGGCCCTGAAGCAATTCCATTGGTGATGGCCCATCTCGTGGGTGCGGACGATATGAGGTGAGAAGCAGTTGAGATGCCTGATCCCTGGTGTGCGCGGAGCGAAATTTGGCCATCTGCTGCTTGAATTTTCTGACAAAACGTTCCAAACGCTCGAGGAAGCCGTCTCGTCACTGTCCGCGCTGCTCCCTCCGTCGGAGGTTCGAGTCCTCCCTCGGGCATTGGTGTGTGTGTGTCGTCCTTAGCGTAAGTTACATTAAGTTAGATTAGGTAGTGTGTAAGCTTAAGGACCGTTGACCTCAGCAGTTTCGTCCCATAAGATCTTACCATAAATTTCCAAAACACAAAACGTTCCGCTTCGTCGTTTGACTGTGGACGGAACGGTGCACTAGTTAGATGCTGTATGCCATCGCGTTCACAGAATGTTTCAAATTCATTTGACGTGAACTGAGGGGCGTTGTCTGACACTATTACTTCAGGTAAACCTTCTAGGCAAAAAATCGATGACAACACCTGAATTGTGCTACGAGACGTTGTCGAGTTCATTGGTACAGCAAAAGGAAACTTGCTATAAGAGTCTACCACAATCAACCAACGAGTGTTCCAAAAAGGGCCCGCAAAGCCTATGTGCACACGTTGCCGTGGCGATTGCGACTGAGGCCAAGCACAGAATTTTTGTGGTGGAACGGACTGATTTTCCGCACATGCGTGTCACTGTGACGTTATCTGTTCTATTTGGGCGTCCGTACCCTGACAAGTACAGTGTCGACGCGCTAACTACTTCGTACGAACAAACGCCAGTGTCCTTGGTGAAGTAACTGCAACACTTCTTTATGCAAAGCTTTAGGAATCAACACACGTGATTGTCCTGTGTCATTTTGAACCAGAATTACAATTGTTTCTACAGCGAGGCTATGCCGACGTGCAAAGTATCGGTGCACTACAGAGTTCTTTATGCTACACACCGAATGAAGCCAAGCTGTGCGAATATAAGTTTGCAAAATGTTCAAATCAGGATCAGCGTCCGCGGCCTGTGCAATTTTCTTATAGTTTAGAGGAAAAGACTGAAGCAAATCAGAATCCTGAGCATCGATGTGACAACAAGATGCAGCAGAAGCGTCCAAGTCTGTATCAGGGCCAATCGGAAGACGTGAAAGCGCGCCCGCATTACATGTTGAGCTATCGGACGATACACAAGATATGAAACTGTAAGACATTTCCAGGGGCGTATGTGGAGGCTGAACACAATTTATTGCTTATGAACTGTAGATGAAAAGAGAAGAAACTGCACAAAAGGTAGTAATTTAAGGAGGTGGTACTTGGGTAAACTTAAAGAGCCAGAGGTTGAAGAGAGTTTCAGAGAGAGCATTAGGGAACGACTGAGAAGAACAGGGGAAAGAAATACAGTAGAAGAAGAATCGGTAGCCTAGAGAGATGAAATAGTGAAGGCAGCAAAGGGTAAAGTAGGTAAAACGACGAGGGCTAGTGGAAATCCTTGTGTAACACAAGAGACATTGAATTTAATTAATGAATGGAGGTCATGTAAAAATGCAGTAAATGAAGCAGGCGAAAAGAAATAGAAACGTCTCAAAACCAGATCGTCAGGAAGTGAAAAGGGCTAAGAAGGGATGGCTAGAGGATAAATGTAAGGATGTAGAGGCATGTATCACTAGGGGTAAGATAGATACTGCCTACAGGAAAATTAGAGAGACCTTTGGAGAAAAGAGAATCACCTGTACGAATATCAAGAGCTCAGATGCAAATCCCCTCCTCAGCAAAGAAGGGAAAGCAGATGGGTGGAAGGGGTATATAGATGGTCTATACAAGGGCAATATACTTGAGGGCACTATTATGGAAATGGAAGAGGACGTAGATGAAGATGAAATGAGAGATACGATACTGTGTGAAGAATTTGACAGAGCACTGAAAGACCTAAGTCGAAACAAGGCCCTGGAAGTAGACAACCTTCCATTAGAACTACAAATAGCCTTGGGAGAACCAGCCACGACAAAACTCTTGCACTGGTGAGCAAGATGTATGAGACAGGTGAAGTACCCTCAGACTTCAAGAAGGATATAATAATTCCAGTCCTGAAGAAAGCAGGTGTCGACAAGTGTGAAAATTAGTAAACTATCAGTTTAATAAGTCACGGTTGCAAAACACTAACACGAATTATTTACAGACGAATGAAAAAACTGGTGGAAGCCACCCTCTGGCAACATCAGTTTGGATTCCGTAGGAATGCTGGAACACGCAAAGCAATACAGACCCTACGACCTATCTTAGAAGATAGGACAATGTTGACTGGAATACTCTCTTTAAAATTCTGAAGGAGGCAGGGGTAAAATACAGGGAGCGAAAGGCTATTTACAATTTGAAGAGAAACGAGATGCCAGTTATAAGAGTCGGGGGGGGGGGGGGGGGGCACGAAAAGGAAGCAGTGGTTGAGAAGGGAGTGACAGGGTTGTAGCCTATCCCAGGTGTTATTCAATCTGTATATTGAGCGGGCAGTAAAGGGAACGAAAAATTTGGAGTAGGAATAAAAATCCATGGAGAAGAAATTGTAGTTCTGTCAGGGCCAGCAAAGGACCTGGAAGAGCAGTTGAACTGAATGGACGATGTCTTGAAAGGAGGATATAAGATGAACATCAACATCAGCAAAACGAGAATAATGGAATGTAGTTGAATTAAATCAGGTGATGCTGAAGGTATTAGATTAGGAAATGAGACACTTAAGTAGTAAATGAGTTTTGCTATTTGGGGAGCAAGATAACTGATGATGCTCGAAGTAGAGAGGATATAAAATGTAGACTGGCTATGGCAAAGAAAGCGTTTCTGAAGAAGACAGATTTGTTAACATCGAGTATAGATTTGAGAGTGAGGAAGCCTTTCCTGAAAGTATTTGTATGGAGTGTAGCCATATATGGAAGTGAAACATGGACGATAAATAGTTTGGACAAGAAGAGAATAGAAGCTTTCGAAATGTAGTGCTACAGAAGAATGATGAAGATTAGATGGGTCAATCATGTAACTAATGAGAAGGTACTAAAAAGAACTGGGGAGAAGAGGAATTTGTGGCACAACTTGACTAGAATACGGGATCGGTTGGAAGGACACGTTCTGAGGCATCAAGGTATCGCCACTGTAGTACTGGAGGGAAGCGTGGAGGGTAAAAATCATAAAGGGAGACCAAGAGATGAATACGCTAAGAAGATTCAGAAGGATGCACATTGCAGTAGTTATAGGGAGATGAAGAGGCTTTCACAGGATCGAGTAGCATGGAGAGCTGTATCAAACCAGTCTCTGGACTGAAGACCACAACAACAGCAAAGCAGATTGACAATACTTAACCTGGGAGTTACATCGGTGTAGCAAGTGACATGCAAACAGTAATAGTCTTCGCTATAGACAAAGTCCAAGTAAGCACTTGATGCGGATCACTACATTCTGTTCTGCTAGTGCCGGTCTACAACCGTCCTCTAATCTCTGTATACGGAGCCCATCTGAGCCGCCGAGGGTGGCAGGAGCGGCAGATGTCGCTCCTGACGCAGCGCGGTCCTTGTCAGCTAGCTACTGGCTGAAGATTTTTCACCACCTTCGCTGTTCTTGCGTTCTTCTTCTTAGTTCTGGCGGTTGTGTTTACGCCAGAACAAAATTAAACTTCACGGCTTAAGATGGTATGTGAGTTTATTTTAACGATTACAATATCGCGTCAAATTGGACGAAAACTTGGCAGTATGAGTCCACTTGTCAGCATGCCGTTGCACCACTTCTGACCTGCACGCATGCACTGATTCAGTTGGGAAGTATGTCATAAAGCCGTTGTATTCTCTGCTGTGGCAAGATGGCCTACAACAGTTGTAACTGGCCCTTGATATCATTGCCAATGGCACTGGGATGGATTTGACGTCAGAGATGGTACTACAGATATTCTGCTGGGTCAGATCTGAGGATCTTGCTGGCAGCCGGAGCACCTCAGCGTCGAGCAGAAGATGCAGAATGTCCGTGACGTACCATTATGCCGTCTGTGTTCATTAAATCAGTACCAACCGTGTCCTCTAGTCATACACAGTGGCTCCCCACACCATCATGCCAGGACTAACACCGCTGTCCCCTTCAAAACACTGGAAAAATGGGACTTCTCTCAAGTCGACGTAATACTCACTGATGATGGCTTCCGGAGTAGTGCAGAACCGTGATTCCTCGCTAAACACAGTGTAACATCATTCATCAGCAGTCACTGCTTCCTGGTCATCGCACCACCCCAAAGGCAACGGTTCGTGTGGTGGTGTTAACGACAGCCTATGTATGAGGTTATAATTCCATAGTCCTGCGGCTGCTAGTCTCCGACCAATGTTGCAGAATGACACAGAATACTGCAAGGAGTCAATTATTTGCTGTCAGATGGCAAGTTCAGATGTGAAGTGATTATGATGTGCTTTGTATACATTGCGGCGATCCTCCTTTGTGGTGGTCGGACGTAGATGATGATGATGACCTTGATGATGAGTATGTCTATCCTAATGTTTCCATGCAGTGCAACATCAGACTACTGACCACATCCAAAGTCAGTACAAATCTGGATACTGCATGATTTGCCAGCCGGCAAGATGGAGACACAAAATGAGACCCATTTAAAACTCTGACAGGTGCTGGTAATACTGTCTCACATGTGTACGAGAAATCTCCGTGTCATTTCCAGTGATCACTCAACATCTGTCGCTGTTCACACCTCTCGTATACCGTACAGGGTCTGGTTACACCGCTAAACACGAACTACCCTAATGAACTCTGGAGGCTGTTCGACCTGTCACAGAGAACTGCAGCTCTTAAAGTTTACAAATTCACTTTTGTTGTGTATGTGCACGAAGTTACATTGACTTCCGACCATGTTTTCTGGGTGATATATAACGACAGCCTATGCATGAGGCGACAATTCCCTAGTCCAGCTGATAGTGTAGTGCTTATGGTGATATTTGTAATTTCGTTTTGACAATGTGTAGTTGTAGTCAGTCGGGACAAATACTGATCATCGCGTCCTTCACATGTCGCCCGATGGTAGCCGAAAGTGTCAGTTTCTTTCCCGTTAAAACCAATATTATTTTTAAAGCAGAATTGTACGTTTCCGTTAGATAGGGCGGTCCCAAATTAGTCTAGTGCGATATTCGTTTCCCGATATGCAGGAGGAGCATTCAATAAGTAATGCAAAACTTTTTTTTCTGAAAGCAGGCAGGTTTTATTCAAGATTGAAATACACCATATTATTTCCCACTCTTTAGACTAGAAAACCCTATCTTTCAACAAAATCTCCGCTCAAGAGGACGCCCTTACGCGACCTTACTGGGAGGGCCTGCGTGTCCGCTTTGTCCCACTCTACACTAGAAGCAATGTCTCATAAGACACTAGAAGTTATGCACGGATGGTCCTTCGTTATTCTTTATGGCCTTCTGTTAGGCCGCAAGGAACCCAGTGACCACACCTACCACACACCTTTGAGTACCACAACTGGTGGACGAGTGTGTCAACACTACCAACAGAAACGTCCAATTCAGCAGCGAGGTGTCTGATAGTGATCCGTCATCACGTCGAATGAGAATGTCCGCACATTCCAACTTTTCAAGAGTCACTGACGTGTGCGGTCGGCCGCCACGCGGATGATCGGACTGATCTGCGCGACCTTGTTGAGATGATGACAGTCGCTTCGCCCAATGGTCCACCGTGCTTTTGTTCACTGTCAGGTCTCCGTAGACGTTCTGCAAGTACCTATTAAAATCTGCGATGCTCTGGTTTTCTGCCAAAAGTAACTCAATGACAGCTCTCTGCTTGGAACGCACCTGCGTCACAGACTGACTACGTATAGCGCCGCCACCTATCGGAACGTCATGAAACTATAGGAGCTGAAGCGGGGATGTTACACGATGTCCCACAAGAATTTACGTATTTTTTTTCAACTGCAATTGGTTGATAAAAAAATTGTTGTATTACTATCTGAACACCCTTCGTGTTGATAGTGACAGCAAAACACGATGAATAACCAGTTATTTAGCAGCAACGGCTACTCCCATGCAGCAACGTTACTCTGTCACTGCTAGAACACTGGTTATTCTTCGTGTTTTATTGTCTTTGTTAGCACATATTTCTAAAACGAATCTTGCAATAGACTAACTTTGGACTGCTCTATCGAATGATCACATAAAATAACGCTTTAAAATTCATTTTGCCTATACCAGGAGACAAACCGACACTTTCCGTCGACAATGGGGGTTCCGTGAGAGACGTGATGGGCAGTATTTGTGTTGGCTGTCTGCAGCTACATGTTGCAAAAAAGAAATTGCAAATATCCGTCGAAACACGAGAGAGAATGCGCCTGATGACTGTTAAGAGAGACACTCATTGTATATACAGAGTGATTCAAAAGTCATCCCCAATAGGGCAAAATCTACATTGGTGTTTCAATAGTTTTGGCCCATAGGACAAAGTCATGTTCAGGAATATGACAGAAATGGTGATTCGAAGCAAAACAGTCCAGTACTTTGGCTTTAAAATGAATACTTCAATAGCTATGAGCCCTTGTTCATCTTCACTACTATGAAAAACATCTATTCTACTGAACAAGCGCTCATGTCAATTAAGGTATGCATTTTAGAGTCCATGTTTACGAGGTAGTTGGTTCTCGTTTTGGTTTATGTTACTTCCTCCCAAAATACTGAAACAAGGAGCTTGCAGTAAACGAGATTCTTTTCACAGTATCGAAGATGAATAAATGGTCATAGCTCTTAAGGTATGCATTTTAGAGCCCATGTTTGCTAGACTGTTCTGCTTCTAATGATCGTTCCTGTCATATCCCCGAATATATCTTTTCCCTATGGACGAAGATTACTGGATCACCAATTCCTATAGGACATGATATTTGAGTCACTCTACTCATTCAACGGGTATAAGTGCAGATACTATGTGATTCATTAATATGTGCTCACATCAGTGTGTTGATTGTTTTTTCTCTGCATCGAACAGCCTTTTCACAAACACGTCACATGGTTTACTATCTGATGTTATCTGCACAGTTATAACCGCACCACTAAGTGGACTACACCTGCTAGTGTAGGCTACCGTTTTGTGTCTACGTATCCACCACACTTCAGCACCTGACCTGCTGCCCAGGATGAAATAAATATTTGCGGCTTGCTCTTGCCACATGTAGTAACCTAGCTAAAATCATACTACGGCTAATAGCTGTAATTATTAGTCTGCAAATACTGCTGTAATGTTGTTCAGTACACTGTTCTCTGTCACCAATAAAAATTTCTGCACATGTACTCATTGCTGCAAATAAAGGGTGTTTAACGAAGTGCCACATATATAGACAGGGTTTAACATATTCCTATAGGAGGTAGTATTGGTCAGAAACAGAGGAAAAGCTCCTGTGATGATGTGTCTGGAAACACAATCCGGTATCTCCTCTGATGCCCATCTGACTGTAACGTAGAGATGACTCTACAGGTTACCACGCACCCTGACAAATCCTTCATCCTTTCTTTCCAGTGAATCACACGCTCTTTGACATAAACCTGGCACGACTGAGTCTGGATCCCATGGATTGGCCACACTCTCCTGTGGTCGACATACACCTAAGTCTTTGAATGTCCCCAATGTATGAGTGCAGATACTATGTGATTCATTCAGGTCCGGCGAACTAGGAGGCCATTGTACCGGATCTCATCGACCAATCCACGGTCCATGATATGTTGCAGTACGATAAAATCGCATGATCTGTAGAAAACTGTGTGGAGCCCCGTCATGCATAAAGCATAGTCATTGCCTTTCTACCAGGGTAACGTTCTCTAATAGCGACGGTATTTCAGGACGCAGAAATCGGTGATACTCAACATCTATTAATCGGTTTGATGAAGCGTTTGGCCCTATCAGTCTGTCATCGACAATTAATTCCCATACTTTGATATTGAAGCGACACTGTAGTAATTTACTATATCATCTCTTGTGAATCCTGACTCATCTGTAAATAAAATGCAGGATCTGAACTGTAGATATTCAACGGCTCATATCTCAAGATGTGTTTCTTTCCGGATATATCATTAGTGGAACTTTTCTTCTAGTTTTGACCCATACTGCTTCCTGTAGGAATATGCGACACTCTTTAAAAAAAAACGCTGTTTATAAGGTGGTCAGTAACAGTCAGAAAAGCTTGCCAGGGTATTACAGGGTGGGTTGTGCTGATAAATAAATGCTAAGAAAAAAATTCTACACGTTCCGCCGTGTTCGAGTTAATTAGAACTGAAGTTATCCAGTCAGGCCGTTGCGCACCCAAAGTCAAGCCACCCGCCAGATAAAATTACTAGTGTCAGTTGTTCTCACAGCATAGACGATAGCGCACAAGACTGCTCAATCTTCGGTTCGGGTTCGATCCTTACTTCCGTCCAAGGCCTAATGCATGTGTCGCTCTCTTGTTTAATTATAGGAAACCAAACGAAGAACATATCTGGTGACAACGACTCTGTCAGGCCGCTTCAATTTGCAGGCGCAACGGTCTGATTGGCTGACTTCAATGCTAATTAACTCAGAAATGGCGCAACGTATCGAATTCTTTTCTTAACAGTTTCTCGGCACAACCTACTCTGCAACATCCTTACAAGCTTTTCAGACTGTTTCTGACCACACTGTATACACATGGCGTATATCTCACAGTTACCTTTCGTACTGCACTGCAGCAATTCATTCTATGGATGATCAAAATTCCATTAAGCTATGTTACTTGGCAGTGACACATCATTCGAAAGTTACTTTCGTTCTTAAGTTTTGACAGCAATGTATATAAGCATGCCACAAAATACGTACTGTGTCAAACAACTGCCATGCTATGTATATTGTATTCTAAGAGTACTGTAACGAAATTGGAAAATAAATGTGAATTTTTGAAGTCTGCCATTTCATTCAGGATCTCGTTATTCCCCATGTGGCCATGGATGAATATCAGAGTACTACAGTACTCTTAGAATAGAAGATACATAACATGACAGTCGTTTGACTCTAGCCCCAGCAATAGATTATAAATATGTAAAAGAAATAGTTTATATCATGATGTGTTCAATAATATTGTAACAGGTGCTCAATTTGTAATGTATTTCGACAACCTACATCTGTAATACGATAAGAAGACGTGCAGAAGACATATAAACATCTGACACTACATAGAACGACAAATCGATAGTCAAATCGAAACCAGCTGTATTTCGACCGCCATCTTGTCCACTACAATACAGAATTGTTTGTGATCGTGTTTCCAAGTTACTGTTATGTTAGTGACAATTTGTGAAAAGAGACCAAGAAAGCCAAGAGAGCCACAGAAATGGAAACACCTCAGCGCATAACAACGAGACTGCCACAAGGTGTGAGACCGTTACAAAACATTTTCGTGCAAACATCAGTCCAACTTTCAGAGTGACATCGCCTCTTACTAAGTTTTCTCTACTTCCACAGGATGACCACAGCATTTTCGAAAAGACTATGTAACATCGGTATGACCTTATTGTAAAGTTGTTTTTGTAATGCCATTTAGCCTGAAGATGAGATATTCCCTCGAAACATGTCGCTATATAAATAAGTAATACAATAGCTGACAAAGTGTATGACTGGTAGCGGTAAATCAAAAAAAACCTTTACATATTTCTTGAGACAGCCACGGCCGAACATTAGTCAAAATGGCTTCAAAGAAAACGATTTACTGACACATAGTCAGCACGGATTCAGGAAACATCGTTTCTGTCAAACACAACTCCCTCTTTATAATCATGAAGTCATGAGCGCTATCGACAGGGAATGTCAAATTGATTCCATATTTTTAGATTTCCAGAAGGCTTTCCCATTGTGGCATATGTATGTAGGTATCTGTCTATCGTTAAGTAGGGTGAAACCATCTTCTTCTAGGGTTTCAACGACTAGTTTTGTTTTGTAGTTTTCTGTGTCTATTCTGCAGCTGAGATCGCCTGCAATAATGGTGGGTTTGCTGTCGCATTGTTTGATGAGTGTGACTATTTCGTCAATTATTTCTACAGCACTTGTGTGCAGTTTAAAATAGGCTGCAATTATATTTATGTTTGCTGCTTCTACTAGCATACTATTTTCTTGTTTTATGATTTTTTTGGTGGGCTTCATCCAAGTTTTCAGTAAGATAAATATTCCTCCCATGGGTCGTCCTCTTTCTCCCTTTTTTGCCATTAGGTTATAATTATAGAAATCTTTATGTTGCCAGCTGTCTATCAGGAAGGTTTCTGTTAGAATTGCAAGATCCAAGTTTTGCAGAATGTCTGTTTGTGTTAGGTTAAGAGCACTTTTTACTCCCTCTGTATTCCACAAGACTGCTTTTATTTCTTGCTCTTCTGGTTTTCTTCTTAGTTTAGTTGAGCTCTGCTCCCTCTTCCATTGATCTAGATAAGATATCTGTGTGGTGCGAAAAGTGGCAATTGACTCTGAATAAAGAAAAGTGTGAAGTTATTCACAGGAGTACTAAAAGAAAACGCTAAATTTCGATTACGTGATAAGTCACACAAATCTGAAGGCAGTAAATTCAACTAAATACTTAGGGATTACAATTACAAATAACCTAAATTGGAACGATCACATAGATAATATTGTGGGTAGAGTAAATCAAAGACTGCGATTCATTGGCAGAACACTTAGAAGGTGCGACAGATCTACTAAAGAGACTGCTTACACCACACTTGTTCGCCCTATTCTGGAGTATTGCTATGTAGTGTGGGATCCGTATCAGTTGGGACTGACGGATGACATCGAAAAAGTCAAAAACGGGCAGCGCGTTTCCTATTATCGCGAAATAGGGGAGATAGTGCCACAGGTGTGATACGTGAATTGGTGTGGCAATCATTAAAACAAAGGCGTTTTTCGTTGCGACGGGATCTTCTCATGAAATTTCAATAACCAGTTTTCTCCTCCGATTGCGAAAACATTCTGTTGGCACCCACCTGCATAGGGAGAAATGATCACGATAAAATAAGGGAAATCAGGTCTCTCACAGAAAATTTTAGTGCTCGTTTCTCCCGCTAGCCGTTCGAGAGTGGAACGGTAGACAGACAGCTTGAAGGTGGTTCATTGAACCCTCTGCCAGGCACTTTATTGTGAATAGCAAAGTAATCTCGTAGATATTGATGTAGGTGTAAATGTAGATGTAGAAAGGGAAGAGATGGAAATGGATAGAGAGTTGGATGAAGGAGATAGACAGAAAGAGGGAAGGAGGAGACAGATGGTGAGAGGGGGAAGGAGGGGATGGACTAATAGAAGATTGGAATAAGTACACACCCGGGCAACGACAGGGACTCAGCTAATATGGTATAAGAGTAATTTCTATCTTATTAAAATTCTGTTAAACAGTTTTCTCATTAAATTAGTGTCGTATGGGAACAACGATGTATTAGCAGAAATCTTGGGTAGGAATACACAAGGAATTAAATCTCGCGAAAAGGTTGAGTAGTCTGGGGTAGAGTGAGAAACAATATAACAAAGTTGGTAGATTATATGGAAGGAAATAAAAAAGAAATTGATAGGGTTGAGGCAAGCTGGAATAACATTGAAGATATGGTAGAAATACTGGTTCACGGTTTAACGCAGGGAAGACAGCTGTGAGGGAAGCTACGCCATGTCTATAAATGTAATCTCATCCAGAATTCAGCATTGTTGTGGATCAATCGCAGGTTGTTGGTCGCCTGTTCCAGAGTATTGTGGCTAAAATACAGAAACAGAACTGTTTAGTGTTAGTCACTGTTACAGCCATGATGTGGACTATCATATCTTCTACTGGAGTTATGCTATGATGATATGTATTTGGTACGCGAGAAGAGGTTCCGAGGACACCAATGACTGGGGAACCGCGCAGGAAAACGGATTGTGAGAAAACCACGTTGCCTTTCGAGCTGCATCTACTCTAACTGAGCATATGGAGGACTGGCGTGATCAAACAGCGAATATTACGCACATATATTACGCAAACATTCATGGCTAGATTGAGTCGTCTGGAGTATTCGTTATCTGTGTCGTGTTTATCTATGTCACAGTAGTGAAAGTTTGGCAGGAGTAAAAATGGACCCCTTTCTGTTTTATTTTAAGTGGATTTTTCTAAACTTTTGTCTTATGTATAGACAAGAGAGAGATTTACTAAATGCAGTGACAGTTTGTTCTTCCCAATTTAGATGCTCAACGAAGTTTGTACCAAGATCTTCAACGGTGTTTTGATGGAATAATTGAATACCATCACAAAGTATGAAAGAAATTGTTTCCCGAAAATGTTTACTCATCAATATTCAGAGTGGCATGAGGATAAATTGTAATTATGTAGGGTTTAGTTTAAGGAATCGTGATGCTGATCAAAACTCTTTATTTGTACCTGATATGGTAGATGCAATGTTCTTATGGCAGGCGCTTGAATGCAATTGGGCATCCTCAGTGTCATAGTTAAAAGCATGTAATACAAATGAAAAGTCGTTGATATACGGAAATGAGAACAACGAACGAAGAGGTTAACTGTGGGAGACTGCTGAGACAACGCGACTCTATGAAGACTTCTACGAAGTCCTGCTGGTAAGTAATGCCTCTGAATTTTTTATGTGAAAACTCTTAAAGCTTTTTAAATAAAAGAAACGTTATTAACATTCTACATCTTTATTCTTCATATCTACATATTTGCAGCTCTCTGCCGCTAGAAGGCTTAGATTTGCAGAGTGTAACGTAGCGATATGTAACGTAACTATGTCCGTGAGTGAGAAACAGCGTGCTGTTCAAAATTGGTTCAAATGGCTCTGAGCACTATGGGACTTAACTTCTGTGGTCATCAGTCCCCTAGAACTTAGAACTACTTAAACCTAACTAACCTAAGGACATCACACACATCCATGCCCGAGGCAGGATTCGAACCTGCGACCGTAGCAGTCCCGCGGTTCCGGACTGCGCGCCTAGAACCACTAGACCACCGCGGCCGGCAACATCGTGCTGTAATTGAGTTTCAGATTCGAACAGTTTGTCCTCCAAGGAGCACCCTCTTTTTCAGCATGACGATGCCAGACCACACACGATCGATGCGACGTCTGTAACAATCCGACGCCTTGGGTTGACTGTCTTCGATGACCCTCCATACGGCCGACTTGGCCCCATCCGATTTCCATCTGCTTTCAGAACTTAAAGAACACCTCCGAGAACTTCATTTTGATAGTGATGACGCGGTACAAGAAAAGGATAAGTTGTGGCTCCGTCAACAAAGTCAGACATTCGACAGTGATGGTATCAGTAAACTGGTCTCTCGGGAAAAATGTTTTCGTCGCTAGGGTGACTATCTAGAGAAATAAGTATGTAGACATTATATAGAACGTTAACAAATTTGGTTTTATTTAAAACTGTAGAGAGTTTTCACACACAATTTCAGAGGCATTGCTTTTCAGTACGCCCTCGTACATTTCACAGATTACTCGCTCATTTCTGTTCTTACAGTAGATGTCGGATCATTAGATTACACTGTTTGAGAAGTTGAGCTGTTTATTATACATTAGCAATATATCGAAGTTAATGGTATCAAAAGCTTTTCCGAAATCAAGCTATGTTAAAATAGGCCCTTAATGTTTGTTCATGGCTTCGCAATGTAGTACCACATCATTCACGAACATTCTAAGACTGAAACCAAAACTTGCTAAATCACCAACGTATTAAAGGAAACGAAATTATCCTACCGAACTTTCCTGACGCACACTTCATGTTTCGTCTGGTGGATCTCCACCGAGAATAACTTACTACGTTATTCCCGTCATTTTTATTTTAGTTACTAACATGCTTAAAATCGTATAACAACGTATTTTACAAGACAGGGGGTACTGCGGAACTAATTAAAAGCCCGTCGAAAGTCTCTAAACACTGAATCTACCTGATTATTTCTGTTAATGTCATAGGTCTTGTGGGTGAACGCAAGTTGAGTTTCACGTGAGCGACGTTTTAGGGTGCTCATTTCCATCTATATTTCTACGGGAGGACCATAATGCTTGAACTCAGAAATGTTTTATATTACTACTACAAATCTCTATTTGTAGCAGTAATGTAAAACATTTTTGAGCGATATAGGATGGTAGTTCTGTTGACAGGTTTTGCAGTGTAGATAATACGAGTACACGAATGTGGCCTGTGTCCTTTTGCAGTCGCTGAGAACAGTTCTCTCTTCAACAAATCTGCGGTAGATTATGGTCAACAGCTAACCTAATGTACTTCAAAATTTTGTAAAGATCCTGACAGAGACCGTGTGGGACCCCTGGGACCTTGTCATATTGTACAATATTGCATTGGCTGAGTTTTTCAGAAGTACGATGCAATGTTCCTTCGCCACAGCCATTATGAAACGCATGAAATGTATTCGCAGTTGCGAATATGGGCAACCATCAGCAGTATAATGGAATGGCGACCATGAAAATTTATACCGGACTGGGACTCGATGCCGCATTTGCCGCCAATCGCCAGCGGTCGCCTTACCATCAGGCTATCCAAACACGTTTCACCGCTACTCCCGAACTTCCATACTTCATCAACCATGAGTTTACTACCTACACTCGTACATTAATTGTATATATTATTGTACAGGGGAGACATGTTAATTGAAAGTCACTTGCCCTGGGTCGGTGGATAACTATGATATTGCAATGCTTGTGTTTTTCAGAAGTACGATGGAATGTTCCTTCGGAAAGAGTGGTTCATTTGTGAAGCAGACAGCATATAGAATACTAGTCGAGCCGTTCTTGAATACCTGCTGCTCAACTTTTGGATCCGCACCTGGTCGTATTAAAGGAAGACATCGAAGCAATTTAGACGCGGGTTGCTAGATGTGTTACCGGCAGGTCTGAACAAAACGCAAGTATTACGGAGATACTTCAGTAACTCGAGTGGGAATCCCTGGAGGGATGGCGATGGTTTTTTTACGAGGAATGTTATTGACAAAATTTAGAGAACCGGCATTTTAAGCTGACTGCTGAACGATCCTACTGCCACCAACATACATTTCGTGTAACGACCACAAAAATCAGATAAGAGAAATTACGTCTCGTACGGAGGTATATAGTGAGTCATTGTTCCCTCGCTCTGTGTGCTAGTGGAACAGCAAAGGAAATGGCCAGTACTAGTACAGCGTACCCTCCGCCAAGCACCGCACTGTGGCTTGCGGAGTATGTGTTTAGATGTAGATGTAGACATCCTATCGAGGTATGATCTATTTATCACCAATAATTTTAATGTATCTCCATCATGATTAGAGTTTAGAACAATCTCTTCAAGATAAATTATCTGTAAAAGCTTTATAAAAGTTTCGCAGAAAGTTGAAATCTCTGATTATAATGGCACAGCTTGGAAATATACCTATTTCTCAACCAAGGTTTTCTCTGAAGTTCGTACCGCAGATATAGAAAGCCGATAGAAGATTCCAACAGCAGCTTTTACCCAGTCCTTTCTAGTTATTTCCGCCCCATAAATACCGAATGCAAACTCATTTTCAGGATTCGTACATTTACGATTATTGTCCACAGCTGCGAATGTACCACTAACTATTTTGTGTCACCTACTTTTTTGGCGAAGAGTCAGGGTTTTCTCCAGGATTTCGTCACTATTAATTTATCATTTTACTCCCCCCTCGGTACTCACATTTATCGGTATTTCTTCACTCTCTTGCATTCTTGTCCACATAGTGTTGTATCTTATGGCTGATATCTTAATATTGTCTCTGTTTGAGGTTATACGTAGCCGCCTGATACGACATTTTTGTTCAGCCTGCTGCAGAGACGGTCGTCCTGTCTGGATAAACAGTCGTCCCATTTGTAAAATCCTTCTGTGCGTCCCACATGGAGACAGTTACATTGGTAGCTGCTTTTTTGATGTAACGTGCACCTGAGCCATTCACGAGCAGCATGCCGCTGTAACTCTCACAGTACCAAGGGGGCAGGGGAGGGGGACTTTATGCCCTCCTTTTGGAAATATCGTAATGTGATGTACATTACATTTTAAAATGCTGAAAAAATATGTACATTACATTTTAAAATGCTGAAAAAATATGTACATTACATTTTAAAATGCTGAAAAATATTGCTTTTAATGGTTTCTTATAGCAGACTCTGTTTTGTTGGCAGAAGAGCCAACACCGTGTTACGAGAGGAGGCCGAAATGCACTTTTTAGCTCACGCAGGCCTGCGTGAGGAGGGAAGAACTATACTGACGTGAGGTCTGGAACATGTCAAGGAATTAGAATTCAGAAAGCGGACATAATTAGTTTGGTACTTAACTTTAATCCATTAATGATGAACGTCGCTCTTGACGGTACATGATTCACAATATTATCTGTTCCGAAGACATATAGTAACTGAATATGGCGCCTTGCTAGGTCGTAGTAAATGACGTAGCTGAAGGCTATGCTAAACTGTCGTCTCTGCAAATGAGAGCGTATGTAGTCAGTGAACCATCGCTAGCAAAGTCGGCTGTCCAACAGGGGCGAGTGCTAGGGAGTCTCTCTAGACTAGACCTGCCGTGTGGCGGCGCTCGGTCTGCAATCACATAGTGGCGACACGCGGGTCCGACGTATACTAACGGATCGCGGCCGATTTAAATGCTACCACCTAGGAAGTGTGGTGTCTGGTGGTGACACCACATTCCTCCCCCGCAAATCGGCGTACAGTTGTGGTATTAGGCCTCCGTCCGCCGTGGGGAGGACCTTATGTTATATGTGCACCCGCACCCTGCCATTCGGACCGCGGGGAGCTAGGGAACGCCTGAAAACCTACTCCAGGGTGCACGCCAACTTGCGGTGTATGCGCCCGTAGAGAGACAGGAGGGGCCGAAGGGTCGACCTCCATCGGGCCGGGGCACCCGACGGGGCGAAGACGACATACGGTCCGGAGCGGGCAAGAATTCCATGTCGGAGGACAACTGGTCACGGGAAGCGATCGGCGGCGCGTAACCCAGGGAGGCGTCCGACGTCTGCAGCGACGCGTCCACTGCGGGCGTCGCCAGGGGAAGAACAGGCGGCGGCGGCGGCGCGTCGCCATGGGGCAAAATGGAAGGCAGCGTCGGTAACACCTGGGGCTGAGGCGAGCCAGTAGATGGGTTCCCGAGGCGCTGACCGGACGGCGCCGTCGCTGAAAGCAGACGGCGAGCGGCAGAGCCCGTGCGACGACAGAGGCGCAGCTGATGGAAATGCCGGCGCACCTCCCCAGAGGCCCCCAAAACCAGATACATAGTGCGTCCGAGGCAGCGAAGACTGCGCCCTTCGAGCCAACGCCGTGAACCTCGATAGTGGCGGTAGTAGACAACGTCGCCTGGGGCAAAAGCAGGTGTCTGCCGCTGCACAGGAACCTGATGCGGTGGATGTAGCAAAGACATCAAGGTTCGATGATGGTGACCGTGGAGCAACTCAGCCGGCGAGCGAACATCTCGGGGCTGAGTGCGATATGAGGACAAAAAGCGCAATAACGCGTCCTCCCGAGACTGCGACTCTTTCAACTTCAACATCTGTGACTTGAAAGTCCTGACCAACCGTTCAGCGGCACCGTTTGTCTATGGTGAAAACGGCGCGGACGTCAGATGTTGAATACCATTGGCGTTGCAGAATGACTGAAATTCTGCGGACATGAATTGTGGGCCATTGTCGGAAACAATAGTCTGTGGAAGACCTTCAAATCAAAAGATAGCAGAAAACGCTTGGATGGTGGCAGATAATGTCGTGGAAGACATCCGGACAACAAAAGGAAAATTACTGAATTAATCTGTCACAACCAGCCATCGAGCATTCCAGAATGGACCAGCAAAATCGATGTGTAAGCGTTGCCAATGGAAAGTGGTGGTGGTGCTGATTGTTGTTCGGCACACACCATGCAAGAAGAGCACATATTCGTAATTGTGGCATCGATTGAGAACCAAGTACAGTGCTGACAAGCAAGTTGTTTCGTTCTCACTATACCCCAATGTCCTTGGTGGAGAAGCTTTAAGACAGAGGACTGTAACGAACGTGGGACCACGACCCTGGACTGATCATTATCAGAACGCAAAAGCAAAACACCACGTTGAACAAAAAGTCTCTCCTTGTGAGCAAAAAATCGGCGAACCAATGGGTCCCCGATCTGTGACTGTGACAAGGGCCATTGCGCAGCAACAAAACGCAGAACAGTAGCAAGGACAGGGCCAGCAGTTGTGGCTGTAGCTACACGACGAAAATCAATCAGAAATGATTCGACCACGTCATCGGTTTCCGAATCAATGAACATGCAAGCAATTTCGGAGGAATCGAATGCCCTATCCTCAGCAACAGGCAAACGGGACAACGCATCGGTGTTTCCGTGCTTAGCAGTGGACCGATACAAGATATCGTAGCGGTACTGCGAGAGGAAAATAGACCAGCGAATGAATTTCTGCGCTGTACGTGGAGGTACAGGCTTGTTCGGATGAAAAAGTGATGCCAAAGGTTTGTGGTCTGTGATTATGGTAAACGGACGACCATACAAGAAGTCATGAAACTTTGTAACACCAAATACGATATCCAATGCTTCTTTCTCGACCTGTGAATAATTTGTTTGCGAAGATGAGAGCAATTTGGACGCAAAGGCAATAGGGCAATCGTGAGAGCCATCTTTGTGCCCAGACACAGCACCGATCCCGAAATCCGATGCATCCACTGTGGTGTCACCGCCAGACACCACACTTGCTAGGTGGTAGCCTTCAAATCGGCCGCGGTCCGTAGTATACGTCGGACCCGCATGTCGCCACTATCAGTGATTGCAGACCAAGCGCCGCCACACGGCAGGTCTAGAGAGACTTCCTAGCACTCGCCCAGTTGTACAGCCGACTTTGCTAGTGATGGTTCACTGACAAAATACGCTCTCATTTGCCGAGACGATAGTTAGCATAGCCTTCAGCTACGTCTTTTGCTACGATCTAGCAAGGGGCCATTACCAGTTACTATTGATGCTGTAAAACATGTACCGTCAAGAGCGATG
Source organism: Schistocerca americana (assembly GCF_021461395.2). NCBI lineage: Eukaryota > Metazoa > Arthropoda > Insecta > Orthoptera > Acrididae > Schistocerca > Schistocerca americana. Next base: position 544,605,217 of record NC_060130.1, read on the forward strand.
TTCACCATTTATGGATTAAAGTTAAGTATTCCACAGCTACATCCTTTTTTGCTAAACTCTAACTTCCTTGTCCTGTTCCAGACCTCACGCCAGCCTGCGTGAGCTAAAACACGTGCCTTTCGGCTTCGTCTCATAGTGGGTTGGCTCTCTTGCCAATCCACAACATCCACCATCAACAAAAGGGGCTTCTGAGGATCAAATAGCGTAAGGCAAGTATTGGAAAGCAACCCCGATTTCAGCCGGCGAAAGGCGCGTTAGCATTCCGATGTCCAGACGAACGGAACACCTTTAGGGCGTAAGGGATGAAGCGGAGCTGAAATGGAGGAGGCATGCGGCACATATCTGTGATAATAATTGATTTTTTTCCCAGCACACTCTGTAGCTGCTTCAAACTCTGAGGCAAAGGCAAGTCTTGTATGGCGCGGAGGTGCGTGGGACTGGGATGTATGCCTTGGGCATTGAGTATATGTCCCAGGTATGGCAAGTCACTAGCAAAAAACACACATTTGTCCTTCCGTAAGCGACGACCATTTTGTCGCAAGACCTGAAATAATGTTCTGAGATTGGCTAAATGTTCTTCTTCTGTCTTTCCGGAGATCACAATATCGTCCAGATAGTTTGCTGCAGTAGGGACCAACGCACGAACAGTTTGTAGATATTGCTGAAACAATGCAGGGGCGGACGGACACCCAAATGGCAGTCGTTTGAATTGATACAAACCAAGATGCATGTTAACCACCAAAACGCGCTGGGATTCTTCGTCCACCGGTATTGGCAAGTACGCATCTGCTAGGTCCAACTTCGAAAAATATTTTCTCGGGCACAGTTTGTCAAAAAGATCTTCCGGGCTGGGTAAAGGAAAAGTTGCAATCACTAGTTGTGGATTCACTGTTGCCTTGAAGTCCATACAAAGTCTCAATTTTCCCGAAGGTTTTGGCAAAAATACTAAGGGTGATGCCCAGAGAGAAGCCTGCACACGTTCAATTATACCTTGTGATTCCAAATCGTGTAATGTTTTTGCAACCTCATCACGCAATGCATGGGGAACATTGCGCGCTCTGAAAAATTTCGGTTGCGCGTCTACTTTCAGTTCCAAATGTGTTTTATAGTTCTTAAAGCAACCGAGGTCTGGTGCAAAAATGTCTGCAAATTCTTCACATAGACGAGACACACTTTCTGAATTCACAATCTGGTTCACTGATAGGACCTGATTTACTATAGACAAGTTAAACAACTGAAATGAATCGAAAACCAAACAAGTTCACTGCAGAAGCAGAACGAAGGATGTAAAATAACACAAGTTTTGTTTGTCCTTTGTATGTTGCAAGAAGGCTGCACTGTCCTAACACAGGTATCTCTTGACCTGAATAGCTAGTTAACTTAACATTTGCGGCACGCAACGGAGGTGTGCCCAGCAGTTTGTAAGTGTCTTGATTGATCAGTGAAACTGCAGCTCTGGTATCGAGCTGGAATGGTATCACTTTGCCGTTAATGTCCAAGTCTGCAAAAAGTTTATTGTCCTGCTGACGACAAGACCGACTGTCTCGTCCAACGTGAACTGACACTGGTACAAAATCACTTGCGACTTGACAGACGTTCCATCGATGTCGACGCACACTATTTGTGGGATGAACACAGTCACTGTTAGAGACAGTGGCACTGGGCGGAGTGGAATGAACGACATGAATTTCCATGGGCGAAGTTTCGCGAGCCTGAGTAGCCTTGGTTCGATTCCGATTCCGGCGAGAAGCAAAGGGCCTGGAATGGTTTTGAGTTTCCGATCTGAGCTTTTTCTGGCAAACACTCTGAACATGTCCTTTTTTATTACAGTAAAAGCAAATAGCTTGACGTGACGGGCAATTTTCATGCAAATGTTTAGTAGCGCACCGCAGGCATGATTTGAGCACTGCATTTGCTTGCCGGAGTGGCACACGTGGATGAGAGCCTGGCGGCAGCGGCGCGGCCGGGCGCGAGAGCTGTTTACTGCTCCGTGCAGCTCGCGCGGTGGGCCGGTTGACCTGACACATGGTTGGCGAAGTTACAAATGATTCCTGAACAAAGTCTGCCGATCCAATATGTCCATCACTTGTTGAAGGGAGGGATTGACTAGTTTCAAATTCTGTTCCCTTATATGAACATCAGAAACGTGCTGTGCAATTGCATCACATACGATTATCTGAATAAGGGAGTCCACATTGACACTCAAAAGCACAATCCCAAGTAAGACCTTGCAAGGTGGCAACTCACTCCCGATTAGTCTGATCTGCCGTACATTTTGTGCGAAAGAAGGCATACCGTTTCGCAACTACATTGACTGATTGTTTGAAATATGCATCTAAGGCAGACAAAATTACTTCGTAGGACAGAGTTGCTGTGTTGCGTCGGGGAAATAATTTGACTACCACACGGTAGGTTTGCACACCAACGGACGACCAAAGAAATGGCTGCCGCTCGTTACCTTGAATTCTGGAGGCAGCGAGATGGAATCCAAATTGGCGCTACCACTCCGTCCAGCTTTCCAGTGCAGCATCAAAAGGTCTGAAGGTCGGTGCAACTGCGTTTTGTGGTTGCGTTGCACGTTGCACGTTGCACGTTGACCCTGGACGAGCTGTCCAAGGGCATCCAGTAAGGCCTGCGTCTTCTGATTCTGTAAGCGATAAAATTCGGACAGTACATCTGGAGATTGTGGCGAAGCCAATACACAATTACATCAGGGCAGTATGGATAAGAACACCGTTTTTACTCTCGTCGCCAATGTTGTGTTGGCAGAAGAGCCAACACCATGTTACGAGAGGAGGCCGAAATGCACGCGTTTTAACTCACGTATGCTGACGTGAGGAGGGAAGAACTATACTGACGTGAGGTCTGGAACATGTCAAGGAATTAGAAATCAGAAAGTGGACGTAATTAGTTTGGTACTTAACTTTAATCCATTAATGATGAACGTCGCTCTTGACGGTACATGATTCACAATATTATCTGTTCCGAAGACATATAGTAACTGAATATGGCGCCTTGCTAGGTCGTAGCAAATGACGTAGCTGAAGGCTATGCTAAACTGTCGTCTCTGCAAATGAGAGCGTATGTAGTCAGTGAACCATCGCTAGCAAAGTCGGCTGTCCAACTGGGGCGAGTGCTAGGGAGTCTCTCTAGACTAGACCTGCCATGTGGCGGCGCTCGGTCTGCAATCACATAGTGGCGACACGCGGGTCCGACGTATACCAACGGACCACGACCGATTTAAATGCTACCACATAGCAAGTGTGGTGTCTGGCGGTGACACCACAGACTCTGTAATTGTTTTAAGTTTTTTAATAAAACTTAAGCCAAATATTTTAGTCTTAGTAGTGAATGTGGCTTTTCACAACAAATGTCATATTCATACTTTCATGTTTAGGACCCTTAGTACACATCTATATCTCTTTAAAAAGTACGTTCTGAATAGAAGTCAGCGACAGTTACCGCAACTTTCATTTTTAATTTTTTTTGTGCTGCCATGAAATAACTATCTCCTCAGTGTACACATTATGGCAAATGTGCTGGTACTGCTAAGAGTGTGCTAAAACATATTTCTGGATCCTAGACACTACTTATACGCCAGTACCTATTTAAAAAGTATGTTCTTAATAAAAGTTAACAACAGTTAACGATTTTTATGGTAGGCATAAAGTAAACTCCCCCTCCTGCACCGAGCGAGGTGGCGCAGTGGTTAGACACTGGACTCGCATTCGGGAGGACGACGGTTCAATCCCGCGTCCGACCATCCTGATTTAGGTTTTCCGTGATTTCCCTAAATCACTCCAGGCAAATGCCGGGATGGGTCCTCTGAAAGGGCACGGCCGACGTCCTTCCCCATCCTTCCCTAATCCGATGAGACCGATGACCACGCTGTCTGGTCTCCTTCCCCAAAACAACCAACCAACCAACCAACCCCCTTCCGCTTGGTGGCACACGTTATAGGAAAAGCTTTGGTATTGCTAAGGTTAATCCTGTGATGCAAGCATAGAACGTTAAAACCCAGGTCTTCAAGCTGTCGAAGTCTCTGGTTCAGGACTTCTACTCGACTCAAAACAAAAGGTCCACGGTCTGTTCTTCGAACAAAGCAGCAAATTCTGAAATTTGTAAAAGCATCGCAAGCGAGGCTGAATGTTTACCATTCTCTGGCAGTAATCGGAAGGAACCATGTATGATCTCAGATCCAAGTGGTTGGTTGTTTGGGGGAAGAGACCAAACTGCGCGGTCATCGGTCTCATCGGATTAGGGAAGGACGGGGTCCCTCCCCGTGCCCTTTCAAAGGAAGCATCCCGACATTTGCCAGGAGCGATTTAGGGAAATCACGGAAAACCTAAATCAGGATGGCCGGACGCGGGATTGAACCGCTGTCCTCCCGAATGTCAGATCCAAGTGACCGACGTGTTAGATCCATCGTGGATTGTAATCTGCTCCTGGTTACAATCTGTGACTTCAATTACTTCTAATATCAACTCTGCCTTCAACGTTTTCGACAAAACTCCGTGAATATACTCTGAGTGCCCATAGTTCTCTTTCGTAACACTTGCCGCCAGTTTCCTTGTGTTCGGCAGTGAATGCAGTCGCTCCTTCCCCACCTACTTTAACTTGATATGAGATGTTGGTTGCTATTTAGTAGGGAAGGGTAATTCAGTGGCTCAGATTCATTGCAGGTTTCATACAAAACTTCGCGCTTGTTGGTAAGGGAACGACTTTAGTACCCTAATTCTGGTCGCAAGTTTACGGAATATGAAGTATTGCCACCCACAGGCCAATCACAATAACATGATGTGGCAGGATGCAGCCCTTACGTTCCTGGCTAGGGAGCAATGTCTATTGGAGAGGCAGTAGAGTGTAAGGTACGTTTCTTGGGATTGCTAGCCTCCAAATAATTCACATTTTCAGAGGATTCCAATTGCTCGGCAGTGATCAAGGCATTTTTCAGCTGTGCACAAATTTCAGCTTACTCATTTCAAACCATGAGAGGCATTAGCAGTGATGTAATATTTTAATTAAAGTCAAGAAATTCATGTCACAAACCTTTATTAAATAGGAGAACTCATTTAGAAACGCCGGCTGCGAAAATAGAAAATTTACAACAAGAGCAGTTAAATGGAAAATTTTGCAACACAATGTCTATTAGTAGTCATGCAGACGAGTGTTTTAATGAAACACGCCAAATTACTCAGTGGATTTTAGTTATACGGCACGTTTGGACTAAGAAGTTAGTTCGATCACAAATTAACTCTCTTTAGATTCATACCTGGACGAAGGGCGGTAAAACCCGGGAATTTTGTGCTAATCACATTAATATTAGGAAAACGAATAATTAAAAGATGATGGTACTAACGAAATTTGTAGAATACACAAATACACCTCACAACCGTTCATTTAACACGAGATAAGTTTTTCACGATAGTTGTGATCTCAAAAACAAATTCTTGATCGCAAAAGCGTACATTGAAGTTGACATCAAACAATCCTCCAAAGAAAAACAGAATTATAAAAATCTACAGCAAATACAAGTTTAAGTCGGTACTGTCAAAAGACACCTTTTCTGAGGAAATACACACCCGTTGTACAGCTAACGAATGACAGCAAATAGGTGACACATTCAGCATCTTAGTTTATGCCTAAGACATTGCAGCGCAGAACTTACGGACGAATTTATCAGCTATAGGTGGTCTCACTCCAAAACACAGGAAAAACCGAAAGGAAATGTAAAAGAGGACGAAATGAACACACAAATTTTCGATCATTTTTAGCACTCAGTATACTTAGAGACGTCTTCTAAACTTGCGTACTAAAGACGAACTCTGTGACGTTGGGTTATCTTACTCAAAACAATGAAAAAGGAGGATCACGCTCGTAGTAGCTACGTTTTCTGCACTTGCAGCTGCATTACCTGTGAACAGTAATCCATATAACGTATAATGATTCTGATTCCATTGCCTACAGTAGCCCATCGGAACCCCACGTTCCAAACTGAATGAAGCATCTATAGCTTGAACATGTGGCACTGAATAAACATGTCATGCCTTGTTGTTCAAATGTTCAGATGTGTGTGAAATCTTATGGGACTTAACTGCTAAGGTCATCAGTCCCTAAGCTTACACACTACTTAACCTACATTATCCTAAGGACAAACACACACACCCATGCCCGAGGGAGGACTCGAACCTCCGCCGGTATCAGCCGCACAGTCCATGACTGCAGCGCCTAAGACCGTTCGGCTAATCCCGCGCGACAGGGCTTGTTGCTTGTAATAATTGATGCTCTTCCGGGATGTGATTCGAGCCGGCGTGTGGCCTTGACCTGGAGACTGGCCTCGCGGGGAAGAACCAGGTAGTCAAATGAGTCACTGGAAATGACCGTGCCGTCACGTTTACCGTCTACACCGTTTATTACCTTGCGCTGACGTCAGTTTATGTGCCACGCCCACTGCTTGCCACCCTTATGCCAGAAAATTACGAGCAAAGAAAGACTAATTGCAAATAATACATTCGCTCGGAAATGTCTCTAACAAGAAATCGTTATTGTTTATTACTCTACCACATACACCACCGGGTTACAGCCGTCTGTATTTTTCTATCGAACGCATGTTGCAAATGGCCTAATTTACACAAATTTATTCTTTTGTTATTCATATTTTCCGTCACGGACTGCACGGAAAGAAAATTTTGGGTCGCATTTTCCTTCAGCCAACACTACTTAGCGACCAAGACTCCTACTGATTAGAAAAACATCACAAAAGTCGCAGTAGCTACGAGAAATATATAGTAAGTAACTCGAAAGTAGTGTATGTAGCTACCATGGCAGTAATGCACAAAACTATTACGAGAATTGTTGAAGTTCATGGTGAAAACTTCCAACTGTCTTATTTTGCACACTAGTACTATTTTTGCTCATAGATGATTTTCGAGGTTAGCAAGCATAAATTATGTAAGCAATTACAAGTTGCTGCTGCAGGGCAACCATAGTCAATAAAATCGTCAGCAATACAATAATTGCCGACTGGTGTGGCCGAGCAGTTCTAGGCGCTACAGTCTGCGCTACAGTCGCAGGTTCAAATCCTGCCTCAGGCATGGATGTGTGTGATGTCCTTAGGTTAGTTAGGTTTAAGTAGTTCTAAGTTCTAGGGGACTGATGACCTCAGAAGCTGAGTCCCCTAGTGCTCAGAGCCAGCCAATACAATAATTGTACAGAGAAATTGTCATCAAAAGATTAATCACGTAGAAAGTCAATAATAAATTTGATTTGACTTGGCTGGACTTGACTTTCGATGCGAATAAGTCTTCTGTTGACAATGGCTATGTACAATTACTATATTGCTGACAATTTTATTGACTACGGTTGGTGGCCGGCCGGAGTGGCCAAGCGGTTCTAGGCGCTACCGTCTGGAACCGCGCGACCGCTACGGTCGCAGGTTCGAATCCTGCCTCGGGCATGGATGTGTGTGATGTCCTTAGGTTAGTTAGGTTTAAGTAGTTCTAAGTTCTAGGGGACTGATGACCTCAGATGTTAAGTCCCATAGTGCTCAGAGCCATTTGAACCATTTTTGACTACGGTTGGTCTTCAACAGCAACTTACAATCGCTTACATCATGATGTAACATTCCTTCTATTCATGCCTGATAAGCTTGAAAATGGTCATCAGCGAAACTAGTAGCACTGTGAAAAATAAAAAACAGTCGAAGGTTTTCGCTACGAATTTCAAAGATCATGTGGTAGCAGATTTTCCCCACCTATATGCATACATAAACTACTACGAGAAAACTAGTGATACTGAAATCCGCTTTCGTCACGTGTTTACACAACACAGTTCTTTGTTGGACAGAAGCAAGACTGTTGACGCAAAAAAAGGTTCAAATGCCTCTGAACACTATGGGACTTAACATCTGTGGCCATCAGTCCCCGAGAACTTAGAACTACTTAAAGCTAACTAACCTAAGGACATCACACACATCCATGCCCGAGGCAGGATTCGAACCTGCGACCGTAGCGGTCACGCAGTGCCAGACTGAAGCGCCTAGAACCGCACAGCCACACCGGCCGGCGCACTGTTGACGCAGTGAGAGGGAATGGCAAAATGCAATCAGGCGCGAGGAATGTTACGGAAATGGAAACACGTCAGACTCAGCGATTTCCATGGTTTTCGATGCTTGTTGAGCAAACAAACGAGGAAGCTAAACAGCGGATCGATGGAGGACCTTTCTTTTGATGGTTGTGTACCTGTGAGAAATGAGAGCATATTTCTTCTGATTTGATGAGAAGGCGAAGCAGTTATTGTTCATCAGACATCCGAGAACCAGGAAAGGATGATACACAGGGTGTTCAAAAAATGTGTCGAATACTTTGAGAGGTGGTTGTATTAATCGAAACAAGAAAAATGAGTCCAATAAACATGGATCCGGTTCAAAATGGTTCAAATGGCTCTAAGCACTATGGGACTTAACATCTGAGGTCATCAGTCACCTAGAAGTTAGAACTACTTAAACCTAACTAACCTAAGGACATCACACACATCCATGCCCGAGGCAGGATTCGAACCTGCGACCGTAGCAACAGCGCGGTTCCAGACTGAAGCGCCTAGAACAGCTCGGCCAGAAAGGCTGGCCATGGATCCGGAAACTCATACTTTCCGAGATAAACATGTACTTGTATGAAGGGCTACGCGACGCTTAGTTGCAGATATTAGCACATTCGTTGCATTGGCGCTTTGTAAAATGTGTCGGCAGGGTATTATGATGTCTCACTCACTGTACTCTACCTACCAATAGGTGGTCTACAGTCAGCTGTGTGATTCGAGTCGTTTTGTAGGCTAGGTTAGTTTTCATCGTGTTTGTGTGCCTTATTGTACAGTCCTGTCAACCCTGGGTGAGCATCATGTTGTTTTACCATCTTCCAAACGTGGATTCACTTATTTGTTTACTTTTATTGCACTATTATTACTTGTTAGCAATGGAAGCCTACTACTCGACAAGTGAAATGGCGGATATGATATTCTGCTGTGGTTTAGCAAATGGACGTAGCCTGAGAGCTCGTGCCCTCTACGCTGAAAAACATCCACAGCCCAGAGTGCCCTCTGATAAGCTCCCAGCGTCTGAGGGACGCAGGTACCCTTGCAGCTAGGAAGACTGACAGTCGAAGGCCCCGCACAGTCTGTACGCCTAACATGGAGGATTGTCCTGGGACCAGTGTGAGACGATTAGCAGCAGCAGAAGGCGTGTCTCACTCTCTTATCTAGGGGGTACTTCGTGAACAGTTGCTGCACCCATATTATCCACAGCGTTTTCAGGCCCTAAGGCCACAGGATCATCATGACAGACGGCGGTTCTGTCAATGGCTGTTGCGGAAGTGTGATGCAGAGCCACTTTTCACGTCAAAGATTTTACTTACCGATGAGGCACAGTTCACGAGATATGGTGTTGTGAATTTCCATGACCAGTATGTGTAGGCAGATGTTCTAGGCGCTTCAGGCCGGCACCGTGCTGCTGCTATGGTCGCAGGTTCTAATCCTGTCTCGGGCATGGATGTGTGTGATGTCCTTAGGTTAAGTTAGGTTTAAGTAGTTCTAAGTCTAGGGGACTGATGACCTCAGATGTTAAGTCCCATAGTGCTCAGAGCCATTTGAACCATTTTGTAAATCCCCAAGAAATTCAGGAAAGAGAGTATCAACACCGACTCTCAATCAGTGTATGGATAGGAGTACTTGGCGATAGATTAATAGGCCCATACGCGCTACCACAAAGGCTAACTTGGGCGTATTACCTGGACTGTCTCTTTAATGTATTACCTACCTTGCCGGAGGCTGCACCATTGTAGCAACAAATAAAAATGTGGTTCTTGCATGATGACGCACCAGCACACTTTCGTCACATGTGCATGAACATTTGACGCAGACATTTCAGGAGCGCTGGATTGGTGGAAGGGACCCAACAACTTGGTCTGCTCGTTCTCCCTACACTTTTGGTTATGGGGCCACTTAAAAGAATTGGTCTACACCACGCCAATCTGCGATGTGGGGACACTACAGGGCCGCGTCTTCAAGGCGTACCAGCAGGTGTAACAACAAAAGGGTACACTTCAAAGGGTGCGTCATTCCTCATGCCGGAAGACTGAGGTGAGGGGTGCATTGTAATGAGTGGACGCCACGTTGAACACCACTTGTAAACAAATATTTATCGCAGAAAGCATGCATTTTTGGTCCCAAGTTTACTGGACTTGTTTTTCTTGTTTCGATGAGTACTACCATCTCTCAAAGTATTTTTGAACGCCCTGTATGACCTGGAACACGTGGAACTATGCCTGCCGATACCTGTAGAGATGACAACCTTTACACTTATGTATGACCTAATTTTAGTGGTATGAGTAAAAACTTCATCAGATTGCTTATGTTATTATCGCCATTCTCATTGTTTTGTGGAAACCAGTGCATGTGGACAACTGTTCTATAAGACAATTATTTGAGAGCAATTTTTTTTTCTTATGAACTGATAATCTTCTTGAAATGATACTACTGGTAACTGCTTTTATTTTTTTAAATTAATAAGAAACATATGTTATTTAATCTGAAGATACAGAGCGAAACTAAAAACGTCATTTCAATAAATTATGACATTTGTTCGATCCACTTCATCAAGAGATTAACGAATAGCGAATTACTTAGTGAAAGGACACTGGCTCTAGTATAGCTACTCAAACATGTTGCAGCTCCTCTATATGTTTAATCGTTGCATGCTGAAGCCATTAACCAAGAAAGACATCAGTTGTAAGCTATCAGAAACAAAGGTTCACATATTAAAACCAAAGGCAAGTTCTCAGTCATAAAATCTTACGAGCTTACATCGACAAAATTTTAGACTTTTTCAGCAGTAAAAATACTTTGCGCTTCATATTTACCCCCAATCTTCCTCATTTTCTACTTGAGTTATGCTAATCAGGTAGATGAAAAATAAATATTAACCGTCTTTTGCAGCTGAATTACTACTATTTTAACCATGTTTCATCTAATCGTATCAGGCATCTTCAGAGATCTGCAAAGAAATAAAAGATATAGTTATTTAACTGTAAATATTGTGTTGTGAGATGTGTAGTGTTTCCTGGCACATTTAGGTTATTTTAATATGTACATGTTGTGATTTTACACTTTTATATCTCCATTGATTTTCCCGAAACTGTCATGTTACTTTATACTTTAAATTTATTTTATGACTGTGTATATTGATTTTAGATTCATCACGTGTTTTCAAAACTCAGATAAGTTCGTCTCACTCTGAAAAGAAATGGAATAATTCGTTGGAATATTGTATCTGTTTCTGACCAAGCGGCTTCTCTTTAATATGTAAATCAATGAACCAAAAATAGTGTTGCAGGTTGTTTTCTCGTAAATAGGTGAGAGAAAACTAGTTAGGAGAATAGCAGGGATGACAACAGTAGTCAGTAGCTGCGATTTAGATTTCGATCAGTTAACTCAATTATCATTGAGTGGCAAAAGATATTTTATATGCCATTCCAAAAGTAGTAAATTAAATTCTTCATTCATGTAAAAATATATACAGACTCTTCAAGAAGCTTCACTATTCGTGTAATGTATTCTATACTACCGCGCGGAGTGGCCACGCGGTTTGAGGCGCCATGTCACGGATTGCACGGCCCCTCCCGCCGGAGGTTCGAGTCCTCCCTCGGGCATGGGTGTGTGTGTTGTTGTTCTTAGCATAAGTTGTTTTAATTAGTGTGTAAATCTAGCGACCAATGACCTCACCAGTTTGGTCCCTTAGGAATTCACACACATTTGAACATATGTTCTATAGAGACAGCTCCTGTTGTTTGTAAAAATAAAATATATCAATCGATGACAAAATGTTCTTCGTGATCTCACCAAATCAGAGCAGTATTCTCAGACATTTGATTTCACAGAAATAGCTATCATCGCCTTCTACCGGGCATTAACATTTAATTCATATCAATGTTAATCAATGAACTGATTAAATTCATTCAACAGAACAAGAAATTATATAGATTCATTTAAAACAATTATTATTCCAGTACCCTGACACCGATCAGAGATTGCACGTGCAATACGCAAGGGCGTCTCTGAGGAGTGATGGCCCTGGATGCATTGCAAGTGGAAACGAGGCACTCGATAGCACTGCTCATCTTTCATAGGCCTCACACATGCTCTCAGTGATCAGTTGTTACATGAAAATACAAAAACACAGCATTTGTAGTTACGTACAAACATATATATATTTCAGCTCATAAACATGCTTGTAAAATTGCATAATACATACATCTGGTTGGCAGTTGCGAATAGTAAGTGACGTAAATAAGTTCTTGACGCTACAAAACTCATTCTGAAGATATTCAAAAAATTTAATACGAACTGAAAAAAGACTTAATAACGACTTTCTGGTCGCAGAGACTGAAATAAAGGATTGCACTGCTATGAACCTGAAGCACCAAGACTTCATACACAACCGAAGAAACACAAACCAGACTCGCTCATATGACTGTGAACTCCAAAGACAGACCTGCTATGTAACAAAGTGGAAAGATGTGCTTCCAACTAATTGCACTGTTGAAAAGAAACAAACAATCCAATTATATCAGGATGAGAGAGCACAGATGCATCAACCATATTATCTCCATAGAGTACCGTAGTCACAGTTACACGTGTAAAACTATGAATGTTTGCGCATCTTAATAATGACATACCAGCATAATTTACAACTTTTCTTCATCTGAAAATATCGATTTCGAGAATTTTTGATGGGCGATGAAGGATTCTAGGTTCGCACCGAATCATACCTCATCTGGTACCTCCCTGGAAGCCAAATAGAACTCCTCCATGAAGAGACTGCTCCACCAGTGATCTTGGATGCTAAACCTCAATCTTCCTTCCTTTTTTTCAGTGATCCGTGGTTCAGTGCACAGGCTCACTGTGAGTTCCCCCCACCAATCAGTGGTGTACAAATGGTTGCTCACCCCACATTAGTACAATGATCAAGGAGCTTTTTAGATGCTGTAATGAATTATATCCTTCTTACAGTTGCTACAGAAATGACAGATCATTGTTGGAACAGTTCCATGACTGTGTCTGTCAGCAAATATCTGTGGTGAGAAAGTGTTGCCACAATCTACGAATATAAGAATAAAGAATATGAAACTATGAGCCTACCTCTGTCGGAGTTTGATCTGTTCTACCACTTATCTCCTACCACAACTATGTGATACGTGCAATGAAGAAAGACATACGAACTGTCGACGATTTTCGTGCATCACATACAGTCCACAGCAAAAATGTATTATACTAACATTGGTTAACGTAGAGATTCCACTTCCAACATTGGCTGGAGTCCACTGTCGTTCCACAAGAGACAAGCTGACTTATATCAAATTAGATGTTTATTCATTTAAACAAGATTGATGTATCTTCCTACGCACACTACGTTTGTGACATTTTTTGGTATTTTACGTAGGAACTATACGTTTTTTATTTATTTGTGATACAGTTACTGGACCTCTCCTTTTTTCTAATGATTTAATGAAAGAGTTATTCGTGCCCATCTGTACCTTTGTAAATGTCTGTCATAGCCATACAGGTGTGAAGAACGTTACGAAGTAGATGTGTTGGATGGAGGCACAGCCAATTGTCAAAAAAAGAGAAAAAATCATCAGGTAAAAAATGTCTCAATGCCATTCGGCTGGGCTGCGTATCCAGTCTACCTCACACCATTGATAGCCTTCCTTCTCTCAAACACATCTGCTGCTGTCGTGGGAAGATTGCCCCGCCTCTGTTTGCATTTAGTGTGTGTTGAGTGTTGTTTCTGTGATAATAAAATCATCGCGTTTTTTGGCAATTTCTTCAATTTTACCCTATCTATTTTTATCATTGGACTAGTTTATGGCATCCAGTGTACGTTTAATCGTGAGTGACACAGTGTCAACATACTTTTTTGCGCCATGCAATGTGTACCTATTTTTGTTTAGTAAATGCGAATTCTGTAAGAGTTGAATCAGGCATGTTAGACGATTCATACCCAACCAGAACGTGCCGAAGTATTCCTCCGCATTAGTAGTGGGGTGGGGGGCAGTAGTGTCACATCATCCACCCTTCCAGTGAGGGCTAACCAGTTTAGATTAGGTTAAACTCGCCACGTGCTGTAAATATTTCTTTTTCTTTATGTTGCTGGACATCTTTCAGTTTAGCAATTCAACCAAGTCTTCCCCGCACTCTCTCACAGTCTCACTTTACGATTAAGATTGGTTGTCAAACATCGTGGCAGATAAAAACTGTGTGCTGGACTGACACTCTAACTCGGGACCTTTGCCTTTCGCGGGAAAGTGCTCACTTACACTTGCCCGAGTTACAGTATACAGCTTTAGTCTGCCGAGAAGTTTAATATCAGCTCACACTGCGCTGCAGACTGAAAATTTCCATTCTGGAAACATCTCCTAGGCTGTGGCTAAGCCATTTCTCCGCAGTATCCTTTCGTCTAGGAGTGCTAGTCTCGCAAATTTTGCAGGAGAACTTCTGTGATGTTTGGAAGTGAGGAGATGAGGTACTGACGGAAGTAAAGCCGTGAGGACGGTTCGTGAATCATCCTTGAGTAGCTCAGTTGATGAGCACTTGCGGCGAAAAGCAAAAGTCCCAGTTCGACACATAGTTTTAATCTACCAGGAAGTTTCATATCAGCGCACACTCCACTGCAGAGTGAAAATTTAATTCTGAAAGCTGGTATATTTAAATTTCAATGCTCTGATTGCTCTGATGGACAGTAACAAGTTTTCCATATACTTGATTCCTTCGAAAAATTCACAGGGCTATTGACACTTTACAGTACACATCGAAGAAAGCAATGGACTCTATTCAATATAACAGGAAAAAAGTTATATCGTAACGTCCCGCTGACATCGACATCATCAGGTACGGTGGACTAGCACAGTGGTTCCGAACCAGTGGGTGAGTACCCCTGAGGGGTAAAACGAAGTTTTTCGAGGGGTAAAAACAAAAGTGTTTAATTGTGATTCTGCCATGAAACTAAATTAGTTTTTAAAGGATCTTTACTACTATCACAATTTTGTGAGATTAATATTGAATATGTAAATTATCAATAATTATTTTTTTCTCAGTTACTAGCATTATGGAGATTACAGGCTTCTCACATAGTCCACCCACTACACACATACATCGTGCATTGTACCATACATTGGTCATGGTAAAAGTGAGACATATATGTAACAAATGCTAAGTATCTCAGAAAAATGTATTTACCAAGTTATAAAATGGTTCAAATGGCTCTGAGCACTATGGGACTTAACATCTGAGGTCATCAGTCCCCTAGAACTTAGAACTACTTAAACCTAACTAACCTAAGGACATCACACACATCCATGCCCGAGGCAGGATTCGAACCTGCGACCGTAGCAGCAGCGCGGTTCCGGACTGAAGCGCCTAGAACCACTCGGCCACAGCGACCGGCTAGTATGAAGCCTTCCAATTACAACCAGTTCAGAATTAAGGAATCCAGCAATCAACTGATTGACAAATAATAAGTATGGAGCACACCTTTTCACTTGGTTCATTTTAAATGGAGGTGCAGGAGAAGCAAGTCCACTAGCGACAGTAGTTGCGCATGGGAAGCATGTTTAGTAAACATTGTCACTAATTAGCTTTCTTATCTGAGAAAGAGGAGTAGTTAGTAGTCGCAGTGCATTGGTAATTACTTCATCATTCATTCTATCTGTCTCTCTCTCTCTCTCTCTCTCTCTCTCTCTCTCTCTCTCTCTCTCTCTCTCTCTCTTTCTCACTCACTTTCTACCCGAACACAACACATGATACGTGTAAAATAAATGTGTGGTATTCAAAATTTATAGATGTGAAAATAGGTTTTTGGCTATGCTAGCAATGATAATATGAGCAAGTAATTACAAAGTCCATGACTGAATAACAATATTCTTCTTAAGACACGTAACTGATTGGATCTGGAGCATGATTTATGATGTGCGCTTACCGATAACAACTCAAATATAAGCGTTACCAAACGTCTCATTGACTAATTAATTTGTGACTTAATAAAACACCCATAAATCTGTATATAATTCTTCTTTTACTATTTTTAAAATAAAAGTATTCAAAGAAAGTTCTTTTTCATTCTGAAGTTTACTTAGGTACTAAAGTTGATGATGGTGGGGGCAGTGGTGGTAGGGGGAAGTTGAAGGGTACTGTCTAATACCTGGTTGCTCGCAGGGGTAATGGTCTAAGAAAGGTTGGGAATCAACAGACTAGCACATTTAGACCAGAGATATAAGAAATGTGACCAACGCACAATTACTCATTTCGTTCTCTGAGGGACCTTCGAGACCCTCTGAGTGGGTGTATACGAGCTTCCTTTGCATCCATCTTCTTAGAATATGTGCAAGGAGACACATCCGTAATTTGAGGCGTGTATGGTAGTT
This sequence comes from Schistocerca americana, assembly GCF_021461395.2. Taxonomy (NCBI): domain Eukaryota; kingdom Metazoa; phylum Arthropoda; class Insecta; order Orthoptera; family Acrididae; genus Schistocerca; species Schistocerca americana. The sequence goes on from NC_060130.1 coordinate 544,621,686, forward strand.
AGCAATCTTAAAGTCGCTTTCGAAACAAAAACTTTGTTGTAAAACGAAATAAATGATTTAACACTTTCAGTTTTTTGTTATGCAGGTTTTATTTGATGTTCAGTCTCATAAAATTCGCTTCGTGTGTAAACTACTTAATACTCTCAAATAATAATTGTCGACCGTGTTTTGCCTAATTCTTTTAATGATCAGCGTATTATAATTACTAGATATGCAGGTAAACATGGAAGATGTTAATAAGGAATTTCACGTGTGTTTTACATGGTATCTGACCAGTTTCCTCAGAATATTCTGTTCATTATCTGCATTGGTTATGATGTTTGCAACACATTTTATTGCTTGAGTACAACGGTCTCTCTTTTTTAACGAATGAGACCTAGGCACCCACAGAACCGTTTCGCTTTGAACATCCATGACCAGCATGCTTCACTTACTTTGAAATTAATATAAAGATATTAGAGAGCTTTCAGCACAAATATTTCATAAGTCAAAGGATACCGAGTAGAATGCAAATGCAACGTAGGACAAAGTCTTCTCGATTTCTTTCCCCCACCGTACCGGTGTTGAGCACCTTAGAAGTACTCCCATGAGGCAAAGGCACCTTGCAGGAGTAGCTCTTCAGTATCACTCTCCGACAGTATCCTCTACTAATTTTTCGTGTTTTACGTGCAGGGTAGATGGAAGACATTCATTTCTGCATCTACGTCTACAACTATACTCCACAAGCCACCTCACGGCGTGTGGCGAATGTTACTTCGTGAACCATTGCTACTTACCCATTTTCCTGTTCCAATTCGCGGGTAGAACGTTTGCTGATAAACCTCTGCGTGGCCTCGAATCTGTCTAATTTTATCTTCGTGGTTATTTCGCGAGATTACTTAGGAGCAAGCAATGTAATATTGGCTGACTCTTCCAGAAGCATACACTCTCTAAACGCTGACAGTAAACCACCCCAGGATGTAGAAGGCCTCTCTCGCAGTGTCTGCAGCTACAGTTGGCACAGAGCGAGGTGGCGCAGTGGTTAGCACACTGGACTCGCATTCGGGAGGGCAATGGTTCAATCCCGCGTCCGACCATCCTGATTTAGGTTTTCCGTGATTTCCCTAAATCGCTCCAGGCACTTACTGGGATGATTCCTTTGAAAGGCACGGCCAACTTTCTTCCCTATGGCAATGATACCGATGACCTCTCTGTTTGGTCTCTTCCCCCAAACAACCCAACCCAACCCTACAGTTGACTGACCATATCCGTTATGCTTTCGCGGTTACTAAATGAACCTGCAACGAAACGTGCTGCTCTTTTTTTAATCGTCTCTATTGCCTTTGTCAATCCTGTCTGGTACGGATGCGAGACTGCAGAGCAATAGTCAAGTGTTTGAAACTTCCTGGCAGATTAAAACAGTATGCCGGACCGAGACTCGAACTCGGGACGTTTGCCTTTTGCGGGCAAGTTCTCTACTCCTGTTTCGCAGGAGAGCTTCTGTGAAGTTTTGAAGGTAGGAGACGAGGTACGGGTGGAATTAAAGCTATGAGGACGGGGCGTGAGTCGTTCTTGGGTAGCTCAGCTGCTAGAGCACTTCCCGGTGAAAGGCAAAGGTCCCGAGTTCGAGCCTCGGTCGGGCACACAGTTTTCATCTGCCAGGAAGAGTCATATCAGCGCACACTCCGCTTCAGAGTGAAAATTTCCTTTTGGAATGAAGTATTTGTCGAATGTATGAAAATTCCGAGACATTTCATGAACTAACTGCCTCCATAGATTGTTCTGCCGTGGTGTAATCGTAATACGTAAAACACTAAATTTCTTAATATTGAAGGTCGTCCTCTGTCGGTCTTCCTGCATTTCACTACAATTTTCTACCATTGCGACTTCTCTGTACACAACAGTATCATCCGCGAAAAGGCTCATGGTACTTTCTACATTATCTACTAGGTCATGTATATAAACACAGCTTAGTCACAGTAATTTGACAACCGCGTATATTCGACTTCAACGTGCAATCACCAATCATGGACGGCAGGTGGCAGCACTAGCAGTGTCGGAGAGACGTGATAAATAGTGCTGTCGTGCCTTAAGGCGGAAAATAGTGCTGTCGTTGTCGTAATGTGGAAACGGAGTGATTTATCTGATTTCCAAAAGTGCACGATCATCGGCTTTCGTCACAAGAGGGGAAGCCTAAACGTGTAAGTTTGCAAAGGCGTGCCTCCGTTAAAATATACCATGCATGGTTAAAACGGCGCTATCTAAGGTAGGCACCGAAGCAGCTATGGTGCACTACGGGCCATAGATGACATGGGTGAACGACGGCAACAGAGACGCGCACGGATGAGTAGACGTGGAACTGTTGAGCAACTGACGACCGAGGTGTACCGAGGACCTACTAACAGTGTCTCCCGTCCAGCGAACATTTCCACATATGGGATTCTGCAGCAGGAACCTGTTTCATGCATTCATGCTGTCCATTGCGGACGAAGGCTGGAATTCTCTTGCTAGTACAACTAATAGGTGTCCACTGAATGGCGACAGGTGCCCTTTTCAAATGAATCACCTTTTATGCGCCATCGGGCAGATAGTGTGTACAGCGTGAAACGTCTGAAAGCAAACGCTGCAACAATCGTCTGAAGGGTCCATCCCGCGTTCCCTGGATGATCTCGTCATTCTGGAAGCCACAGTGGATCAAGACAAGGGTGCATCTGTCCTAAGGACCATGTCAACCCTTACATGTTGTTTGTTTTTCCTTGGCACAATAGCATCCAGCCAGAGGAAAATGCAACGTGTCACATAGCTCGCAGTGTATGTGAGTGGTTCGAAGAGCACCAGGATAAGTTTACTGTACTTCCCTGGTCACCAGACTCACCGGATTTAAACTCAGTTAAGAATCTGAGCGACCACTTCGATTTCTCTGTTCGTGCCATGAATCCTCAACCGAGAAACCTAGCACAGCTGGCCGCGACTCTGGAGTCAGAATGGCTGCACATCCCTGTCGGTACCTTCCAGAACCTCACCGACTCTCTTCTGCCACGTCTCGCAGCGATCCTCGCTGCAAATGTGGTTACTCAGGCTTTTGACAGTTCGTCGTAGCAATGTGACTGGATAGTGTCTACAGTAAAAAGAAATTGTTGTATTAATGAGTAACTTATGAGACATTTATGATTAAACATTATCAATAACCTCAGACGAAAATGAATGAGAAATGACGAACCTTAGTCCTTACATACAAATAGGTCTGACTCTGATGCTGCTATGGATGCTACCTTGGTAGGAGGACTCGAACGGGGTGCATTTACACTTATGATGCCAACTGGGGAGCTATTTGATTGATAAGTAGCGGCTCCAAGGTCTGGAAAGCCGACAATTGCCGGGAGACCGGCGTGCTTCCGCATGTCCATCCGTACCGTTTTCTAACGCTACATTCGGCAGGGGATGACACGGCGGACGTTTGACGTTCTGTGATTTTCAGAACCCCATTGTGGAGCTTAGTTTGAAGGTACCACCTCAAATTGGCCAAAATTCGTCATTTTATCCATATGCAGGAACTTCGTCTCTAGAGGTGAGCAACTTTCTTAATTCTCGATTCGACCTTCAGAACCAACTGGTTTTTTCAAATAATTTAACCCAATTTAGGGGTTAATTTCATCGATGCAGTAAGAGTAGATTCTTTCCCACTTTTCTTCAACTAAGGCAGTACATCCTCTCACACGATTTAGATGTTTATGAGAGGTCACAGACTTATATTCTTACCGAGCGAACCAGCTCAGTGTTAGGACAGTGGACACACATTCGGGAGGACGGAGTTCAGATTCTCGTCTGTTCATCCAGATATAGTTCAAACGCAGTATCCATAATTCGCTTAAGCTGAACTCCGGGATGATTCCTTTAAAAGGTTACGACCTATATCCTTTAGAATTCTTCCCCACTTTGACTTCTTTCTCTGTCTGTAATGATCTCGTCGTCGACGGCATTTTAAACCCAAACCTTCCTTTCTTCTAATGATTTCTCCTTCCTTTTTCAAAACTTTCTGGAGAACATGTTGTACATTTGATTTAGAGATGCAGCTCCACTGCGATTTGTTACATAAAAACGTTGACACACCACCGTCGCGTCCATTACGTAACACTACCTGCAAACAACTGACTGGTCGAAAGAACATCTGTTGTTTACAATTGTTGGTTTAATCTGTCACCGTAGTTACTGCACTGATGTCCCTTGTAGGCTAGGAATAAAATCAGTCTCGGAACTTCCTGGACGGACGGTTTACCCTACTACGACTCCATTACAACAGCTACGAGTATATTGCCTTTAATGGCAGTAGCGTAAACGATATTAGTGTTTCACATTACGTATATTTTCTTGTTTCGGTGTATGCGGAAATAACGCTGCTTAATGTATCATATCACTGAGTTGGAAATCTCTTGGAAAAGAAATAGACTCATAAAACTCACTCCAGCAACATGGTTCGACCACTGGCCACAACATCGAGAGATCAAATATAACCATGAGCAACTTACAGATAGCTGCCATGTTTTAGGGTGATCTCTCGTTTCACCACAGCGAAAGAATAGTTCGGCATGTCATATACAAATGTTGTACTGTGTTATGTAATCAAGCCTTATGAATATTATGGACGCTCTCATACCGGTGGGTATCGACAGTTTTATTTCATTTGTAAGACAATAACTTCCTACTAAACTATTGGTACGTAAATGTCATATTTTGTGCAATATTGCTTTGCATTTGATGCAAATATAAATGTAAATGTTATGAGGTTATTTACAATATTTCCACTAAATTTGGTTGATTTTACTTGAAGAATGTGTATCACTCAATTAAAATACTGTCTTTCTTAGCTGTGAAAATAGGTTGTTCCATTGACTACAAGTGTAGTCCCTCTGTCCTGTATTGTTTGGTGGGAAGAATAGTTCTAAGAAAGATTCTTGTGGAGTCAACTGAAAAAAGTAGGATATGTTTGTACAGATTTCGCTAGCAGTTGGAGTTTTGTAGCTCATGTGAAATGTGAGCAGCTGAAAATCATATTAATGTGGAAGATGTATGTATAATTATTGCGAAGCAGCCGTCTGAGTATTTTGAAACACTCAACTGAGAAAGGAATGCACTGTTATCATTTCTTACTTAAAGTGACACAGATTAAATCATTAAAATTTTCTGAAAGCTGCAGTGTAGCGGCAGCCGCCGAGCCGAGAGGACACGCAGCAGAGCAGCAGCAGCAGCACTTGTGTTAAACTGTAAATTAATTTAGTCTTTGTCTTTGTTCACGTGCTTCTGCAAAAAAGTGAACTGTATGTGTGTATTTTACTGTGTGGACTAGTGGTTCGATACGCAAAATCTGACCGTTCTGTCCTCACTCTAGAGTGGGTGGCAGACAGTGGTGGGTTCGCGTATCATTCGGTGGAAGGCGAAAGAGGGAGCAGGCCGTGTGGCTGGCTCCCTACGTCTTAGCAACAGGTGCGAGGTGCTTCCCAGTGTTGATGATAACTGTGAACCAGCACGGGATGCCTCTCCTGTTGGGCCAGCGGTCGATTTTCCTGCCCAGTCCGGACAAGTACAGAGGGTGGGTATGCTAGTCATTGAGAGCTCCAATGTTAGGCGGGTGATGGAGCCTCTGAGGGAGGTAGCAGCCAAGGCGAGAAAGAATTCCAGTGGGCTTCGGTATGTTTGCCGGGAGGTCTCATCTGTGATGTGGAGGAGGCCCTGCCGGCGGCTATCGAGCGCACTGGGTACAACCGGCTGCATGTAGTGGCTCATGTCGGCACGAATGACGCCTGCCGCTTGGGTTCTGAGACCATCCTCGGCTCCTTTCGGCGGCTGACTGATTTAGTGAAGGCAACTAGCAACGCACGCGTGGTGCAGGCTAAACTGTCTATTTGTAGCACCGTACCCAGGGTTGATCGCGGTCCTCTGGTTTGGAGCAGAGTGGAAGGTCTAAACCACAGACTCAGACGGCTCTGCGACGGTATCGGATGCGAATTTCTCGACCTCCGCTATCGGATGCAGAATTGTAGGGTTCCCCTTAACAGGTCAGGCGTGCACTACACTCGGGAAGCGGCTACCAGGGTAGCGGAGTACGTGTGACGTGCTAATGGGGCTTTTATAGGTTAGAGGACCCCTCCCTTGGGAGCAAACACGATTTGCCTGTTAAATCAGCCACAGTGACCTAAGAGAATCATGGTCCTCGCAGATCAGAGATAGAAAACATTAATATGATTTTAGTTAACTGCAGGAGCATCCAAGGAAAGTTCCCAGAATTAGCATCGCTTATTGCAGGTTATAATGCACAGATAGTATTGGCAACAGAAAGCTGGTTGAAGACAGACGTCAATGACAACGAAATCCTAAGTTCAGACTGGAATGATTATCGTAAGGACAGGTTAGTCGCCAATGGTGGCGGCGTGTTTATTGCAGTAAAAATTCCATAAAATCTAGCGATGTTGTTACGGATTCCAAATGTGAACTACTCTGGTTGAAATCGAGTATCAAAGAACGGTCAAAAATGGTTATCAGATGCCGTTATAGACCTCCTGGGTCAGGATCTGTAGCTGTAGAGCGCTTCAGACAGAGCTTGCAAAACATCATTAGTAATTTTCATGATCATGCCGTTGTAATATGGGGTGACTTCAACTTGCCAGGTATAGATCTGGAGTATTATGTCATCAAAACTGGTGCCAGAGACAGGAAATCGAGTGGCATTGTTCTGGATGTCTTGTCCGACAACTACCTTCAGCAGATAGTTAGAGAACCAACTTGTGAGGGTAACGTCTTAGACCTTCTGGCAAGAAACAGACCTGAACTTACGGAATCAGTTAACGTAGAGGAAGGTATCAGTGATCATATTGCTGTGAGAGCACCTATGACGACGGGTTTTCCAAGGAATGTTAAGAAAGGTAGGAAGATATTTTTGCTCAGCAAGGGTGACAGGATAAAAATTTATGAATATCTCAGTAGTCAGCATCAAATATTCGATGATGAGGACGAAGATGTGGAGAACAAATGCATCGTTCAATATGCCCTAGACAAGTATGCTCCGAGTAAGGTTTTAAGGGATGGGAAAGATCCACCATGGTTTAATAGCAGTGTTAGAAAAGCGCTACGTAAACAAAGAGCACTTCATCTCAGCTTCAAGAGAATTAAAAACCTAGCTGACAAACAAAAGCTAAACGAAGCGAAAATGAGCGTAAGGAGAGCAATGAGAGAAGCGTTCAATGATTTCGAAAGTAGAACGTTGTCAACCGACCTGAGTTAAAACCCTAAGAGATTTTGGTCGTATGTAAAATCAGTAAGTGGGTCAAAATCATCTATTCATTCTCTCAGTGACCACACCGGCACCGAAACGGAAGATAACAGAGAGAAGGCCGAAATACGGAATTCGGTCTTCCGAAGTTGTTTCACCGCGAAAGATCGTAACACTGTCCCTCCTTTCAATCGTCGTGCGAACGTTGAAATGGCAGATGCTGAGATAAGCGATCGCGGAGTTGAAAAGCAGCTATAATCGCTTAGTAGTGGAAACGCTTCAGGATCAGATGAGATACCTATAAGATTCTATAAATATTATGCGAAAGAACTTGCTCCCCTTCTAGCAGTAATTTATCGTAGATCGCTTGAGCAACGAAAGGTACCTAACGACTGGAAAAAAAGCGCAGGTCATTTCCGTTTTTAAGAAAGCCCATAAGACAGATACACACAATTATAGACCTATATCGTTGACGTCAATCTGTTGTAGAATTATGGAACATGTTTCATGCTCAAGAATTATGACGTTCTTGGAAAATGAACAGCTCCTCTATAAAAATCAACATGGATTCCGCAAACAGAGATCCTGCTAATTTCAGCTCGCTCTGTTCCTCCATGAGGTCCACAGCGCAGTGTACAACGGCGTTCAGGATTCAAGACTTCCTTGCAGACAGAATTCAACACGTCCCTCTTAACGGAACTACATCGACAGATGTAAAGGTAATATCCGAAGTACGACAGGGAAGTGTGATAGGATCGTTGCTGTTCACAATATATATAAATGATCTCGTAGAAAGCGTCGGATGCTCTTAAGGCTATTCGCAGATGATACAGTTGTTTATACCAAAATAGCAACGCCAGAAGATAGTAGGAATTAGCAGAACGACCTGCAGAGAATTGATGAATGGTGCAGACTCTGGCAGTTGACCCTGAACGTAAATAAATGTAGCATATTGCTCATACATAGGAAAAGAAATCCACTACTGTACAGCTACACTACAGCTGGCCGTATTCTTGAGAAACACTGTGTTAAGATCATCTTCCGGCCCCCCACGAAGATTGCTGCTTTACTCGGCTCTGTGAAGGCCGATTTATAGCTTCGTAAAGCGGGTGTGTATCAGATTCCTTGCGGAAATTGTGAGAAGTCGTACAAAGGTCAAACAACACGCACCGTTCATGAGAGGTGTGTGGAGCATCGAAGATCCACACGCTTATTACAGCCAGACAAGTCAGCTGTGGCCGAGCATTGTATTGATACAGGGCATTCCATGAATTACAGTGATGTGCAGATTTTAACATCCACCTCTTCTTTTTGGGAATCTGTCTTCAAGAAAGCTATAGAGATTAGGTTAGCTAATAATTTAATAAACAGAGATAATGGTTTTAATTTGGACAAAGTATGGAATCTGGCTCTTGGAGTAATTAAACTGCAGAGAAGCCGTCATCATGTCACCGCCGCCGATCATACATCGATATGCGAATCGAATGTCTGTACGCCTTCGCCACTGGCGGCGCATGTGTAAGCGTATGTCTCTGCCGCCGACCAGCATCTGTGACCCGCATGCGCAGTACCGCCGCAGTGGAGCATATATAAGGCCGCACTTGGCATCTTGTCGTCCCTCCCCACCTGCTCTCGACTGTGGTGTCACATTTGCCAACTTTTTAGTACAGTGTTCCAGTGACTATTCAGTGTTGTTTGTCTTTCTCGTGTTGCGAACAGAAACCATGCTGTCGCTAGGTGTGAATTTTATGTCCTTTGCGAACAGAATCCAGACTGTCGCCGTGTTTTTTTAATTGTCTATTGTTTTCCCTGTCTGCTTCGTATGTATTTTTATTAGCGTCATCATCCCTGTGTTGTTGTTTTAAGTTCCACGATTTCTTTTCGCCTTGTTACTCTCTAAGTCTCTGATTTTATCGCCTGTTTTTATTATTTGTTCTCCTGATCTTTGTCACAAAATCTGTCGGCTGAAGAGCGGCATACTAAGCTGCTGCCAGCCCGCCCCCTTCGGGGGGAATTGAAATTCAATAAATGAAAAAAAAAAAAATCTTGTCGTCAGTCTTGTGACTCACGCTGAGGATGGCCGGACGATACGCGGCCGAAATATCAGTGGAGGAAATTTTATTTGCGCGGCTGCATGTCCGAAATTTAATCGATTAGTCTGGATGATTGATTGATGCGACCTCGTAACAACAGCCAGACAGGCTTGCTGTGCTGGTACTGCGAATGGATGAAAGCGAGTGGAAATTATTGCTGTAATTTTCTCTGAGGGCATCCAGCTCTACCGTATGGCTAAATGATGGTGGCATCATTTAGGTAAACTATTCCAGAGAGAAAATAGTCCCATACGCGGATCTCCAGGCAGGGACTACCCAGGAGGATGTCGTCATCAGGAGAAACAAAACTGGCGTTCTACGGATTGAAGCGTGGAGTGTCAGATTCCTTAATCGCACAGGTAGGTTAGAATATTTAAAAATAGAGATGGATAGGTTGAAGTTAGATATACTGGACAATTTTGAAGCTCAGTGGCAGGAGGAACAGGACTTCTGGTTAGATGGATACAAGTTTATAAGCACAAAATCAAATATAGGTAATGTAGGAATAGCTTTAATAGTGAATAAGAAAATAAGAGTGCGGGTAAACACTATGAACAGCATGGCGAACGCATTATCGTAGCCAAGATAGACACAAAGTCCACATCCACGACGGCAGTCCAAGTATGTACCAGCTAGCTACTACGATGATGGAAAGACTGAAGAAATGTATGATGAGATGAAAGAAATTATTCAGTTAATTAAGGAAGACAAAAATTTAATAGGGATGGACTGGAATTCGATAGCAGGAAAAGGAGGAGAAGGAGAAATTGTAGGTGAATATGTACCGGGGAAAAGGAATGCAAGAGGAAGCGGCCTGGTAGACTTTTGCACAGAACATAATTTAATCATCACTAACACTTGGTTTAAGAATCGTGAAAAGAGATTGTATAAGTGGAAGAGACCTAAACACATTGGAAGGTTTCAGATTGATTAAATGATGGTAAGACAGAGTTTTTGAAACAGGTTTTCAGTTGTGAGACATTTCCAGAGGCAGATGTGGACTCTGATCACAATTTATTGGTTATGAACCGTAGATTAAAACTAAAGAAATTGCAATAAAGTAGAAAATTAAGGAGACAAGACCTGCATAGGTTGAGAGGAACAGAGATTGTTGAGAGTCTCAGAGGTAGCGTTAGGCAACGATTGACTAGAACAGGGGAGACGAATACAGCAGAAAACGAATGGGCAGCTTTGAGAGATGAAATAGTTAAGACAGCAGACGATCAAATACGTAAGAAGACAAGGCCTAGTGGAAATCCTTGGATAACAGAGGAGATACTGAATTTAACTCATGAAAAAATAAAATATGAAAGTGAAGCTGGGGAATCACGCGAAAAGGAATACAGACATCTAAAAAATGTCATATCTAAACAATGAAACTGACAGGAAGTGCAAACTGGCTTAGCAGGAATGGCTAGGGGACAAATGTAAGGCTTTGGAAGCGTATTTCACTATATGCTTATATGGATATGGTGTCTGTTCTTTCGGACATGTCCTTCAGCTGCTGACGGGCGTTGATATATATCAACGGGGACAGGTGAAAATGAGTGCCCAGACCGCGACTCGAACCTGGGATCTCCTGCTTACGTGGCAGACGCTCTATCCATCTTTTTTTTTTTTTTCTTTTTGCATTTTGTTCGTTGTTGATCGTTGTGTTTGGTCGTTCCGGCCGTCAGATGACATCCGTTAAAGTTTGTTTGTCCATCTTTCCTCTCAGTTTTTTTTATTACAGAGGCCCACCAGCTCTCTGACCGAACACGCTGACCTACCGTACCGGCGTCCATCTGAGCACCGAGGGCACAGAGGATAGTACGACTGCAGGGACTATCTCGCGCTCGCCTCCTGCGAGGCCCACATTCTCACCTTGTATGTCCACACACTACATTCGCAGTCTCCCACCCCAACACACTCATTACTCGTGGAAGACATTCTTACCAAGTCCCGTAAGAGTTCGGGGAATGTGTGTGCATCCGCACAGAAGAAGAAGGTCATGGCCGGTATTGCCAGAACTATATACTTATATGGATATGGTGTTTGTTCATTCGGACATATAAAATTTTCTTAAAGTTTTCTTCAGCCATCACTAAGCCAAGTTAAAACAGGGCAACATATTGTTTAGCAATCAGGATGACAACAGGCAGAGAGCCAATACTGCAAGTAATCCTCCTCAGAAGCTACTGCTTCACTTAAGTGAGAAGTACAAATCGTTAATTCAGCAACATGATCTTACTGACGAGGAATATATCATTCGCGACAACACAGCACGATGCTGAAAGAACAAGTAAATGTTCCAAAAAGATGCCCATCAGCCTACTGACGTGGCAGAAAAGCACCAGGCTGAAGCACTAAAAGCCACTGTTGTGACACCAAGGTGCAGCAAAGACCGCTGATGAGCACAGGAAACGAAGTCACAAGCGCTCATCTTCGACGGTCCATTACATCATTGTCTCAGGTGGGCAGCAATAAATACTCAGGCTTCCAAGCCCATAGGCTGTTCAGTTACAGTGAAGTAGCTACGATGCAGACCCTGTGATGTGCTGCCTATCATATGCTAATTGACTTCTACCCTTGAGATTGCTGTCCTGCTGGTCTACCTAACTTGATCGCTGTGACCTGCTAATATCTCATCTGCTGATGTGAGGCCTTGGTGACTTCTAACTCTGGCTTTCTGAGAGGTCGTCAACCTATAGCTGCATCTGGGAGACATGCTAAGAGCTTCTGCCGCCCAACTTGCATCTTGAGTAGACATTGTCGTCCACGGTCTACCTCTCACGGACAGGCCATGCCCCGTAACACTGCACTACCGTCTGCATCCTGTATAGAGCTGCTGATGTTTGGTTGGGCTCATCCCTTTGATGTCCACAGAAGCGCCCTAGTAAAAAGCAATAGACGATCTGGTGGTCGATACCACTGAACGAGCTACGCCTGCCAACCACTGCCCGCATGGTGCCATGGTGTTAAGCGAGCAGCTGCAATGGAGACAATAACCTCAGGATACCGTTGAGGTGAATGAGCAAGCATGTTCCAAGGCTGCATGCTCCCTCCACTGCCCTTGCCAGGGCTGTGGAGATGACTCAATTGTAACATTTAAATCAAATAAACGTATGTTGTGCTAATGCTATTTCCTTAGTGCAACTGGCCTACGCTTTGACATCCTGCAGTTATAAGGGTCTCAGCTCTGGCCCTTACAGCATGCATTGTTTCAATATATAGACTAGTACTTCATCCAGACTTTCTGACTTCTTATGTTTTAAGTTTTGAGCAATTTCACTCTCTTTATACTTTGCGATTAGTAATAACATTGTAGTATGTAGTACATATTTGTCTACAGATCATATATTTTTTGAGGAATTTTTATGTAATTACTATAATCGTACAATACTTGAAAAATGCTCGTTTTCAAAGTTTCCTTGCTGGTATGGATCATTTATTACTTTATTCCCTCCCTTACCTGTATGTTATTGTGCTTTTGTTTATCTCTACCTGTTTTCTATATAATTGCATACCAAACTGTTTTGCTTTTATTCTTTGCATTTTAAATCACTTTACCACTAAATAACTTTTTTAAAATTTAAGAAGTCTGGCTCATCATGATTCTTTTTCATGGAAATGAAGTACTTAATCGTCTGCAGGATTTTTAATACCTGCTATTCATTAGCTTAATGTGAGACATAGCTACTGATATGGATACTTTAGATATCTTTATCAAAGTTCGGTTTGAATAATGTTGAGGATTAAGAGAATTTCGAATTTGGTTTCTCTATGCACTTTATCGCGACTGCGGTTTGCTAGTTGTCTTAAAAAAATCTTGCAGTTTGACTCCTGATAAAAGACATTTGTAGGCTTGCAGTTAGAAAATTTTTCTCGTTCTTTATTTCACTGTTATGCATATAGTGCATATTTCTGAACTCAAGTCGATTACTGCTGCTATCGTTACAGTTACCCTTATTACACTATTAACTAATATGGATGTGGGGACACGAGCACCAGCGATGTCACAGACCAATGAGCCCCGCCTTAGAGTGTTATATCTGTGAAACAAATATAGATGAAAGTTCAGTTTAGAGTCTTGTGCTGTGTAGTTGTACTGTACTGTACCCTATCGGAGAAAAGTGCTATTAATCATATCCATATAGCCTATGTTATTAGTACGTCTCTGCCTACATGTACTGGAGATTCACCACATTGATTACTAACAACTCATGCGCTAATCATGCAGGACGGAATTTTGCTCATTTTGTTCTACTGCGCACAAACAATGCAGCAGTATTTTGCTATGCCAGACACATCCAGTGCTTCAGGTGACGACACTGTATGGATTCTGCCTCACTATGTGCACCGTATGTGCTATCAGTTCTTTGATCAACAAACAGCGATTAAACCGCATCCTGAAGCTTCCAACCGTCACATCCCAACAACAGCCGCCACTGTCTGATTATTACTAAACTTTGTACAAGATCCAGCACCACACATGTTGCTCCCAGAACTCAATACTCGGTGTTCAAATATTCCAAACGATTCTGGATCAATTGCGTCAGCTGTGCCAGCCCTGCCATGATCTCCAGTGGCAAACGCTGTCACCCTAGATGATGTGAGACACCGGTCTTCTCATCTACCAGACCCCACCATGTGCTGAACATCTGCACCACGAGTTCTGCAGGGCACTTCTGCTATTGTAGCTCTTTATACGTTTACCTGACTATCATAAACGGACACCACAGCTGTCCTCTGAAAACCTTCTAACCAGTCTAAATGCCACTTGTTCCACCTGGTGCCAAACACCTCGTGGTTTGGGCAGCGGAATGTGTGTTTGCATCTTTGGGAATCCTCGACGGCGACTTCAGATCATTCTCACACCCCCTGCACATAATATTTAAGCAACAGCTAAATCTGCATTACTGCATTGCCTGGCCCATACACCATAGCAACAATTGCTGCAGGCAATGCAAAATGAACAGTTAGATGGCAAAACTCCATCACACTTCTAGCGCCGACTGCAACTTTTACTAGACACGAATCTTATGCTGGATCATACAGTCTGGACTGTCTGGATGGTTAAGCTTCCTCTACAACAGCAAGTAGCCATGGTCGTACATGAAGCTGAACTGCTAGACAGAAAACTCACCTACCAGATAGCTTCTTAATGGTACGACAACATTGGCATCAAACAAACTGCAACAACACTGTATTATCAGAGCACATCAGAGTGCGGTAACTAATGGCACTCGCTGACTTGCCTCGAACTGAGCTGAGAACAGTCAACAATGACCTCACTGCTGTGACTGAGGTCGTGGCCTGGTGGGCTGCACACAGCACCACTTCCGCAGTACACAATGCTGTGGCACCCTATACCCTGTAAGTAGGCTGTTTAGGTTTTTTTATTGGTAACGCCACCTTTGTATAAAAATCACTGGCTGTGCTGTGTGCAGTCTGTGGCTAGTTTGCATTGTTGTCTGCCATTGTAGTGTTGGGCAGCGGCAGCTGGATGTGAACAGCGCGTAGCGTTGCACAGTTGGAGGTGAGCCGCCAGCAGTGATGGATGTGGGGGGAGAGATGGCGGAGTTTTGAAATTTGTAAGACTGTCATGAACTGCTATATATAATATGACTATGAAGGTAAATACAGTGTTTGTTCTCTATTACAATCTTTCGTTTGCTAACTATGCCTATCAGTAGTTAGTGCCTTCCTTCGTTTGAATCTTTTATTTAGCTGGCAGTAGTGGCGCTCGCTGTATTGCAGTAGTTCGAGTAACGAAGATTTTTGTGAGGTAAGTGATTTGTAAAACGTATAGGTTAATATTAGACAGGGCCATTCTTTTGTAGGGATTATTGAAAGTCAGATTGCGTTGCGCTAAAAAATATTGTGTGTCAGTTAAAGCACAGTCTTGTATAATTCTTCAAAAAGGGGACGTTTCATAACCCTTGCCACTACAACACAGCCATGCTGGTACCAAGTAAAATTTGGCCATACCACACGTAACTGGCAGCTCCACTGTGGGTTCCCAAACGCCAACAATGGACCGCCATAGGCACATCAGCCCGCATACAGATGATAGACTGCATTTGCATGCACCCTGTCAGTCATACATTTTCAGTTACGGATGGTCGTCTACACAGCACGCTGTATGTCCTTGATCACAATTCTGGTGCACATTTCCTCATGAACACTGATTCCAATGTTAGTATAGTGCCCAAGGACATGTTCACAAAGTTCAGAATATGGAAAGGTTGATCATTCATTGCCCACGGACCATCCTCGCCATCAATGTAAGCAAACTGAAGTTGAGGATCAACTTTCCCTGGAATTTTCATATGTCACCAGTACTCGAGCAAGAGGCTTTCATGAAGCCTTGACGTTGTTAGCTGAACCAGCTAACAACGTCAAGAATGAACACTTGAACACTTGGCTATCATTCAAGAATGTATGATGACATATCAACATTACCTCGATACTCATCAGAAATCAGAGAACGAAAAGCTACATCTCTGTATTCACAATGCTCGAGAGATCTTGCACACATTCCTGTGCAGCACAAGAAGCTCACAGAAAACTCAGCTATAGACATGACAGCTGCACCCCATTAAACTGTCATCAGGCAGGTACAACACCGATGCACCCAAACACCGTACCGTAATCACAGGTTAGCGGGGTGCCTTCGGCCTCGACTTTCTGTCCATTGACCTCACATCTCATCCTCTCCGTCTTGTGCACAAATGCCCGCCAATGAACCATCCACAATGGTATAATGTATTATATTGTTACTTCTCCCAGCCCACTGGTGTGCCTTAAGGCATACCACTTAGCTCCCACTCTACTGAAAGTGGCAAGACAGTGATCGATGACCTCTTACAGTCAGAGGCCATTCACCCACAGACTGCTCCTGGGCCTTACCTATAAAACTTATCCTGAAAAAGGACAGCTCTATCTAACTTTGTGGTGACTACAGAGCGCTCAGTTCTCGAACTGTACGTGACTGTTACCCTATCCTTAACATTCATAATTTTACACGCTCATTGTGGGTGTAATGGTCTTCAGTGTGATAGTCTGCAGCAAGGTAAATCGTCAAATACCATCGCACCCAAAGGATGTTGCTAAGACAGCGATCATTACACCTTTCGGTCTTTTCGAATTCCTGTTCATGCTTTATAGTCTGAAAAACGTCGCTCAAATTTGGAAAAGATTCATCGATAGTATTCTCTTCGAACTGGAATGTTTCTATGCGTACCTTGACAATATCTTGATTTTTTCCCTCAACACCATGATCATAAACATGATCTTGAACTAGTTCTCACCACCCTCCATAATGCATTGGTTGTCGTAAAGGAAAAGAAATCACAACTGCAAAAGTCATAAGTAACTTTGCGAGACACACGCTAAAAACTCATAGCATTACACCCACGTTTGAACAGACTGAATTCACGCCACAGTTGCGACCTCCACAAGTGTATCATGATTGTGACAATTCCTAGGAACACTCAATTTTTACCATCGGCACCTGTCACAAGTGGCAGAAATACAAACTACACTCAACAATGCCCTCACTGGGCCCAACGCATGTGGCAATGAGTAATTAATATGGACACTGCACGTACAATATACATTCGAACATGCAAAAGCTGGCCTTGAAACAGTAGTGCTAGCCCACTCTGTTCCAAATGCACAGCTGATGGTCCCTATGGACGCTTGCGACTAGGCCATAGCCGCAGTTGTCTAACAATCATTGGATCGCCATTCAGAACCCCACCGATTTTGCTCGAAGAAACTTACAATTTCACAATCGAAGTGGTCCATTTTCAACCGTGAATTTTTACCGTGTAGGAAGCATTATGATACTTCAGGGTGGATATTGAAGGCAGACAGGTGACGATATACGCAGACCACAAAACACTGGCAGCCGTGGTACGCCACCCAAGGTGCTTCTGCCACCACGATTTAAGCTCACAGTATGCGACTGATGTTCGACACTTGGGCAGCATTGATAATATTATCGCAGATTATCTCTCATGCACTAATACCATCTCATTCCACTTGGACTACGCCACCCTCACAGGTGAGCAAGGACTCAACCTATCAATTATAGACTTAATCAACAACAATGCTGAAAACCTACACGCTGAGCAACAAGTAATGCTGGACACCGACATTCAGTTACTATGTGATGTATGACAAAACAGAGTTATACCCCTCATTCCAACATCTAGGCTCCACTCAATCTTCGATCAAATTTACAATCTGAGCCACATAGATGTCTGATTCAAGGTGAGGCTTCTGAACAAGTTGTTCACGTGGCCAAACCTTAAATGGAACTGTCTTACCTGGGCGCAGACTTGTGAGCCATGTCAACGCAACAAGGTTAGTCATCATGCACAACCACCACTCAGTTACTTTCCCAATTTCACCACGTGCATTTGGATCTCATTGGTCCTCTCCTGGAGTCTGAGGGCTTCAAACATATATTCTCAATCATCCACCGCATCTTGTACTGGATTGAAGTAGTACTTATTAATGATATAACAGCGGAATCTGCCACTTGTATCTTCGTCAAGACTAGGGTGTCAGGGTTCAGCTGCCCCTAGATAATCACCACTCCACAAGGACGGTAATTACAGTCTGCTCTCTTCGACGCACTTTGCGGCAGTCCATGAAAGTGGACGACGGTGTACCACCTACAAAATAAAAGTCTAGTGGAATGCTGACACAGTACTCTTAAGACCGCACTCAGGTGTTGTGCAGATAGCTGGACAGAAGCATCACCATGGGTATTGCTTGGCATCTGAACGGCGTTTAAAAAAAATTTACCGGCTCCCCTTGTAGAAGTACTGAATGGGGAAACCTTGGGGCTCCTGATGGACTTCGTTCTGTAACCAACCACGCCTGCCCTGACTGACCTACTGGCTTCAGAGCATCGAGTGAAATGACACATTCACAATTAGCATATACCAACCCCAACGGCACATACTGCAACAAAAACATTGTCCACAAAGTGCTGGAGGAGTCTGAATATGCCATTGTCTGTGCCGACACTAATCATCCATCATTTAGCTCCAAATCAATCTACATGCGCCGGCCGCGGTGGTCTAGCGGTTCTAGGCGCTCAGTCCGGAACCGCACGACTGCTACGATCGCAGGTTCGAATCCTGTCTCGGGCATGGATGTGTGTGATGTCCTTAGGTTAGTTAGGTTTAAGTAGTTCTAAGTTCTAGGGGACTGATGATCACAGATGTTAAGCCCCATAGTGCTCAGAGCCATTTGAACCATTTGAATCTACATGCAGCCATCCTCGACAGCCACCAGCGCACCTGGCGCCATATCAATTACACACAGTTTCTGCCCCATCCCAGACGTTGAGAAACAGTCCAGCCGTGCCCTACACGCAGGCAGCTACGTCACTGCTGGTTACGCGTATCTTCCCCCGGTCACACTATTGTCAATGCATGCCCTCCACCTCTCCCCTATAGTGCTTGTTACTCAGTGGGAAGAGGGGGGTAGGGGTTCTGTGGGTCGCCAGTGTCAACGATAGCGCTGACCAAGGAGCCTCAGCCTGGAGTGTGATACATAGTAGAGATCTACTACAGGGGCACGCTGAAACCATGAAACCGGGAAGGATGCTTATTAGGATGTTGGTAATTTCATCTGTGAAATTAGTGTTTATGTCCCCACGTACGTAATGTTAACTTTTGTAGTTGAAACCTTCTCTACAACCTCCTGTTAAGTCTCAAATGTTCAATGCTCCTTTCCCAGTGGTCTCTTTTTCTGTGTATCGTCTAGAGAGTCTATCTTGTGATGCTTACTGCAGAATATTTCAAACGGATGTAGATACTCTGGAGGCAGGGAAAGCTGTTGTCTATGTTTATCTTAAGAAATACCTACTACCACCCATGACGACATGTATTTGACCACACGTGGCCAGAGATCTAACTCAATTTTCTCTTCAGAGTCCTGTTTAGGCGTGCATCACATGTAGTGAAATTGAATCTATGGATAGTCCTGAATGGTGCCGGAGCAAATGCACATAGTCGGATGCCATCAGTCATTTCTAACCTGACATTTATCTGTATTACGACGATTACCCAGAAAGTAGTGCATCGCATTCTTTTTCTCAGCAAAAAAAAAAAAAAAAAAAAAAAATTTGTGCTACGAAAGCGAAACGTTATGTATGTATTATTTGACGTCTCCTGAGTGAGTGCGTAAAGTTTCCGTCACTTCCGACAGATAGCACAGCTGCAGGATAGTTTCGAAATGGCGTCTATAGGTGATGTACGTTACAAGCAACGTGCAGTCATTGAATTTCTCACTGCAGAGAAAGAAACTGTGGGGGATACTCACAAACGCTTGTGCAAAGTCTGTGGAACATCTGCTGTCGACAGAAGTACGGTTAGTGTCTGGGAACGGAGGGTGAAGTCATCAGAAGGCGGTTCGGCAGAGATCCACGATTTGCAGCCGTCAGAGAGACCGTCCTCAGCTGTCAGAACTGTCACACCTGACACACATGACCTAGCTCCCTTGGACTTCCTCTTGTTTGAGCCATTAAAGGATACCATTCGTGGAAAACATTTTGAAGACGATCAGGAGTTGATTCACACAGTGAAGCACTGGCTCCGCCACCAGGACAAGGATTGGTACCGACAGGGCGTACACGCCCTGCTTTCACGCTGGAGGAAGGCCATAGAATGGGATGGAGATTACGTGGAAAAATAGGGCGCGTAGATGAAACACCATTCTTTCGTGTGTGTAATTCTCATTATGTTCAATAAAGAATTATTGAAGAAAAAGCAATGTGGTGCATTACTTTCTGGGCAACCGTTGTAAATCTCCATTAAGGCGTGGACAATGGAGTAGTTCAAGAAATGGTATGTTAATGGCACGGGTAAGAGAACCTGTCTTTTCCAGAACACCACCTATGCCTGTACAAACTGTTCTCCGTCACACCCACTGCTACTACACGATCCTCTTAAATAAAATCCTGACGTTAAGGCTGTAAGTCCTATGTCACTTGAATTAGTCCTTCATTTTGTTTGAATATGCAGATGATCGGTACACTGCCCCTAAACTTTCGTGTATGTGAGGGCCTACAGCCCGCCCACGGGTACTACCTAGCAGCAGCACTTCCTCCTTCTTGAAATTTTGCACACCTCTAGTTTTCCTGAACATGGTTGAAGTATGCTGCACAGGTCCTGCTCCTAGTACTACCGGGGGTTCCACTTAAGTCTTCCAGTAACTGATAACTGTCTTTGGTGATTATAATGAGCGTTTAAGGCTAAGCTTTCTTTCCTCCTGCCTTCCTAGCGACTCGCAGTTCCCTAATTAGTTCCTACCATGACTCATCCAACTATGTGTGAAGGACGTGAAGTTTACCATCCTGCCCCTCAGTCAAAACGCTACTGCTGCGTACTCTGCAATTCCTGGAGAAATCCTCTTCATTTTGTCCAGAATTCTCTTGTTCTCCTCACTACAGCCTTCCTCCCCAATGAAAAATGTCCATAATTTGGCAACAAATTGCCCTAATCACTACCCTATGAGACTGTTAACGTGCTCTAGATATAGATTTTATGTTGGTATATAATTCTTGAAACTCTCATTCTTCCCCTGTGCCATTCGTGATTACGACAAGAAATGGGAGGAAGTGATTGTGGAACATGAAGGACCGTCCTGTACCCAACGTAAGGCAGCTCACTGAGTACAGATATACAGGATGAGCCCGGACGTTACCAACGGACTTTTTGATAGGTTTACTGATGAGGAGTTGGTCGATATGCACCGAGTGTATGGATTCATGGAGTGCTGTGGAAGAGCGGCACAATAACTCCACACTGTGATGACAAAAGCCTTGGGATACCTCCCAGTATCGTGTCGGACATCTCTTTGCGTAGTGCTGCAACTCGACGTGACATGGATTCAACCAGCCATTGGAATTTCCCTGCAGAAATATGCTGCCTCTATTTGCTGCCTCCATAATTGTGAAAGTGTTGCTGGTGCAGGATGTTGAGCACGTACTGACCTCTCGATTATGTCCCATAAATGTTCGATGCAGTTCGTATCGGGCGATCTGCCTGGCCAAATCATTCGCTAGAATTGTCTGAAATATTCTTCAAAATAATCGCAAACAGTTGTGGACCAGCGATATGACAGCGTTGCTTGCGAACATGAAGTCCATGAAAAGCTGCAGATGGTCTGCAAGTAACGGAACATAATCATTTCCAGCCAATGATCGGTACAGTTGGGCCGGAGGAGGCAGTCAATTCCATGTGTACACTGCCAACACCATTATGGAGTCACCACCAGCTTACACAATACGTCGTTGGCAATCTGCGTCCATGGCTTTTTTGCGGTCTGCGCCACACTTGAATCTTACCGTCAGCTTTTACCAACTGAAATCGGGACTCGTCTGTCCATGTCACTGTTTTCCAGTAGTCTAGGGTCCAACTGATATGGTCACGAGCACAGGGGAGGCGCTGCAGGCGAAGTCATGCTGTTAGCAAAGGCACTGGCGTCGATCGTCTGATGCTACAGTACGTTAACACGACATTTCACCGCGCTGTCCTAACAGATACGTTCTCCGTACGTCCCAGATTGATTTCTGCGGCTATTTCGCGCAGTGTTGCTTATCTGTTAGCACTGACATCTCTACGCAAACGTCGCTGCTCTCGGTCGTTAAGTGAAGGCCATCGATCACGGTGTTGTCCGTGGTGAGAGATTATGCCTGAAATCTGGCATTCTCGGCACTTTCTTGACACCGTGGATCTCGGAATATTAAATTCCCTAACGATTTCCGAAATGCAATGTCCTATGTACCTAGCTCCAACTACCTTTCTGCGTTCAAAGTCCAGTCGTGTGGCCATAATCGCGTCGAAAACCTTTTCACATGGATCACGGGAGCACAAATGACAGCTCCGCCAATGCATTACCCTTTTATACCTTGTGAACGCGATACTATCGCCATCTGTATATGTACATATCGCTGTCCCATGACTTTTGTCAACTCATTCTATTGTCAGCTGCTCCCACAGCGACAGCAGCCATGTCACAGTACTTTTCTATCTGAAGGTTGTTGCATTACTCTGCATTTTGTATACATTTTGGTAACTGCGTATTACCGGCTTCTTCACTGTTGTGAAAGTATTTTTCACACAAAAAAAGGTAATTTGAGTAATAAACCGACTAAATTCATCGGATACCACGAGTTCTGAATAGAAAAATACTCAGAAAATAACCCTGAACTACTTCCAGAATTTGCCGCTGGAACTCTGGTTCATCCTGTAAATGAAAATGATTTCAACCACGTTGAAATTTCAACCTGTTTCAGTGTAAGCACCTGTTTTCGTTTCGAACTGGCATATTACCAGTTTTTCCGAGTTCAGTTTACTTGTTGGCCGTACGGCAACGAAACAGGTATCAAAATCTACATCTGTAGACACGACGATGAGAAGAGTTTTAAAACATAAAAAATGGTTCAAATGGCTCTGAGCACTGTGGGACTCAACATCTTAGGTCATAAGTCCCCTAGAACTTAGAACTACTTAAACCTAACTAACCTAAGGACATCACACACATCCATGCCCGAGGCAGGATTCGAACCTGCGACCGTAGCAGTCCCACGGTTCCGGACTGCGCGCCTAGAACCGCGAGACCACCGCGGCCGGCTTTAAAACATAAATGTGGATCCACAAAGTCATGGATTTGTCAGTTTACATTTGCGGGGGAATGATACAAATTGTTAAAATACAAAGAAGTTGCGTTAATGCCAAGTTCAAATCACCTTGTGTATGTGCTTCGGTAGAACTATGGTAGATGAATTCGGATCGGATTTAGGAATGAGTTTACAAGACTTCGAAAGAAGAATTTTTATAGGTGTAAGCAATGGTGATGTCAAGAGTGCACGAATCGTTTTTCTTGGTACCTGTTTCGAGCTCACTGTGGATGAAATGTAGTGATAATAATGTAAAAATAGATTAAGAGCTCGTTGTAGACGAAAAATCACAAATTATTGTCCGTTTGACAGTTTATTGTTTCCTTGACAATCACTCATTCAAATATTCGACGTGTTCGTGCAACGATAGCTATAGCTCTCAGTTTTGGCCTCCATTTGGATAGAAGACTAGCGTCGCCCTCG
This sequence comes from Schistocerca americana, assembly GCF_021461395.2. NCBI lineage: Eukaryota > Metazoa > Arthropoda > Insecta > Orthoptera > Acrididae > Schistocerca > Schistocerca americana. Next base: position 544,645,132 of record NC_060130.1, read on the forward strand.
TAGATGGAGTAATTCTTGATAGTATCTTGCAGTCGCGTTACGCATTAAGTAGGCTTCGCGTTTCCTTAACGCAGCAGAGGCATTTTCTCATTCCCCGTCCTGTCTTTATACAGAATTTGAAAAACAGTATTCCAGTCAACATTGTCAAAAGCTTTCTCTAAGTCTACAAATGCTAGAAACGTAGGTTTGCCTGTCCTTAATCTTTCTTCTAAGATAAGTCGTAGGGTTAGTATTGCCTCACGTGTTCCAATATTTCTACGGAATCCAAACTGATCTTCTCCGAAGTCGGCTTCTACCAGCTTTTCAATTCGCCTGTAAAGAATTCGCGTTAGTATTTTGCAGCCGTGACGTATTAAACTGATAGTACGGTAATTTTCACATCTGTCAACACCTGCTTTCTTTGGGATTGCAATTATTATATTCTTCTTGAAGTCTGAGGGTATTTCGCCTGTTTCATACATTTTGCTCACCAGATGGTAGAGTTTTGACTGGCTCTCCCAAGGCTGTCAGTAGTTCTAATGGAATGTTGTCTACTCCCGGGGCCTTGTTTCAACTTAGGTCTTTCAGTGCTCTGTCAAACTCTTCACGCAGTATCATATCTCCCATTTCATCTTCATCTACAGCCTCTTAGATTTCCATAATATTGTCCTCAAGTACTTCGCCCTTGTATAAACCCTCTATATACTCCTTCCACTTTTCTGCTTTCAGTTCTTTGCTTAGAACTGGGTTTCCACCTGAGCTCTTGATATTCATGCAAGTGGTTCTCTTTTCTCCAAATGTCTCTTTAATTTTCCTGTAGGCAGTATCTATCTTACCCCTAGTGAGATAAGCCTCTACATCCTTACATTTGTCCTCTAGCCACGCCTGCTTCGCCATTTTTCACTTCCTGCCGATCTCATTTTTGAGACGTTTGCATTCATTTTTGCCTGCTTCATTTACAGCATTTTTATACTTTCTCCTTTCATCAATTAAATTCAATATTTATTCTGTCACCCAAGGATTTCTACTAGCCCTCGACTTTTTACCTACTTGATCCTCTGCTGCCTTCACTACTTCATCCCTCAAAGCTACCCATTCTTCTTCCACTGTATTTCTTTCCCCCATTTTTGTCAATAGTTCCCTTATGTTCTCCCTGAAACTCTGTACAACCACTGGTTTAGTCAGATTATCCAGGTCCCATCTCCTTAAATCCCCACCTTTTCGCAGTTTCTTCAGTTTTAATCTACAGTTCATAACCAATAGATTGTGGTCAGAGTCCACATCTGCCCCTGGAAATGTCTTACAATTTAAAACCTGGTTCCTAAATCTCTGTCTTACCATTATACAATCTATCTGAAACCTGTCAGTATCTCCAGGCTTCTTCCATGTATACAACCTTCTTTTATGATTCTTGAACCAAGTGTTAGCTATGATTAAGTTATGCTCTGTGCAAAATTCTACCAGAGGACTTCCTCTTTCATTTCTTACCCCCAATCCATATTCACCTACCATGTTTCCTTTTCCTACTATCGAATTCCAGTCACCCATGACTATTAAATTTTCGTCTACCTTCACTATCTGAATAATGTCTTTTATCTCATCATACATTTCTTCAATTTCTTCATCATCTGCAGAGCTAGTTGGCATGTTTTTCGTGGACTTCATCTGAACTTTACCTGTGATGTACAAGCAGTGTTTGGAGGTAGTACCTGGTCGACACTTGCTGTTGTATGGTGCAATCATGCAGATTATGGTGGCCTTGAAGCATTTCCAGATGCTAACATTTTGGCGTGGAAGACATGGAGTATAGCTGAGACTACAGGACTCTTGGCTAAACAGCCTTATGGTACTCTTGTTCCAAGCACGCCATTTTTTTTGACTACGAGAAGGAAGAAGAAGTTAAATGCTGATGAGTACCTCTTTATATGGGCGAAAGTCGGCAATGGCAATTGTAAAATAAAGATCAACGGTGATTGTATGATTTATTATAGACAATAAAGTGTGTTCTGTCCTTTCCTTATCTCTTTTCCTTATCTCCTTCCTTTTTTTTATTAAAAAAATCTATTCAGCTACTAAGGCTTCATACATTTCAGTGTAAAGAGTGACGCCACTGGACATTGGATGGATGAGCTGGAACGAGTGATCTGTAGTGATGAATCACACCACAACCAATCTAATGGGTGGGTTTAGGTTTGGCAGATGCGTGGAGAATGTTGCCTGCAATCACGTGTAGTGCCAACAGTGAAGTACGGAGGTGATCCTCTTAAAGTATACGGGTGTTTTTTGTGGTAAAGTAGTAGTACCCTTATTGCGCTTAAGAAAATGATAATTTCTGGAGGAAATGAGCAAATTTTTCAGCATTGTGTACTGCGTACAGTGGGGAAATTGTTTCGTGGCGATGATTGTTTGTATCTTCATGACAATGTACTCTTTGATAATGCAGCCTCTCTGAGGTAATGGTTTGTAGACAGCAACATTTCTAAAATAGACTGACTTGCTCATACTCCCTACCTGAACTCAACGGAACACCTTTGGGGTGATTTAGAACGTCGACTTTGCTCAGAAATTCAGACTCCAAACCTTCTCTGGTTTCGGCTCTTGAGCGAGAGTGGGCTCTCAGACACCTCATTGAAATTGTCGCCAGCAGAGTTCAAGCCGCCATAAAGGCGAAGAGTGGACACGCTCCATATTGATGTCCATTAATAGCTGTCCAGATATTTTTGGTCAGATTGTGTATGTCATTATGCTCCTAAAGTATGACATTTGTATACATTTAAAGAGGCCCAAGTAGGTTGTAAACTTTATTCATATGAAAGGTACTTTTTATCAGACACCATTGGGAATAAAAAAAATTGGAAAAAATGTGGCTTGTAGGCTACAAATTTCTAAACACTTTAAAAAATTCCTAAAAATATTGATTAGTTCTAAGATAATATTTATTTTTGTAAAAGTGGACATTAAAATAAGAAACTATTTACATTTTTCTACGTGTATACATAAGGCTCTAACTTCTTTGATATTTACAAAATAGGAAAACCGCTATGTTGAAATGTGAACAATACTCAGATTAGTGTATCCTGTAATTGTGAATAAATTGTGGCAAGCAGAAGTTGAGAAGTGCACTTTATTCTTAAAAAAACTTACGGGAAACAGAACACCGAAATGGAGAATTGGAAATTTGTGGTAAGTTCCTATAGGACCAAACTGCTGAGATCATCGGTCCCTAGGCTTATACACTACTTAATCTAATTTGAACTAACTCACGCTAAGGACAAGACACACAACCGTGCCCGAGGGAGGACTGGAGCCTCCGACGGGGGGGAGCCGCGCGAACCGTGGCAAGGCGCCCACACAACGTGGCTACCCCGCGCGGCCGCACCAAAATGCTGTGTACTAACTGACACAAACACTGTCTAGGGAATTCTGGCTTAGATTACAACGTTGATGAACTCCTTAGGTATCTGGGTGCGACCATGAAGACATATCTTCAGTTGTCTTCCATCTGACAAATCTCTGAGAGCTTCTTTTGATACTTCCACTATGGCAAATGATACACCTGGTTTGTGAATAAATTTCTCACCATTTCTCTGTGCTCTGTTGTATTTGCACCATGAATCACTTCCTGAAGCGCATAGTCCTTGGATGGGTTTATCGTATCTTCAAGAGAGGTGAAACCAAACTGCATACACAGCTTTCCTCATATCTTCTACGCTACTAACATTTTGCCTATGGACACATCACTATAATTTTGGGTTTTATCCATTATAAATTCTTACCATCTAATCCTTCGCCATCATCCGATTTCTTTCACTTGTATGCAGTTTTCAGTCGTCGCAGCCTCGTACCCATTCGCTTTTGTACATGACCTGTCCGCTCCAGTCTAGTGATAATTACGTTTTCACTATATGACTTCTCTTCCTCAACAGCTTTAAAGATTCTGAAACCCCATCTCCAAAATAGCTGACACATCCTGCCTTCTTCAACTGTTCAGATTCTTGGAAAATGGCCATGCCCATGAAAGAATGAATAAACCAGAAATAAGGCAGTACATCTTTGGAAAGGGGAAATACCTTAGATTAAGATCAATGAAAAAAAGCAAGAATTGAGAATTTCAAGGTTTTCAACCAGCAGGCCTACGGGTCCCCTTAAAGAGCTCTAACTACTTCCTGATTTAAAAAAAAATACCCAAAACAGTTGTTAAGTGATCAATGTGATTTTCGTAACAAAACCTGCTTCAAAATATTTCCTAAGCTCTAACATCTCATCTCCTTATATTTGTTGCTGCTTCCTTGTTGGAGTTCCTTTTTCTGTCGGATCGCACTTGTCTAATAGCAGACTTATTTAGCAGTTGCCTCATTCTGGCTATTTAGAGTCTACCTGTGGCTACATTACAACTCGCTGGTCGCATCTGCAGGTCAGGTTGTCTATCATGCTAACTTAGAAGCTAAGAAATTTTTTACTATGTTCAGTTTGAGATAGGTTTCCCTTAGAATCAACTTTATATTATGAACAATTTCAATCTTATATTTTCTATTTAAGAGTTGACAGCTTTATCCTATTGCGTATGTAAGTGCAGCCTTCGGTATGTTTACATTTCGAGCGCCTTTCTTGTCATGTTCAGCTAACGAGCTACTACGTCACGTATTCAGGTAGTTATAGTTGCGTCTGGGAGTTACTTTCCTAGAATTGGACTACGCCCTTTTTTCTTTCTTTTTAAACTATAACTTGGAAAAAACGTCGAACCGGCAAAAAAAGCATTTTTGTAACCTGAGTCTGTAATACTTTTTTTTTTTTTTTTTTTTTTTTTTTTTTTACAAGTACATCACTGTGTTTTCTTAAGGCAGTATGTCTTTTTTCTGGAATATTTTGTGCCAAAGGTTCTATATCTATGGAATCAGGCCCAATCCGTGAAATTATGAGATACTAAGGTTCCGAAACGTATGATAACTTCTTGCTCGTAAGTTGCTCCCCAACGACAGAAATCACTCGTTGGAACTCTTAACACGTGTGTTCTCTATAGGATTCTTCACTCGGTATTCTACATAGGGAGGCAACTCATAGCGAAATTCAGTCACTTGGAGAACGTCCTTAGTGCAGCTGATCCCGGCGGAGGTTCGAGTCCTCCCTCGGGCATGGGTGTGTGTGTTTGTCCTTAGGATAATTTAGGTTAAGTAGTGTGTAGGCTTAGGGACTGATGACCTTAGCAGTTAAGTCCCATAAGATTTCACACACATTGTACATTTCTGAAAACGTCCTTAGCTATCACCAGGGTCGAAGCATCCTTCTTAATAATGTATAATTTTAAAATTAAAGTTGAAAAGTGATAATACCCAGCGATAAAATTATTTTCCGTGACTTCTTATCGTTGACGTAAATAAAAGTATCTAATGTAGCTAAGGCAGTGGTAATAAAACCGTGATACCCTTACGACTAACATTCGCGATGCCATTTAATAACTGGAAAAAATATTAATTTAAGTCTTGCCACCTGTGTATACTGAAAATTTCTTTCGAGGGATCAGTTATGACACGTTGTAATGATATAAACATATAAACATTTATGAAAATAACGATTATACTGAGATGGGTATGACGGTTTTCTGAAACTCCACGCAGGTTTTCCATCATTCCAGTCCCCGTTACCTCCACATATGCTCCAAAATTGGTTCTATACAAAAACTAAGAGCCGTGCCGTTGGCATTGCTAAATTTCCAGAAGGCCGCCAAGGTCTCTGAAACAATCAGAGCACAGTTTACGACCTCTACAGGGAATAAAACAATAAACTTACTAATCACAACTGACACCATACATCACGCACTCTCAGGCGCTGTAATAAGACAGCGCTTTCACACTGCGTCCCTGAGCCCAATAAAGTAGTCGTCGTCTGCCAGAGAGAGACCTTTACTAAATGTATGTCAGGAGAAAGTTGAGTAACTTGACAGACAAGAAAAAAGAACTTTCAGTGTCAAAAGACAGTTAATACTATGGTTTCGCGAATTATCGAATTAGTGACCTTTATTTTGCATCGTTCACGTTCTATTGTAGGAGTACTGATGGCAAGAAAAAATGTGAAAGTTGGCTGCTAGTATGTTTCTCTTTGTAACTAGCGCATCATCAAAATCGCAAATCATTTGTGTTCGTCATCTGGGAGAAAATGGCAGCTTAGCTGTCTGGCGTGTGTCTCGTCTAGTTGTCTGCCTTCTGGTTCAAATTCTACGATTATTTTGGAGATATATACCACCAGTTACCTATAATATTTTTTTCATGTTATTCTGAAACAGTGCTACAGTGCACATATTTGTTTTTTTAGTTCTATTTTTACTAAATACTACGTTCAGTGTTTAGGGTCTTTATTTCACTGAATATTTCATTTTTTTATTATTGCGAAAGTGTTCATTTCTTGAACTTATATTTCTGTACTGCTAAGCAAGAGGGAAATAAAGATATGAAGGTCGATGTTGTAAGTACAGCAAAATGCTTTCTAGCTTACGAAGTGATTTACAGAAGAATAATGGCTGAAAATAAGAGAGAGAGAGAGCGAGAGAGAGCATCATAATCTTAAAATATGGTTACATTTTTTTTAATTGTGTACAAGTTTTATAGGTCCAGTCATTGACAGTTTTGAGTACTTTTTGTGATGTGAATCAAATTAAATGGAAAAAGTACTTCCAAGAAGAATTATGATTTGAACAGAGATTGCTTATACAGCGTCTCTTGGAAGCATTATTTTCTACGAACAAAAGTTTGGTAATATGAACGAACGTGTATCTGCTGTTGGCGAAATACTGGGTGAAAATTAATAAAATCAACGTACTGTGTGTTGCTTGGGTGCTGCAGCCTGTGTGATTAATGCAGCGTACTGTAAGCAGCCAGTTCTGGTAAATGAAATTACAATGAAATCCAGACCATTAGCTCCTTAAAGGTGTTGATAAATATCAACGGGGACAGTTGATAATGTGTGCCCCGACCGGGACTCGAACCCGGGATCTCCTGCTTACATGGCAAACGCTCTATCAGGGTGGGCCAGCAAGGACACAGAGGATAGGGCGACAGCAGGGACTTATCTCTGGCACGCTCCCCGTGAGACCAAAATTTCCAATTTACTGTCCACACACTAAATTTGTAGTGCCCTGCCCACTATACTCATTACTCGCGGCAGTCAGTCTACCGATTCCCGTAAGAGTTTGAGCGATGTGAGTGCATCCGCACTGAAGAAGATCATTGGCCGATAAGCCGTATCTATATGAAGATGGTATCTGTTCTTTCGCACCTGTCCGAAAGAACAGATACTTTTGGTGATCTTGCAGCTCTCAGTGAATGAAATTACAATGAAATCCAGACCATTAGCTGCTTACAGGCGTTGATAAATATCAACGGGGACAGTTGAAAATGTGTGCCCCGAAAGAAAAGATACCATCTTCATAAAGTTCTGGTAAAGGTTGCTTCGTCATCAGACAGGAATGATGACAGAAATCCCATAATTGAGATGGTCTGGTGCAAATACCATCGACAAAATCCATCCCGTAGAGAGAAATCCGCTGCTGATAATCCTTGCACTCGTTGCAGGTGAGATAGAAGTGGTTGTCGTACTGGATGGACATAATCGTACTTCGGCTTACACCATGTTGGCGGGCCACTTGCCTGGAGCTGGTACTAGAGTTCGTCTCAATATCCTGTAGGCCCGGTCCTCCAGATCTGGTGTACGCACAGTCCGCCACCTCCCTGCTCCTTCATGTGTCTGAAGGATCTATGATCACAAAAACGCCCAAAAAGGCCATGAAATGTTGTGTTGTGGTCATCCCATAAGAATGCTGACCAGCCTTTGTCATATCAATAAAAAACACTGTGTCACAAAAGCATCATGCATAAAACCACATACACATGCATATATAATAAATAATAAATGTCATGTGACTAGGGCCTTCCGTCGGATACACTGTTCGCCTGGTGCAAGTCTTACGATTTGACGCCACTTCGGCGACTTGCGCGGCGAACATACATATATAAAAGGATGGTATTAGCACTCACCATGATACGCAACCAGGAGACTACACTCATCGCAGGCGACAACTTGCACAGTGGACACATCCTGGAAGCACATAGAGGACTAGGATGAACCGAGTTCGTACTCATCTCCGCAACATCACTGAAAAATTCTACAAGGGAGAAAAAAACAAGAATTACGTCAGGTAACCACAGTATTCACACACACACACACACACACACACAGAGAGAGAGAGAGAGAGAGAGAGAGAGAGAGAGAGAGAGAGAGAGAGGTCCTAAACGGCTGGCTCCCTCCTCCTAAGAGCCAGAGATTAGTAAATCTGTCGTATCACTCTCCATTAATGTTGACAGTATACTACCATCTGGTATTTAGAAAAAATCATCAAATTGTGGCTATACAACGAACAAGTACATACACATAATTTGTAATATATTCTGGCATCAAATTGGGAGCGCTTGCCGGTCTCTCCAGCAGAAGATCCAGAATACTAAGGCCTCATGTCTGTTACTGCTTCTGAACAGGACTGAAGTGCAGTGCCGTAGTGTGCTTCATTAATAGTCAACTGATAGGGAGCTATCTTCTGTGTTGGAGTCAAATCCGAGCAATAGTGTACCCCTCCGCCGTATTTTCGACCAATCACGGCAGAGGACGCCAACACCACTTCAAGTACAGATGTGATACTGCTGATGTAATTGCTTCACAGTGCAAGTATTTACACAAGTGTTGTCTGCAGCACGTCGCTCTTAACGTAGAGTCCTGGAGTGAGTAATGAAAATTTTCTAACAGAGTTCTTAAGAAACACACTACTTGGGTTTATTATGTTTAACAAGTGTGTCTTAATGCTTCACGGTGCAGGACTTATTACAATTTCACCACAGTTTTTAATCTGTCTGTACCAGTTATATTTATACAACTTTCTCTTAACACATTCCGTGCAAGGTGTAATAAATTTTACCAGAGTTCTTAATGATCACATTTTCTCGACTGTTTATATACGGTTCTCTCTTCGACAGGTAATAAATTCACTGTAATTATATATACAATGCATGCATATGTTGTTATTCGGACGTCTGCGTGTGTAATTTAACTCTTAACTCATGATGGAATAAAATGAAACACCTACAGCAGTTCTTTCGATGTTATTTATTATACAGCAACTAGTTTCGGTAACTCTGTACACCATCTGACGCTGAGTGGGTGAACTTCAACAGTATACACGATCCCATCAGTGTATACGATTGGAGTTTACCCCCTTTGCGTCAGTTAAGGCCTGGAGATAATGTACAGAGTCACTGAAACTTGTTGCTATGTAATATATAACATCAAAAACATGGCTGCAGGTGTTTCATTTTATGACATACGTGAACGACCGAAGTCCCATAAGCCTTCAATCATACGGATGGCGGCCGGCCGAAGTGGCCGTGCGGTTAAAGGCGCTGCAGTCTGGAACCGCAAGACCGCTACGGTCGCAGGTTCGAATCCTGCCTCGGGCATGGATGTTTGTGATGTCCTTAGGTTAGTTAGGTTTAACTAGTTCTAAGTTCTAGGGGACTAATTACCTCAGCAGTTGAGTCCCATAGTGCTCAGAGCCATTTGAACCATCATAAGGATGGACTTGCAAATGTAAACTCACAAGGTGGCTACGAGGTGGGGTCTCTGGGACCCATATGCTTAATCCAAGATTTAAAGTACAAATCATTTGAAATGTTTAACTTAAGTTACATAACAATTATTTTTACAATTATTTAAGTGTCATTTAAATACCCTTTGTTGATTTTACTGCGCTAAATAATGCCTGCAGCATATCCCTTTTTGTCACACAATATCACTTTATTTGTAAAAATCCTTCTTCATCACAGAAATTATACAGTTCACAATTACTGATTTCAGCCACTGTCCTCTCCAGATTTGTTAAAAACAGAAAAACAGTGTTGTAAAGAGCTACGTTTAATTAGCTGAAGCAATTTCAACAACCGGCCTAGTGATACGTAAGAAAAATAAAAATTAATAACATAATTAACAGAAAACCATTCCGTACATACACGGAGGATATAAAAGTCGTGGGAAACCCTGGGTCCATGGTTTTGTAGAGTATGTGTCACACTCGAACGCTATGTTCAGCTCCTACCAACTGAAATCAGGACTCACCCCACCAGGTGATGGTTTTCCAGTCGTCTAGGATCCAACCGATATGATCACGAGCCCAGGAGAGACGCTGCAGGCGATGTCGTGCTGTTCGCAAAGGCACTTGCGTCGGTCGTCTACAGCCATAGCCCATTAACGCCGGATTTTGCCGCACTGTCCTTGCTCATACGTTAGTCGTACCTCTCACATTTATTTCTGGGTTTACTTCAGGCAGTGTTGCTTGTCTGTTAGCACTGACAACTGTACGCAAACGCCTCTGCTCTCGGTTAAGTGGTGAGAGTTAATGTCTGAAATCTGCTATTCGCAACCCATTCTCGACACTGTTGATCCGCTAATATTGGATTCCCTAACGATTCCCGAAATGGACTGCCCCATGCATCTAGCTTCAAGTACCGTCCCGCATTCAGAGTCCGTTAATCCACAATCACGTAGGAAACCTTTTCACATGAATCACCTGAGTACAAATGGCAGCTCCGCCAAGCATTTCCCTCATATAGCTTGTGTATCCGATACTACCGCCATTTTTATATGCGCATATCGCCTTCCTATGATTTTTGTCATCTTAGTGTATATACCATAAAAATATTCTGATGTAAGTATCAATTTCAGTATCTATACATCTAGGTATATAGTAAGTGGTGGTATTGGACTGGGAACGTCCTGTATTTAAACAGATAACTGAGGCCAGTAGGTGCACTAGTGCTAGGGTACATGAGTAATCAGTATCGTAATTCATAATTAAAATGCACTATACATAGTCAATAATTAAAAATATTTCGTATATTAATAAAACATAAACTGACGTACTCGTACAATATATGGAAATAAAATTCACAATTAACATCCAGAGAAAACAAGTAATGAGTTATAATACGAAACGTAGCCTGGCAAAGTAAAAAGCAAATAACACACAATTGTGTAAAAGTCAGAATAAAAAGTTTGAAAGTCTCATGACAACAAAATTATACATAACTGTAAGTACGAGATAATTAACTAAACAATGACTGTTAATTAAAATCTCGTTAGTCGTCTCAAACTAGTAAGTTTCGGAATACATCGAAATAAGCAATCAGGTTAAACTCATTCTGTTTATTCAGTAGTAATCTGTTACCGTTTTCTATGTACGTAAATTTCCATTTCTTCCAATAGGCTCAAAAACTGTCCTTTCTGCAAGAAGACTGGGCCTTATTCCCCACGTTCCGCCACAGGAAAACAAAAATTTCCTGCAGATGCCACCAGGCATGGCATATAAAGAGTAAACCCGAACTCCACAGATAAAACTTCGGAGGTTGTTCATGGATTTTTTCTAAGTATTTAGATGTAAGGAACCCGTGGTCTCTGGTTGCTTGTTACAGACTTGTTACCCAAATCACCACTGTTTCCGTTAAAGCGTTTTCACAACAGTGGAAAAGCATGGAATACGAAATCAGCAAATCGTAGTAAGATAGAAGAATCGGTTTTGTCGTTGGCGTCTGTGTACAGGTGGAAAAAAAACCGCTCACATTGTTCATATTGACCAACTCTTCATCAGTGAATCAATCCCTACTGTTATATGTCACTGTTAGCGTCCATTTAGCACTGCCAGAAAAGCCAACCAGAGACAGAACCGAGCTGTACTGAATGTATGGATGACGGCAGAGAGTAAAGTGGGTATTACTGTTGTCAACAGCAAGTACCATAAGTGAGTGGAAGAAATTTTATTCCACACGAGACATAGAGCGCATACGGGCGACATTTGCACTGTTGTGCAAATATTTTCAGTGCAATACGGATACAAAGTTGTATACATGAAAGAAGCCGGGAGATACTAGAAGGTATCAGATAGATTATACGATGGTAAGACAGAGATTTAGGAACCAGGTTTTAAATTGTAAGACGTTTCCAGGGGCAGATGTGGACTCTGACCACAATCTATTGGTTATGGACTGTAGATTAAAACTGAAGAAACTGCAAAAAAGGTGGGAATTTAAGGAGATGGGACCTGGATAAACTGACCAAACCAGAGGTTGTACAGAGTTTCAGGGAGGGCATAAGGGAAAAATTGACAGGAATGGGGTAAAGAAATACAGCAGAAGAAGAATGGGTAGCTTTGAGGGATGAAGTAGTGAAGGCAGCACAGGATCAAGTAGGTAAAAACACGATGGCTAGTAGAAATCCTTGGGTAACAGAAGAAATATTGAATTTAATTGATGAGAGGAGAAAATATAAAAATGCAGTAAATGAAGCAGACAAAAAAGAATACAAACGTCTCAAAAATGAGATCGACAGGAAGTCCAAAATGGCTAAGCAGGGATGGCTAGAGGACAAATGTAAGGAAGTAGAGGCTTATCTAAATCAAATGGTTCAAATGGCTCTGACAAGGGAACCTCCCCATCGCACCCACCTCAGATTTAGTTATAAGTTATTACAGTGGATAGGCCTTGAAAAACTGAACACAGATCAATCGAGAAAACAGGAAGAAGTTGTGTGGAACTATGAAAAAAGTAAGCAAAATATAAAAACTGAGTAGTCCATGAGCAACATAGGCAACATCAAGGAGAACGTGAGCTCAGGAGCGCCGTGGTCCGGTGGTTAGCGTGAGTAGCTACAGAACGAGAGATTCTTGGTTCAAGTCTTCCCTCGACTGAAAATCTTACTTTCTTTATTTTCGCAAAGTTATGATCTGTCCGTTCGTTTATTGACGTCTCTGTACACTGCAATAAGTTTAGTGTCTGTGTTTTGCGACCGCACCGCAAAACCGTGCGTTTAGTAGACGAAATGACGTGCCTCACCAATGGGAACCGAAAACATTTGATCGCAACGTCATAGGTGTGGTGTCACCGTCAGATACCACACTTGCTAGGTGGTAGCTTTAAATCGGCCGCGGTCCATTAGTACATGTCGGACCCGCCTGTCGCCACTATCAGTGATTGCAGACCGAGCGCCGCCACACGGCAGGTCTAGAGAGACTTACTAGCACTCGCCCCAGTTGTACAGCCGACGTTGCTAGGAAAGGTTTACTGAGAATTACGCTCTCATTTGCCGAGTCGATAGTTAGCATAGCCTTCAGCTAAGTCAATTGCTACGACCTAGCAAGGCGCCATTTATACTTTGCTATGTATCTAATGAAGCATGTACAGTAACAAGACCAATGTTCACCAGTTGTGGATTAAAGTTAAGTATTCCAGCAGCTACGTACTTTTCTTTATAGCATTCATTACGTATCCTGTTTCAGACCTCACGCCAGCCTGCGTGAGTTTAAGTGCGTGCCTTTCGGTTACCCGTCACTGTGGACTGGCTGTCTTGTCAGTCCACAACAATAGGTCAACCGATTCCTACACGGGAAAACACGTCTGATATATTCTATACGACACTGGTGACGGCATGTGCGTCACATGACAGGAATATGTTGTCGACCCACCTAACTTGTACATTTGACGAATGGGTGAAAAGATTCTTCTACCTTGCCCGATTTAGGTTTTCTTGTGGGTGTGATAATCACTCCCAAAAAAGTGATGAAAACATAAGAGTTTGTCTCATAAACTGAAAATAAAAAATTAAACTTTTCACTCCAGGGAGACTTGAACCTAGGACCTCTCGTTCCGTCGCTGCTCTTGCTAACCACGGGACCACGGCGCTCCTTGCCTGCCAGTTTCCTTGATGTTGCATATCTTCGCATGGACGACTCAGTTTGTATACTTTACTAATTTTTTTCATAGTTCCACACAACTTCTTCCTGTTTTCTCGATTGATCTGTGTTCAGTTTTTCAAGGCCTATCCACTGTGCCAACTTATAATTAAATCTGAGGGGGGTGCGATGGGGAGGTTCCCTTGTGAGCACTGTGGGACTTAACATCTATGGTCATCAGTCCCCTAGAACTTAGAACTACTTAAACCTAACTAACCTAAGGACAGCACACAACACCCAGTCATCATGAGGCAGAGAAAATCCCTGACCCCGCCGGGAATCGAACCCGAGAACCCGGACGTGGGAAGCGATAACGCTACCGCACGACCACGAGCTGCGGACGTATTAATTACAGAGTTGTGTAAATATCCAGCTTTGCCCGTCTAAAATAATACGGGAAAATTAAAGAGACCTTTGGAGAAAAGAGAACTACTTGTATGAATATCAAGAGCTGAGATGGAAACCCAGTTCTAAGCAAGGAAGGGAAAGCAGAAAGATGGGAGGAGTATACAGAGGGTCTATACAAGGGCGATTTATTTGAGGACAATATTATGGAAATGTAAGAGGACGTAAATGAAGATGATATGGGAGATATATTATACTGCGTGAAGAGTTTGACAGAGCACTGAAAGACCTGAGTCGAAACAAGGCCCCGGGAGTAGACAACATTTCATTAGAACTACTGATGACATTGGGAGGGACAGCCCTGACAAAACTCTACCATCTGGTGAGCAAGATGTATGAGACAGACGAAATACCCTCAGACTTCAAGAAGAATGTAATAATTCCAATCGCAAAGAAAGCAGGTGTTGACAGATGTGAAAATTACAGAACTATCAGTTTAATAAGTCACAGCTGCAAAATACTAAGACGAATTCTTTACAGATGAATGGAAAAATTGGTAGAAGCCGACCTCGGGGAAGATCAGTTTCGATTCTGTAGAAATATTGGAACACGTGAGGCAATACTGACCCTACCACTTATCTTAGAAAATAGATTGAGGAAAGGCAAACCTACGTTTCTAGCATTTGTAGACTTAGAGAAAGCTTTTGACAATGTTGACTGAAATAATCTCTTTCAAATTCTGAAGGTGGCAGGGGTATAAAATACAGGGAGCGAAAGGCTGTTTACAATTTGTACAGAAAGCAGATGGCAGTAATAAGAGTCGAGGGACATGAAAGGGAAGCAGTGGATGGGAAGAGAGTGAGACAGGGTTGTAGCCTATCCCCGATGTTATTCAATCTGTATATTGAGCAAGCAGTAAAGGAAACAAAAGAAAAATTCGGAGTAGGAATTAAAATCCATGGAGAAGAAATAAAAACTTTAAGGTTCGCCGATGACACTGTACTTCTGTCAGAGACAGCAAAGGACTTGGAAGAGCAGTCAAACGGAATGGACAGTGTCTTGAAAGGAGGATATAAGATGAACATCAACAAAAGCAAAACGAGGATAATGGAGCGTAGTCGAATTAACTCGGATGATGCTGTGAGAATTAGATTAGGAAATGAGACACTTAAAGTAGTAAAGGAGTTTTGCTACTTTGGGAGCAAAATAACTGATGATGGCCGAAGTAGAAAGGATATAAAATACTGATTGGCAATGGCAAGGAAAGCGTTTCTGAAGAAGAAATTTGTTAATATCGAGTATAGATTTAAGTGTCAGGAAGTCGTTTCTGAAAGTATTTGTATGGATTGTAGCCATGTATGGAAGTGAAACATGGACGACAAATAGTTTGGATAGAAGAGAATAGAAGCTTTCGAAATGTGGTGCTACAGAAGAATGCTGAAGATTAGATGGGTAGATCACATAACTAATGAGGAGGTATTGAATAGAATTGGCGAGAAGAGGAGTTTGTGGCACAATTTGACTAGAAGAAGGGATCGGTTGGTAGGACATGTTATGAGGCATCAAGGGATCACCAAATTAGTATTGGAGTGCAGCGTGGAGGGTAAAAAGCGTAGAGGGATACTAAGAGATGAATACACTAAGCAGATTCAGAAGGATGTAGGTTACAGTAGGTACTGGGAGATGAAGAAGCTTGCACAGGATAGAGTAGCATGGAGAGCTGCATCAAACGAATCTCAGGACTGAAGACCACAACAACAACAACGGATACAAAATGCTGATCCGGTTGCTGAATATAGTCGCAGCAATCTGGACAACCAGTGTCACACTGCCGATTTAGAAGGGAAAAGGTGATGTGATACAATGCTCGCAGCATCGACCAACTGGACAGCTTTGTCATACTATGAAGATCTTTGTGCGCGTTATAGACCTCAGGCTCCGCACAATTGTTTCTTTCACCCCAAATCAATGCGGATTTATCAAAGGAAGTGGAACCACAGATGCCATTCATGACGCTCGGTTACTTATTGAGAAACACCTTGAGAAGACCCAAGATTCAGATGTTCAATGTGTGTGAAATCTTATGGGACTTAACTGTTAAGGTCATCAGTCCCTAAGCTTACACACTACTTAACCTAAATTATCCTAACGACAAATACACACACCCATGCCCGAGGGGGGAGTCGAACCTCCGCTGGGATCAGCTGCTCAGTCTATGACTGCAGCGCCTTAGAGCGCTCGGCTAATCCCGTACGGTAAGAACAAAGACATTCATATGTCATCCGTAGATCTGGAGCAGACCTTCACCCGTGTCCCAAATCAGCTTATTTGGCTTGCATTACGACTTCGCAATGGCCCTGAAGCCTACGCCAAGTGGCTCCAACTGCTGTATCGAAATGTCACCGTCAATGTTCCATGTGCAGTGGGAGCATCACCTCTTTTACTATCAGTGTCGGAGTACATGAAGGTTTAGCACTGTAACCTCTACTGTTTATCCTCTGTATGGACACTGTGACATACGGCCCAGCCACCCCAGCCTCGGCCACTCCTATATGCTGACAGTGTTTTACTGGAAAGTGAACACGGTGAAGATCTCCAGGAGCAGACCCAGCAATGGAATCAACAACTTGGCAAACTTGGCCTCCGACTGAATATCACTAAGACACAATACATGGAGTGTGGTATTTAATCCTATGGGTCCATCAGAGTCGGTGGAGAAAACCTGAAGATAGTGGAGAAATTCAGATATCTTGGCTCACTCGTATGGAGTGATGGTGATATTCTACCGGATGTCCGTGACCGTGTTGACACAGCCTGGATGAAATGGCACCAGGTGACCGGCGTCCTGTGTGATCGCCGTATGCCTTAAGTGAAAGGTTTAAGGGACTGTAGTATGCCCAGTCTCACTTTATGGGTCGCAGTGTTGGCCAACGACAACGAAGTATGAGCAGGCTCACCACGTGATGGAAATGCGTATGCTCCGATGGTCCCTTCGCCTTACCCGGTTTAACCATATAACAAACGTCGACGTTCGACGACGACTTGAAGTTGTACCCATCTCAGTCAAAACTACGGGAAAGCAGGTTAATATGGCACGGACACGTCATGTGCAGTAAAGCAGACTCGGTGGCAAGAACAGCTATGCACTTGGATTTAAATGTCCGACGACGTCGTGGCAGACCCAAGACACGATGGATGGACCGTATCAAGTACGGTATGGAATTCATCAGTGCCACCTGTGATGATGTCCCTGACAGATCCAAATGGAGGCAGATGTGTCAACAAGCGGACCCTGCTAGCACGGGACAAACGCCGAGAAGAAGACGAAGAAGAAGAATACAGATACAAAGACGAATGGGGGGGGATGGGTAATAAGAAATCAAACGAAAAGGAAAAACTCAGAGACAAGCCACCGTGGCTACGGGTTCGTCACTCTGAAATACTCATTAAATAGCCCTGAATAGCCTCTGAAATTTTGTCGCTGGAGTTGAAGTTCACCCTGTATAATGTACTCGAACTTGGGAGGAGAGGTATCTAAAAGTAAATCCCCCCACCCCCACCCCTCCGTTCCCAGCCTCACCTCACTACTTGTCTTCAAAATCACAATAAGCACGCAAAACAGAATAACCTTAAACACTTTGTCTTTCTCCCTAAGAGTACGGAACGATATGGGGGAAAAAAAATTGTGAGACGGAGTGAAGTCACTCAGTTTTCAGCGAGCAGGCTATTGTGCAGTGCCACCTGTGAGCACTTGTCTGTGAGATCCGGTTATATAAAAACTTTTTATAGCTTTGAATGCAACTAGCGTTGCAATTCAGCTCTCTAAAAACACACACATACATGCAGAGAGAGAAACAGACACACACAAACTCCATCAGAAACACAGACACAATTGTTTTGGTACCATAAATACTAAGCTTAATAAATAGTGATTTTAGAAGACAAACTACACTACATTTTAACGACTAATCGCCTTGGACCTCTTTGATCGAGAGCAACATTTCAGATCGCTACCTGAAACTGCTACAATAGAGCGAGCGCGACAAGGAAGTAGCTGGTGAGGAGTCCAGGTTCGAACGTGGAAGAGCGATTGATACTATTAACATTCATAGCAGTTGGCAACGCTTTCAGTAGGCATACGCAAATCGTTACCGCCACTACTGAATGCAAATTATAGCTTACGGACAAATTACAGCCTCCTTCGATATAAAAGGAAAGACCGTTGTAAATATGCCAGCGGCACGACGGAGATGCTTATTCACTTTTATCTTCAACATTGCACCTACTTTGGTCTGCCCTCCTCTTATGAATTTCTTGGCTATGATGATAACCAGCTGGTGATACTTCGATACACTTTGTCAGAGCCACACATTCCGATCATGAAAAGCCTATTTTGCAAGTAACTGGTTCCACCAGTTCGTCTGTCTCTTTTCACTGTCGTCCGTTTAGTTCTTTATCGCTTCAGTTCTGGCGTCCTGAGATGAAAATTCGTTCTTGCCTATAAATTATCGATGCCTCATTACCTCGTTCGTATAAACCTCATACGCTCCTGGAAATTGAAATAAGAACACCGTGAATTCATTGTCCCAGGAAGGGGAAACTTTATTGACACATTCCTGGGGTCAGATACATCACATGATCACACTGACAGAACCACAGGCACATAGACACAGGCAACAGAGCACGCACAATGTCGGCACTAGTACAGTGTATATCCACCTTTCGCAGCAATGCAGGCTGCTATTCACCCATGGAGACGATCGTTGAGATGCTGGATGTAGTCCTGTGGAACGGCTTGTCATGCCATTTCCACCTGGCGCCTCAGTTGGACCAGCGTTCGTGCTGGACGTGCAGACCGCGTGAGACGACGCTTCATCCAGTCCCAAACATGCTCAATGGGGGACAGATCCGGAGATCTTGCTGGCCAGGGTAGATGACTTACACCTTCTAGAGCACGTTGGGTGGCACGGGATACATGCGGACGTGCGTTGTCCTGTTGGAACAGCAAGTTCCCTTGCCGGTCTAGGAATGGTAGAACGATGGGTTCGATGACGGTTTGGATGTACCGTGCACTATTCAGTGTCCCCTCGACGATCACCAGTGGTGTACGGCCAGTGTAGGAGATCGCTTCCCACACCATGATGCCGGGTGTTGGCCCTGTGTGCCTCGGTCGTATGCAGTCCTGATTGTGGCGCTCACCTGCACGGCGCCAAACACGCATACGACCATCATTGGCACCAAGGCAGAAGCGACTCTCATCGCTGAAGACGACACGTCTCCATTCGTCCCTCCATTCACGCCTGTCGCGACACCACTGGAGGCGGGCTGCACGATGTTGGGGCGTGAGCGGAAGACGGCCTAACGGTGTGCGGGACCGTAGCCCAGCTTCATGGAGACGGTTGCGAATGGTCCTCGTCGATACCCCAGGAGCAACAGTGTCCCTAATTTGCTGGGAAGTGGCGGTGCGGTCCCCTACGGCACTGCGTAGGATCCTACGGTCTTGGCGTGCATCCGTGCGTCGCTGCGGTCCGGTCCCAGGTCGACGGGCACGTGCACCTTCCGCCGACCACTGGCGACAACATCGATGTACTGTGGAGACCTCACGCCCCACGTGTTGAGCAATTCGGCGGTACGTCCACCTGGCCTCCCGCATGCCCACTATACGCCCTCGCTCGAAGTCCGTCAACTGCACATACGGTTCACGTCCACGCTGTCGCGGCATGTTACCAGTGTTAAAGACTGCGATGGAGCTCCGTATGCCACGGCAAACTGGCTGACACTGACGGCAGCGGTGCACAAATGCTGCGCAGCTAGCGCCATTCGACGGCCAACACCGCGGTTCCTGGTGTGTCCGCTGTGCCGTGCGTGTGATCATTGCTTGTACAGCCCTCTCGCAGTGTCCAGAGCAAGTATGGTGGGTCCGACGCACCGGTGTCAATGTGTTCTTTTTTCCATTTCCAGGAGTGTAGATTTGATAGAAAATGTATGTTCGTGAAATATTTCTTGCACTGAAAACAGGAATCACAGAGTCCCATATTTTGTTCACCTTTTAAATCTGTTGCACCACCCATGGAACACAGCTCACAAATAGGTACAAGATAACTGATTTTTTAGCCAAAATTAAAACCTTTGCATAGTAAAAGTGCAAACTGGCAGTCAGTCAACAGCTTTTATCGTGTTCATCAACAGACGTTACTGATCAGGCGCCCAGGTAATAGTAGCACATATAACGCGTACGTAGCACGACTAAGAAAAGCATTTTAATAATACACATTCTCGCACTTAAAACAGTATCGGGACACTATACAAAGCAGCAATCTATGAAATTACACGAATCACAATTTGACCATAATTTACAGAAACTGGTTGCTCTGGAATTTCTTTAACTTACACCCTGTTGAA
The DNA here is from genome assembly GCF_021461395.2 of Schistocerca americana. Lineage (NCBI taxonomy): Eukaryota > Metazoa > Arthropoda > Insecta > Orthoptera > Acrididae > Schistocerca > Schistocerca americana. Next base: position 544,665,674 of record NC_060130.1, read on the forward strand.
TGACTGTTATGCATGGAGATATCAGCGTTATCTTTTACTATTTATCTGCTGGTAACTGTAGCCTTGCAATAGCCAGTCGTGAGAGAAACTTCACGTAGTCGGTCATGGCCGGAGTGATTCTCACGCATAAAGACACGTAACAAAGAACAAGCAGGTAGGCCGAACACTTCATCTACAGCCGGATAAAGTAAATGAAACATTTTGTGTTAAAAATAGATAAAAATTACTCACAATTACAAAGGCAGCTAGGTTTATATTAAAATTATTAAAATGAATTATACAGTGCTTGTATTTAGGTGCTTAGATAAGTACCAACTCTAAGAAGAAATATTGCTATTTTTAACGTTTTATATGAGTAGGGCGAGACAAATGGGGTGGCCGAAGGAGGAAGTTTAGTAATTCAGAAGAAAGGCCCATATTATTTCATTATATGGTATACAGAAGGATTTATCAGCACACATTGTTTTCGTTAAGTAAGAACCTATAATTATTACGTTGAGCAGCATTGCTAGGTATTAAACATCAAGTAGCTTTCCTTTTACAAATGTTTTTCGGGCAAAACAAATGTGAAACTATCGCTACTTCTGTTCACAGAACTGAAGGAAAACAAAGACCTGGTGAGCAGCATTTCGTTATTGTAGTGGTGTAGTTGTACTTTCTTGAAATCTCCCGCGAAATTCGTGAATTACTTGAATCTAGCCAGTTAAGTGTTCCCAGACTTTTATTCTCCCGTATGAGTATAACACGCCTAGTCCATTTGGTTGGAATATGAGTTTCATGATGGTCAGCTGAACAGTCGAGTAGTATTCGAGTAGTATTCCATCTGGTGCGCAACATGTATGAGACAGGCTAAACACCCTCAGACTTCAAGAAGACTGCTAATAATTGCAATTCTAAAGAAAGCTGGTGCTGGCAGGTATGAAAATTACCGAACAATCATTTTAATAAGTCATGGTCGCAAAATACTAACACGAATTTTTTATAGAAGAATGGAAAAACTGGAGGAAGCCGAATTCGGGAAAGATCAGTTTGGACTTTGGAGAGATGTTGGAATACGGGAGGAAATACTGACCCTACGACTTATCTTACAAGATAGATTAAGGAAAGGAAAGCCGACGTTTATAGCATTTATATACTTAGACAAAGCTTTTAACAAAGTTGACAGAATACTCTCTTTGAAGTTCTGAACGTAGAAGGGTTAAAATACAGGGAACAAAAGGCTGTTTACAACTTCTATAGAAACTAGGCGGCAGCTGTAAAAGTCGAGGGACATGAAAGGGAGCAGTGGTTGAGAAGGGGCTGAGACAGGATTGTAGCCTATCCCCGACTTTATTCAATAGGTACATTGAGCAAGCAGTAACGGAAACCAAAGAAAAATTTGGGACAAGAGTTAAAGTTCAGGGATAAGAAATAAAAACCTTGAGGAATAAACAACAACAAAAGCTAGACAAGGGTAAAGGAATGTAGAAGAATTTCATCAGGTGATTTTGAGAGATTTGGATTAGGAAACGAGACACTTAAAGTAATAGTCAGGTCTTGCTACTTGGGCAGCAGAATAACTGATGATCGCTGAAGCTGAGAGGATATATCATGTAGAATGGCAAGAAAGGCGTTTCTGAAGAACAAAAATTTGTTAACATCGAATACGGGTTTAAGTCTTAGGTCTTTCCTTAAGGTATTTGTCCGGAGTGCAGCCATGTATGGAATTGATACATGGACGATAAACAGTTTATACAACAAGAGAATAGAATCTTTTGAAATGTGGTGCTACAGAAGAATGGTGAATATTAGATGGGCAGATCACGTAACTGATGTGGAGTACTGAATAGAATTGGGGAGACAAGAAATTTGTGGCACAGCTTGACTAAAATAAAGGATCGGTTGCTAGAACGCATTTTGAGACATCAGTGGATAACCAATTTACTACTAGAGGGAAGTGTAGGGGGTAAAAATTGTAGAAGGAGGCCACGAAATGAATACAGTAAGCAGTTTCACAAATAAGTAGGTTGCAGCAGTTATTCGGAGATGAAGAGACTTGCACAGGATTGAGGAGCATAAAGAGATGCATCAAACCAGTCTCTGGACTGACGACCACAACAACAAGCAATGAGATTAACATATTGATAAATTTTCTCTAAAAACCTTCACAATTATTAAACAGCCAATATGTGACATTGGAGCTGTGTGGTTGATCTAGGTGGATCTATAGCAGTTGTCTCCAGAAAGCTGGTAGAGTGTCTTTTTATTCTGATAAGAGTTCAGATAGGCCAGGAAGTTTATCGTCAAACGCAAATATGTTTTGAGCTAATAAGCGCATGAAGAAATTTAGGAGTACTGTAAAAAACACACAGTTTGTTTTTAAAAAAATTTAAAATTCTTGCAAATAAATGATATTAAATCATCAGACCAAACATTTAATGACATAATGCATTTTTATTGAATTTCAAAAATTCTTATGAAACGGAATTCGAGTAAGTTTTTCTGGGTACCAGTAACTTTTCCCTAGGGAAGAGTACTCACACCAAACAAATACAATGATAGTGAACAAAGCCTTTTAAAACTGTTCATAGGGAGTGTATAAGTGCCTACTTTCTAGCATATACTCACTAAAAGTGGCTAAAGTTGAGCTTCTTAGTTGAAATTTGAAAGTTTCTGCTATAGCAAACACTAAGGTGAAAGAGAAGCAAAGTGGATTCGAATAGGAGGTATAGATTTTTTTGGAAGTAATATCTCTGCGACAACTATGATCTTTTATTCGAAACATTTGATCGAAGGATGTGCGTTCCTTGAGGTGTTAGACTAATTCATTATTTTCTCAACTTGTATCAAAACGTGGTAATAGAATTGGCAATATATTTATAATCCGGAAATGGAATCCACATTTTGAGAGTAAGCGGCGCTCTGAGGTTTTAACAGTCATCACTCTGATTCTGTCGATGGAACCCATGTATAGCGAGATCCCACTTCACGAACTATACATCTATTATGTGACAACAGTGTGCGAGACGTTATGAGCTTCTTAGTTGCTGTGGAAAACTATCTGATGAAGTAGTAGATGAACGATAAGATTTACCAGACATAAAGTGGTCACGTTCATCTTAATAGCTAGTAACACTGTGTTTGATTTCAAATACAGCTTAAATTATCTAAGACGTGTTTGTGCAGCGTTATAGACGGAGGAGACATCACTTCTGTAGTAACTAGTACTATGCAGCCAGATTGTTTTGAAGCTTCCCGAGGTCATTCATACAGAGGCACATCCAGTCTTATAACGTATTTCCAGTCCTCTATAGTCCACTGTCTGTGTCACTGCTGTAAGTGTCCTTTTTATGCAATTCACCAGTCTATGTTATTGCATTTGACCACAAGAAGATTATATTATGTACACAAGAACAAAATTATGTTCTTAAGGGCAGTTATGTGTATTTATATTTATATTCTAACTATATTCAGACACGATCTTCTACAATATCCGTAACGGATAAGCGAAACCGATTAGTACCACACCAAGTAATTAGAACAATGCGCGTTTTTTTTTTTTTTTTTTTGTAATTGAAGACTTAAGCTAACAAAAACTATTCTTGCAATAAGATTCAACAAAAAGTGTCTTTTTTGGAACCTCGACTCAAAAGTATATTAGGATGAAAGTAAATAGCCGGAGCATGTCCTTCAACACAGCATTAGCATGATATGGAACTATTTGTTCAAATCTGAAATGAAATGTTCTGACAAGAGGAAAGATCTTCTTGATTCACAGATGTGGAGTATGCACCTAGAATTAACCCATAACCTAAATGCTCATGTCTCTATGCAATTTGTAGATAATGTTAATTTGATTGCCAACATGGAATACTTTAACATTTCACTTACGAGGGAACATTCCCAAGTGTTATAAACGATCTTGATGAAACATGGTCGCACTGTAGGGGGGCAAAGTAGTGAAATACTTTTTTGTGCCCAATTTCGCATTTAAGAGGTACAGCACACCCCAGAACGTAATTTTTCATTTTACATTTAGAGAGAATATTTTTCATTTTTCATTTAGAGGGAATATCTTCTAAACGATTATATATAAAAATATGTTTCATTCAAAAGTTGATGCATAATTAATGTACTTGAAACCTGTACTTGAAATCTGTACCTGAAAAGTGTATAACCAACTTTTGTTGTTTCGAAAATACCCTACCACCATTAATTAATTTTGAAAAATAAAACTTTTGTTACAGCATAAAATAAAGAAGCTTTCAAGCCACATATATTCGTGTGTAATAAAGCTGGTTTCTGAAATACTATTTTTGGAAAATAAGTTGTACACAACGTGCTATCTGTATGAGTCTTTCAACAATGGCGTAGGGACCAGGGTGCGCAAAACGAATCTGTGGGTCTGAAAACACTGAATATAGGGGTTAATGGTGCTGTGATCACCTTCAGTGATGGAAAAGCAGGCAAAATAATGGGTGCGAAACAATTTGGAGTTAGGTTTGACCATAATACAGAAGCAGTCCTACAAGAACTGTGTTACGACGTAAAGTCAGCACCACCAAGCCTGTCGGGAACGACAGAGAAGAGACGGCTGTGAGAAGAGGTCAGCCAATCGCACGCTGACCGACTTCCCTGCAGGACGACAATGCGACAGCAGCAACCCCTAGGTGAAGAGATCATAAGCTTTTTAGTTTATGTTTTTGACTTTCCTCTGTGTGTATTTATTAGGCACACTTCTGCATTTTAATAACTGTCGAGTATATATTTGTGCCGTCTAATGAATGGATAAGGAGTAAAGGAGTATGATTGTTGTGTGCAGATGCGAGCTGAGCTTCTGACCCTTCGCTCACAGCTCCAGGTGGTGCATCATAAGGGGGGGGGGGGGGGGGCAGACACGAGGATCCAAGAGTGGCCCAGCACATCCAACACATCCAACATGTACCCCAATCAGTCCACTACTGCGGGCGCTCGGTTAATGCCAGCATTGAGCTTGACCACTCATCTGTGATGGAGTAGGAGGTCATTCCGAGGTGTGGCAGTGGCAGGCACTGAAAGGCGTACTGGGGGCTGAACGTAGGGCCTCCCCGGATCGTCTGACGAATCGTTTACAGGGATTGACTGTGTCTGATAAACGTCCTGAGCCAGATGCAGACGCTTGCCCCGTTTAAGGGGGAGCGTCTCGACCTGCGTTATCTGGGCAGCCACAGAGGGCAAGATTACTGGTAGCTGAGATCTCCAGTTTTAGGCACATAATAGAGCCTCTCAGGTATAAAACATACCAGAGGGGGAAGAAGTCCTGTGAGCACTTTGTAAGCATACTGGGAGGAGGCATCCCACAAGAGGATGGGTGTTTCCAGATGTCATGAAGAGAACAGGCTATAACGATATTGTTTAGTGTTCGCTAATATTGTGTACTCACTGTGTAGGCATTCCAGAGTTAAACAGGTGCTACTACAAATAGAGATGGATAGTGTTTTGCACTGTAAGTTGGGTGGAAGTGCTGTTCTTCTAGTTGTCAGGATGGCGTTCTGCTCTTCATCTTTTCATCATTTACAGGACAAATGGAAAACCGCTCACAAATCAAGAGCATTGAAGTGTCAATCATTTCTTCCCTCAAATATTGCGGTGGTGTTGTCGCAGTTGGCGGCAGAGTCTAAGATCAGCCCTCGAGTGCAGAAATGGTACTGAATTAAGCACGTAGCCGTCGCCAGCATGACCAGCTCATGCCGTAAGCCAGCGGTAGCAAGCCAGTGTCTCGTCGTCACCATTACAACGGCGAGGACGCATCAAGGAGCGCGGCGTTGAACCGTAGATCCCAGTGTTGACAGCCGTGGCTGCAGCTATCAGTGGTAAGGTGTGTCCACACAGGGCGTACTAACAGTAGTAGAGTATGCCTCCAGTAGGCAAACCGGCCGCGGTATAGTATGTCCGCAGGAGGCAGCTAGTCGGGTTCAGGTGTGAATCAAGGACCCCCAAGCGAGCGCCCTGCTGGTCGATGGAAGTCAGCTGGCAGTTAGCCTTCCTCCTGGGAGGCACCAGTTCAGTCTCCAGCAGCATCTCGACTCAGCCACAGCAAGCAGTCTTGTAGTTTAGTGAAGACAGCACCTAGCAGCGGCAGCAAGATGACCCAGTTGAGGACCATGATCGGGATAGAATAAAAATGTTAAAATGTGTGTGAAATCTTATGGGACTTAACTGCTCAGGTCATCAGTCCCTAAGCTTACACACTACTTAACCTAAATTATTCTAAGGACAAGCACACACATCCACGCCCGATTGAGGACTCGAACCTCCGCCGGGACCATCCGCACAGTCCATGACTGCAGCGCCTTTGACCGCTCGGCTAATCCCGCGCGACGGCGGTAGAATACTTCTGGTCGCTGGCCGCAGGCGGTGACTGATAATGATTGGCTAAAATGGGCAGAGTTTACACAGGCTTGGCCCATCAGGTTTTGAACAGGCATCGTTTTCTCTCATGCAGGTCCCAACGGAGCTGCGCTGCGAGACTTCGTCATGTGGCACTCAGGTCACCATTTCCGTAGTGGCTTCCACCTTCCTCCGTACCAGCGGTACTACAGCGGTAGCGCGCTATCCGGGCTTGAAGGTGTAGCAACAGCTTCTACCAACAGGTCTAGGGGGCTATTCCTGTGTTGTTAGCATAGTCCCCATGTACTAAGGAGTGCTGAAAATTAATGCCTCCAAATTTTTTATCTGACAGCTCTTAAAGCTTTTCATAAAACAAACTCTGTTAACATCCTACATCTTTATTCTTCTTGTCTATATATTTATTTCTCAGCATAGTCTCCTGGCGACGAACGCATTTCTCTCAACAAGAGACCAGTTCGTTTATTCCATCACTGTAGAATGTTTGACTTTGTTGACGGAGCTACAGTCTCACCTCTGCTTGCACCGTTTCTTCACGATCAAAATGAAGGAGTCGCAAGTGTTCTTTAAGTTTTGGGAGCAAATGAAAATCGGATGGGGCAAAGTCGGGACAATATGGAGGATGATCGATGACAGTGGACACAAGGAGTCGGATCATTTCAAATGTCGCAGTGCTCGTGTGAGGTCTGGTATTTTCATGCTGAAGGAGAGAGTGCTCCGTACGTGGATGAACTCTTCTAATTTGAAACTCGAGTGCAGCTCTCAGTCTATCACGCACCGACATAGTTACGTTACAGACCGCCATGCTAAAAGTCACTATTCGAAGCCCTCTAGCGGAAGAGGAGTGGAATATGTAGACATGAAGGATAAAAATGTAGAACGTTAAAAACGTTGGTTGTTTACAGAGCAACAGGTAAATCTCGCACCCTTCATGTGTAATAATTTATGGGGTACTTGTGCAGGCGTTCTGGAATCAGATGAAGAAGTCATGTTTCAAATGGCTCTGAGCACTATGGGACTTAACAGCTATGGTCATCAGTCCCCTAGAACTTAGAACTACTTAAACCTAACTAACCTAAGGACAGCACACAACATCCAGCCATCACGAGGCAGAGAAAATCCCTGACCCCGCCGGGAATCGAACCCGGGAACCCGGGCGTGGGAAGCGAGAACGCTACCGCACGACCACGAGAAGCGGGCAAGTCATGTTTCACACACTACTGGAGACCATAACGGATAGGATGGAACGGAACTAGGATTCTATTCCACAGGGTCCTATCACCACCATAGAGTGTATCTTCGGTATCTTCTAAATTTTCAACACGCTCCTCGCGTTGCTCTTCAGGTTATAAATGCTTCTTCTGGTGAAACTCTTTCAATAAAAGCGTGGAATATAGGTTGAGTAAATTTGAAAGTTCGGTAGCCCACACGTCGTGCCTTCTCATAGTGCCAGTCACGAGCTACAAGCTCTGATGTAATGTCAGATGTGAACCTTCAATGTCATCCGTAATACTGCAGTTTTCTCTCAGAGTGCCTGCTGTTGTTTCATGCTAACAAGGATTTGCGGATGACAGCCTCGCACGAGATGCATCGGACTCGCAGAAACGACAACTACGCGTTCATGCCGAATCTTGGTTCTCAAAACACTGCTCACGGCTTTAACATATAACACACCTATACATTGAATTTTAATTTCTCTAGTGCCACGTATGT